>NC_135478.1:208286207-208902527 GCF_052094955.1 Ictidomys tridecemlineatus | reverse complement strand
GTCCACAGGCATCCAGGAAGATCCACATTTCCACTCAGGGCTCAGGGGTCAGTTAGAGGCTATGACGAAGTGCTGGCAGGCCCCCAAGCCTGGCACAGGACAGACACAGAGGTCCCCACCAGGAGTAGCTCTTATTCGGGTTCTTGGATGTTGCTCTTGATCTTCGTTTCAGGCCAAGCTGACTCCAGGAGATAATCCACAGAGGCAGCAGACCTAGAAGGGACCTGGTGGGATGCCAAGTATCAGGAGTGTGCACAGGCCTCACAAGACAAATAGAAACACTGCCTGCCTGCTACTCTCTCCACTGGCAGCGCATTCTGGGAAGAGCGCGTGAGAGGTGGGCCCACCAGCCGTTCCTTTGATCCATCCTTATCTACCCCAAAGGGGTGTGAGGCCCAGGGCTCCCAGCTCAGCCTTCTTCCTTGACCGGGCCAGGCCTATAATTCATACAGCCGGCCTCCCACTTGAGGGGGGCTTTGGTGGTAAAGTTCTGGTCCCAGCCCGTACCAGCCGCACCTTCCTCCAGACCCTGGGGATTAGGGTGTGGGGGCGCTTGCATTCCTTTGACCACCTCACCTCCCACGGACTGCCTGTAGGGGCCTCTCAGCCTTCTGTGGACCAGGCCCAGGGGTCCCAAGGAAAGCTGTTCAGCTTGAGAAACGGGAAGTGAGTCGGGTTCTGCCAGACACCTGGGCCTGTCTCTCCGACAAGCCCCTTCTCCTGGTGTCCACCCCTCACTGCCCTGTGAATCCACCCCAGGCTTGCAGCCAGGAAGCACCCTCCTCAGTGTCTGGCAAACCCTGGCCAAGCCCCACAGGAAAAAAGGAGCCAGTCAGCAGCAGCGGAGGGACAGTCACCATCAGCTACTGTCCTGTCCCCAACAAGCTTCTGTTTTCACCACTCTTAAAAGGTCCTTGGCCCAGACAAGAGCAGCCACAAGCTCTTTGAGCGTCTTTAGTCCCTACATCCAAGGGCTTAGCATAGGTCTCTGTTGAGAAGCATCTGCAAGGAAGGGACACCTCTGAGCTGGACACAGTGGCACACACCTGTAATCCCAGCGGCTTGGGAGGCTGAGGCAGGAGGAGCGCGAGTTCAAAGCCTGCCTCAATTAAAAGTGCAGCACTAAGCAACTCAGTGAGACCTTATTTCTAAATAAAATATAAAATAAGGCTGGGGATGGGGATCAATGATCAAGTGCCCCTGAGTTCAATCCCTGGTACTCCCTCCTCACACCAAAAAGGGGGGGACCCTTCTGGAAGGCTCCTCTCTCCCCAAGACTGTTTCCCTCCACCACCCCAATACTAGGGACTGAACCCAGTGGCTCCCTAATACTGAGCCAAATCCCCAGCCCTTTTTATTTTTAA
Source organism: Ictidomys tridecemlineatus (assembly GCF_052094955.1). Classification (NCBI taxonomy): domain Eukaryota; kingdom Metazoa; phylum Chordata; class Mammalia; order Rodentia; family Sciuridae; genus Ictidomys; species Ictidomys tridecemlineatus. The sequence goes on along the minus strand of NC_135478.1, from coordinate 208,901,163 downwards.
TTTTGAGACTGATTATCACTAAGTTGCCCAGGCTGACCTGGAACTTGCCATCTCCTGTCTCGTCTCCTGAGTGGCTGGGATCACAGACGACCACACCTGTAAGACGGACCTATGTCTTTTATCCTTGGCAGAACTGGATACTCTCCTGGGACCGGAGAAAAGCTGGGAGTTAGAATCTCCACATCTTAGCCATTCTACTCTGCATCTGCTGCCTGTACTGCACCTGTAGTTGACACCCACCACAGAGGTGGTGAAGGAAGGTGGGCTGGGCCCTCGGCTGGGCCAGTGCACACCACCCTGTTGGAGCCTCCCGGGGCCAGCTCTACAAACAGCTGACTCCCTTGAAGTGCTTCCAGTAAACATTTCCTCTCTGGGGGGATAAACAATGGGTCCCATAACATCAAGGGACCAACCAGTGCTTAAAGACAGGGAGGACTATTTAGGGAACCCTCTGAATTTGGTGTCAGTAACGTCAACTCTCACTTTCGCAATGACCTTGAGAAGTGAGGAGAGCAGGCATTGCTGCCTCTGTTTCATAATTGAGAAGACTGAGGCTAAGAAAAGCCCTGTGGCTCCCCCCAGATTTCACACAGTGTGTGACAGCCAGATGAACCTCTAGTCCTGGCTCCTCGACGTGAACTGCACACACTAGGGAGGAAAAGTGGTCTAGCTCTGTTCTCTCCTCTGGCATCTCCTGGAGGCAGGACAGAGGAGATTGTGGAACCCCAAGGATGGAGACACACCCCAGCAGTCCGCCTCTCCCATGACAACCAGCCATTATTCCTCTCATCACATGTATGTTAAGGACCTACCTTGTCCCAAGTATTGTGCTAAGAGCTGGAGGTAGAGATACAGTTACATTCCAGTGGGAAGAGAGGACATTAAACAACTATTGAAAATAAGGCCCAGGGCCAGGGATATAGCTCAGTTGGTAGAGTGCTTGCCTCATATGCACAAACCCCTGGGTTCAATCCCCAGCACCACAAAAATAAATAAAATAATAATAATAATAATAATAATGCCCAAGCTATGTGAGCCTGGTCTAGAAACCAGGGAAGAACTGCTAGAAGAATCCATCTAGATAACAAGATAACAAGAATAAACACTCCGGGGCTGGGGTTGTGGCTCAGTGGTAGAACACTCGCCTCTCATATGCAAGGCCCTGAGTTTGATCCTCAGCACCATATTATAAATAAAAAATAAAGGTATTATGTCCAACTACAACTAAAAAAAAATTTAAAAATTTTTTTAAAAATCATGTCTTTAAAAAAAGGGAGGGGGCGGCTGGGGATGTGGCTCAAGCGGTAGCACGCTCGCCTGGCATGCGTGCAGCCCGGGTTCGATCCTCAGCACCACATACAAAAACAAAGATGTTGTGTCCGCCGAAAACTAAAAAATAAATATTAAAAAAAAAAGAATCAACACTCCAAATGGACAGGATGTGAGCAGGCAGGATGTGAGAGGGGTCTACATAGAAAATTGAAAGTGATTGGGCTGGGAACAGATAGCTCAGCCTTGCCATGCCCAATATGTAACAATCTCCCCCAAATGAGCAGATCCTAAGTTGAATCTTTCAATTTCTAAACAAGTTCCTACTTCCAGTTAAATTTAGCTAACCTAGTAAACCTTTTCATATGGAAATTCTAGATCCAGTGGCCATCTCTCTGAGGCCAACCATTCTGCCTAAAGTCCCCCATCCCTCCTTCTGCCGCATACTCTCCCAGACTAGGTCGACCTCCGTCTTCCTCTACTCTGCAAGTCCAAGATTCGACCATCATGAGCATCCCATCTGGTTCTCACCCTTGTGGCTCCCTCAAGCCAACCAACCTCCTGGTTCCCTTCCCTTTCCATGCCAATCATACACCTGCTGCTCTCAGATTGGTTCTTAGCTCCACCCTGTCTGCTCTGTTCTGCTTTGTGCTGCAGGAGAATGACTCGGGCAAGCTCTGTTCCCCAGCTCTAGTGCAAACTGGCTTCCCAAACAGAGCTGCCCCATAGAGTCGGGGAACAGGAGAAAGAAAGCAGGGCCTCTCTTCCCCCTCCTGTTGCTTTGGGTGGGCTCTCCAGCAGGAGCTTCGTGGCCTTCATATTTGCAGTTCCTGTCTGCCAGCCTTTGCTGCAATCCTGGTGGACATCCTTTACGATGCCAGGTCCTAAGGGCAGTTCCTGTGCATGGTCATTGGATCACCATCTCTTCCCTTGTTCCTGCAATCTCAAGGGCAGTGGCAGCCTTCCATGAAGCTACTCTGGGTTGCTGACCTCTGACCTTTCTGAAATCCTACCAGTCTTGAAATTGGCTGCCTGAATTATGCTCCCTCAGTTGCAGTGGTTCCGGTATGATTTGGTTTCAGGATTTCAGGACTCCTTTACAATCTTAAATTTTATTAAAAGCCAGGCTTGATGGTGCAAGCCTGTTATCCCAGCTACTCTGAAGCCTGAGGCAGGAAGCTCACAAGTTCAAGGCCAGCTTCAGCAACTTAGTGAGATTCTCAGCAATTTAGCAAGACCCTGTTTGAAAATTAAAAAATGAAGCCGAGCATATGCCTGTAATTCCAACGGCTTAGGAGGCTGAGGCAGGAGGATCACGAGTTCAAAGCCAGCCTCAGCAACTACAAGGTGCTAAGCAACTCAGTGAATTCTGTCTATAAATAAAATATAATATATATATATATATATAGGCCTGGGGATGTGGCTCAGTGGCTGAGTGACCCTGGTTCAATCCCTGGGCCTGCCCCCCCAAAAAATAACAAGGACTGGAAGCTTAATTCAGTGATGGAGAATATACTTAGCATGCACAAGGCCCTGGGTTTGATTCTGAGCATCTAAAAATAAAGATAAACAGATAGATAAATAAATAAGTAAATAAATAAATAAATACACACTAGATGCAAACCTATTAATATATTTTAATTAAATGCATGTTATGCATATTTCATTAAATATAATGCATTAGATTAATAAATAGGATATTTTACTAATGTAATTACATTATAACAAAAGTATATTTATGGGAAGAATGGTATTATTTTACCTGCCTGAAAATCTCTTTATTGTCTGGGTTAGTAGAAGACACCTGCTTCATTTATCTGCTCTGTATTCAATCTGCTGTGATACATTATTGTGCTTGAAGAATAGGAGAGAAATCAGGCTTTGCAGATTTGTGTAAAAGAAGAGCATTTTAATAACCATTTCCGATAATTCTGAATGTTCCTCTTTGATACCGCACCAAGACTCAACAAGTGGTCAGTTCTTAATGGAAGCTTGTAATCTGAGACAATGCCATTTCCCCCACCCCCACCCTGTGGTGCTGGAGAATGAACCTAGGGCTTTGCCCCTGCTAGACAAGTTTTTAACTGTTTTGGAACGCCCACATGGAACCTTTTATGAAAATTTATAGCTTCTTCTAGTGTAGAGAAAATATGTATGTCATGTGTAGTTTTATCTGCTAAATCATTGCCCAAACTAAGGGCTCCAGGCAATCCTGTATGTGCCCTGATATGTCCTATAAAGAATGGATCTTTTCTGTCCCAGATTAGACTTTGTATAGTGGAAAGCAAAGAGAAAACAGTAGAGGAAGGGGAAATCCTACCAGTATCTTCAAGGGATTCTATAGCATTAACTATATACTGACTATCGGAAAATAAATTAAATACAGAATCTTAAAACATCACAAAAGCTTGTAATACTGCATTAAGCTCTACCTTTTGAGCTGATTGTTTGAGTACTAAAAATGTAAAAGTTTGATCAGGTGTAACTGTTGCTGCTGTACCATTATTTGACCCATCAGTGAATATGTTTGGAGCATTCATGATAGGTGTTTTTCTTGTCATTTTTGGAAAAATTACAGGATGCGATGACCAAAAAGACAATAAAGGATTAGATGGTAAGTGATTATCAAATGAAACATTAGATTTGCACATGATTATTGCCCAAGTATTTAACTCATTAGCTAATTCATCAATTTGATTCATAGTATATGGAGTAATAATTTTATTGGGAGAAATTCCAAATACTCCCTTTGCTGCTTTTATTCCTTTGAGTATTAATTGTCCTACAGCCTCAGGATACCTAGTAAGAATAGTGTTAGGAGAATAAGATAAATGTATCCTTAATAATGGACCTTCTTGCCAAAATACTCCTGTAGGAATATTTTTTGTTGGTAATACAATAAATAATAAAGGCAAACTTACATCAATTCTATCCAAATGCATATTTTCCATATATGTTTCAATGATTTTTAATGCCTTTCTTGCTTCAGGCGTTAACATGCGGGGTGAATTTGGATCTGATGGACCTTTTAGGATATCAAATAAAGGTCCCAACTCTCCTGTTGGTATACCTAGATAAGGCCTTATCCAATTTATGTCTCCTAATAACTTTTGAAAGTTGTTAAGTGATTTGAGTTGATCTACTCGTATTTGAATTTTTGGTGGACGGACCATGGTTGAGGATAATAGAACTCCTAAATAATTAATTGGAAAATTTAATTGTACTTTATCTATTGCTATCTCTAGATTATAATTTTTTAATAAGTTTGTGAGTGTGGCATAACATTCTAGCAATGTGTTTTTAGCTTTGTGTGCTAATAATACATCATCCATATAGTGAAATATTTAGTTCAGGATTTTGATTTCTAAGTGGCTGGATTACTTTGTTAACATAAATTTGACACATAGTTGGGCTGTTAGCCATCCCTTGAGGGAGTACTTTCCATTCATATCTCTGATCAGGACCTTCATGATTCAGTGCAGGGAGAGTAAATGCAAAACATGGACTATCCTCAGGATGAATTGGAATTGAAAAAAAATCTTTAATATCTATAACTAAAACATACCAAGTTTTTGGCAAAGCAGACAATTGAGGAATCCCTGATTGAGCAGGTCCCATAATAACCATCTCATTATTAATGGCTCTTAAATCTTGCAATAATCTCCATTTGCCAGATTTCTTTTTGGTGACAAAAATAGGAGTATTTATATGGGGGAGATACAGAAGGTTGTATATGTCCTTCCACTAATTGTTGTTTGACCAGGTCATGGGCTGCTTGTATCTTTTCTTTAGTCAGGGGCCACTGAGGAACCCATACTGGTCTTTCTGATTTCCAAGTAATTTTTATTGTCTCAGTGGCCCTTTCTGAAAATCCAACCCATGTCTGTCTGTCCCTTGATCTATTTGTATTGGTGCTGCTATACCTTCTTCTTGTTTTACTAATCTTTTTCCTTTCCTAGAACCTGGTCTAGTCATAATAGTGGGTGCATTTTGGTTAATGTTATTTGTTAATGTCAAACCTAATTGATCTAGGACATCTTGTCCCCATAAATTTACGGGAAGATGATCCAATACATATGGCTGTATAGTTCCTTCACATCCTTCAGGATCCTTCCAATCTAATACCATTGCACTTCTATTGGGATTAGTCGCCACTCCTAGGCGTTTGAGTGGCTTGTTGTAATGGACAATGTTTTGGCCATTCTTGACGAGAGATGATGCTAAGGTCTGCACCTGTATCCAGTAGCCCATTAAATTCATGTCCTTGAATATTTAGTTTTAGCATGGGGTGAGAATCTAAATTTAAAGAAAGCATAGCCCAATCTATACCTGTGGAGCCTAATCCCTTGGAACCTCTTTCTACAGCATGACTGGAAAATTTATCATGCAGGCTGGGTATTATTAGTAACTGTGCTATTCTATCTCCTGGTGAAATTACTGATATACCCTTTGGAGAGCTGGCTATAATTTTTATTTCACCTTCATAATCGGGATCAATTACCCCAGGACTTATCATAAGTCCTTTTAGAGTAGAAGAGCTGTGTCCCAATAATAAGCCTATTGTTCCTTTGGGAAGAGGTCCTTTTACCCCTGTGGGAATGATTTGAACTCCCATCTCTGGAGTTAGTACTGATCTGGCGGATGCGCAGATGTCCAACCCAGCGCTCCCTCTGGTTTGTCTGATGAGGGATCTGATGGACAATGTGTCCTAGGTACTACCCTGATGGGGTTGCTGGGTTCCTCCAGTGCTCCGTATATTTGTGGTTTTGGGCCCCGGAGCATTGGGCCCCCCTGTCCATTTTTTGGCAACAGAGTCCGATGCCTTTCTCCACGATATCGTGGATAAACACCTGGTCTTTGTTCGTTTTTTGATAATGGAGTACCCTCTATGGTGGTTTGAGAATGGCATTCATTAGCCCAATGTCTCCCTCTACGGCATCGTGGGCAAATACACGGTATTCTACTTCTTTGATACCTAGTTTTGTTAAACCCTCCTCCTATGGGGCAATTCCTTTTAAAATGTCCTGTTTGTTCACAATTGTAGCATGTTCTTGGCCTGGAACCTAAAGCCTATTTTACTGCAGCTGCCACAATTTGCCCTTGTTCATTAATGTCTCTGGCATCTAAAGCCTGTTTTACTGCAGCTGCCATGACTTGCTCTTGTTCATTAATGTCTCTTCATAATTTAATATATGTGTTTAAATCTTCATGCTTCCATGGTCTAATGATATCTCTGCACCAACGATTCGCTTGGTCATAAGCCAGTTGTTTTATTAATGGCATTGCTTGTTCTGTATTCCCAAAAACTCTGGTAGCTGTTTGAATAAGCCTATCTACAAATTCAGGGTAAGATTCATAAGCTCCTTGTATTATCTTAGATAATTGACCTTGTAAACTTCCATGTCCTTGTAAAGTCTTCCATGCCCTAATCGCCTCTACAGCAATTTGTGAGTATACGCCAGGATCATATGCAATTTGTTGCTGCTGATCCTCATAAGGTCCCTTTCCTAACAACATATCTAGATTTCTCTGAGGATAACCAGCTGCTGCATTTCGCCTAGCCATTTCCTTGCAAAATTCCACATTGGCAACCTTCCATAACAGGTATTGTCCTCCATTTAGCACAGCTTTACACATATTAGCCCAATCTGCTGGTGTCATGTTCAAGTTGTTAATGGATTCGACCAAGCTTACAGTGAAGGGTGCTTGAGGACCATAGGTTGTTACAGCCTCTTTTAGCTGCTTCACTGTTTTGAAATTTAAAGCATGGTAAATTCACTGCCCTCCTACCTCAAATACAGGGCATGTTAATACTTGAGATCCTGTCTCAGGATCCCAACTATCAACTGCGGAGGTTGGGGGCCTCCCAGCATATGGAGGTGGCCTTGTTAGTTGGACATTTACATCCTCTGGTGATAGAAAGGTGTTAGTAACAGTCTCCTGTAGAGGTGGCACTGTTGGTTGGACCTTTACACCCTCTAGTGATAGAAAGGTGTTAGTAGCAGTCTCCTGTTGTAACTTTTCCCCTGATGGATTTTTCTGCTCTAAATTTTCTTCCTCTGTCTGACTAGTTCGAGAGACCTTCTCTTTTATTTGAATCTTTTCCTCTGTCTGACTAGTTCGAGAGACCTTCTCTTTTACTTGAATCTTTTCCTCTGTCTGACTAGTTCGAAAGACCTTCTCTTTTACTTGAATCTTTTCCTCTGTCTGACTAACTTGAGAGACCCTCTCTTTTACTTGAATCAATATGTCTTCTCCTTCCTCTACCATTGTCTGAACTGAAGGCTTTGGACTAAGCAAACAAGATACTAACGTCCACAATGGCAATGTGCCAACTGGCAGAGTCCCTGGGCTTTTCTTTTCTATTCTTTTTAAATCTTCACCATGATGGTTCCATTGTGATATATTTAACAACTCCTCCTTAAAAAGCCATGGGCTACATTTTTGTATTGTATCAACGTATGCCCTGATTGTTCTTGATTTTACTGGGATGCCTCCTTCCTCTAACAATTTACTTAACACTCTTTCGGTTTGTTTTTTACTAATTTCTGATCCCGTATTTCTATTATAATACAACCCAACAAGATGACGCCAAAAAAAACCGAGACAGAATGAAATAAAAATGGAACAACAAAAAATCATTATAGCCTTTCTCCCTATCTGTTCCTCAGACGGAAATAGTTTTTCCTCAGATGTGAGCGGTTTTTCTTCCGCTCACTCATCTCCAGGGACAGGCAACTTAAAACAAAAATGAAGCAAAACAAAAGAGGAAACTTAGAATGGCTACCCATCCTCTCACCCTGCCCTCAGGGGCGAGCAGTTTACTTACCCTCAGTCGCTCCCTGTGGGAGCCACCAAATGCTGCAGTCTGGCTGGGCACAATTCAGGAGCCACTTGTCAAAAGAAACTAACTTTATTTCTAGAACCATACACGCCAAACAAAACAGCTCCTCAGGAAAAACCCTCAGAGCCCAACTGCCACCACCAGCTTCCCACAAGCCTCTCACCCTCCCACACGCCTCTCCACCTCCCATAATCCTCCTGCTCTTGAGGCCGATTGGCTGGGTCGTGTGGGCGGAGCCAAAGAAGTCCCCCAATGAGCAGCTCCGTGGTTTGAAAGGGCAGGGAAACAGCCCAATGAGCATCACCGCAGAGGAGCCAATCAGCTAGATGTTGCTGGGGCTGCTGTGAGCCAATCATCAGCTGGCAGTCTGAAAGGGTAGGGAAACAGCTCAATGAGCATCTCCATTGAGCATCACCACAGAGGAGCCAATCAGCTAGATGTTGCTGGGGCCTCTGTGAGCCAATCATCAGCTGGAAGTTTGCTGGCAGCTGGAAGTTTGCTGGGGCCCCTTCGGCTGTGGCTCTCAACACACTCCACCACCCCAGCTACACCCCCAGCCCTGTACCTATCAGTGAACTTGTGTGTGTGTGTGCGTGTGTGTGTATGTGTGTGTGTGTGCTGGGGATGGAAATCAGGGGTGCTCTACCACTGAGTACAAATCTATACCCCAGCCCTTTTCTTCTCTCTTTTTTTTTAAGACAGGGGTTCACTAGATCGCCAAGGCTGGCTTTGAACTTGGGATTCCACTGCCTCCACCTCCTAAGTCACTAGGGTTCCAGGCATGGGCCGCTGCGCCTAGTGTCAGGGAATTTTTTTTTAGGGAGAGAGAATTTTTAATATTTATTTTTTATATCTCGGCGGACACAACATCTTTGCTGGTATGTGGTGTTGAGGATTGAACCCGGGCTGCACGCATGCCAGGCAAGCGCGCTACTGCTTGAGCCACATCCCCAGCCCCATCAGGGAATTTTTTATACTCTGTCCCAATGAAATATAAACTCATCTCCTGCTGGAGGCTCCCACTGGCAGAACCCAACCAGAATCCAGAGGGAAGCCCATTCAAACAGCCCATAGAAGAAGAAAGTTTTGTAGGAAGTAGTTTCCAAAATGTCAGAATGCTCTGAGGCCAGTGTCCCAGCATAAATCAATGCAATGGGGATGTCCTTGTATTCTTCATCCTTGAAAGTTTGTGTTTGTGTTTTGTTTTGTTTTGTTTTGTTTTGTTTTGTTTTGTTTTCCTTGCTAGGGATTGAACACAGGGCCTCCCCTGAGCCAGGCAGGAGCTTATCACTGAGTTACATCCCAATCTCCTTCTCTTATATTTGGAATGGATCTTTTTATCTATGCATAATTTTGTGATCTTGTACATTAATGTTTTTAAAATATATTGGTTCATTGAATTATAAAAATGTCTCACAATATCAAAAGCAACATGTATTACCCATCAACACCAATCTTATCAGAAAAGTCTTTCCATATTGGGCAGCCATCAAAAACATGGCAGATTTAATTTTTGCAAAATTTCAATTTCTGTTTAAAGCTGAAATGTTGATAGGCAACAACAAAAAAAATCACCCATGTTCTTTCCTTAAGTCAACCATCATACTCCATGTTACTTGTTTACTTATTTATTTACTTACTTATTTTGCAGTGCGAGGAGCAAACCCAGGGCCTTGAATGTGCTAGGCAAGCACTCTGCCCCTGAGCTACACTCCCAGCCCTAACTAACCATCATATTTTAGCATATTCTACAAGTTTATGCCTACTTCCTGCTTTATCATATGGAAAAATAAAAAGAATCATGGGTTAAGACTTAATACAATAGCTGGGTACAGTGGCTCCCAGCTGTTGTTGTTAAATTGGACTGTGCCACCACTTATGGGTCCCCCTGAGCCCTCTCCACCTGTTTGAATTGTCCCAGCAACTGTGATCCCAGCAACTCAGGAGGCTGAAGCAGGAGGATCTCAAGTTTGAGTCCAGCCTCTACAACTTAGTGAGACCCTGTCTCAAAATAAAGTTAAAAGGGGCTGGGGATGTAGTTTTGGTGGTAGAGTACCCCTGGGTTAATCTCCAGTACTACAAAAAAATAATAATAATAAAATAAATATTTCTTACTGCTTCATTGAAAACATTTTTAAATGAAACTGATCTCTTTTTCCCCACTTGCAAATATCCAAAGGTAAAAAATACAATGGTAGCTGCTTAATTAGATGCCATTGCCTTAACTTAGGCTAGGACCCTGGCCTCATAGAGCACTCTAACATTCTGGAGCCTACTTCTTACAAGACTTTCTTCTTCTATGGGCTATTGGAATGGGCTTCCCACTGGCTTCTGGTTGCCTTGGCCAGTGGGACACCCCAGCGGGACATGAGTCTAAGATGCAAGTTCCACCAGCTCCCCTCCCTGCCAGCCACTGTGGCAGAAAAGGCCCCCAGCTGTTGTTGTTAAACTGGACTGTGCCACCGCTTATGGGTCCCCCTGAGCCCTCCCCACCTGTTGTGAGTTGTCCCTTTATTAAACTCTCCTCAGTGGCCTCCTTTACTGCTCCGCTGTTTTCTTGCAGGGACCCTGACTTGCCATCTCCCAACCTCACTGCCCAGGCTGTCATCTGACTCCTAGCCGCTCCTCCCCTGTCAGGGGCTCTTCACCTCCTTCAGGAGGGACCACCAGCTTTACAAAAGGTCCACTCCCACTTTCTTCACTCTTTTCCTTAGTCACTCCCTTTCCTCCACATTTCCCTTGGGCTTTGATGGACACATAAGGAGGATGGGGAGAGCAGGTGGGTAGGCAGGAGATAGATTGATAGATAGGGCAAGAGGTAGATTGATAGGTAGGGCATATAAAGCACCATCCTATTTTCAAAATTTGTATTAAGCAATTTTTTTTTCAGTACTGGGGATAAAACCTAGGGCTTCATGTGCTAGACCGGTGCTCTACCACCCAGCTACATCTCCAACAGGTGCCCACGTGCGCACACAAAAATATATAAAAATACCTTAATAAATACCCATGTATGAATGACTCCACTTAGTAAAGAGGACATCACCAACACATTTGAGGATCCTTTTTGTGTGTGGTGCTGGGGATTGAACCCAGGGCCTTGTGCATGCAAGGCAAGCACTCTACCAACTGAGCTATCTCCTAGCCCCTTCATATATTTTTAATATGTATGTACACATTCTAAAAAAAAAAACTATTTTTATGTTTACTATTTTTTAAACTTTGCTAATTTTCTTTTTAAAAATTTGTTCTCTTTGTTATACATGGTAGCAGGCTATATTTTGACATATCATACACAGATGGAGCATAACTTCCCATATTTGAGGTTGTACATTGTGGAGTTTCACATAAGAACATAGGAAAGTTATGTCCGATTCATTCTACTGTCTTTCTTGTTCCCATCCCCTCTCCCTTCCCTTCATTCCCCTTTGTCTAATCCAGTGAACTTCTATTCTTCCCTCCCCTGATTGTGCTAATTTTCTTGCCAAATTAGGTGACCCATGCTATAGTAATGAGCCATAAATATGAGTCATCTTCCAATAAATGTCAGGTGGTTCTACTTTCAGGCTTTTCCCTACATGTGAGCCTGTCATGTTACTCATGTGCTTCCAAAGTCACTGTCACATCCCAATGGTCAGAACACTAATGGTCCAGATCTAGAGAGTAGGATGTAGTCTTTCCATATACCTAGGTAGAAAAAAGTGAAGCAAGATTGTGGGGTCTCTGCCTGTCCAGTGCCTAAACATTCCCTGTAACATGTGAGGCTTTTTGCTCACTAAGGACATGCCCCTATTTAGTACCCCTCTTCTGATGAGCACTGAACACATTTCCAGAACAGTGTTCCATTGATATCCATGGGGGTGGCTTCCAGAACCTCCCAGTCCACAACAGATACCAACATCATACCTGAGCACATCTTCCCATGTACCTGTACTTTATTTTATGTATTTATTACTTTTTGTGCATGATGCTGGGGATGGAACCCAGGGCCTACAACATACAAGCAAGCACTCTACCACTGATCTACACCCCTAGCCCTATCTGGACTTCAGATCACCTCTAAATTACTTAATTTATTTAAATAACCTAATACAACATAAATGCAAAGTAAATAGTTTTCATCCTGTGTTGTTTAGGGAATAACAACAAAAAAAATGTCTGTCTATAATCAGTACTAATATAATTGTTTTTTCTAAATGTTTTTGATCTGTGTTTGGTTGAATCCAAGGATACAGGACCTGCTGATCGCAGGGCCAACTGTCCCAGGACTCCCAGAGGAAAAGCTCATTCTGCCACTTCATGCTCCAGCGTGACCAGAGCTGAGGAGCACCTTTCCTTCCCCCAAAACCTCTGAATTTTGCAATATCTTTCCAATCCCTTGAAGACAGTAGGGACTATTGTTGAACTTCGTGTCTGGACTTTATTCAAGAATACAAACTTTGACCTTTAAATGGTAGATGCTCTTCGACTACAGAACAGAGTCAAGGGAGAGTGGGAAAGACAGAAAGTAGGGCAGGCACAGCCCTGGACTATTCTGGGAGCCAGGACTGAGGTGCTGTAACTTGAGAAGTTGAGATGTAACCCAGTGGCTGTAAGCCTGGGTGACTGAGTCAGGGTCTTATTAGCTGAGTGGTCTCCATCTGAATAATGAGGACTTCCTCTAGGTCTATAAAAGAGTTGATGGGAAGTATTTGGACAAAACTCACTGTGTGGCAAAAGATGAACAAGTGCAAGTTATTTTAGTTGCTAATTCTGTTCTATGGTTATCTCAATGGTGTTGTTCCTTTGGTTTGAGGATTTTTTTTTTCCCAGTTCTCGGGATCAAACCCACCACCTAACATCCAAGTGCTCTACCACTGAGATGCATCTGCAGCTCTGTTGTCCCTTATGTTTTGTACAGTGATGTACCACAAGAGCCTTAGAAAGCCTCTGTCACAGAGTAGAATAGGGACTCAGGAAACGTGTCCAAGAATGAACGAATCAGTGATTTCTCCGCTCTGCAATGGACAGCAAGGTCCCCTCTGTCCTCTTCTTCCCCTCTGTGGGTCTCAGTCAGTTCCTCTGTATTACAAGAACAAGGACACAGGGGTGGCATCATCCCTCCCAGGACCAATCGCCATGTCACACAGGGGCTCTGGCCACAGAAAGGTGGAACTGGGAGACAGAGACAGAAATGAACTCAGCACTCTGGACCGAAGGAGCGCGGGCATCGGTGAAGCAGGACCCAGGAGAGAAGGCCAAGGGCCAGGCAAAGGGCCAGCGGGTCTCCACTTGTTGAAGGCAGAGCTGGGGATCGGGGCTGTCAAGACCTTATACTCCAAAACCTTCCTCTGCCTGCCCTGTCTCCCCTGAGGGGCGAAGACTAGGTTGGGGAACTGCAGAGGGTTCCCCCAGCCTCAGGTGCCCAGGGAACGTCCAAACCCAGAGCACCCTCCGCTGGAGTGTGAGACTGAAGGCTGGGCCTCTCGGGCACTCCTCCATGCCGATCTGCTCAGCTGGCCACGAGTGAGCCGGCCTCTGCCCTCATTCCGCCCCAGGGGAGGAGGCCAGCACACGCATAAGAAAAAACCTGATCAGTTTCTGGTTTTCCTAAGTACTGCAGAGAAAAACAGAGCCGGGGCTGGGGAGATGGGTTGCCTTCTTCCGCCTGAAGGTGCAGGCCTGGACAGCTGAGCAGAAAGCTTTGCTATAGGCCAGGCAGAGAGCAGAGGAAAGAGGGCAGGAAGGAAAGAGGAGAGAGAGTTCCCAGAGCAGAGCAGCCTGCAGAGGCTGGGGGTGGGGTCCCGTGTCAGCGTGGGCGGCTTCCACCTGCCCTCCTTAGCTGGGTGGTTAAGGAACAGGAAGCTGCTGGTGGCCAGGGCCCCAGTCCTGCTGGCTGCTTGGTGGAGTCCTCCCCTAGGCCCCCAGTCTCCTCTCCATGCGGCTCCTCTGCCCCACGCTTGAGAGACCTGGGCAGAGGCCTGGGCCCAGGGGAGGCCTCTGAAGGAGGGAGATGCAAACTATGGAGCCCCGACATGGCCTGGTTGGGGTATCTGTTTGTCTCTGGAGAAAGACTGCAGCACAGCAGCACTCTCCCTGGAAACCTAGGGCCCCCAAGGTGAGGCCCATGTCATTCTGAAGGGTGGGCCATACGAGGCCTCAGGACGGCTCCCAGCTCCCCTGGGCTTTCTTCAACAAGCTTAGGAACAATCCAAGCTCCGGGGAGCCTAGTGTCACCATGGGCTGTTGACAGCAACTGTGCCCAGGAGCAGACACTGAGGAGGGCTTCCCCAGGGCTGCCAAGGGACAGGAGAGCTTGGATGGGGTGGGTCGAGCGACACTAAGAAGTCAGGCCTGAGGTGAGGGTGCCAAACCTCTCCGGCCCAGAAAGTCACCACTCAGCCTCTCCCTTGCAACGTCCAAGTCAACGTTTTAGTCCCCGCCCCCGTGAAGTCTTGCCTCATGCTCTCACCTGGGTGGGGCTGATTTGCTCATTGATCGGCACTGATTGAACCTTCCATGTAGCAGCCCATACAAAAAATAAATAAAACAAAACAGTCCTTCCGTGGAGGGGATCACATCACATTCCTGGGAGCTGATGGGAGGTAAGCACGGAGAGCGTGGGGCATGCACGCATGTGCATGTTATGTTCATGGACACATACCACACAGGCAAGCATACGTATGTATACATACATGCACATCCCATGCCCCGGGGAAATCCTTTTGTCCCAAGTCCACCAGGACAGTTGACCATTCTACAAGAAAACACAATGGGAAATGGCCAGAGTGGCACTCACCTGTAATCCCAGTGGCTCAGGAGGCTGAGGCAGGAGGATTGCAAGTTCAAAGCCAGCCTTAGCAACTTAGTGAGATTTATAACAGCCGCAGATCTTGGGGGAAACTATTTATCTCTTCTGTCAACCTAGCAAGACCCTGACTCAAAATAAAACACAAAAAGGGTTAGGGATGTGGCTCAATGATTAAGTGCCCCATCCCCCAAAAAAAGCCACCAGGGGTCTGGTCAATTCATTGATAACCACCTTGGTGAGGTGACAGTTGGCTGTAGGTAGATAAGCGAGAGTTATCTATGGGCAAGGGAAACCCTTTTCCTCTGGAAGCACCGCACCCACCGTATTCCCCAGCAAATAAATAAACCCACCATATCCCAGTGTGCAATGTCACCCCTTGGTCAACCCTGGACAGTTCCTTGTCTATCTGCGGCTCTTCCTCATGCTCAATGACCCTTTAAAGGGACACACACTGGGATTCCGTCCCCTTCCACAGGCAGAGGCACCTGTTACACACCCTTCTTTCCCAACCTCAGCCCCATGGAGTTGTGCTTTGCCGATGGCTTTAACCTTCTGCCTTTAACATGCCCCTGTCCACTACCCCTTCCATGCCCACAGCGACCCCTTCTCTCACTTACTGTACCCCTGTACAGCCTTGAATGCCCCTGGGGTGGGGGACATCAGGCTTTATCCATGCACAATGTGACTCTAAGTGTCTTCCCTCCAAGAAGAGACCTCTGAGCCCCCACCCCTGCCAAGGCAGGGTCAGGAGGAGCAGCAATGTTGTTCTACCAATGCCACGGGTCCGCCAAAGCCCGCGTCTGCCTGCAAGCCACCAGTCACGCTCAATGCCATCTCTGTTGTGAGATGCCTCGTGAAAAGCCCTTGTGTTGTGGCTCCCAGCTCCAATAAGGGCTTCAGTACAAGGTCTCCATTCATGCCAGGCTCACCCTTCTTGGCCACACAGGCCACCCCTGCTCCTGAGGACAGCTGCCTGGGTGTGGGGTGAATCTTCCTCCTTTGGTGTCCCTGAAGGCCAAGCCCATGCCGACTGAATTCCCTTCCTCTGACCCAAGTCACCTTCTGGGAAATCCTGACACCAGTTCAAAGCACAAGGGCCAGGCAGCCCATGACAGCCGCAGGTCTTTGGGGAAACTATTTATCTCTTCTGTCATTATCAAAAGGCCCTGGCTTCCATGATGTGTCAAGACAGGACACTCACGCAAACAAAGCATGTTTTCTTCTGATAAGCTGAAAGGGGTGGTGGGGGGAGAGCTGTCTTAAAGATATTTGTGTCTAAGGACAGAATGGAGTGGCAGTTCTGAGGATGGGGGTAGCTGGTCAGGACCTTGTCAGTATGGAGAGCTAGATGATTGCCTTTTTGATGCCCAGGCCTCTCAGAAAGTTCTGTGCTGTTCATCAGACCTTTCACTTCTCAAGCAACAGAACAAAGCCCTTATTCCTACACCTGAACAGGCAGCAGCAGCATCTGGAGGGCTTACTTACACACAGATTGCTGGGCCCACCCCCAAAGCTAGTTTTACTAGGAGCCAGAGAGAGCCTGGAAATCTGCATTCCCAACAAATGCTACGGAGACCACCCATCAGGGAACCCCATTTTGAGGACCCCTGGAATAGGGTCTCTCCTGACCTCAAGGAGCCTACACGTTGTTTGAGTTACAAATCAATACCAGCCCGAGATATATTCAACAGTTTCAAAGCAAAAACTCCCACTGAATGTGTGGGGAGCAGTGAAGTGGACCAAGGTGTCTGATTGCCTCATGGTTGTGGTGTGCTTGCACTAGGATTCTCCTGTACCAAAGTATAGGTTAACACTGCCCAGTGGCCATGCGACACCAGCCCGTGGTCACTTTGTGCAGAAGTGCAGAGTTATCAGTTTCTGACCATGAATCTCAGACACTGGCTCTCAGGGATACAGGATTCTGAGCATAGCAAGATAACTATAATGTCTCGACAGCACCATGAACTTCAAGCCTGCCTGTTTTGCAGAAATGTTCCCACAAATAGCCAGGCATGTTGGTGTGGGCCTGTAATCACAGCAGCTCCGAAGGCTGAGAGAGGAGATTTCGAGGAGTTCAAAGCCAGCCTCAGCAATGGTGGGGCACTAAGTAACTCAGTGAGACCCTGTCTCTAAATAAAATACAAAATAGGGCTGGGGATGTGGCTCAGTGGTTGAGTGCCCCTGAATTCAATCCCCAGTACCAAAAAAGAAAAAGAAAAAGAAATTGTCCCACAAATAACTTTTTTTTGGGGGGGCGGGTATCAGGAATTGAACTCACTAAGCCACATCCCCAGACCTATTTTGTATTTTATTTAAAAACAGAGTGGGGTGGGGGTGGGGGGAGGGATTGTGGCTCAGCGGTAGAGCACTCGCCTAGCACGTGTGAGGCCCTGGGTTCGATCCTCAACACCACATAAAAAATAAATAAATGAAATAAAGGTATTGTATCCAACTATAAAAAAATAAATAAAATATTAAAAAAAAAAAAAAAACACAGAGTCTCACCGAGTTGCTTAGTGCCTTGCTTTTGCTGACTCTGGCTTTGAACTTGTGACCCTCTTGCCTCAGCCTCCCAAGCCACTGGGATAACAGGCATGCACCACTGCACTCATATAATAAATAACCTTTTGATGATAAAACCTATATAATAAACATACTGAGACAGCACTGGGTCATTGTTCTCAATTCAATTTCAGAATTCAGTTTCCCGCCTGATCCCAACTTTCTCTCTCCATGTTGTGTGTTTTTCTTAATCCCCCTTCGCCCCTTGCCTGCTTCTGAATTAGTGGCTGTGTAGGTTGCAGCCTGAATTCATTAGGACAGAGAAGATTAAGGACAAAAGAGAGAGACAGCAGAGCATGGTGGTGCGCATGCCTGTCATCCCAGCAACTTGGGAGGCTGAGGCCAGAAGATCACAAGTTCAAAGCCAACCTCAGCAACAGCGAGGCACTAAGCAACTCAGTGAGACCCTGTCTCTAGATAAAATACTTCAGTGGTCAAGAGTTCCTGAGTTCAATCCTCAGTACTCCCCCCAACCCCCCAAAAAAAGAGAGAAAGAGAGAAGACGTTGTGTCTTGGGTGCCTACCACAATCCTGTCATTACCTCACTAGATCATAAATCACAGGCATTTTGCAGATGAGAAGAAAGAGGCTCAAAGGTCCCTCACTTGCCTAAGGGTTAGCAACTAACAAGAAGCACGGGGTTCTGAGTCCAGATGGGCCTGACACCAAGAGCGGGAAGGTTGGTCAGAGAAGCTTCCTAGAGCAAAAGCCACGCACGCTGGATGAGGAAAGTGGGAGTGAGGGAGGAACACGGGTTTGTGACATGTCCTGTTGAAATGGGAGGGGAGGGCTGGGGATGTGGTTCAAACGGTATCGCGCTCGCCTGGCATGCGCGCAGCCCGGGTTCCATCCTCAGCACCACATACCAACAAAGATGTTGTGTCCACCGATAACTAAAAAATAAATGTTAAAAGAGTTGTTAAAAAAAGAAAGAAAGAAAGAAAGAAAGAAAGAAAGAAAGAAAGAAAGAAAGAGAAAGAAAGAAAGAAAGAAAGAAAGAAAGAAAGAAAGAAAGAAAGAAAGAAAGAAAGAAAGAAAGAAATGGGACGGGGAGAAGGAACAAATGAGAGACATGGCACCAGACAGTCACATTGAAGGGCAATGAGGGGCCTGGGGCAGAGCCTGGGAGCAAGCAGGGGCACCATGCTGCTGTGGAGCCAGACTCGGACTCGGGGGCCTGAGGTCCGACTGCGGGTTCTGGAGTTGGCAATGGCGGGACTAAACCCGTGTTTCAGGGAAGGTTCTCTGCCAGCTGCGAGGTGCTCAGGCTGGTGCTCAGGCAGAGGCAATGGGGGTCGCTGCCTGGAGCAGCTCTGGTTGTCCCAGATCCCAGATCCTGCTGAGACAGGAGGGGAGGGGGAGTTAACAGACAAAGCCAGGGCCAAGGGACGCCTGCCCAGACTGCCAGGAGCCACTGTCCCTGTTTCCCAGGATGTCTCAAAGGGAGGAGCCCACCCAGTTGCTTTCTTCATTCCTTCTTATTTCTTTTTCTTCCTGGTTCTGGGGATTGAACCCAGGGCCTTGTGCATGCGAGGCAAGCACTCTACCAACTGAGCTATATCCCCAGCCATGCTGTCTTCATTCCTAACGAAACAATGAAAGTTCACTTTCTCTTTTCTTTCTTTCTTTCTTTCTTTCTTTCTTTCTTTCTTTCTTTCTTTCTTTCTTTCTTTCTTTCTTCCTTCCTTCCTTCCTTCCTTCCTTCCTTCCTTCCTTCCTTCTTTCTTTCTTTCTTTCTTTATTGGTTCTGGGGGTTGAACATAGGGGCGCATAACCACTGAGCCACATCCCCAGCCCTTTTTTTTCATATTTTATTTAGAGACAGGGTCTCACTGAGTTGCTAAGTGCCTCATTAAGTTGCTGAAGCTGGCTTTGCACTCGCCATCCTCCTACCTCATCCTCCCAAGCTGCTGGGATGACAGAGGTGGGCCACCACACCAGCTTCCTTTGTGCTCAAAGGCACCTGTGTCTTCTATTTTATCTATTTATTTATTTATTTGTTGCTTATTATTATTTAATGGTGCTGGGGATCAAACCCAGGGCCTTGTGCATGCAAGGCAAGCACTCTAGTACTGAGCTTCATCCCCAGCCCCTATTTTATTTTTAAATATTTACTTTTTAGTTGCAGTTGGATACAATACCTTTATTTTATTTACTTATTTTTATGCGGTGCTGAGGGTCGAACCCAGGGCCTCCCATGTTCTGGGTAAGCACTCTACTGCTGAGCCACAACTCCAGCCCTTATTATTTTTTCTTTATTTTGAGACAGAGTCTTGAAGTTGCTTAGGATCTCACTAAACTGCTGAGGCTGGCCTGATTCGCTGAGATTCTAGGCGTACACCATTACGCCTCTCTTTTCTTTAGCTTCCAATGGAAAAGGAGAAAAAAAAGAATTCTGAGCAAAGGAGGTTCCTCTTAAAGGCCTTCCTCCGAGAGTGCGTGTTCCCCCTGCCCGGGAGGGGCTGGGTGCTTCTCCACCTGCCACCCACTGCCTGTTGTTGCGGAGGTAAGCAAGCAAGAATGCCTTCTGCTCATGCAAAGGACCCTGCCAGGGACTGGAAGAGCCACGCACATGGCCCCATAGACCACTGGGTTCATAGAAGTATCTCCTTACACAAAGACAAGTACAGGGGCTGAACAAGGAGGTTCTTAATTTCGTTCCTCTACGGATACAAGCTTTTATCAAGGGGGCAGCAGGCCAGGACAGGCAGAGAAGAAAGCCACCATTCCCATCTGCAGCGCCTGTGGAGCAAGGCCAGAGGCTGGGGGAGATGCTGTTTGAAGGAGGCACTTTGGAAATTCCTGACATTTTTGTCCTTTGTCTTTGGGCATTGAGATGGAGACCTGCTTCTCTCAGCTGAGAGTTCCCGCTATCTCCTTTGCATTCAAAAGGAAGATCCCAGCAAAGCCCCGGGATTGGGGGGGGGGGCTCCTTCTTCATCTCAATGACAAACTGAGCTGTTTGGGGGGTGGAGGGTGGCAGGGATTTAGGCTGCTTTTTTTTTCCTCCCCATTCTCGCATTCTCCTCTGTCCTCTGGCCCAAAGTCCTTAGGGATGTAAATACGATGCCCCTTTTGAGAAGAGCTGCCCTTGGCCCTCCCTGGGATGGGAAGAGCTCCAAGGCACCTGTGTGCAGGTGGGGGGTCCAGGACACCTGGGCCTGAGGGCTCTGCAAGGCTCCAAGCCAACCCTGTGGGCCTCAAGCTGCGCTCCTTCTATCTCCCAATGCAGACAGGGGAGTGTGGCCCGATCTCCCACTTCCTGTCACAGGAGTAAGGCCACAGAAGGCAACAAGATCTCAGCAGGTTCGGTGTAAGCATGTAGATAAGGGCACCATGACTGAGTTCCATCAAGAGGTGAGCCAGGCACTGGGGATGTAGTTCAGTGGTGCAGCATGTGCTGTGATGTGTGAGGCCTGGGCTATAAACTCAGCACCTCAAAAATAAAGAGAGAAATACGTAAATAAATAAAAATAAAGAGGTTGCCCAGAATTCCCCTTTGCCCAGAAATTGCAGACTTCACACCCTGTCTGTACAGGAAGGCTTTCCTTTCGCAGCTGTTACGAATTCCAATTCCTCTGTTTCCAATTTGAGATATGGGTCCTTCTGCAGCCCCCATGAATAGCTTGCCCCTCTCCCACCACATGCCACCTTGCACCCAAACCAACTGATTCACAAAACCTCCAAGATGAGGCCCTATTCCTCTGTCTGTGGACTTTATGGCTTCAAGGCCCTTCCTGCTCTGGGCCTCCAGGTCACCTACACTCTGAAGGCCAGGTGTTTTCCCTTTTTTGTTGGGGGGGGGGGGTACTGAGGGTTGAACCCAGGGGCACTTAACCCTTGAGCCACATCCCCAGCCCTTTTTATTTTGAGACGAGTTCTCATTAAGTTGCTTAGGGCCTCACTAAATTGCTGAAGCTGTCCTTGAATTCACAGTCCTCCTGTCTGGGCCTCCCTGAGTTGCTGGGATTACAGGCAGCGATGCCCAGCTTCCAATGTATTTAGTAGTACTGAGAAGGGGGTCCCCTGAGTCACCCTGTCCCCTTTGTCACCGAAGTGAAGTCTTCCTCAATCAAAAGGAAGAAAAATATCCTACGGCAAAAGAAGCAAAAATTGGTTGACAGTTCCTCAAGACCTTCTCACAAACCCCCTCAAAGACCTTGTAACTAGGTTTTGTCCCTATCCCAGCTCTGGAACCTTCCAAGAGGTAGAAAGAAAACTGACCCAAGTTAAAGGGCAGTGGCCTTGGCAAATGAGTTGCAGGGCCTCTGGGGAGCCCTCAGGAGTCCTGCAGGAGGGTGTGGGCAGCACACTTGTGTCCTACGCTGCTGGCCTGGAGGGAACCCCAGAGGTGTTCAGGGCCGGCCCTTCTGTTTCAGAGGAGAAAAGTGATGCTCAGACCTCAGACCGGCCACTTCTCCAGTCCCTCAGGAGACTCCTGCTTTTTTGGTGCTAGTTTTTGGTTTTTAAGTTAAAGGGACATGATTTCCTATATAAAGAGATTATATTGCCGGGCGTGGTGGCGCACACCTGTAATCCCCGGGGCTCAGGGGGCTGAGACAGGAGGATGGTGAGTTCAAAGGCAGCCTCAGCAATGGCAAGGCGCTTAGCAACTCAGTGAGACCCTGTCTCTATAGAATACAAAATAGGACTGGGGGTGGGGCTCAGTGGTTGAGTGCCTCGGAGTTCAATCCCCAGTTCAAGAGAGAGAGAGATAGACAGAGAGAGAGAGAATTGATTCCCCCAGCCACAGCACCTCCTCTCCTCCCCTGAGATGAACAGGGGAACTGTGAGGTAGCCGGGCCCAGGAGCTGCTAAGTACCTAAGACAAATCCTTCCAGATGCAACACAGAAGGGAGCCAGGTGGTCATGAGTGGGAGAAGGGATGGTTCAGTAAGTAGAGCAGAGACACAGGGGTGGAGCCACATGGTGAGAGGCGTGTGTCTTCTCTTGCTGACAAGAAGTTGATTCCAGGGAGTGGACAGTCCCGGGACCTCTGTCACTGTGCGCCTTGGACCCCCAGTCTCTGGGCATTCAGGTGCACCATGGGTTTCCACGGCACTCCTTACCAGGCCTCTATGAATCCTTGGAAGTTCTCCTCTCCCCCAAACCACACCCCATTCTCCCTGAGTCCTTGGATGACCTCTGCTCCTCGTGGCTGAGTGGCTTTCCCCCGTGTCCCTGGGAAGATGACCCTACTTTCCAGAGCCCATTCTTATGTGTTCTCCCCAGAGGCCAGGATTGTGCTCAGCAGGGTCTCTGCTACCCTTCCACCAGTCAGGGAAACTGAGGTGGGGGACAGCGAGACGGTTTAGGTCAATTCACCACATACAGCTGGGGGGACATCAGCAAGAGGCTTTCCTCTCCCGTCACACCCTCCCCAGTCCTTCCCATGAGGGTGAGCCTTTCCTCTTCCCCACGCAGAAGGACCCTTAACCTCTCTCTCCTTGGGAAGCAAGGATCTCTTAGCCAGCTTTACTGCTGCGACTAAAGAACCCAACTAGAAAATCGGTAGAGGAGGAAAAGTTTATTTGAGGGTTCACAGTTTCAGAGGTCTCCATCCACAGACAGCAGACTCTACTCCTTGGGGCTGGAGGTGAGGCTGAACATCATGGTGGAAGAGTGGGGCAGAGGGAAGCAGCTCACATGATAATCAGGAAGGAGAGAGAGGAGAGAGAGAGAGAGAGAGAGAGAGAGAGAGAGAGAGAGAGAGAAAGAGAGAGAGAGGTCTCCACACTTCGTACCCCAAAGCCACGCCCCCACTGCCCACCTCCTCCATCCACACCCCTCCTGCCTTCAGTTACCACTCAGTTAATCCCATCCGGTGACTCATTCACGGACTGGGTTCAGGCTCTGGTAACCCAATCATTCCTTCTCTAAACCTTCTTGCATTTTCTCACACGTGAGCTTTTGGGGGATACCTCACATCCAAACCATAACCCAGGATCATCCGTCCATAACCACCCGATATTTTGGGGAGGGTCCCCTGAGTCCCCTCCACCCAATGTGCTCTGCTCTGGCGGCTCCATCTAGTAGAAGGAGAATGAAATCGGAGAAGAATGTGTGGAAGTTTGGGGCTTTCATCTCTTAAACAAATAGCAAATTCCTCCGGCTGCCGTGGCTGGAATTAAACAATGATGTGTTCAGGGAGACTCTGAGGCGTTACCTTAGCAACGCCCAGGCTGTTTCAGGCAAGATCTAGTTAAAGAGGAAAGAGAAGAAAAATAATAGAGGGACAGGTCTGGACGGGGTCCAGGAATGAGGGTCTTTGGGCCGAATGTGTGTGTTTTGTGCTCCGATGTGTTTGCGGCCTCCTTTGGTCTGTTTCCTCTGGATCCCCCAGTGCATCCACGTCTCCACGTCAGGAGGTTGGCTCCCTGGAATACTAATGGATGCTGAGAAAAGAGAGGGGACATCACAGCTGGGACCACCTAAGTGGGACGTGATGCACAGTTTTGTGCACCACTTGGTTGGTTCTTGAAATCACAAAGGTAAAGAAGGACCTGGCAAGTGAGAAGGGCTTGCCATTCCCCACGTGGTGACAGATGTGAGGGCCTCCCGCAGGGCAGAGGTCTGCAAGGGAGAGACCCCTCAGGCCCTTTGCTACCCACAGCACGGCCCCAGGACCAACAGTTAAGGCCTCTCCTGGGAGCTTGAAAGACATGCAGCATGTCAGGCCAGGGGTGGTGGCACTCACCTGGAATCCCAGGGACTCGAGGCCCAGGCAGAAGGATCACAAGTTCAAGGCCAGCCTCAGCAACTTAGCAAGGGCCTAAGAAACTTAGCAAGGCCCTGTATCAAAATGAAAAATTTACAAAAGGGCCGGGGATGTGGTCAGTGGTTAAGCGCCCCTGGGTTCTATCCCTGGTGCACACACAAAAAAAGAAAATGCCTCTTGGCTCCTGCCTTCACAGGTTGAGGCCTGGGGAAGTGCTGTCAGAGACGAAAGAAGCTGGACTCCTTTGCTAGAGGTGCCGGAACAAGTTCAGCTTCAGAAATCTGAAGTGGGGGTGTCAGTAGGGATGGTTCCTTCGTTGGGGCTCAGGGAGAGAATCTGCTCCACACCCCTGTCCTAGTTCCTGGCCGCTCAGCATTCCTGGGCTGAGACACCCACACTCCAGTGTCTCCTCCATCATCACGTGGCCTTCTCCCTGTGTCTGTGTCCACGTTTCTGTCTTCTTCTATAAAGATATGAGTCATTGGGATAGGACCTTTTGCTAATGACCTTGCCTTAAGTTGATGACATCCATGAAGATCCTATTTCCAAGTAAGGTCATATTTGCAGGTAGAAGGGGAATATACCTTTTTGGAGGATGCCGGGGGCGGTGGGGGGGGCACATTCTAACCCACAACAGTATCTAATGTCACCTCCTTTCATTATCAGCACCCTCATTATCATCATCATCATCACAGAGAATCAATGTTAAAAAGCAAACACATCAAGAACCCATCCTTAAGCAAACTGGATCATTTTATTTTGGTATGGGATTCTGCCACCTTACTTTGATAGTCCGCTCTGACACTAGAGAGGTGTTGACAGATTTGCAGGAACTAAAAGGGACAGAGACAAGGTCTAAACCACAGGCATAGCCAGGTACTGTGGTAGACACCCATAATCTCAAACTATTTGGGAAAGTAAAATAAAAAGAAGGATCACAAATTGGAGGCCAACCTCAGTAACTTGGCATCATGTAGGAGTTCGTGTTTGGGACTGGGGTCCCTGATGACTTCATAGCTCCCTCTGCCACCTTTCCTGCCTCTACACCTGTCTCCTCTCTATTATTTCTTTACAAGATCCTGTCTCCCAATAAAAACTCTTAAGAAGGGCTGGGGTAGTAGCTCAGTGGTAAAGCACGTGCCTGGAATTTGCAAAGCCCTGGGTTCAATCCCTAGAACACAAACAAACAGAACCTACAGATATGCAGGCCTCACCGGAGTTCTGGACAAAATGCAGGCCTGGGGCAGACCTGCATCCTCTCTCTCTCTCTCTCTCTCTCTCTCTCTCTCTCTCTCTCTCTCTCTCTAGGGGTGGGAATGAGGGAGTACTCAACCACTGAGTCAGATCCCCAGCCCTACTTGTTGGATTTTTATTTAGATACAGGGTCTCACTGAGTTGCTTAGGGCCTTGCTTTTGCTGAGGCTGAGTTTGAACTCACGATCCTCCTGCCTCAGCCTCCAAGCTACTGATTACAGGCGTGCCCCAAGTGCCCACCTCTTTCATTCTTTTTACTCTTTTGTGGAACTGAGGATTGAATTGAGGGGGCTCTACCACTGAGCTACATCCCTGTACCTTTTAAACTTGTTTAACTTTGGCACAAGGGTCTCTTGCTAAACTTAGCAATCTGTGACCTCCCTGCCTCAGCCTCCCAAGTCCCTGGGATTTCATATGTGCACCACTCCACCCATCCAGAAGGCATCTTCTTCTGCTTGACCAGCAAGAAATGCCCTTTAACTTTATCCAATAGTGGTCCTAAGGCTACCATGTGAGGGCTGGGCCTGATCCAGTGCCCTGTCATGTCCCCTGGGCTGTAGAAATGACTCACACACAGGACTGACCACCTGCACATCCATCCCACAGCAGCCCGATTCCTAGGATGCAGGGGGAGAGGGAGGGCTGGTGTCACGGGGCTCACCCATCTGAGATCAGAGCCGCAGTTATCGCCACATCTGCATCCCATGGGCTTAGAGATGCCACTGTGTGTGTATCCTAACATGAAACTGGACACAACCTAAGTATGTATCCTACATGTTACCCAGAAGTTCAGTTTGAGTTGTCAAATGTCACCTCCATAATGACACTTTCCCTGAAGCCCACATCCCTCCCTGCTTTATTTTTCTCACACTATCCATAATGCTCCTGCTTATCGGCTTAATTACTTGTCTATTTCCTGTCTCCTTTAACAGGATGTGAATTCTGGTACCCACAACAGAGCCGTGTCCATGACAAGACCTCAGGGAACAATGGGGAGGCTGGGGGTGCAGCTCACTGGTATCACCAAGGTTCAATCCCTAGCACTGCAACACACACACACACACACACACACACACACACACACACACCAGAAAATAAGGAAAGAATAAAAAAAAAAATCACAGCATAGCTGAGCATGCTGGAGCACACCTGTAATCCCAGTGGCTCTGGAGGCTGAGGCAGGAGGATCACAAGTTCAAAGCCAGCCTTAGCAAAAGTGAGGCACTAAGCAACTCAGTGAGATAAATAAAATACAAAATAGGACTGGGTATGTGGCTCAGTGGCCTAGTGCCCCTGAAGTCAATCCCTGGGTACCCCCCACGCCCACCGACCAAAAAAAAAAAAAAAAAAAAAACCACCACAACATATTCACATAATAAAATGTTTAGCAGCCATTGAGAAGAATGAGTTGAGTGTATGTGGAATACCTACTTGGAAGGGTGGCCATATTTCTGAGGCAAGGGAGAATTTTTTTTTTTTTTTAATACCAGGGTTTGCACCCAGAAGCAATTTGAAGAGGAATGGAGATTGAAAAAATAGATACTCAAATACACATGGGATTTTGTGTGAGTATACATGTCAATATATATGTAGATGTGTATTATGTAAGTGAGTGTATGTGGAGAGAGAGAGAGAGAGAGAGAGAGAGAGAGAGAGAGAGAGAGAGAGAGAGAGGGAGAGGGAGAGAGAGAGAGAGAGAGGACAAATCCATACAGCTGCCTGTTCACCTCCTACATCTTGGAGGAGGAGCCAGGAGTCAGGCCCTGGCGACGCTAAAGGCCAACACAAGGCCTGGAACTTGCAGACAGATAATCCAAGTCAGAAGAGGGCTATGCAGGAGGGAGAACAAGGATCAGTTCTGCTGCTGTCTGGCCCTGGCCCCAGGGACCCCCTTTTCTTCATGCCCGCTGCCGTGGAGTTGCGCAGGCCTGGGTGGGGTGCAGCTTCCAGGAAGCCACAGGGAAAGCAGCGCTTCTCTGCCTCCGGATTTTGCAGCTCTTATAAGGAAGTGATGACGAAGGGGCGAGAGGGGAGATCTGGTGGGTGGTCCTCATCCCGTCAGACACCAGGCTTTATCTTCCTGTCCTCCATGTGCATGACGAAGGTGACACACCCCATAACAGAACCAGGGTGGGGTGAAGGGACTCCATGTGCCTCTCCCAACACAAAGAATAAGCGGGCACCTCTGGCCTCCAGGGAGCTGCAGTGTGACAGGGGCTTTTTTAAGACCAGCACTGGCCCTGCACCCACTGTGGAAGGACACGCCC
The DNA here is from genome assembly GCF_052094955.1 of Ictidomys tridecemlineatus. NCBI lineage: Eukaryota > Metazoa > Chordata > Mammalia > Rodentia > Sciuridae > Ictidomys > Ictidomys tridecemlineatus. The sequence goes on along the minus strand of NC_135478.1, from coordinate 208,873,459 downwards.
CTCCCTGCTATAGCCCCCTCCCCTCTGGTGCCCCAAACAAGGCGGCCACTCTCCTGAGGCCCTGTCACAAGTTTCCACACCTGGCCAAACTGCTCATCCTCTGACCAGCTGGGAAAGAACCCCTGAGAGAGAAATCTGGGCCCAGGCCCTTCATTTGGGCACATGGTCCCAAGGAGCAGGAGTAGGGGACTGGATAGAGGGGGTAGGAAAGGAGGGCAAGCCAACCCCAAGCCAGTCCAAGGATGCATTTTCTGGCCCCTAGCTGCTTTGAGCAGCCAGGGCTGGTGTTCTCTGAGGAGGAGGGAGAACAGGGCTCAGAATCATCCTGGGAAGAGGTTGGCGTCTGCTCTCCGGCTCCCACCAGCATTGGCCAAGGGTGATTCCCACCGCCAGCTGTGAATGTCCAGGTGCCCATCCTGGTCACAGAGGGCCCTGGGGCAGAAGGCTCCAGCTGTTTCCTCTGCCTGAAGCCAGGTGTGGTGGCACGTGCCTGTAATTCCAGTGACTCAGAGGGCTGAGGCAGGAGGGACACAAGTTCCAGGCCAGCCTCAGCAACTTCACAGGACCCTATCTTGAAATAAGGAATTAAAAGGTTCTGGGGATACAGCTCAGTGGTAGAGCACCCCTGATTTCAATCCCAGTATTAAAAAAAAAAAAAAAGCCCTCTGCCAGACCCAGGGATCTCCCCAGTTCAGCCCGCCTGAAGGCAGCTCTGGGGCCTCCTACTCTCCAGCTGGGTTCTGGTTTTTAACTCTGCTGCCCTGAGTCCCTAATCTCCTAACCTCACTGTTCCCACCCTAAAGTTGTTAGAGCAGGTGCAAGCCAGGATTCAAGGCCATGGTAGCCACAGAGCACCCACCCTGGTGCCTGGGGCCTAAAGATCTCCGTGAAATGCAGCCGTTGTTATTATCCGAACGGTGCTTCTTCCCAGTGCTGGGCTCCGTGTGTGGGGAGGAAACCAAAGTGTCCCCTGCCAGCGCCAGCTGTCTGCCTGAGAGGTGAGCCAAACACGTGGGAAGAGAAGCTTCAGGAGACCAAGGGTGGTACACCAGGTAGGGCCTCGGCCCCTCCTGCTCTCACCCAGTTTTGCCCAGAGGTCATCTGAGAGCACCCACCCTCTGCTGCCCCTGCAGCCCACTCGCTCTGCCCCAGGGCTCCCCTGTGAAGAGGAGGGCCCTCTGGGCATTCACACATGGGACAGGACAATGCCTGGCCAATGTGGGATGGAGTTGGTGCTGTTCCCTTCCACTCTTCCCAGGATGGTGGTGAGATCCATTTTCAGAGAATCCACGCCCTGACTGCTCAAAGCAGCAAGTGGCCTGAAAACTCATCCTTGAATGGGCTCAGGGACGGCTCACCCTCTTTTTCCATCACTCGGACAGTCCCCTGCTGCTGCTCTGTGGAATCACTTGCCCAGATGAACTGCCTGGGTCCAGGTCCATCCAGCTCTCGGGAGTTCTTTTCCAGTAGGAGTGAGGCTAAGGGCACTGCAGAGACTCAGGGTCTGAACTGCCTTTGCCGCTGGCCAGGCCCGGGAGCTGGGTCAAAGGCCTCATCTCATCTCATCTCATCTCATCTCATCTCATCTCATCTCATCTCATCATCTCATCAGAGGGTTGTTGTGAAAGTCAGCTAAAGAGATCCTTGGCAAATATGGTCAGCACAAGCCTAGAGCCAGACTCCTCCTGACTCTTCAACCCATTACCTGTGTGACCCTGGAGAAGTTGCTCAACCTGCCTGCATCTCTGCTTCCTCCTGGATCAAGGGTACAGGAAGAGCAATCCCTCACAGCACCGTTATGAGGAGGATCACGTGAGTTAATGCAGGCAGTATCTAAAACAGTCTCTGCCTGCTACGCCCATGTCTGCAGAGCTCTCTACAGAATATCTGTCACTTTGGAAAATAAACAGGCAAAAATGTAAAGCTAATACAAGAAAATGCAGGAGAGGCCAGGCTTGGGAGCCTGAGGCAGGAAGATTGGGAGTTCAAAGCCAGCCTCAGCCACTTGGTGAAGCTCTAAGTAACTCACTGAGACTCTTGTCTCAAAAAAAAAAAAAAAAATTAGAAAGGGCTGGGCATGTGGTTTAGTGGTTAAACGCCCTGGGTTCAATCCCCAAAGAAAAAGAAAAAAAAATGTAAGAGAATATTTTGTGTGGCTTAGGAATTAGAAGGCAGCTTAAAACATCAAAAGCAGGGGCTGAGGTTGTGGCTCAGTGGTAGAGCACTCACCTGGCACATGTGAGGCACCGGATCCGATCCTCAGCACCACATAAAAATAAAGGTATTGTGTCCATCTACAACTAAATATATATATATATTTTTTAAAATATATATATATTTATTTACATATTTATACATAAATATACTATGTTATATTTATATATAAATACATATATAATATATATATTTTTAAAATATATATATTTTTTTTAAAAAAAACCTTTAAAAGTTCCAATAGGTACTAAAAAAAAAAAAAAAACCTTTGAAAGCACTTGCCATTGTTTAAAAGACTGAGTGTCAGGCTGGGTTTATAGCTCAATGGTGGCATGCCATTCCAGCATTCGTGAAGCCCTGGGTTTGAGCCCCAGCACTGCAATAAATTAAACATTAATTAATTAATTAATTAATTAAAGGGTTTATTGCCAGTGAAGGATACCGTGAACAAAATTAGTAGCTAGATATGAAATGGGAGAAGCCGGATCTAAAACCAATGTAGAATTTATTCTATTATTTCATATATTTTAATATCTAGAATATACAATGGACTCTAAGATATCCACAAGTAGAGGATCCTAACCCAACAGAAAAGGGGGAAAAGGTGGAATAGACTGGCGCAGTGTGAGGTGCCCCCCTGTAGTCCCAGCTACTCAGGAGGCTAAGGCAGGGAGATCGCAAGTTTGAGGCCAACCTGGGCAACTTAGGGAGACCCTGTCTCAGAACAAAAATAAAAAGGGCCAGGATGAAGCTACGTAGGTAAGTGCCCCTGGGTTCGATCCCCAGTCCTGGGGCTGGGGGAGATGAGTCTAGATTAGACAGCTGTGGAGAGCATGTGAGGAAGGCTCAGAGGCCGTAAGCCAGAGAAGTGCATGCTGGGGACACTGGTGGCCTATCCCTTCTGGGCATTCTGTGACAGTCCTCAGGCTTCACGGAGCTTTTTGGCTGCTGAGTATCAAGAAGCGCTCTCCCAGGTCCATGGGGCCCTGGGCCTGGCTGCTCACTGCAGCTTTTCCCTGGTGGGGCCTGGAGTTGGAGGCCAGCGCTCTTTGAGGGGTTTCATAGATTCGACCTCTGGCCCTGAGTCTAAAAACTGCTCTATAAATATTTGCTGTCATGATTGTAGTCTAATCAGGGGGAAATAAAAACCCAATAAAAACTGTAAGGACATGGTGACACAAAGAAGGAACAGAGAAGTCACCACGGGGGTGGGGTGTGGTTTAGCCTGGAGCAGGGAGTGGCCCAGGCCTGGGGAAGGTCAGGACTGAGGTGAGGCCCTGAGGGTACGATGGGAAATGCCCACAGCAGCCAGGACCTGAGGTGAGGCCTGTCCTCAGAGTGAAACTCCCCAACTGGCCCAGACAAGCCCCTAGGAGAGGTCAGAGCCGCGCCAGGCCCCTGCCCCTGCTCCCTGGGAGTGTCGGCTGTGGTAGCGCAGCACCCAGCCACACCCGAGCCCCCTGGGCTCACCCTGGGATGGATGGCGGTGCACAGGGTGTACAGGAAGCTTGGGGAGGCCAGCCAGGGGAGGACCAGGGCCGGGAGTTGGCCAGCAAAGGAGTCTGGGACCAGCCTTCCAAGACAGTCTCTGTTTAAGGTGGAGAGGATGGGCAGGGCCTCCCCAGAGAGCAGGTCAAGCAAATGGAGACCCAGACACAGGAAACACACGGCCTGCCTGAGGGGACAGGCAGGTCCCTGCACAGAGGCTATGCAGGCTGTGATGGCCTGAGGTGTGGGGACCAAGATCTGCGGGAACCTGGTCCCCAGATGTTCTGGGCTGGCCAGAGAGGCCAGCTCCACTTCCAAGAGAGACGCAGGTGGGAGCTGGGTCCAAAGCCTGAGACGCCTGTGGCTCTGTTCCACTTATACAGCAGACACACAACACAACACACCCACACAACACATGATACTCAACATACACCACACACGACACACCACAAAACACACAACACCCACACAACACACAACACACAAGATACTCAACATACACCGTACACCACTTCCAGAACACCACACACTACACACAACATACACCACACACTAACCCCACATACCACACACACACACTCTGACCCACACACCTGCACACACATCACCTGTAACATACACCCCTACCTGCCCCACCCGTGAGACACCTGAAAGAGCAAAACACAAAGGCCCCGGGGCTTTGGTGCCATCCTTGGGCATTCAGACCCCAAATAAGGTGCAGGGCTCCCGAGTAGGGTGACTTGAGGGGACTCTGGTCTTCATCGTCCACTGGGTCACAGGACTCCGGCCAGCCCTGCCTGGGCAGGCGCGCACGCACCGCTCCTCCCAGGGCCTGCTCCACCCCTTCCCACCCTCCCTCTGAGGCACTTCAGCACCTTCCTGTCCCCAAAGGTCCCTCTCTGCCTTCCTCAGGGATAAGGCAGGTTATCTGTGCGTCTGCTGGCCTCTTTATCTTCTTAAGCTCTCTTCCTGAAATAGCCTGGGGTTATCTGAACTGTGGAGTGGAGGGCCTGCCTGGTGGCCAGCCCGCTTCAGGGACAGTGCCAGCTCAGCCCTGGAGGTCCTTCTCCTTTAAGACAGAGCCAGGGGCTGGGGATAGAGTTGGTAGGGTGCTTGCCTCATGCACAGGGCCCTGGGTTCAATCCTCAGCAACACACACACACACACACAAGATCCAGAATCCAAGCTGGAGACCTCCTGGGGAGGCCTGGCAGCCCCCTCCCAGGGCTCCCCTGTTCACCAGAGCCTTCGCATCCTGACAGGGTCTCCCTGCAGCACCACTGCCAAGCCCAGGCCTTCAGCCCTTCCAGGTGGACTCCTCAGAGGAGTCCTCTGACAGCCTTTCTCCTGGGCTCTGGGGTTCTTGGCCTCTACGCACGGCAGCCAGAGTAGACTTCAGCTGTCATTTCACCTGGCGCTTCCCTGCTCAAGAATGTTCCATGGCTCCCTGCTTCTGGCTGCATCAAGTCTGAACACGTTCATCTGGCACCTCCATTTCAACATCACGTCCCACGACTCTTACAGATACGGCCCCTGGGAGCTCCCACACAAGCCTGCTCTTTGGGCCTCCACGCTCCATCAAGACGTCTCCCTTCAACTCCCAGTTTTGTTAGACCTCCTCCCTGCCTTTATTTATTTATTTTGATATCAGAGATTGAACCCAGAGGCACCTCACCGCCGAGCTATATCCCCAGTTCTTTTTGTTTTGTATTTATTTATTTACTTGCTTACTTACTTATTTATTTGTGTGGTTCTGGGGATTGAACCCAGGACCTTGTGCATCCAAGGCAAGTACTCTACCAACTGAGTTATATTCCCAGCCTTTTTTTTTTTTTTTTTTTTGAGACAATGTCTCACTAAGTTGCCAAGGCTGGCCTGGAACTTGCTGATCCTCCTGCCTCGGCCTTCTGGGTCACTGGGATGGCAGGTGTGTGCCACTGTGCCCGGTTTATTCAGCCGGCATTAACTGAGCACTTACTATATAGATCAGGCAAATTCGGCAGACCAGCCCCCCCTTTGAGATGCATAGCAAACTTCTGCCACTCACGTGGTCACATCCTGGGTCTGTGGTCCTCCAACTGTGTCATAAGCTGCCTGAGGGCAAGGACTTTCTTACATCTGCCTTGCTCCTCAGGGCAGAGCTCCTGGATGTGGGAAATTCACAAACACAAACCACAGCCCTGACGTTCATTTGTGCTTGGAAGACCAACACAGGACTGCCAGCTTTTGTTTTATCAGACAAATACCCTCTTTAATCACGCGGTTGTTGCCATGTGCAACCATGTTTAACAGTAAGAAAGGAGGAGGAGGAGAGTCCCATATTAGAGGACAACTCTATGCGGAATAAAACCCAGCAGTACGGAAAATTCACATTTTTCTTTTTCTTCTTTTCAGAACCTGATCTTAGAGTAAAAGGACCATCCTTTCAGTGGAATAAATTTAGCAAGATGAAAAATTCAGCATGGTCTCCTTTTCTTCCGTTCATGGAGGACAGGTGACCATCTATCAAAGTCCATCCCAAAGTTTGGGCACCCTGTCTACAGCCTTGGCGGAGGGCTGAGTGCAGCCCAGGCAAGAGGAGTGGTTGGTAGATGCATTGTTCAGTCATTGGCTGGAGCAGCTGTCTGGACTCTCCTCTGGCGGCCTCAAGCCCGTGGCCTCACCTCGAACATGCCTGGTACTTGCAGTGGGCGATCCCTATAGGCCACATCTATAGGGATGGGAGTGGCCTTAGATAGCTCTCCTGATTCGGTGCAGCTGGGAGCCGCATTCCGTAGGCCTGCAGATGGTGGTGACTGACTGCATCCAACTTTTGCACAGCGGCATCCTTGGACTCAGAGGTGGCAGGTCGCACAGGACAGATCCCTTGGCACCATGGCTGACGATTCCTGGGGCATCAGGGCCCATCCGGGGGCCGCCTCTTGCCTCCCTGGCTGAGCACAGCTCTGCAGAGCAGAAGTCCAACCTAAGTTTCCACTGCTTAGCCCTGGATCCCTCCAGCCACTTCCATAAAAAGTCACTGCTGCTACGCGGAGAGAGAGGGAGAATTTTTCCAAAGGATGTATGTGCGCATTGTTGGGAGCAGCGAGCATTTCGGTGAACTCCGGGTCACGACACAGCCTGACAAATGGCAGGAAGTTGGGGACTTGGGCCTGACATTTTTTTGCACAAAGGCCCCATAGCACAGCCAGGTGAGCTGAACCCTGGGATGGACGCATGGGCCACCACCCGGCACTTCCTGCCCTTTGTTGGCCCATGTGACAGCCTTTCTTTTGTGCCTGGCTCCTGTTCTTTATTTATGGAGAGGAGCAGCTCAATATAGAAACGGGTGGGCCCAGGAGCCGGCAGCAGGATGTGGGAATGCAGACTGGCAGGATGCCCACCAGGGGCAGGACGGCCGAATTAAAATAATGTGGCCATATACACTCAATAAAAGCCCGTATGTTATTTATATACCTGCTCAGTTTTCCACCCGGCTCCTCTGGCTCGCTCTGGGGAATCCATTTGCCCGGACAGTAGCCTTGCTAGGGACCTACCACCCTGGGGTGCTTGTGGCCTCTGCCTTTGCCTGTGAGCTGGTCTGCCTGCCAGATGCTCAGAGCCCATGTTCATCTTGAAGGAGGGAGCTGCTTCTTTCCACACAGGAACACCTTTGTTGTAGCTTCTGGATAACCAGTGTGTGTGTGGGGGGGCAGCAATGGTGCATGAAAGATCACTTTACATCCCCAATCCTCTCTCCACTATGAGCACTTATGGTGGAATTCTTTCCACAAGGAAGGAATCACACCTATCCCTATTGTCTCAGATAGAAGATGCCGTACAGAATTTGAGCTTCTGTTGGAAACTTAGGGTCTCGGCTCTGAGTCCTGTGTGGAGTAGAAGGATGATCCCTGATCAGAGAGGTCCAAGAGACCTGGGCTCCAGTCCTCTCCTGCCCGGCGAGCTATCCAGCCTGAAGCCAGGCCCTCCACCTCTCTAGCTGCAGAGGTTGGCCTGACGACACAGTGTTCATCTCAATGTTCATCTTCTGCAGCTCCGCGATTTGTTTAGGACCATGTGGTCATACAGGCATGTCAATGCAAAAATTATCGAGGAACATAAGGCCATTTGTCCCAAAAGCTTAAGCCGTGGCTGACTTCTTAAGTTCTCATTTCTGTGTTTGGTAGATTCTCTTTTATCCTATCCTTTTTCCTCTTTGTGGTATTGGGGGTTGAACCTAGGACTTTGCATCTGTTAAGCATGTGCTCTACCAACCCCTACCTTCTTTTAAGCTAATTTTAGATCATTAATTATGGCCTCATCTGTAGTGGCAACATTTTTTCTTTCCAGTGTGTGGCTTTTGAATCCAAGGAGGATAACCACTGAGCTACAACCCCAGCCCTTTTCATGTTTTGAGACAGGTTCTCCCTAAGTTGCTTAGGGCCTTGCTAAGTTGTTGAGGCTGGCTGGCTTTGAACTTGTGATCCTCCTGCCTTAGCCTCCTCAGTCACTGGATCACTGGATTATAGGCTTGCACCACCACGTGCAGCTCAGTTTGTGACTTCTTAATCTACTCAAACTATGTGCAGGGCTGGGGTTGTGGCTCAGCGGTAGAGCACTCGCCTAGCACATGCAAGGCCCTGGGTTGGATCCTCAACACCACATAAAAATAAATAAATAAAATAAAGGTATTGTGTCCAACTACAACTAAAATATAAAATATTAAAAAAGAAAACTATGTGCAGAGTAAATGGTCCAAAGGACACAAGTGCACAGTTTATGTGTATCCTGTGTCATTTTTCGGACTAGTTAATGACTTTTTCCCTACCTAGTTCTTGCCCTTATTCTACAGAGATAAAGTTGTCTGAACCATGAGGTGCTGTTCTAACTTTTTTACGTAGTTCTGTTAGGCCTTCAAGGAACACAGTAAGGCTAATAAATTACTGTTAGATAGGTTACCCTCTGCCTCTACTCAAAAATTCACCTAAAGCCGGGCACAGTGGCACACACTTGTAATCCCAGAAACTCTGGAGGCTGAGACTGAGGCAGGAGGATTGCAAATTGGAGTCCAGCTTGGTCCACTGTGCAAGATCCTCAGTGATTTAGCAAGACCCTGTCTCAAAATAAAAGGTAAAAAGGGCTGGGATGCGGCTCCGTGGTAAAGTGACACTGGGTTCAATCCCCAGTACCAAAAAATCACCTAAATAAAATTCTGCCTCATTCAAGTTTATCTGGGAGTTAAGCTGTGAGGTGTGAAGCTGGACAAGCCTATATGCTCATTTCATTTAACAAAATCCCTCTCCTCCCCATTCCTCCTATGAAACACAGTGTCCCCTCCTGTCCTCCCAACCTGCCTCCCACCCCTACGGGAGCTCCAACCCTGAAGGAACGGGATGAAGTATTAATTACACGTCACCTATCCTCAGAGTACAATTTGGAAGTCCAAGGCCTTTTGAGAGGCCACACAGAGGCATTCCAGGGAGAAAATGCTCAGAAAAGGAGGATAATTAACATTTGCACCAACTTGGAAATTCACATAGGACTTAACACACAATGATAAGCCAGGTATTCCATGATGGTCCCTTTGAAATTCCATTGCCTAGGGATGTAGGCCAAGGACCATGACAGTGCAAGGCATTCATTATGCATGTGTTTGTGGGGATGCTGCTGTAAACAACCAATGAGCCACCAGTCACATAAAAATACAGCACAGACAAATATGGATAGTGCGTAACACTTGATAACGACAGCACATGCCTGGGCGTCTGGCTGCATATTTACTGTATTATGCTTTTGCTTTTGTTGCTGCTGGGGATGGAACCTGGGCCAGGCAAGCGCTCTGCTGTGGAGCCACATGCCCAGCCTATACTATACTTTTTATTGTTATTTTACTTATAAAATAAAATTATATAAAATTTATATACTACTTATAAAAATAAAATTACCGTGAAATGGTATGCTCTTATGCCTAAAGCAGCCTCCCACACATTTACTTACTTATTTATGAGTTACAGGTGAACACAATATCTTTATTTTATTTTCGTGGGGTGCTAAGGATCGAACCCAGTGCCTCCCGCATGCCAGGCGAGCGCTTCACCTCAGAGCCACAACCCCAGCCAGTCTCCCGCATCTTGTGCTTACTGTATCTCCTAATTGCACCAGGAATCATCTAGATTTCTATAAGTCACTTCTATGATGAAGTTGCCTTAAGCATGTGTTTCTTAGAACGTGTCCCTGCCATTAGGTGACCCATGACTGTCCTGTGTTTCACTTAACCAACTCCCCGAACCTGAGACCGTATTGCCCGCACTTGGAGGGCCTGGTAGGGCTGGGTTTCCATCCAGGAAGCAGGTTTCATCCCAAAGCTTTTCTCAATGCATCCAACTCTCTACTGGAGAGTCTGCGGGAAGCCAGAAGGGGAGAGTTGGTGTCAGGGGCCATCCGTTTCCAAGGGGGCGAGGACAGAGTTTTCTTTGAGTGGTGGGGGGGTGGGGTGGGGGGGTGAGGAGGCAGGAGAGCACAACCACAGGGTCCCAAGGAAGACCTGAGCTTCCTCATTAGAATAAGGGGGTTTGAAACCAGGTGTGGTGGTGCACGCCTGTAATCCCAGCGGCTCAGGAGGCTGAGGCAGGATCACAAGTTCAAAGCCAGCCTCAGCAATTTAGGGAGACCCTGTCTCAAAACATAAAAAGGGCTGGGGAACCAGGTGTGGTGGCGTATGCCTATAATCCCAGCGGCTCTGGAGGCTGAGGCAGGAGGACTGTGAGTTCAAAGCCAGCTTCAGCAAAAGCGAGGCACTAAGTAACTCAGTGAGATCCTGACTCTAAATAAAAATATATAAGGTAGGACTGAGGATGTCAGTGGTCGAGTGCTCCTGAGTTCAATCCCTGGTACCCTTCCGAAAAGGTGAGGCAGCTAGGGATGTGGCTCAGTGGTTAAGAATTCCTGGGTTCAGAGGCTGGGATTGTGGCTCAGTGGGAGAGCAAACACGTGAGGGCCCTGGCTCTGCTCCTCAGCACCACATAAAAATAAATAAATGAAATAAAGGCATTGTGGCCAACTACAACTAAAAAATAATATAAATAAAGTTAAAAAGAAAAAAAGAATTCTTGGGTTCAATCCCTGAAGCAAAAAAAAAAAAAAAAAAAAAAAAAAAGAAGAAGAAGAAGGAAGATTGTGGTGGATTTCAGGTCACATATTGCCACCAGAGTGCCCTGGGGGAAACCTGGGATGTGGGGCTAGAGACTTGCCCTGGGCCATGATGTTTTAGTCAGCTATTTATTTCACTGCTGTGACTAAAAGGACCTGACCAGAACAACTGTAAAGGAGGAAAGGCTTATTTGGGGGCTCATGGGTTCAGAGGTATCAGTCCATAGACAGCAGACTCTTATTTCTCGGGGCTCAAGGTGAGGCAGAACGTCATGGTGGAAGAGTGTGGTGGTGGGAAGCAGCTCACATCATGATCAGAAAGCAGAGAGAGACTTGCCAGATGTAAAATGCATATCCAAAGCCACGCTCCCAATTCCCACCTCCTCTGGCCACTCGCTGCCACTTCAGTTACAGCTCAGTTAATCCCCAAAGGCATTAATCCACTGATGAGGTTAAGGCTCTCCCAGCCTAATAATTTTCCCTCGGAACCTTCTCATTGTCTCACAGATGAGCTTTTGGGGGACACCACATTTAAAACCGTGACACGTGAGCTCTGGCAGCCTCAACTTGTGTGTTTTCATTTGTGTTTTGTGATGCTGGGGACGGAACCCAGGCCCTTCTTCACGCTGGGCAAGCGCTCCACCACTGAACTTCACCCCAGCCCCAGCCTTCAACTGTTGACCTTGGGGATATTTAAACTCTGTGAGCTTCTTGTCAGTTCCCTTCATTGTAAAAAAGGAGACTGAAACTACAACAATAACAACCCAGCCACAGCCACCAGGTCTCAAGGTCAATGTGGAGATCAAGTGAGTTCGTGCCTGTGCGCGGGCTCTCGTGACTTACACCGTGATAGCTGAGCAGGCTTTCACTCGCGTTACAGACGTTTTTACTCCATTCCACGATGCCCTGAGGACCCGGTGATGAAAGAAGCGGAAAGCCACAATGGTGCTTGTCCTCACAGGACAGATCTGCCTCCATTCCCCTGGTCCCTGTGTTAGTCCCATGAGCCAGTGCAGCAGGTTGGGACAGCTCTTTAAGCATTGTGTCATTATTTGCATAGCCGTTAGTCTAAGAATTCAGTGACTTGATTTATATGACACATCAGACACATAATTATGTCTGTCACGCTTAGCTCTTTCTCCAAAAGCACCCTCAAGGTCACACAGACCCAGTCACTGGCTAAATTACTCTATCTGCTCAGTGCAGATGCCTAAGATGCTTCCAGACTCCTTCCCCATGGGGCTCTGGATGTCACAGCAATCGTCCCGTCTCAGCCCGGAACATGCTCTGTGTTCTGCTTCCCCAAATAGACTCCAGGCTCCTGGGAGGGAGGGACCGACACAGCCAGCCGGACTCTCCCTCCGTGGTGACACTGGAAGGGTCAGGGAAACTGTCCACTCTCACCAAGTCGCCGAGGGATCCTTCCCAGCTTTAGGTCCATTGGCTTCCTTTCTGGCCTGTCACTGACCTATGGAAGGGTCAGGAAGTGCCTCACACTCAAGGTTCAGGAAGCATCATTTAATAGCAGAAGGCACCAAACAAACCCAGCCCAAAGACTAGCCTGGACTGTATTTCCCTCCCTCCCTGAGTCGCAGGGCCACACCCAACACCTGTGAGCCACTCACCAACCTCCTGCCCATCTCCGGGTTCTAGCCCCAGCTGACACCTCTACAGGCACCATGTTCTGGGGCAGGCCACCTAACGGTGTGCCATGGTCCCTCAGGCCCCTGAAACGATGGCCCCGCTGGGTGCTGTTGATGTCAATATCTGCCCGGTCACTTGCTGACCACGTCCAGCTACTGCAGGCTGGTCACAGAGGTCGATCGCTGGTTCACCCCCAGTAGAGATGTCACAGAGGCATCTCTCTGTTCCTGTTTTCTCCATGATCCAGTCCCCTTCCTACAGGAGCTAGCCCAGAGGACAGCCTTGGAAACAGATCCTGTCTGGCCTCAGCACTGAATCTGCTCTGACCTGGGCCTGTTCTAGGACATCAGTGAAGTGCCTGATTCTTTTGTCCCTTAGGAAGAATCTGCTGCCTGAGCTGCCTGAGCAGGTGCAGGCCTCCCTCTGGTAAGCACGGCCTCCTTTGCAAACCGGCAGGGCCCCAGCTTATGCACAGAACCACATGGAGTCTCCCAGTGTTTTGAGCTGGCCCTCTCAGGCCTGAAGGTGCATGGGTGGGCTGCATGAACCTTCAGCCATGGGACCACCTGGGCTATGCTTTCTACTTTCAAACTTGCTCTTCCTGGGGGAAGCTTCATTCAACCAGTCTTCAACCCTTTCCGAGTCCCAAACCTTACCCTCAATTCTGAGGACAAGCCAGACTTCATCCCTGGCCACCACAGCACTGAAGTTTACATGGGAGTGAGAGGGGCAGATAACAGAGTGTATGAATTATAACCAGACAGTTTCAGGCAGTAAAATGCTACCATGAGAACAGAGCCTGACGCTCTGTCCAAGGATGCACGGGGCACTCCGTCAATGTCCTCCTGGAGGCCTCTCCAAGGAGGTGAGCGTTAGGCTGAGATCTGAGGACCACAGGGGTCAGTCATGGAATGGGGACAGCAGAGACTCCGAGGGTAGAATAGCAGTCAGAGGAGACTGGTGGCACTTGGGCAGGCAATCGAGAACGGACCTCTGTCTGTCCTGTCCCTAGGCAGTAGGAAAGGGTGAAGGGGAGTCAGTCCTTGCTCTGGAAGGAATTCTTTCTGGAGCCCAAACCGTTCTCATCTCCACCAGCAACACAAACTTGCTGCCCTCTCTTTGAGTCTCTTGTGCACAGCTCACACCTCATGCATGCTGATCCTACTGCCCATGTGCCCTTCCACGCACCCCTCTGCCCTGGCAAACGTCTACTTAATCACTAAGATCCAGCTCAAAACCTTCCTCCTCTGAGAAGCCTCAGATAGCTCCTGCCTGTTCTGCATGGCACTTCTGTTTCAAGTGACATTGGAGTGGGCCCTGGAGGCAGACCCTACCCTGATTCCAATCCAAGAGCTGTGTGCCTTGGCGTATCAGTTTCCCAGGGCTGCTATAACTAAGTACCTCACACTGGGTGGCTTGTTTTGTTTTGTTGGTACTGGGGATTGAACTTAGGTCCACTTAACCACTGAGCCACATCCCCAGCCCACCCCCTTTTTAATACCTTTATTTATTTAATATATTTTAAATTTATTTAAATAAACACCTTTATATATTTAAATAATAAATACCTTTATTTTATTTATTTATTTATATGCAGTGCTGAGGATCTAACCCAGAGCCTCTCATTGCTGAGCAAGTGCTCTGCCACTGAGCCACAACCTCAGCCCCATCCCCAGCCCTTTTTATGTTATATTTTGAGACAGGGCCTCACTTTTTTGCTTAGGGCCTCACTAAATTGCTGAGACTGGCTTTGAACCCTGGATCCTCCTGCCTCGGCCTCCCAAGTTGCTGGATTACAGGTGTGTGTCACCATGCCCTGCTCTGGGTGGCTTTCAACAATAGAAACTGATGGTCTCCCAGTTCTGGAGGCTGGAAATCTGTAATCAGGCTGTGGGCCATGTGGGACTCAGGGAGAATCTGTTGGGTGCCTCTCTCTGGCTGGGGTGGCCAGCAATCCTTGGCATTCATTGGTTTGTCGACTTGGTGCTCCAATCTCTGCCTTCATTTCCACATGGCCATCTTCCCTTGAGAGACTCAGTATCGTCACATGGCACTGCCCTCTGTCTTGAATCCTTGGTGACGGGGTTGGAATCCGGGGCCTCACACGTGATAGGCAAGTGCTCTATCACTGAGCTACAACTCCAGACCTCAAACTTTCTTGGATAAGTTTGTTTGTTTGATGGTTTGGCTTTTGGTGCTGGGGTTGAATCCAGGTCCCCCACATGCTAAGCATGGGCTCTACCACTGAACCACACATCACCTGCCCCTCACAATTTTAGAGTTTTCTTCCTTCCTTCCTTCCTTCCTTCCTTTCTTTCTTTCTTTCTTTCTTTCTTTCTTTTCTCCCGATGGTTTGGCTTTTGGTGCTGGGGTTGAATCCAGGTCCCCCACATGCTAAGCATGGGCTCTACCACTGAACCACACATCACCTGCCCCTCACAATTTTAGAGTTCTTTCTTTCTTTCTTTCTTTCTTTCTTTCTTTCTTTCTTTCTTTCTTTCTTTCTTTCTTTCTTTCTTTCTTTCTTTCTTTTCTCCCTCCCTCCCTCCCTCCCTCCCTTCCTTCCTTCCTGGAATAAGTTCTTAACGAGCTTTGGGCTCCTAATGTCTATCAATTTTTGTGAAATTATTAAGTCAAAATTGCCTCCAGGGGCCAGGGATGTGGCTCAGTGGTAGAGCCCTCTCCGAGCATGCGGGAGGCTCGGGGTTCTGGTCCCCAGCACAAAGAAAAAAGGCCTCTGCAATCATTATCTCAAAATATCTCAAATTATCATATATTTAAAAAAACCTTCCTAAAGTATATGAAGGGCAGAATGAATTACTGTTAATGGATCTTTTAATTAATGATTATCATAAGTGATATATCAGGGAACATTTACGAGACAGCAATGCTGTGCTACATATTCATTTTATGGTTCATATGTGCCTTTTCCAGGGTAATCAGTGTGATTTGTACATTTTTAAGAGCTTCAGAGCATATGTTTATTATTTTAAGTGATTATGAAGGCTTATAGTTCTTTGCCCTTATAGCTCTCCAGTCACATCTGGATATTTTGATGTCAAGCTCTTATTTCAGAATGAAAGCTCCAACTACAGCATTATTTTTATGGAGACAATATGATCTGCTTTACAACGACTTACTTTCTGATTAGTTTCCCGGGCAGGAAATGGAGAAGAGCCATTAATTCTTGTGTGTGTGTGTGTGTGTGTGTTGCTGGGGATTGAACCCAGGGCCTTGTGCATGCAGGGCAAGCACTCTATCAACTGAACTGTATCCCCAGCCCAAAGAGTAATTAATTCTTTTTTTTTTTTAAGAGAGAGTGAGAGAGATAGAGTGAGAGAGAGAGAGAGAGAACTTTAATATTTATTTTTTAGTTTTCGGCAGACACAACATCTTTGTTTGTATGTGGTGCTGAGGATCGAACCCGGGCCACACGCATGCCAGGCGAGCGCGATACCCTTGAGCCACATCCCCAGCCCCAGTAATTAATTCTTAAAAAATTACTTTCACTCCCTCCTCTCTCTTCCTTCCCTATTCTCCACCGGATCCCAGGCATCCCCAGCTAAAGACCAAAGTGGACCTGTCTCAACGCATCCTGAACAGAGCTCCTTGCAGAGAGGGCTCCAGCTTTCTGAGATATTCATCTTGGGGGCCCAATTCCTAACAGATATTGTGCACATGATAAGCTCATTAAGTAGTAGATTTTAATTGATGGGCTGTTATATTATTGAATATCCTCATCCAAAGTCCACACATAAAAAATATATAAATATTTTGTATATATATACAGGTGTGTGTGTGTGTGTAGGCTTATGCATAGAGTATCTGGATACAAAAAACACTAAGAACATTAGTTGCCTATGGGGTGGGGAATGAGTGGCTAAGGGATATGATAAGAAGGAGATCAGTCATTATACTTCGCTTTTTGCAGTGGGTTTGAACCCAGGGGATCTCTACCACTGAGCTATGTGCCCAGCCCTTTTTATGTTTTGAGACAGGGTCTCACTAAGCTGCCGAGGCTAGCCTCGAACTTCCAATCCTTCTGCCCCCGCCTCCCGTGTTGCTGGGATTACAGGTATGCACCACTGCACCTGTATTACTTGTACTTTTTGAATGACGTGACTTATTATCTATTCCAAAATTTATTTGAAGTTGCTCTTCCTCCCCAGTCAACATCTAGATATGCATATTTTTGCCCTTACAATTACGTAGCTTCATAAAGCTTAGGATTTGTCGTGCTTCAAGTCATGCATATGTAATTTCCCAGTTAGATCTTAAACGTCTAAAAAAGCCTGATATCGTGCTTTTCATTCACTCTACCCTCCCAACTATGCATGAAGCTCATCCTGGTCCCCAGAACTGCCTGTGGCTGAATCCAGCGCCTTAGTGTTTGCCGTGATTTCAATCAGCAAACATTCATGCAACTGCTTCTGGGAGCCGGGGAGCCAGCCACGGGCATAAAGCAGAAGCATCCTCTACTTCAGGAGAAGGGGCATCAGTGTGGCTGCCACCATTTATCAGAGCTCGGCAGGAACCCGAGGTGATATGAACAGAGCTCCGCAGGGCGGGAAAATGCAGACTACTGGCTTTGCAATTGGGGCACTTTTAAGCCAGACTTCAAAAACGCAGAGGGTGCCCAGCGAGAAAGGACTTCCACCTGAAGGGCACAGCTCTTCAAGCAGCCATGGCAGCGTGCTTCAGAGTGGGCTGTTGACTGTGTGGCTTTTGAAGGCTAACTCTGCCTCTCCCTGGGTGACTTGGGGCACATTATTTAACCCGATAGGATCTGGCTTTCTTATCTGTAAGTTAGGAAGACAATAGTTACTTCTTCATAGGTTTGTTGTGAAAATTAAATGAGATAATTCAGTGAGGACCCAGCACAAAGTGAATGTATAGCAAACGGTAGCTATTATTAGATCATAGATTATCACCTGATGCATTGGGGGGAAAAAACATCTGCGAGGCTGGAATCCAAGGGTAGAAATTTCACAGACAACTCCAGGCTAGCTAACTTTCTGTAGCCCCAGCAGTACTGTGAAGGGCTGGAGTGCTTGTCTCCCATAATCAAGGCCCTGGGTTCAAGCCCCAGTACTGTAGAAAAGAATGAAAGAGAGGGAAGGAAGGAAAGAGGGAAAGAAACAGGGAATAGTTCTGGCAAAAGCTTGGGTATGCTCTTCTTCTGTCACTCCTAAGAAAGCTGGCCTGTAATCCTAGCGGCTCGGAAGGCTGAGGCAGGAGGATTGCAAGTTCAAAGCCAGCCTCAGCAACAGCAAGGCACTAAGCAACTCAGTGAGACCCTGTCTCTAAATAAGATACAAATAGGGCTGGGGATGTGGCTCAGTGGTTGAGTGCCCCTGAGTTCAATCCCCAGCACATACACATACCCAAAAAAAGGAAGGAAGGAAGGAGGAAGAGAGGGAAGAAAAGTAAAGAAAAGAAGGGAGGAAAATGCTGGTGGGTCATGCAAGGAAGCTGAGCTCAGGGGTGGTCCACATGGCGGTGTCCTGGGGATTGGGAATGTCCAGGGCGCTGGGCAGAAGGAGGAAGCCTGGAGCCTTATTTCTAGGTATAAAGCAACAGGCTGGGGCAGCCTATCAACAGTAGCACAGACAGGACAGTCTTGATCCTGTAGTAGTCAGCTGCTGTTAGAAAAGCGAAGGCCCCTTCTGTCACCAGATGATGAAGGGGAGCGGGGAAGGGGAGGTGCAAGGAGATATCTTCATTAGCGTGGGACCCAGGGTTACTTCTAAAGAGTCTGAACTATTTTACCCGGTAAATTTGCAGCCTGAACAGAAGAACTTGGGTGTAAGAACTCCTTGGAAGAGCTTAGATCCCTCCCAAGAGGTGAAAGAGTGCTTGCTTCCCAAGGAAACAGGGAGAGGAACGGACCCTGCATCTCAGTCGCCCTCCTATACCCATTACGGTCTCTGTCTAGGGTGTCACGGGTAAAAGGCTCAGAGCAAAGAGCATGGAGAAGGTACCCCAAGGTCTGAAAGTTGAAAGAACAGAATCTTGAGGAGCTCTGGGCTGTAAGAGGCAGTGTCCATCCCTGGAGTTGGAATGCTTTGCCCTGGTCAGTATTAGAGAGCTACATGCATCGAGTCCACAAGAGACTGCAATGAAATAGTAACAGTCATATGAACAAATCTGATAGCTGCAAAGAAAGTTGGGTTTTTCAAATGCTTCAATGGTTTTACCGGCAGAGTTTGGTCTTGTGTTTCAAAAAGGAGTTAGGACAGATATCCTTTCCCTCCTTTCACAGATAGGGAACTACACTTGAAGAGTTCCTGCTATCATAAGCAGGCAGATTGTGGAGCAGAGTAGAAACAAAACCTTTTTTTTTTTTTTTCTCTGCAATGCTTAAGACAGTATCCAGTGCCTCGTGCATGCCAGGCAAGTGCTTTACCACTGATCTACACTGCCAGCTAAAAATGCAATTGGTTGGGGGTGGGTAGTAGGGATTGAACTCAGGGGCACTCGACCACTGAGCCACAATCCCCAGCCTATTTTGTATTTTATTTAGAGACAGAGTCTCTAAATAAAGTTGCTTAGCACCTCTCTTTTGTTGAAGCTGGCTTTGAAATTGTAATCCTCCTGCTGGGCAATTCAAAACACAATTTTTTCTTTTCTTCCTTTTTTTTAGAGAGAGAGAGAGAGAGAATTTTTTTAATATTTATTTTTTAGTTCTTGGCAGACACAACATCATTGTTTGAATGTGGTGCTGAGGATGGAACCCGTGCCGCACGCATGCCAGGCGAGCACGCTATTGCTTGAGCCACATCCCCAGCCCATAAAAGACAATTTTTTCCTTCTTAAATTATCTCTGGAGATTGCTCCATTTTTCCAGCCAGTATTTCCTGAGCACATACTAAAGCCAGGCACTGTGGTCGGGATGGAGGCAGGAACACAGACATGGCGGTGACCTTTTGTTTTGAGTGCAGTAGGGAGGACCATATTGCACATACAGAGAGATAGATCTAGAAACGCATGCACCAGTCACGCTCTGAAGGAAGAGAAGGGGCTGTCCTGGGAGACCTCTTAAGCTGTAGGCTTCTCTAAGTCCGTGAAGCCCGTGATCTTTCTGTCTTTCTTTGCATCCAATTCAGGGGCTTGCACGTGCTACATAAGCACTTTACCACTGAGCTCCAGCCCAATCAGTGATTTTGTTCAAACTCCTGAGCTATACAATTGTGAGGATTCTTTCCAATTTGAGAATTTTATAGTTCCTACTTGATCTCTGCAAAAATCAGGGAGTTCCCCCCTCCCCCCACCCCCCACCCCACCCCCACACTGTTAAAGGCTGGCCTCTCTTTCTGGTGAAGACAGGCAGCTCCCACCACTCAGCTGTGTGCCTCTGGAGGGCAATTGTTATCAAAACGCCCCTGTGACATGGGGAGGAACAATGCTTCAGAGGTTCATGAAGTCATGGGAACGTCCCCTGCTAAATCTGAACCTCCAGTTGCTGTTAATTGTCCCTATCTGGCCAGTGTGTTTACCTTTGAGGGTCTGCAGCCCTGTCCCCTGGGGCTCCTGGCAGGACTGCTGGGTGGTACTCATTCTGAAGAACACCTGAACTACTGACTTTCCCCACGTACCCAAAGCTTCCCCAATGGAAAGTGTACCCCAAGACGGAAGTAATAATGGGGCTACCTAAAACCCGGGTGTTGTTCACCAAACTACCAGGAAGGTGAATACAAATCTTTAACAATTACCAACCAAGTAAGACAGTTTAGAAAACCCCCGGAAAGGCGAACAATAGCATGAAGACGTGGGGGTGCGGTGGTAATTTCTTATTTTTTTTTTTAAATATTTATTTTTTAGTTCTTGGCGGACACAACATCTTTGTTGTATGTGGTGCTGAGGATCGAACCCAGGCCGCACGCATGCCAGGCGAGCGCACTACCGCTTGAGCCACATCCCCAGCCCTGATTTTTTTAAAAAATAGTTTTTTAGTTGTAGTCAGACACAATACCTTTATTTTATTTATTTATTTATATGTGGTGCTGAGGATTAAACCCAGTGCCTCACACATGCTAGGCGAGCGCCCTACCACTGAGCCCCAGCCCCAGCCCGAAGCAATTTCTGATTTTCACTGGTGGAGGAAATAGCCTGTATCTGTGAGGGGTCCTGTGATTCAAAGCCAATCTTTTGCACTTTCTAACTTGGATGCAAGGCATGGTCTCCTGTGCATTGTGTGAAGCAGGTTAAGTAACGGCCAACTGTGAGGCTGAGCCATGGCCACTTTTATTTGGGTTGGGTGGGTTTTGTTGGGGATACAGGGTAGGGCTGGTGTGACTGTGTACAAGGGAGGGGTGTGGGTCAACCAATCACTTCCTTGTATCAAGGAAGCACTCAAGGTCGGCATCCTATATTCATCTGCATCCTATATTGTCTGCTCCTGGGAGCAGACATTTCATCTTTTAACTGTTTATGAGACACAGTAGCCAAACGGTGGTACAATGAACATCAGTGTGCAGTTACAACACTTTCATTCACTCTTTGAATGGGAGTGGCTTAGAAGTCAGGCTGGAGGGGGTGAATCCTGACTCTGCTGGGTGATCTCAGGCACTTTCCCACGAGAGCCTCAATGCCCTATCAGTAAATCAGGATTAATGGTAGCACCTACTTCATGGAACTGTTGTGAAGATTAAACAGGGCTGTGTTTTTATCTGGCTTGGTGCTGGCACCCACGGTGAGGATCAATAAACTCCAGCTATTAGTCACAATGTGATTAATAAGGAATGAACACTTAAAGAGTTTCCTGAAGCCCAAAGCAAGTGGATAGCTGAGCAAAGACTAGAAACACAACTACTTATTTATTCATTCATTTTTGCAGGGTTGGGGACCAGACCCTGGTACGTGCTGTGGTTAAAACGTTTCCCCAAATTTCATGGATGGAAACCTAATCCCCAATGCAGCGTATCCCCAGTGTTGAGAGATGAGACTCTGGGAGGTGATTAGTCAGGAGGGCCCTGCCATCATGAATGGATGAATGAGTTATCTTGTTGTCAAGTTGAGCTCTCTCTAGCGTGCCTGCTCCGTGTTGCCCTGTGATGCCCTCTGCCATGCAATGGTGCAGCAAGAGGCCTTCAGCAGAAGCCCAGAATATGCCAGCACCTTTGCTCTGAAACATTCCAGCCTCCAAAACTAGGAGCTAGATAAAATTGTATCCTTTATAAGTTACTCAGTCTCAGGGATTCAGATATAGCAATAGAAAATGGACAAAGTCACAAGTATTTAACTATCCAGAACTTATGTACCAGATGCTGTGTTAAGTATTAAATGCACATGAAATCAAGTGAAATTCTGCAGGATGCAGTGGTGCAGGCCTATAATTCCAGTGACTTGGGAGGCTGAGGCAGGAAGATCACAAGTTTGAGGCTAGCCTCAGTAACTTAGTGAAGCCTTAAGCAACTTAGTAAACCCTATCTTTTGTTTTGTTTTGTTTTGAATATTTATTTTTTAGTTGTAGTTGGACGCAATACCTTTATTTATTTATTTATTTATTTTTATGTGGTGCTAAGGATCGAACCCGGGGCCTCGCTCATTCGAGGCAAGCGCTCTACTGCTGAGCCACAATCCCAGCACCAATAGACCCTGTCTTAAAAAGAAAAAAAGGAAAAATAAAAGACTGGGAATGTAGTTCAATGGTAAAGAGCCTCTGGGCATTTACAGGGTATTTATAGTACCAAATAAATAAATAAATAAATAAAGTGAGGTTCTTGCCTTCAAAGGAAGAACTAGAAGTCTGTAACAAAACATGTGAAGTCAGACAGTAGATTAAGTCACTAATAAAAGGCAAGGGTTATTCAGGTAGGAAATGGTTATTTCTGGCCTGAGGGGCAGAGGCCAGATCAGAACTGGCTACACCATAACTGCGCCTTTGAATGGACTTTGGCATCCGCAAAGACTTGAGAGTAAATCTCAAAGATCAGAGTTGAGACTCAAAGGCCACCTACCAGGCAATGGGAGGGAAGAGGGAAAGGTTAATTGGGGCTAGAACTTGGAAGGCCTTGAGCACCACATTAGGGAATCTGGGCAAGAGGAAAGTTGAAGAGTTGAAGAGTTTGAGCAGGTAATGAATATGGTCACTTCTGAATCTGAGACCAACACTCTGGTGGGTTGGTGGCAGGTGAAGGGAAGGCAGGAGAGGAGAGAGGTGCAGGTGCAAGCACCAGGCACCGCCCAGAGTTCAGAGGGCAGCAGGACACGGCTCTTCCTTGAGGTGCTCAGAGCTTGTCTGAAGATGCAGCATCCCCACATCAACATCCAAGGAGGAAGCCACATGACAAAGTCACATCCACCTTCGGGTGCATGCCAGGGAAGTAAGGTTTTCCCTTCCTCGTCTGTATAACCAGGTAATGGTAACACATTTCCCTTTCTGGATTTATGAGAATTCCATCAAGTGAAGAAGTGAGGTGCTGCCATCCTGCCCAGGGTATAGGTGAAGCTCGACTCAGCACCACGTGGGTGCAGGCTCTGGCCTGGTCAGCATCCAGGGTGAAAGCAGCTAAAGGCAGGCTGTTTCATTCCTCTGCATGAGCACAGCCATGGGAAGATGGCCCTGGGCTCAGAGAGCCTAGGGAGCAGGCTGGAGTGGACCATGGGGGCTGAGCCAGGCTCAGGCTTCTTACCTTTCAACCCTGTGATTCCATCTCCACAGTGCACCTCTTTTGCTCCTGCTATTGTCTAGACCGGGCCCCTGAGTATGCCGCACAGCCTCAGTGTCAACACGTTTGAAGTTGGACTCATCATGTTCTCCATGTTTCTTTTCCTCATCTCCGTCTCAGTTAATGCCATTCCCTCTCACATCCAACCCTGGCACTCAGATGATGCCCCCAGCCACCCATGCTGGAAGCCTGGACCCCTGAAGCACCTGTCTGCCTCAACACACCTCACACACTGTGCCCACTGTGCACATCCTTCTGCCCTCCAAACACCTCTCACATCAGCCCCTTCTCTCCTCTCCTGCCACCACTGCCCAAGTTCAAGGCCTTCAGGACTGCTGCCCTTGCTCACCTCCATTCTCTGGTCCCGAAGTCCACTGCAACTAGAATGATCTTGATCACGTGGAAAGAGGGTTTTGCCCCTCCCTCTTTACAGCTCTTTGGGGATTCCGGTCTTCAAGATCCTGCCTCCATGCACCTCTCCAGGCTCATTTCCCATTGATGTCACACCACCTGTGCTCGGATTAGGAAAAAATTTCGGCTGATCTCAACTCTTTGCTTTTCCCTGTGGCTCCACTTGCCTGGATGCCTTCCCATTCATTCTCTCTTCCCTTGGTGAAGTCCTCATCTTCCTCAGAGACCCATGTCCCTCCTCCAGGAGCCTTTGCTGATAGGTGGTCTTGCTCTCTGCTGTCTGTGTGTCTGCCTGCACCATGGATCACAGCCCCTACCAAAAGCTAGCCATGTGTGTGTATGGGTGTTGCTTTTCCCTAGAGGTAGAGGCTACACTGCTTGTGTTTGCATTCTCAGTGTGGTGCTCAGACTTGGCACACTCTGACTGTGACGGTAGATGTGCCTGAATAATAATGACATAGGGCATGACGCCGGGCGAGGTGTCCAGATCAGACTCCGGTTGATCTTCGTAGAATCACATAACTCAGCAGTCAGATTAAGCCCAATCTTGTTGATAAAATTCAAATACTTCTTCATCTATTCAGCTTTTTGTGTACTAAGCACCCTCTTGGGGTCAGTGACCTGCTGGGCACTAGATTCCAAAGCAAACAAAACACTGCTCTGGCCCTCAGAGAACTCCCATGCCAATGATTAGAAAGCCAAGGTAAGACCATCATCTTGGGCTGGGAATATAGCACAGTGACAGCACTTGCCTAGTGCTCAATCCCCAGCACAACAAAAGCAAAAGCATCCCTGACTTCTTATGAGTTAGGAGTTGATACATTGTCTTCTGGAGGGCTAAATGTGTGCACTTAACTTTTATTAGGGATGTGGTAGGGAAGGGAGGCTCTGTCTCACCCCAGTTGTTGTGATGGGGCATCAAAAGTTATTCAGGATGAGGTCAGCAACATCACCAAATTACACTTGTAGTCAAGAGTCATGACCTCTAACACTGCATGCCAGAGATGATGGAAAACTATTTAAAGTCTTGTGCCATAGGTTCCTGTATAACGTCTCCCTTTCACACTTGCATCCAGTATCTATATCTTATATATGATGTCCTTCTGGGTGATCTGAGAAAGTAAAAGATAACCAGGAGGACCCCGTGTAAAAAGTATTAAGTCTACTCGGGGAGTTAACACATGTATACAAATAACCGAAATGCAACAAATCCCAGAAAGACTGTGGAATAGCATCTATAAAGGGCTTTTTATTTCAACTACAAATTCTTGTTCTGGGCCAGCAAGCTCATTAGTTGGAGCACACTGTTAAATGAGGCCAGTGGCACAAGCCAGTTACCTGGGAACAGCTCTGCTCACTGACCACAGGTGAACTCTAAAGCCAGACTGCCTCTTTCCTGAAGCTCTGTTGTACCGAAGCTGGGAGGCCTTTATGATCCCAGGGACAGTCCAGCACAATTCTGACAACTTTGTCTTCAGATACTGAGAGTAAGTAGCTCATTTACTGAGTCCACATATCTGCTCATCTGGTCATGAGACCAACCCTAAATAGTGTGTGGATTTTAAATGTTCCAGGTTTTGCAAAGTTAATGTGATCGTTTTTAGAGTTGATTCACCAGTGTAAAAACATTGCTTAAATCAGAGAGTATACGATTTAAAAAAAAAATTAAATCTTAGTTTTAAAAAAGTATTGTTTGGTCTCAGATGAGAAGCGAGTCTTTTGTTGGCACGAATGTCAGAGGAACAACACTAAAAAAACATCAGATAACACACACACACACACACACACACACACACACACACCCTAGGGTATTCAGAGGGAACACCCTTTGTCTTTCCCAAGTTTCCCATATGTGGCGTGGAAAATGGGGCCAGAACGATCCTGCAGAGACTTCCTGATGAAAACAGCCGGTCAGCCCTTCTCAAGCTTGAGGCCCAGTGCCGCCGAACCCCAGCCCGGGTTCCCGCGCTTCCTTAGTGGATCCATGGACTCGGGGCCCTGCGGGCCGCAGTTGCGCGCCATCGAATTGAGTAGCTTACAGAGTCCCGAGTCCGTGGGACGCGGCTGGGCCTGGGGTGGGCGGGGGGAATCCCCCCATTAGGCTCCATTTGGCAGAGAGACTCGGGATTAGCAACCCAGGAGTCACGTGAGACAAATTTACGCCTTCCCCGATTCCAGTGTTAATCCCCCCTCCCCCTGCAGCTCTTCATCCGGGCGACACTGTAGTGCCTACTTTGTAGCAGGTTACTGGGTTTGCATCCCCAAAAGCAGTATTTTTGTTTTTTAAATGCTGCTGTGTGTGTGTGGGGGGGTTAGGGTGACGGTGGGGAAGCGGGTGGCTTCTTTGTTCTTTCGCTGGGTAAACTCGCCTTTATAGAATCCTCCAACTCCCACTCCCTATCCCAATTTCTCTCATCCTCACGGTGAACACGAACTGCTTGTAGCTTTGAGGGTTTCCGTGTTCCTGGCCCTGGGCTAAGCGCTTTTCCTGCATTATCATATTTAAATCTCTTGGAGGTAGGTGTTATCATCCCTAGTTTTTGGATGAAGAGAATAAGTTGGCACACCTAGGGTTGAGCCCAAGTTTGGTTTGCCTCCAAAGCCCTAAATCTCTATTACTGCTTTTTTTTTTTCCGAATTTTTTTTTTAGTTATTCATGGGCACAATATCTTTATTTTGTTTATTTATTTTTATGTGGTGCTAAGGATCGAACCCAGTGCCTCACATTTGTGAGGCAAGCGCTCTGCCACTGAGCCACAACCCCAGCCCCTATTACTGCTTTTTTTTTTAATACAGCAAGAATAAGCAATTATTACATGACAGGTATCGTACAAAGCATTTCCCCAAACTACTCTCAGAGGCAGTCTGCCACTTTACCAGTTATGTGATCCTGAACAAATTTCTTAGCTTCTTTTTGACTCAATTTCCCTGTCTTAAAATTAAAGCTTAAAATAGGGCTGTTGTGAGAATAAGTTAATTAACGAATATAAGCACTTAGAACACAGATTGGCATACATTACTCCCTAAAAATTTTGCCTTTTAAAAAACCATCACCCATTTCACAGGGAGGAACACAGGCTTGGAGAGATTAAGCAATGAATTGATCCAGCTTGCCGGGTGCGCATCCTGCACCACACATCTGCTCAGAAGTCGTGCAGGATCGGGCCGCCTGCAGGTGAATTCCACCTGCCTAGTGGAAGACGCGCTTCCTGGGCGTAGCTGCAGCATGTGCCACAGCACGCGAGGCCACTAGCTAACACTGAAGGCTGGGGGTCTGCCTCGCTTAAGACTTCCTGGGGTCCGGGAGGTGTGGGAGATCCCATTAGGTCCCTCCAAAAACTGCTCAGGATATCCCAGCGTCGGGGCAGGCTGCCCAGCGGGAACTCCCCGCCAGTACCGCACCCCCCACCCCCACGCGCTCGCGCACACGCGCACACACGCACCCTCTGGCGAGGGGCCGCCCGCCCGCGCTCCCCCTCCCGCTGCGCTCCAGGGCGGAGTTTCCTCCTCTGCTCATTGTTCGCGGCCCAGCGCCCGCCCAGCCACCGCCCCGCCCGGCCCCGCTGCGGCTTGCTGGCGCGCTCCTGGGGGAGGGGGCAGAGGCCGGCGCGGACGGGACGGGGCGGGAGTCGCCGCAGCCGCCGGCGGAGCAGCAAACGCTCAGACACCGCCCGGACGCAGCCGCCGCTGCTCCTCTACCGCTGGCTCTGCGCCCCAACCCGGCTCTGCGGCAGGGAGGAGGGGCCGCCGGAGCACGACTCCAGAGTGCGGGGCCACCGCCAGGCCTTGGGAGCCACCGCCAGGCCTCCCAGAGCGGCGCCCACGTTCCAGACGCACAGACCCTGCGCCAACCCCGCAGCCACCTGCTTCGGGCCCGGAGGCGAGGGCACGATGCGCTCCGCGCTGGCGCTTTCCGCGCTGCTTCTGCTGCTGCTTCTGCCGCCGGCGTCGCTCGCCCAGGATGACAGTGAGTAGCCAGCCCAGGCTCCGCTGAGACCCGTGCAGGGCTCCTACTCCCCCAGCCCGGCAGGGCTACAGGGAAACCCGCTGCGCCGCGTGGTCCGACCCTGAGCAGCCACTGTGCGCCCGGGCCACACGCAGAGCCTGACCTTGCAACATCCACGCCCCCTCCAAACCCAGAACGCCTCAGATGCCTTGAGCGTGGATTAGCTCAGCCTTTCCTGGAGCGGGCGTTGGAGCGTGCAGTGGCAAAACGGGCGCCCCGAAGCTGAATGGGTTTACGGGGAAGAGAAGGGAAACTTTGGGCATAGCGAGGCTCCACGATACCGCGGGACCCTCAGGGTCGTATTACACTTCCTTCTTGTGTTGGAGCGGGTAAGGGACAGAATTGGCAGTCGTGGATTCTAGGCAAAGCGGCTTGCTAAGGATTCACGAGGAAGTCCCTAAAGCAGGTGATAAGCTTCGAATATGGGCCCACGCGGGCGGTGGCTTTCTGGTTCACGGATTTCTAAGGGTGTTCAGGCTCGACCCACCTGAGCCCTTGTTGGAGCTGGTATAGGAGAGTAAGTGGACCTTCCACAGTCCCAGAATCACTGGTCTGAATGGGGACCTTGCCGCCCTGTTGCCAAAGGAACAGATCCCTTCTCAGTGCATAGCCAGAGTGGTGGGACTCCCTCTAGCCCCTTTGTGAAAACAGGAACTTCTCTCCTGAAAGAGGATTGAGCTGCTCTTACATACACCTTAGAGATTGTACAGGCTTATATGAAAGAGAGAATTGCATCTCAGGGACACCTTCACTGTCTTACTTCTAAAAGCAAAGTGTTACTTTCTTTTGGAGAGACAACAATGGCTGCAAACCCAACCATAGCAGGTGTCCCAAAGCCCCTGCAAATGGCCACAGACTCAGTCCAAGAGAAAGGCAGGGTTCATATTATTGTCACCTTAGCACTTGTTTGCAGGGAGAAAGAGTGGAAAGCAGACAGGATGACTTTAGTGTCATTCCATACAGGGAAGGGACTCTGCTGCTGCAGGTGCTTGCGTTTGGGACTAGATTCTGTGGAGGGACAATGAGATGGCAGTACAATGTTTCCTCAGCATCTCAGCAAACCTTGGAGGTGTGAGAGGGCTGGCATTCACATCATGCAGGCTTCCAGTGGTTGGATGGCTCTGGACTCTAGCCTGGTCTGAAATGGAAGGCCACCCCCAATCGGATAGGTTATATGCCCCTGCAAGGGGGCACATTGTGAGGAATTTTTAGGATGGCTGTCTCTGCAGATTTGCACAACCCTCAGGGTTGAGGAGTTGCTGGAGGTGTTGGTTCCCCTTAGCTCTGTTCTTGAGGTAGTTGCTTGAAACCCTGTTGGAGGAGGGAGGCTTTTAGCACTACCTTAAAGCCAGATGGCTTAGTTCATGGTGCTTCTGAGTTAAGACCCCCACTGTTCTTTCTTGAAGAGGGAGATGCTTCAGATTATGCTGCCACAAACCCTCCCCAAGCCCAGGATAGAGATGAGCCATGGTGGGAGCTTGATATGTACACACAAAAATGCCCATAACCCCCACACCCCACCACAAACACTGCCGTGTTTATTTTCAGTGCGCCTGGCTTTTCCCAGCCCTGGGTGCTCAGTCCCCCCAATGCCATTATTACAGTGTGAGGTGCTTGAGCAGTGCACAGTGGCAGGGGGGCTGCTGCTGCTGCCCTCGACAATTTGCACACTAGGGAGCTGGGGAGGCTCCATCAGGTTGTTTTCAGTGGACTGGCATGAGCCCTGGAATTCTGTGATTTGATGCAAAACAACTTGTTTACAGTGGTGAGTCTCCTAACTAAGCTTGTCTTTCAAGCTTACCTTCCCATACAGGTAGATTATGGGGTCTCCAAGGTAAACAGCATTAAGCTCTGAGCCTTTTGCTTTGATATCCTCTTGACGTTGCAAGTCATACCTCCACACCTGAGTTTTCTTATATGTGAGATAGAATAAAAATGGAAGGGATCTCGTTTCCCCATTATAAGGTTTCTGGGCTTCCGTGTTCTCCAAGCTGCTGAAAGAACAGCCTGATGAAACACCCACACTCTGATAGGCATTTGATGGGTCAATTCTGGGCACAAGAAAGGGGTCAGACTTAGGGTCAGATGACCTATGTGGTTGTGGATAGTGAACCTCTTTGAGTCTCAGTTTCCTCCTGTAAAGTGACTGCAGACCTGCCTCCCATTTGCCCTGTTGGTGACAACCTGGACAGATTTGGCTCTGTGCTCAGCTCCTGGGCAGCAAAAGTATTGATGATTAATAAAGTCTGATTATTGAGCGCTGATCAGTTTGAGGCACCTCAAGCTTCAGGATTCTGCTGATTGTGGGTGTAGTCTGTACATAGTGAGAGAAACAGAAGCCCTGTAGGGGAAAGGGAGACTCCTGGGAAAGAGGGGTAAGATTGCCTGTCGGACCCCTGGGGAAGAAGGGAAGGTTTTCTTTTTCTTTGTTTTGTTTGTTGTTTTTTTTTAACTTTTTTTTTTTTATGTGGTGCTGAGGATGGAACCCAGTGCCTCACACATGCTAGGCGAGAGCCTGGGGGTACGTAGCCTCTGAGCCACATCATCAGCCTTTTTAAACAGTTTCTTTCTTTTTTTTTTTTTGAGACAGCTGAATTGCTTAGGGCCTCCATAAGTTGCTGAGGTTGACTTTGAACTTGGCAATCCTCCTTCCTCAGCCTCCAGGGATTACAGGCCACCATGCCCAGTGAGGAGGGAAAGTTTTCATATAGGGATTTTGATGTAAAGAGCGCTAACCTGAGCTGGGAGACATCCTCCCAGGCTGACGGAGGGGAAATTAATTGTAGGATGTGGGGGAGATGCAGGTTAGGAGGGAACATGATGGGAAATCTTCAGGTGGGGTCAGTGAATTTCAGGAGGGCTTTGGGGAGAATTGAACTGTCAGAGCTGGAGAGAAGGTTCCATGGGATGAGGTGGGGGGAGGTGCTCTGAGTGGGAGAGGGGTCAGGCCAGGCCTGAGGGGAGAGTGTCAGAAAGACACCGGCACCAGGTGGCAGTGTGGCTAGCTCTAGAGGGTAAGGCCAGCAGCTATGCATTCCAGGAAGGGTCCCTAGGGGTCACCCTGGGCCTAGATCAGGCCATGCACAGGTGTGGGGAGAACCCTGCAGGCTGCTCCCGAGCCTGCCTTTCTCTGAGGAATCCACTTGGAAGCCACTGATTCTGTTGCCTCTGCCCTCAGGAAGCTGAGAGGGGAAGGAGGAAGGGGCCCTCTGGGGTTAGAGTTGGCCTGGGCGGGAGGGCGGGAGGGCTGGGGGTGTCCTAGGTGGAACTGCACGGTGTTCCGTGGTGTTCCATGGTCCTGCGTGTGGTGAGTCCCTCAAGGGTGGGGTCAGCCCCGTGTCCGTCTCCACCGACTTGGGAGTTTTTAGTGTTGTATTGTTGGACTGCCCCCAGCCCCTGGCTTCAGCTCTTGCAAGGGGCGCCCCAGGCAGCTTGAGTCCTGGGCGGGCGGTGGAACCTGGCAGGTGGGCTCCTTCTGCAGGAGCCAGAGTTGGCAGGAGCAGCTGCTGGGCACCAGGGCTGTGGGCTTGGAACTGGGGCTGCCGTGACAGGGTGGCTGCAGGAAGACAGTTCAATGCTTGGCTCAGAACCCCAGACTCCAAGCGGGAGGTCTGAGGAGCCCTGTCTACAGCTCGGGCCCTTCTTGGGAAGGGGAAGCCAATGCCCTTTACCCCTCAGGAAAGTGGCTGTTCCGGCTTCGGGCCCCTCTTCAGGTCTGGGAATGCCAGGTTGTGCTCTAGATGGAGTGGGAGTGGCTCCCGTAGAAGTGGACAAAGAGGCCGTCCCTGCCCCTCACCCCCCAGAGCCCCCTGGGGACTCTGCAGACCTGGGGCCAAAAGCTCTTTCCTCAGCTCCAGTCGTTTCCTATTTGTGCCCACGGGGTGTGAGGCAAGGCAAGGAGCTCGGCTGGTGGGGCTTCCTGTCACGTCCTGTTCCCTGGAACACCATGGATTTGGACAGATCTCTCTTTTATCATGTGTCCCATACCCTTGTTGGGCCGTTAGAAGATCAGAAGAAGTAGCAGATCTGGGATGCTGACACTCGGGGCCGCGGAAGACAAAGGTATTCTCTCTGTAAGAAAAGCCTTCGGGAAAATCTACATCACGGATCTATTTCAAGGAGCCTCTTCATATGTGCAGTAGGATTTCCCATAAGATTCCTCCCCGCAGCAGCCTGCTGGCTGTTCCGAATGGAAGCCAGTTGGCAAAGGGTGATTTCTGGACCATTTCTAAATGGGCCTGACAGCCATAGGGCACAGAGCTCTAGAGCTGCGGAGCCTTCTGGAAGTCATCTGCTGTCACCTGCTCCTTTTCCAGTTGAGGTAGAACAGGCCAGCAAAGTGGGTCACTTGCCCAGAGTTCCTGGTGGCTCCCAGAAGTATGTGTACACGTGTGGGCAGCTGTCTAACTAGACAACGGAGCCTGTCTCAGGGCCAGTCCTCTCCTGGGAGAATCGCAGTAATGAGGAAATTTCTAGATTGTTCAAATCTTTCCCCACCCCTCCACCATCACGGTAAACTGAGGCTTGGGCCACCGGGTTAGAGCTCAGCTCCCCAAGAGCTCCTGGCTGCTGTGCCTTGTGACTGAGTCTCTCTCTCCCATCGAGGCCTGTAAGCCTGCAGTGTCCACAGTGCCTGCTGTAAGGAGGTGGTCAGGAACTGCTAGGGGATAATCAGCACACAAATACTGAGCCACTTGCACAAATACTGAGCCCCTGCTCTTGAGTCCCACATCCCCAGCTCTTAGGTGGTCTCAGCCTTGACCCCACCCTGTACCACCACAGCAGTGGCCAGACAGACCCCCCGCAGCTGGAGTTGGCCTCTGGGCCACCAGTCCTTTCTCTCCTCCCTGTGTTCCCACCCCTCTCCCTGACACATACTACCACCACCCTCTCTTCCTTTGTAGCCTTATTCCCCTCAGGTCAGCCACCTCGCACTTCCCTAGGGCCAGGGCATGGGGTGGCACCCCGTCCGCCAATTGTCATGGCCGGAAGACTGCGTGCCTCAGCCCAGGGGAGGAGAATTCTGAGGAGTGGCTGAGTGTGGCTTGCATTCAGGCCTGGTTTGGGGTGCAGGGGGCCCTCCCAGAACCAGGTCCCTGGAGACCTGGGCCAACACGTCTGATCTCTAACCTTCCAGCTGCTTGACCTTGGTTGGGATAGATGGGACAGTGGTGGCAAGGCCAGGCCTAATGAGGGGGCACTTGTGATTGGCTCTGAGTGAGGTCACAGCCACCTGGCTGAAATGCACAAGAGCTTGGTCTGAGACACCAGGTCCCACAGTCTCCATCCAGCCTGATTCCCATGCCAGCCTGCTCGGCAGGATGATGGAGGAGCCCCTGTGCACTCGCCTGGCCTGGCACCAGGTTGCCATTGGATACGTATCTCTCACCGCCCAGTCCAGAGGGGGGAGGCTGAGCACAGACCTGGGCTTGCATACCCCGTACCACCAGCTGTTCTCCCAGGAGTCCACAGGGCTTCCTCTTTTCTACCTCTGCTTGAAGGCCACTTTCTCAGGAAAGCCTTCCAGGGCCGCTTTGCGGAAAACTCTTCCCTCCACACACCCTGTGTCTGTACTCTGCTTTATTTTCTCCCTAGCTACTTTTACCCGATGTCTGCATTTTCTTCTATTTCCCCTACCTGCCCCCCGCCTGCCATTAGACTGTAGGTTCCACGGGGGCAGGAACTTCTTTTCTACCTGACTCTAGATGAAGAGAGGAGGTGGCAAGCAGGGCTGCCCCTGGGTCTCAAGAGGAATGGGTGGTGGGCATGAAAGCATGCAGGAGACTCCTGGCAGATGGAGGGCTATGGATTGTGCAGCAGGCTCAGGCTCATGGTCCCTCAGTGGAGCATTAGGGCTGCTGTTTACTAGGACTTGATTTGGCTGCTTATAGTAATTAAAAACCATCAGGACGGGGGGGGGGGGCTGGGGTTGTGGCTCAGTGGTAGAGTGCTTGCCTGGCATGCATGAGGCACTGGGTTCAATCCTCAGCACCACATAAAAATAAAGATATTATGTCCACCTAAAAATAAAAAAATAGTTAAAAAAATAAGCAGTGGATTAAACAAGACAGAAGTTACATTTCTCGTGTAATGGGAGTTCAGAGGGCTGATATGGTGCTTCTGCATGATTAACATAAAGCCTCATGGCCCAGAATGGCTGCTGGGGTCCTATCCCTCAGGAAAAAGGGAGGAACAAGAAGGCTGCAGCTCCTTCTTGGAGGGTTTCTCCTAAAAACCACACACAAGTAGGTTTTGTTGAACAGAAATTAGTTACATGTCCACATCTAGCTGCAAGGGAAGCAGGAAAGAGAACTTTCCTTAGAGTAATTTTTTATTTCAGGTACCTAGATACCTCACCAAAAATCAATGGCTCAGTTAGAAAGGAGCATCAGACAGTGGATGTTGGAGTGGATGATTGGCAAATGCTACCACAGAGCTGGTCCCTGAACACTTTGGGCTTCTGGCTGCCCTCTGTCCTCCCGTGGTAGCCAGGTCAACTCCACCCCTGCAGGAGGGTAACAGTGAGCAGCCTCCTCCGTGGGCTGAGGCTGAGGCCCGCTTTGGCTGAGCTCTGCCCAGCTTTGCCCAGTATTCAGGCTCTGGCCTCGTGGCACTGAGGAGGCAGAACCTGGATTCTCCCACTCGGTCCCTCAGCCCTGAGCTCCAGCCAGGGCCCTGGGGACTCCCCATGAGCCAGGCCTTGCCCAGGGCAGGCACTGAACAACTTAGGTTTCCCCGTGGGCCTCTGGGTAGGGAAGAAGTGTCCCTGAGTCCCATATTCTCCTCTTACCCCCATGTGGGCCAGGTCAGGGCCCAGGGAGACACCTTCTGAGGAGTTGGTTCTCTGCACCCTTGGTGAGAGCAGCTGGGAGCAGGTGACTTTACCTCCTGGAGGTGCCATGAGACCTTGGGGTGCACTCTTGGGGGCAGTGGAAGAGTAGGACAGTTCAGGGGCAGGGTTCATGTCCACCCACTGGGTGCAGCCCTACCCTTCCCTGTTCTGAATCGTGCGTCTCCATGAAGAGTGCCTTTGAGAAAAAAGTGCTACTGTCAAAAAGAAGAGAAGAGCCAGGCACAGTGGCCCATGCCTGTAATCCCAGCAGCTCTGGAGGCTGAGGAGGATCGTGAGTTCAAAACCAGCCTCAGCAAAAGCGAGGTTTTTAGCCATGGTGGAGTGTCCCCTGTGACCTTGAAGGCTCAGGCTTTCTCCTTTGAGGTCCTTCACCATTTGGTTACTGCTCCATGGCCAGTCCCTTGGGGGACCGGTAATTGCAGACCTCAGTCCCTGATGAGGGCAGCCAGGCTGTGCTCCCACCTCTCCCAGTCCCCACACCGATGCACCTCACCCAGCTCTAGGGGGCGCTGCTCTCCACTTTGGGCATTGAGTCAGGAGGCTTTCCCAGCCTGCGCCCCTTCCCTACAGTCCTGAGGTTGTGCCATCACATGGTTTACTGTTGTCTCACATTCCGTGGCCCTCCCCCCGCTGGACCAGTGCTCCCATAATGCCTCTGAGCTTCTCTGGCCAGGCCTGCTGCACACCTTGACCTGCTCAAAGGTCCGGGTATCTCCCTCTCCCTTCCTCGAAGCAGCTTCCTTCTGGCATCATCTGACTCCGCCTGGACTCCGGCACCAGATCCCAGTGATGTCAAGGAGCCAGGCGGCGGAACAGTGAAGGGGACAGCGGTTCTCCTGCAGCCAGAGACAGCGGTTCTCTTGCAGCCAGCTCCACGGTTTCCTCTTCAGGGAGCGGGCAGCCAGGGAGGAGGTACCTGAAACTGCAATCTAATGTGGACCAGGGAAAGGAGTAGTTACTTACAGAGAAGTGGGAGGGAGCTAGGAAGGGAAGGTGGGAAGTATTCACAGATCTGCACAAACCTGGGAGGCACCTTGCTCTATGCCTTGGTTTACCCAAATAGTGAGATTTTGTGCATTTGGGGTCTTTTTGTTTTTGATGCTGGAGATTGAACCCAGGGGCACTTTACCATTGAACTGCATCCTTGCTTTTTTTAATATTTTATTTTGACATAGGGACTTGCAAAGTAGCTGAAACTGGCCCTGAACTTGCTGCCTTAGCCTCCCAAGTCACTGGGATTACAGGTGTGTACTGCTGCACCCAACCCATATGGGCTTTTTTTTTTTTTAATTTTTTTTTTAGTTGTCAATGGACCTTTATTTAATTATATGTGGTGCTGAGAATCAAACCCAGTGCCTCACACATGCTAGGCAAGCGCTCTGCCACTGAGCCACAACCCCAGCCCCCATTACTTTTATGCTCTGTAAAGCAAGTTGCGTACCCAGCTGTCCAAGAAGAACAGTAGTACTCCTCAGGATTTTAATAGGCTCTCCATGAATGACTGATACATGAGTAAAGAATTGTTATCCAAATAAAAGGAAACAGATCCAAGAGTTTGGAAATGCCCTCTGCTCTTCCCCTTCTTGGAAGGCCAGTGCACATTGCGGTCTTCTGTGCCCTGAGATGCCCCTGAGTAGGGCTATTGCTACCTTTAACCTGGGGCTTGAGGCCCAACAGTGGTGCTGGTTTGCAGAGAACCAGTATTAAAATGTTCTCCAATTCACTTTAACCAGGGGGCCACACGTGTTTCTCCAGATGGTAGATTAACATCCTGGTTTTTGTTTGTTTTGTTCTTTTGGTATCAGGGGTTAAACCCAGGGGTGCTCTAGCATGAGCCACATCCCCTCCTTGTTTTGGGTACCAGGGATTGAACTCAGGGTCACTTAACCACTGAGCCACACCCCCAGCCCTATTTTCTCTCTCTTTTTTTTTTTTTGTGGGGGATGGGTTCTGGGGATTGACTGAGACACTCAACCACGGAGCCACATCCACATCCCAGCTCTATTTTGTATTTTATTTAGAAACAGGGTCTCACTGAGTTGCTTAGTGCCTCACTTTTGCTGAGACTGGCTTTGAACTTGTGATCCTCCTGCCTCAGCCTCCCAAGGCACTGGGATTAGGCACTGGGATTACACGCATGTGCCACCATATTCGGCTTCTCCAGCTCTTTTTATGGTTTATTTTGAGACAGGGCCTCCCTACATTTCTGAGGCTGGCTTCAAACTCCTGCCTCAGCCTCCTGAGCCTCTGGGTTGACAGGTGTGCACCACCAGGCCTGGCTATTAATGTCCTCTGGACCACCATTGTGAAGCCCTGGTGTCCCCAGGACATTTGGGGGGAAATGCCCACATGAGGGAAGAGTGACCAACTGCCGCGGTTTGCCGAGGGCTAACAGGCTAAAGCACAGCCAGCCCGGTGTCACTGACCACACTGAAGAAGCATCCACTGGAAACTCACACCAAGGATGTGTCTGGGTGGGGTGGCCAAGTGAGACCCTGTCGAAATGAAAATGGAACCTCAGAGGGCCTTTTGGGAATGTATAGGAAACCCCATGGGAGGTTGTGGCCACTAGAAGTACCAGAGTCCAGTGACATTCAAGGCCTGTGGTCCCCTCATGGCTGTTAACGATGGTGTTTCTTCTGGGACGGAAGTTGGAGGTATTATTTAAAAAATTGTGGCTCTGAGTGAATGTCCTTTTGATCTCTGTGGTTCGCTGGTTGCTTCTTTCCTGTTGTGCCTCTGTCCCCTGCTGCTGTTGGAGTTCGTGACCCTGACAGCTTCTGTTTTAAATTCAGTCTGAGTCCCATCATCCTGCCATCTGCCTGCTGCCCCAGGAGCCTGGAGCAGTGGATTGCTGCGGACGCTGTCACCCTGCCCTGGCCCTGCCGCAGTCGCTCCATAGCCTGCTCAGCAGGGCTGACCGAGCAAAGACCCAAGGAGCGCACGCATCTCGCCGCCTCGAGGCTGTCCTAGTTCTGGGAGCCGCACGGTGGCTGCAGGGAGCCACCGGTTTGCATGCGCAGTCTGGCTGCAGTGAACACATGGGCACCCCTCCCCAGGTGGGACAGGAGTGAGGGGGGTCTCTTGCTCAGCCAGGTACAGCCCTGCATCCCAGCCCTGGGGAGCGCTGCTGAGTGACTCTGGGCAAATGCAGTAGCCCTGTACTGTCACCTGCACCCATTGCCCAGGCCTGAGCTGTCACCTGCACTCTTGCCCGTGGCCCAACTTAGAGCCCTCCATGAAGTAGCTTCTCATTTTGAGGGCACCTGATTTTGTCTTTCCCCTGATCCTGGGAGAACTTGGAAATCGGATCCTGTCCACAAAATTACATCTGTGAATGCCACAGGCGCTTGAAGGCAGTTGTGTCCACACACCAGCCATCATTGCTCCTGGGGTCCCGTTCTTCTGGCTTAGGGTGTGAGGTGGGGTGTGGGGACTGGCGGCAGTACTGGGGACGAAACGCAGGAGGGTCCGTGCCAGCTGGGGTTTGAACTGCGGAGAAGGGAGACAAAGAAAATAGGTTTGCAGAAGGAGGTGGTCCCTTTGAACATGCTGGGTCAGAGGTCTCCTCTGCGGGCCTCAGTTTCCTCCTCTGTGGACGGGGTTCACAGATTGAGGTAACCTGGGAGGGGACACCTAGGCTCTTAGGGGTGGCTGGAGGGGACAGCCAGGGATACCGTGAGGTCCTGGATGACGTGGGAGGGCATGTGTCCCTGCCCCATGTGTTCTGGGGCCCCTCTCCTCTTCTCCTTCTGTGTCCAGTGGCCAGGAGAAGAGGCAGGAGCTGAAGGCAGGTGTCCATGGGCATTGTGCCCCACCGGCTAGCACAGCCACATTGAGGGTGGAATAGAGGCCAAGGAAGGGTGACCTAGCACTAACCCTTCATTGCCATCTCTCTCTTACTGGGTGGGATCAGTGATGCCAAGGGTCCCCCTAGTTCTGATGTGTTACAAACTACAAACCCAGGATGGAGAGGAAAGTTGCCCCCCCCCCCCCCCCCCCCCGGCTTGGGACGGCACTCAGCAGTCTACATCCCTAGCCTTTTAAATTTTTTCTTTCTTTCTTATTCTAGAGACTAAACCCAGGGACACCTTGCCACTGAGCTGCATCCTTAGTCCTCTGTATTTTTTATTTTGAAACAAGGTGTGGCTAAGATGCTGAGGCTGGCCTTGAACTTGGAATCCTACTCCAGCCTCCCAAGTTCAGGCATGCCCCGCCATACCCTTGCCTGTGGCCTTGAAGGAAGAGGGAGCATATTCAGCCACTGGATCCTGGGCGCTGGGAGTCAACCGCAGCTTGGCCCTGGGCTCTCTGTAGCTCGGTGCCTGGCTCTGTCCCCTCCTCCCCCATCCTGAGGCGTTGGTATCAGCTCTTCTCCCCGGGTGTCTTCGAGCATCTTGTCACTGTACCACAAGGACCAGGCTTAAGAGAAACAAAGGCAGGCTCCCTGGACCATGGTCTCCGAAGTCCTGTGGAGCTGGCCTGTGCAGCTGAGGGGGGTCTCGCTGAGGTACTGCTGCCACCTTTCAGATGGGACTCCAGGGCGGGAAGATGGTGGGGACTTACTCCGTACCCAGGGTCACCTCTCAGGGTTCTGTGTAGGCCCCGTCCACCTTAGTTTCCCCTGAATGTTCTGGACCTGGGAGTGGCCAAAGGGAGCAGAGAAAGAAGGTGCTGCCCTCCCTCCTGCACCCAGTAGGAGCCTCAGGTCTGCTCTCAGAAATAGTCTGACGGGACCTAAGCTCGCCTGCCCCTTCTCTGACCGCCAGGCTACAGAGGGGTCTTCCCAGTGTCTGGAGAAAGTCACACAGGTCATGAGCCTCCTGGGCCACTTTTAGGGCATGAGTGTGCAGCTCTTTGGACACCTGGCTCCACCCAGGGCTGGCCTGGGACTCTTGATTCACTTCCTAGGTGGAGCCCATAGGAAGCCGGCTTCCTTGGCTGGCGCTGGCTCTCCAACAGGGTGAGACTTGGCTTTGTTTAAAAGGAACCTGCCTTTAACTTTCCTGGAGATGGGGGAGCCAGCCGGTCCTCAATTGTTTGGTTATATCCATTCACTTGGTTTGTTTGTTCTTTTTAAGCAACACCCCCGCCCCCATCTGTCCCTCCCCATCAGACTCTGTTCCCCGAGAGCAGGCCCCAAACTCCACTGGAGTCACCAATGAAAGCCAGATTTTGTGCACCCTGGGGGCAGGCAGCCATGATTTCTTCACCTACTGGGAACAGGGGGTGCTGGGGAAATGGAGTTTGGGCTTTATTTTTCTTAATTTGCCGAGTCAATGGGGTGATAGGGGTAGAGCTGGATGAGTCCCCAGCCCACCCTGAGCACTCAGGCATTTAGCCTGGGGAATCCCCCCACCCCACTGTGGATTACCCGGCAGTAAGGACACAGGTGTTATTTTGTTGGAAGGAGTATTGGGGATTGAACTCGGGGGCACTCAACCACTGAGGCACATCCCCAACCCTTGATTTAGAAACAGGGTCTCCCTGAGTTGCTCAGTGCCTTGCTGTTGCTGAGGCTGGCTTTGAACTCGCGATCCTCCTGCCTCGGCCTCCTGAGCGGCTGGGATTACAAGCGTGCGCCCCCACGCCTGGAGACACAGTGTTATTGCTGGAAGGAGAGACTGCTCTCCAGGATAGAACACACAGAGTTTGGGAATTTGGAAAGCCCTACTTGGTGGCCGTGACCTTTGGCTTCCACCAGGTGGGAGCTGGCCATTCCCTGGGAAACTCACGGGCTCCAGTTCACACAGCTCTTTCCTAGAGGCCACTCTGGGTTTGGACGGCGACTGTCCCACAGCCGTGAGTGTGGGGATTTCCCTCTGGTCCCCGGCCCTTGTTTGCTTCAGGCCCACAGTGGAGGCTGGCCTCTAGAGGTTTCCTGGGGCTGCTGAGAAAACTACACATCTGCCTCCTTTCATGGCTGCGGGAGGCGGGAGGTGGCGTGGGAATGACAGTGTGCTCCCTCAGAAAAATATTTACCAAGGTTGTTTTTGAACTTACTGCAAAGGGAAGAGCCCAGTGCCAAATGTGTGCGCGCCATGGCTCTGGAAGTGTGTGTGTGCCCGAGGTCGCGGAGCAGGCGCCCCGGGGAGGAGGGCTGCCTGCCCAGCCACGGTGCGGGGAGGGAGGAAGTGGCGCATAGACAGCCTAGAAGTCCCCTCCTCCACGGTGGTGGGATCGTCGCCTCCAAACCCAGAGTGGCCCCTGGGAACAAGAGAGAAGGTTCTGTGGAAGTGGAGCCTGTGAATTTCCCAGGGGATGGATTGCAGTCCGCCTCCCTGACCTGGGCTGTGGGGTCCCCCCTGGCCTAGTCACCTGTGTCCCCAGTCCAGGTCTCCTGTCTGCACAAGGAATGTAGTAAAGACACCTCCTCACAGGGAGGGACTTGGCTCAGGGTCCGGGCCAAGGTGGGAAGCCTCTGTCAAGTTGAAGAGAGCCAGTGATGGAGGTGGATATTTAACGGGTAAATGCATAGGAAATTCCAGTGTGTGAGCAAGAGCACATTGACACCTCTGCCCTGTGCTTCCAGAGAGGTCGTAAGTGTAACAAGACACACAGGTGGCCAGTGAAACTGACCTGAAGACAGGGCGAAGGGCACTCTGTCACCTCCCCCAGGTGCTGTCCTGTTGTCCTGACCTTTGTCCCGCAGCCTGTCTTGGCAGGTGAGGGGAGCTGGGGCAGCTGGCCACCAGCCTGCCCCTGCCTGCCTGCTGGCAGTGGGTCGGCTGCTCCTGGGCGCCCTGCCCGGCCAGACAGATCAGGATTCACATGGTCTGCAGCAGGCGGAGGGATTAGGAGGCCCTGGAAGGGTATTGTTTTAAGGAGGTTAGTCCACTCCTTCCAACTCAGGAAGACCCAGCCCCTGCCCTGGGCAGGCGTTCCGGCAGCCCCTGGACAAAGCCTTGGGGACTCGGCCCCCACCTTTTGTTGGGACCATCCATGACAGGCATGGGCACAGGATGGGAGCAGAGGCGGGGAAAGGAGCCAGAGGAGGCAGGGTGAACTCAGCTCCAGGTAGCAGCAGGGCCCCAGCCTTTGATGGCACAATTGACAGAATTCCAAGCTCTCCTCTTGCCTCTCCTCCTCCAGCCTCAGAATTACACTAGTGAGCAA
This sequence comes from Ictidomys tridecemlineatus, assembly GCF_052094955.1. Classification (NCBI taxonomy): domain Eukaryota; kingdom Metazoa; phylum Chordata; class Mammalia; order Rodentia; family Sciuridae; genus Ictidomys; species Ictidomys tridecemlineatus. Next base: position 208,831,929 of record NC_135478.1, on the reverse strand, counting down.
TGCAAGGAATGTCTTCAGCAGCTTCCTGCTCAGGGGCTCAGGGGTGGGACTGAGGGTGGGGTCTGGCCCCTGTCGTACATCACTCTGTCACAGGGTCTGAGGGGGACAGGGTGGGGAGGCATTGCCAGTCCTGGGCCTCTGATTATTTTCTAGAAGGGATGCAAAGGTCCAGGAGCCCCACCCCTTTCTGCAGTCTGTGAAACTAGGCCTGCTGAGCTGGAGGGGTGGCCTGCTGGAGAGCAGTCCCTGGCCCCAGAGTGCTCTGCTGTACCTGTCACCAGAGTGACGGATGCCCTCCAGGAAGTGGGTCTGACACACAGAGCAGATGGAGCTGCCCGTGCAGGGATGGCCTGGGACCCTGGGTGAGGCCAGCCTGGAGCTGGAGCACAGTGTGCACTGGACCAGGCTCCCGCCCCATCTCACCCCACACTCTGCAGGACCACAGCACCGGGCCCTGCCCAGCCTTGACACTGACCTCTTTGAAGTACACACAGATGTTCCCCAAAGTCAGAGTCTGCAAGGCTCATGGCAGCCCTCTTCATAATGGCCCTAAGTTAAAAGCCACCCAGATGCCCATCAGCAGTGGAATGCTTCCCAGTGACATGTTCACAGAGGAGAATGCTGTACTGAGCACGAGCAGGCCCCAAGTGGAGAAGAACCAGTCACGCTGGGTGCAGACCACACTGGGTGGTCGAAACCAGAGCCAGAGGACTGAGGAAGACCAGGCTGTCCTTGATACAGAACTTAAAAACAGACAGAACTAACCTGATGCTTTGTATCAGAATAGTGATCATCCTGGGGGATGGAGCGGGAACCTGGGGTGGGCTTCTGAGGTACACTCCCTGTTTTGCTGTGATATGCACTGTGTTCTGAATGTCAATGAAATGGTTTTGGTTTTGGTTTCTATGAAGTGGGTGGGCTGGGGAGGTGGCTCCGTGGTAGAACACTTGCCTGCCATTCTCAGCACGCATCGATGGATGGATGGATGGATGGATGTATGGATGGGAAGGGGATATTCTCCCAGGACCCCCGTGAACTTGTGGAGGCAGCAGATGCTCAACATGCACCATCAGGCTCCAGCCTGGTAGCTCAGGTGAGCTGCTGTGGGGACCAAAAGCAGGGACCCGCTGAGGAGCAGGGAAGGGAAGAGCAAGCCGGGTGCTCTGACCTGGCTGCTGTGAGCCCCCAGCCCCGACACCAGCTGGCACTGGGAATTTCTGCGAGGCATCTGTTGGCACCGTCCCTGGAACACACTTACTGGCATCCACTGAGACTGGGTGCTGTGCAGGTTCCCAGGATATTAGGGGGGTGGTCACAGTCTCCTTTGCATCCCAAATCCTGAGCAGTGACCTCTGTGCACAGAGGGGAAGGCACCTCTGTAAGATCTCCAGCTTGCCATGGTCACTGCTAATGTCTCTTACTGGAAGTGGAATGTTTAGATTCATGAACATATTTTTGCCTTTTAATTTGTTTTTGAACAGGTAACCATTTGGGGTGTTGTTTCCTTTGTTGGTGACATATGGTCTGCCATTTGTTGTCATGTGGCTGGGCTTCTCATGATAGGCTAGTAGGAGTGGCACTTGTTGCAGCTGGATAGAAATAGGCTTCTAGCCCCAGACCCCGGAGGGATCTTATATATCAAAGGTTAGCAGACGCCTGTAATCCCAGAGGCTCAGGAGGCTGAGGCAGGAGGATCTCAAGTTCAAAGCTAGCCTCAGCAATGGTGAGGTGCTAAGCAATTCCGTGAAGTGAGACCCTGTCTCTAAATAAAATACAAAATAGGGCTGGGGATGTGGCTCGGTGGTTGAGTGTCCCTGAGTTCAATCCCTGGCACCCCCCTCATATACCGCACCCTCAAAAAAAGTTAGTAGACGACTGAATGGTTGGCTGCCTGTGTTTGTGAATAAAGTTTTATTGAGACACCACCTCACCTGACAGTGATTGCCCTTGGGCTTGCAATGGCAAAGTTGAGTAGCTTAGACGAGCTAGTAAACAGACCAACAGAACAGTTTGCCAGTGCTTGTTGTACCTTACTGTGTCACGTTGTCACTGAGGGGGTAGTTCCTCGCCCACACAATGCAGGTGCAGAGGCAAAAAAAGCCATTCACTGAGGCTGGTGCCCCAAAGTGACCCGATTGCCTACTTGCTGGGTGTTGAATAGGTGACCTTTCTTCACCTTGGTTTCTTTACTTTTTTTGTGGTCCAGTATTTATAACATAAAGTGTACCATGTGACTCCTCTTTTAGGTGACAGTGCAGTAAGCAGCTCCCAGCCATCGCCAGCACCCACCTGCAAACCTTCCACCTGCCCAACAGGAAGCTCGCCCCCCCCCCAACACTGCCCACCCCTTCCTCTAGCCCCAGGGACTCCTCACTTTCAAAATGGCATCGCGTCACATACCTCCTGTCATTTTCAGAGTTAAGTGAGGTACTAGACAGAAGTACCTGGCCCTTCGGGATGGTCAGTATATTTTATTTATTTAATGCCTTAATGCCTCGCTTTTGCTGAGGCTGGTTTTGAACTTGCCATCCTCCTGCCTCAGCCTCCCGAGCAGCTGGGATTACAGGAGTGTGCCACTGCGCCCTGTCTTCCCTGGAGTCACTTATCAGAGTCTCATCAACATCCACACTGCTTAGGAGGATGGCGGGGGGTGCAGGTGGTAGGTGGGGGGTTGGGGGAAGAGGCCGAAGAGCGTGAGTTCCGTTTCCCTGAACTGGAAGCCCAGGCCTAGGAGAGGGTGCCTCCAGGAAAGGCTGAGCTGCTCACTCCTGCTCCGTTCTGCCACCTCCCCACGTGGTCCTGACCAGGAGCTGGGAGCCCAGCTCTGATAGAGGAGGCCCCAGCTGACTAGCCCTTCCCTGCCAGGCCTGGGGTCTGGGTGGGGGGGGGGCAGGACTTCAGTCCTGCAGCAGGAAGGCCTTGCCTGCGACCCCTCCCTCTCCCCTGGCTTCTGAGGTGGGGAGGACGGACTTCCTGGAGCCAGGCCCCACCCAGGCCTCGATTCCTTCCTCTTCTTTCTGCCAGCAGATTCAGCCTCAGTCCCTGGTCTCAGTCTTCCGTGGACCACGCCCCCTGGGGCTGCCATCTTTTCTCCCTCCAATCAGTCAGGCTTCTCCTGAAACCTGGAAGGGAAGAGCCCGGGGGTCTGCACAAGCCTGGTCCTCCTTGCCCTGGCCAAGGCCTGTGCGGGGGTGAGCTTCCAGGAGTGGAGCTCCTGTTCCAGAGCCGGGGGTGGGGCAGGGGAGTGGAGGTGCCTCGCCCCCTCTCCCTTGGGCACCGCTCTGCAGGGAGTGGCCCACGTTAGCTGAGCACCTGCTGTGTGCACACACTGCTCTGGGTGCTCACGGGTACGAGTGGGCTGCTATGAGGACACCCCTGTCCACTTGGACAGCTGAGGAGGCAGGATGGAGGTGAAGACCCTTGTAGTAAATCGAGACACCTGCCTGGCCACCCCGGTAGTGTGGCCAGGTGGTTGGGTTCTTCCCTGCTGTCCTCACTATTTTTGTGGAGATGAGGCAGGGACATGTGGCAGATTGGAGCCGGGCACTTTAGGTCCCTGTGCCCCCACTCCCAGGTGCAGAGGACCGGGACGCACGAGGAAGTGTGGCCTGAGGAAGAAGCAGTGCTGTGAACCAGGGCCTGCAGGTGAAGGGTGCCTTCGCGTCACTCAGCTGTCCCCACTCAGCAGTGGCATTCGGGATGTAGGTGGACAGGGCCCTGCCCTGGGGAGTTGGTGCCTGGCCGGCCAGCTGAAACTTACTGATGGGACAAACACTTCCAGATCAAGAACGCCTGGGACTAGCCCCTGAGGGGGCTGCTCGGGGAGGTGGGCTGAAGGGTGTGGTCCAATAGTGAGATTCACAGTGGACAACGGGAAGGGACAGGGCGGAGCATGGCCAGAACCCCTGGCCACATGTGTCTACCTGACACTCAGCCTGGGTGGGGCTGATGAGGGCGGACTGGGGACTGTCCCTCCCCAGACGGTGGGAACTGCCCTTCTGATGGGCTCTACCCAGGACCGCCCTGCTGTAGCGAGCTCAGGTTTTGTTACAATACAACAAAATACTGTATCAAATAACTAGAGAACAGAATTTTTCTAGTCAGTTTGGAGACTGGAAGTTGATCAGGGTACATTGTGACGGGTTCTGGTGAGGGCCTGCCTCCTGGATTAGAAATGGCTGCCTTCTTGCTGTGACGTCACCTGACAAAGAAAAAGAAAGTTCTTCCTCTTCTTAAAGGATATTAGTCTCATCATGGGGTCCCACCTTCCAGGCCTCCACTAAACCTCATCACCTTCTGCAGGCCCCTCTTCCTAACTCCATCACTTTAGGGTAAGGGCTGTGACATAATTTGGAGGGAGGACATATTCAATTTGTCATACCCCTTATGCCAAGGAAATTGAGCAGGCCCATCTTTGGGCCTTTAGCCCAAGCTGGGGGCCATTTAAATAGTTACAGAGAGGCCAGGCGCTGAGATGCAGACCTGAAGTCCCAGCAACTTGGGAGGCCGAGGCAGGAGGATCACAAGTTTAAAGCCACCCTCAGCAACTTGGGGAGACCCCGATTCAAAAATAAAAAAGAGCTGGGATGTAGCTTAGTGGTGAGTATCCTTGAGTTTAATCCCTAATACTTAAAAAAAAAAATAAATAACGGTATAGAGAGCAACACCAGGGGCAGTGCCCTCATGTCCCCATTTTCCACATGGAGACCTATGGCACACCAGAGAAGGCAGAAGGAAGACGTGCTGGGGGGGGGGGGTCACACAGTTCTGTTGTCTGAAAGCCTTCATGATGACTGATGGCAGCCACAGGAAACTAATGCAAGGACCCACAAGGCAGAGAGGATCCAAGTGCCACCACCCAGGCTCAGTGCAGCCTGGGAGATGGCCAGAGCTGGGTGGCAGAAGTGAGGTGACTCAGTGCCTGGGTCCCCATTCCAGGTTCCTGGCCCCCCGCTCTGACTTCTCTCCCAGGGGGTCCTCTGCCGGTGCTGTTTCCCCAGAGCCCACCTCGGAGCACCAGGAGGACCTGCAGGCGGTGGGAGCTGGAGGCCGGGAGGGGGCCCGCCACACAGAGGAGTGGTTCTAGGAAGCGGGTATAGGACTCATGGGATCCCCAGAGCAGAACCCTGGAGCACACAGATTCTGAGGAGAGGATCTGCACTGGGCTGGAGGGGGGTCCAGAAAGACCTTTGGTAGGAGGAACTGAGTTATTTTGGTCATTTTTTTCATCTCTGTGACCAAAAGACCCCACAAGAACAACAGAGTAGAAAAGGCTTATTTGGCGCTCACAGTTGCAGAGGGCTCAGTCTATGGATGGCCGCCTCCATGACCCTGGACCCAAGGCCAGGCAGAACATCCTGGCAGAAGAGGGTGGTGGAGGAAAGAGACTAAGCCAGGCTCCCCTGGATCAAAGTGTATACCCCAAAGAGACCAGTAAATGCCCCGGAACTTGCCTCCTCCAGCCACGACCTATCTGCCTAGTTACCACCCAGTTAATACCTACCAGCAGATCTTAAATCACTTCACCTAAGCTTTCTTGCGTTGCATCACACATGAGCCTTGGGGGGCACTTCATATCTAAATTATAACATGAGCTCCGTTCAGCAGAGAGGGAGTGGTGGGGAAGGAAGGCCAGACTGTGTGGAGACAGGGGTGGTAAAGACCCCCCGGAGGGGTGCTGACTTAAATAATAAAACCTGAGACGGGTAGGCCACATCTTTCAGAATGAAGGTAGGGGAGTGTGTGTGTGTGTGTGTGTGTGTGTGTGTGTGTGTGTATGTGTACTGGCCTGGAGAAGGTGCTGGGTGGGCCTGCAGTGAGCCTGGGCCCCTCTCCCAGGCCATTCTGCTCTGCTGTCTTTCTCAGCTGCCACCCAGAACCTGGCAATGAAGAATGGGCCCTGGAGAACTGGGAAGGGCGCAACTTGGCCGAGCCTGGGACAGCATCACACCGTGTCTCTCCAATAAAAGGAGCTCTGGGGAGGAAGGGGCTCTCCAAGCAGGTGACCTGCTGGAACAAAATGTGTTGGGGTTGGGCAGTCCTCGGAAAAGGCTTTGCCTGAAGCCCCAGAGAGGCCCCGAGCAAGTCTTCCGCAGTGGCTGTGTGGGGTGGCTCTGAAGTGGCAGCAGAAGCAGACTTACGAGTATGAATCATGGGTCAGGAAGTGCAACCACATCTTGTGGGTCCATAAATATCATGGCCCACTTCACAGACAGTTTCAAGGTGATATGCCTAGAGCCTCAGGGGCTGAGGCAGATCAGGACCAGAAGGCTTGAGTCCCTCTCTCCCGTCTGTGTGCTCCCCTTGATCACACCCATCCTGAAGGACAGCAGCTGGAATCGCACTCTCTACTCTTGGAGTTTGAGGGTTCCACTTCCACGGAGATGACAGCTGGGGTGATGAGCTGGGTGTGAGGGAGGAAGGAGAGGCAGATACGAGTGTCCACGCCTGGACCTCCCGTCCCCTGGCCTTCCTGCCTGCCTTCCACACACCCTCTTCCTGGGGCATTCTTTCGAGTTTCCTTTCCTGCTATTAATAGTCGAGAGTCAGTCCCAGTCTGGAAATGGCCAGGGAGAGGAGGAAGCAGCCTTCATGGAGGGTTTAAGCAGTGCTCACCTCTCTCTGGAGAGGAGGCCAACTCAGCCTTCTCCTCCACTTCCAACCTCCACCCTGCTGGAGGAACTGGCACACGGCTGGTGGCCTTCAGGACACAGTGTCCTGGAGGAACTGGCACGCGGCTGGTGGCCTTCAGGACACAGTGTCCGTGTCAGTGTCATCATCTCCTCCTCGTGGGTGTCTGCGATCTCCTGCTGAGCGGTTCATGTCGTCTTTCTCGTTCTCAGTGACTTCAGGACCCACTGGGGTCAATGGTGGGATGCCAGCCTCTGTTTCTGGACTCCGTCCTTCCCATCTCTACTTCCCCAGCCACTCCCTTGTTGCGCCCTGAACTTCATCGCCACCCCAGGCCGCACCACTTCTGAAATGGGGCGCTGAGAACTCTGTTCTTAGATCACCGCGGCCCGCAGACCAACACTGGCCGCTGCACCGTGTCTCACTCCTTCACTGCTGGGACTAGAAGACCCGGCCATCACAGTAGCAGGGGAGGAAAAGTTTGAGGGGCTCGTGGTTTCAGAGGTCTCCGTCCATAGAAGGCTGGCTCCATTCTTGGGGCTCAAGGTGGGGCTGAACCTAACAGCAGAAGAGTGTGGTGATCAGCAGGCAGAGGGAGACTGCACTTCCCAGATACAGATACATACCCCCAGCCACGTCCCCAACGCCTCCCCTCTGCCACACCCTGCTTGCCTTCAGTCACCACTCAGGTAATCCCCACCAGAGATTAATTAGCTGATTGGACTGAGTCTCTCGCAACCCAATCTTTTCTCCTGAATCTTCTTGCATTGACTCCCGTGTGAGCTTTTGGGGGACACCACATCCAAACCATAGCACAGTCATCCCTAGTCATCCCTTGGTGTCTGCGGGAGACTGGCTCCAGGACCTTCCCCTTCTCACCACCCCACAGATACCCAGATCCACAGGTGCTTGAGCTCCCTGTATAAAATGGCCCAGTATTTGCACATCACACTTTAAATCATCTCTAGACTGCCTGCATTACCTAATGCAATATCAATGTTATGTAAATAGTTGTTATAGTGTATTGTTTAGGGAATAATGACAAAGTCTGTGCATGTTTAGTACAGACACAGATTTTTATTTAAAAAAAAAAATTTTTTTCCCAGTACTGGGGATTGAACACTGGAGCACTCTAATACTGAGCTACATCCCACCCTTTTCTTATTTTAAGACACACCCTCGACTGGGGATGTAGCTCAGTTGGTAGAGTGCTTGCCTTGCATGCACAAGGCCCTGGGTTCAATCCCAGCACCACGCCCCTCCCCTCCCCCGCAAAAAAAGATGACCTCAAATTGTGATCCTCCTGCCTCAGCCTCCTGGTAGCCTGGATTACAGGAATGCAACAATGCACCTGGCTGTTTTTTTTCAAATAGTTCTAATCTGGTAGTGTAATCTGCAGATGTGAATCGTGTGGATAGGGAGGGCGGACTTTGTACTCACATCACAATGCATGAGCTCAAGATGGCCAGTCTGCCAGGCATGGTGGTGCACATCTGTAATCTGAGCTGCTCAGGGGGCTGAGTCAGGAGGTTCATGAGTTCAAAGCCAGCCTCAACAATTTAGTGAGGTCCTAAGGGATTAGTGAAACCCTGTCTCTAAATAAAATATAAAAGGGCAGGGATGTGCATAGTGGTTGAATGCCCCTGAATTCAATCCCCAGTATCAAAAAAAAAAAAAAAAAAGAGAGAGAGAGATGGCCAGCCTGTGGCCTTTCTCAGTCTATGACCTTTATTTTCCTCTAGATCCATCCTGTATTTCCTAGTATGTCTTCATAATCCACGTCTGACAGATATCCCCAAGCCCTTGCACCTCTCCTGCTGTCACGCTCACCTACAAAGCCCAGGGGAGCCAGCACCTCCACCTTCCATCCTCTGTCAGAGGAGACTCGCACAGTCTGGCTAATTGGATTTAAATTCATGATACCACTCCTCCACCTGGCACGGAATGCCACCTGGCACTGCAGTTTTATTCCTCAAGTGTGGTCCTCTGACCAGCAGCATCAGAGTCGTCTGGGAACTCGTTAGAAGTGCAGGTTCTCGTGTTCTGTTCTCGACTGGCTGACCCAGAAACTTTGGGGCTATACTATTTTCCAAGTGTGTGTACCAATTTATACCTCTCCATGGTTTTGCTGCTGCTTGTCTGACTTTAATATTTTTTACCATTCGGTTGGGTTTGAAATGATCATTCCTTCTTATTTTGCATTTCCCTGGTTACTAACATTTTTTGATGTTCATGGGCTATTTGTACCATTCCTCCCCGCCTGTGAGTACCTGTTTAATTCTTCTGCTTTGCTTGTGTTACTGGGGATTGAACCCAGGGGGCCTTCTACCCCTGAGCTACCTCCCCAGCTCTTTTATTCTGTTGCTTAAACTGTTCCGGGTTTGGTCGCTGGGAGCTCTCTCAGTGTGCCCCTTTTCCAGAATTGTGTCCTGTGTCTTTTGAACTTGACTGCTTCTTGGGGTCTTGTTGTTGTTTGGTTGTTTAGCAGTTTCTCACTTTCTGGCATTATCAGATATTCCGGCTCATCTTGCATCTTCCCCATGTCTGCTGAAAAAGATTTCCCCTGGGGATTTGCTGAGAATCAAGCCATTTCTCCAGGGAGCTCTACTTATTTTATTGGAGAATGGTACTAGAAAAAATTTGGGCACTGCGTGTGCTCTGTGCTGCTTGTTGATCACTGCTTCTAGGTGCTCTCTGTGGACAGAGCTAGAAAGTACACATTTTGGTACTTCACTGTAAGTACCCACATTGCTTTATTTCTGTCTCTCCATCTGTATGCAAATTAAAACATGAGGCAGTACTGGCATCCTTCTGTCATCATTCTTAGGTATCCTGGGTTCAGGAGCCTCCTCCCCGTCCCCTTGCTTATTTGTAGTCCCTAAAGGTAGTGTTTTGACTGGATACTGTAACATAAAGAACTGTGTGTAAATAGCGACAAAATTGTTTCTCTCAAGGATATGGGTTACAATTTCCCCAAGGATATGGGTTACAGTTTCGTCTCAACCTCATATGTACTGTAGGGTTGAATGTGAGGTATCTCCCAAAAGCGCAGTGTGAGACAATGCAAGACTTTGCAGAGTTGAATTGGTTAGGTTGTGAGAGTTTTAACCCAATCAGTGAATTAATCTTCTGATGGGGATTAACTGAGTGGTGACTGCAGGCTGGTAGGTGTGACAGAGGAGCTGGGCTTTGGGGGTGTGGCATTGGGGTATAAATATTTCATATCTGGCGAGTGGAGTCTCCCTGTGCTAGTGATCATCATGTGAGCCACTTCCCTCTGCCACACCCCCCTACCATAATGTTCATCCTTACCTTGAGCTTGATGAATGGAGTCAGCTATCTATGGATTGAGTTCTTTAAAACCATGAGTCCCTAAATAAGCTTTTCCTCCCCTACAATTGTTCCGGTTGTGTCTTTTAGTCACAGCAGTGAAAAAACTGACTAAAACAAATGCATAATTAAACAAATACAGAAAACATGAGCCAGGTTTCTCATTATTGGAGGAAAAACTTACACACCTGCTACCCTGCCCTCCGGTGAGTTTATGTCTTACGTTGTGTGTAAACTTACTTTCTGAGTCTCCACTACATCCTGGAACTTCCTGAAGATCTCAATTGAGTCTTTTTCTAACTTTGTGTTAAGTGAAGCTAACTCTATAGGATTTATGATTCTGTGGGTTTTAACAAAGGTAGACCTATGTCTATCACCCTAGTATGATGCATAGCAATTCCATTGTCTTAATAAGAACCTTGTGTGGAGGGGCGGAGTTCCTCTCCCCCATCCCTTCACCTCTGGTAACCACGGATCTGTTTTCTATTCCTATGTTTTTAACTTTTCCATAATATCGTAAAATGGAATCAAATTACTATGTAGCCTCCCTGGCTTCTTTCACTTAGCAAAATACATAAATTTCCAGTTGATCTATGCTGCTATGAACAAAGTTCGTTCCTTGTTCCTGTTGGGTACTTGTTGAATGGACATACCAGTTTCCTTATCCATTCACTTGTTGAAGGACATCTTGGTGGTTTCCAGTTTTGAGTGATTATAAATAATACTGCAATAGACATGTACACTTATGTTTTTTTGTGACCACAAGTTTTTATTTCTTTTCCTAGAATGGAACTGCTGGGTCACGTGGTAAACATATGCTTAACTTAAAAGGAAGCACTAGGCTGTTGGCAAAGCACTGTGCTAGCTGGCAATCCGAGCAGCCTTGTTTGAGAGTTCCTGATGTGCATTTGCTACTGCCCATTTGATTTTAGCTATTCTAATAGTTATATAATGGTATTGCATCGTAGTTTTAATTTTCATTTGCCTAACGACTAAAGATGTTGAGCATCCTTTTGTGTTTGTCATCTGAATATCTTTGGCAAATTTTCCTTGTAGATCTTTTGCCCGTTAATTTTTTTTTCTTTTTTTTAATTGTTGAGTTCTTTATTTTTGCAATGCTAGGAGTTGAACCCAGGGTGAGATACCACTGAACTATACCCCCAGCCCTTTTGAAACAAGGTCTCACTGACCTGCTGAGTCTGGCCGGGAACTTGCCATCCTCCTGCCTCAGCCTCTCAAGTAGCGGGGATTATAGGTAGGTGTCACAGCACCAGGCTTTTGTTGAGTTTTAAGAAAAAATTTTCCCCTATGGAATTGGCCAGGATTTCAGTATAATGTTCAATAGCAGTGAGAGAGGGTATGGTATCCTTGTCTTTCCCCAAAACTTCAGGGCAAGACACTCATCTTTCAATAAGTGTGACACTGGCTGTAGGTCTACTTGGACACATCATTTGTTGGGTAAGGGAAGTTATTTTCCATTGCTGGTTTTTATTTTTATTTATTTATTTATTTTTGTGGTACTGGGGACTGAACCCAGGGCCTTGTGCTTGCAAGGCACACACTCTACCAACTGAGCTGTATCCCCAACCCTGGTTTTTATTTCTTAAACATGAGTAAGAGAATGTTTATTTTCAAGTTCTGGACTGTCCTTGAGATGAACATCCCTTGGTCGTGATATACTGTCTTTTTTATATAGTGCCGGATTTGATTAGTCATCAGGGAAACGAGAATTAACACTACAGTGAGGAACCACTTCATGTCCACTAACATGGCCATAATGAAAAGGGCAGATGAAATTGTTGGTGAGGAGGCAAGAAAACTGGACCCACAGAACACTGGTGATTGCCACGTCAAATGTGCAGCCACAGTGCAAAATAGTTTGGCAGTTCTTCAAAATGCTAAACACAGAGTCACCTTATGACTTAGCACTTCCACTCCTAGGTCTATATCCAAGAGAAACAAAAACATACGTCTGTGTAAAAACCCGTACACAAATACTCATAGCAACATTATTCAGAATAGCTTAAATGTTGAAATAACCCAAATGTTCATCAAATGCTGAATGGATAAACCAAATGTAGGCGATCCATGTAGTGGAATATCATTCAGCAGATTGTGACACAGGCTACAACATGAGTGAACTTTGAAAATAAAAGGCAGAAGGAAAGCTTGCAGATAAACTGTCAGAGGACCCCATACTGTATGATAACATGTACATGACGTGTCCAGGACAGGCAGATCTTTAGACGGAAGGTCCATCAGTGGTTGCCCACGGCAACCAGAGGCACTTTTCTTCTGCTGTGTCTTTAGTGTGGGTTTTTATTGATCTAGTCCGGGGTTGTGCTTGATGTCTGCTGTTGCTATAGAAACTTCAGTGCACCCCACAAAGTCCTTCGGTAACACCGCCCTTCTCTCTGCCTGGCTGTGGGTCTTTTTTGATGGTCCCCTGAGAGTCTCCCTTCTCTGGCTGCCCCCAGCAGTATCCGTTGTTACACCCACTTGCTGGCCTTGTGGAGCAGGGGAGGGACATTCTCTGATGTTCTGATTAAGAGTCACTTAGGCACTGGTAACTTGCTGCTTGAGGGCATGGCCTTCACCAGCCTTCCTGCCTCTTCCCTCCATGTTCTGCTTAGCACATGGCCCTTCAAGGGCTTTGTCACTGTTCCTTTCTCTTCCCCGGCTCAGAGGGCTTCCACCTGAAAGCCACTTCTCACCCCCACCCCCCAACGCGCTTCTTAAAGGAATTGGGCCTGCCTGGAGTTTCAGCTATGGCTTCCTTCCTTTTTTGGGGGGACTGGGGATTGAACCCAGGGTCACTTAATCACTGAGCCCCAGCCTGCTTTATATTTTATATTTTCTTTAGAGACAGGATCTCACTAAGTTGCTGAGGTTGGCTTTGAACTCACAGTCCTCCTGCCTCAGCCTCCCAAGCCATTGGGATCACAGGCATGCACCACTGCGCCCGGCTGCCCGGCTGTTGGCTTCCTTCTCATGACCTGCTGGAAGCCTTTTGATGTGCACGCTCCTGGAGCTTTGCACTTCCACAAGCCTATGCCCAGCCTTTAGCTATTCATGTAAAAATTTACCTGGAGCTGGGGCGTTAGCTTGATGGGAGAGCCCTTAACATGCACGGGGTCTTGAGATTCGTTCCCAGCATCACAGTGAGCGAAGGAACAGATGGAAAAATCTTTTAGTTGGCTGTCCCTGGGTAAGCAAATGCTCTGGCCAGTTTTTCCTGAAGTTGCCCCCTGCCTCCAGTTTTCAGTGTAGAATTTTCCCTCATGACCTCAGGTCTCCAGTGGGCTGAGAAGAGTCATCATTCTTTTTGGGTTTCTCAGTCCTTTTTTTGTTGTAGGAATAAGAGTGAAGTGTTTTTTTTTTGTTGTTGTTGTTGTTTTGGTTTTTGTTCCAGATCTCTCTTCTTTTATTATTATTATTATTATTATTATTATTATTATTATTATTATTATTATTATTATTTTAGTACCTGAGATTAATCCCAGGACCTCACACGTGCTAGGCAGGTACTTTGTGTTTTTTATTTTGAGACAGGGTCTTGCTAAATTGCCAAGGCTGGCCTCAAAACCAGCACTCCTCCTGCCTCAGCCTCCTGAGTAGCTGGGATTACAGATGGTAAGACCACACCTTGCTCAGCATCTCTGCTCTTGTTAGCTGAAACCTTACGTCCTGTGATTTCTTTTGGTGAACACAAGTTGTTAACTTCGATGAAGCCATCAGTCTCTTTCTTTGGCTTGTACTGTTCATGTTTTGTTAATGGTCAATCACTATCATTATAAATGGCCAATCACTATTATTATAAACTAATTCTTTTTACAGATATTTTACAGTAGAGCAGACTGTGTTATGGAAAGTTTGTGCAAGGCTAGAATTATTTGATCTTCAAACCCACTTTTGGAAAAGTAATGATTACCTATTCACTTTCTTTTCAATCATAGGACAAATTATTATTTCTTCTACAGTTACTCTGAAGTTTTTTTTAAAGGAAAATGTCCATCTTTTCTGCCTTAAATTTATCAGCATTCGTTCATAATGACCTATGCTTTAAATGTCTGTTATTATTTTTACATCTTATTATTTATGCCTTTGGATTTTCCCCTTTGATTAATTTCCCCAAAGGTTTTATTATTTATTACCCTTAAGAAATCATTGATTGATTGATTGATTGCCAGGTGTGGTGGCACATGCTTTTGGTCCCTGCTACTTGGGAGGCTGAGGAGGGAGGATTGTTTAAGCCTAGGAGTTCAAGTCTACTCTGGTCAACATAGTGAGACCCAATTTCAAAAAGAAAAACAAGACCAAAATTCTTTTTTTTGTTTTTTATTTCTGCTATTGGATTTTGGTTTCTATTTCATTGTTGATTTTTATCATCATTACTTCATACCTCCTGTTTTTCCCAAGGATTATTTTGCAGCTTTCCATTATCAGATTTAGCCTGAGTAGGTCCTAAAGAAAGACTCATGAAAATTCTAGGGTGCCTCGTATCCTCAGCAGGTGGCCCCCTCCCCTCAGTCCATTATCCAGGGCCAGAGGGAGCTGGTGTCTGAGGAGTGTGGGGGTCAAGACTGCTGTAGATGGGGTGGGATAAGGGGCTGGTGCTGGCCACAGGTGCCACCGGTGGGCTGCTAGAGGATAATAGCCCTATTTAGGGGAGACCCTAAAGAAAAGGCTGGGAAGAAAATTCTTCCAGTGGCCAGGACTTTGAATAGTGCGTTTCATGGCAATTTGTTTATTTACTTACTTATTTTGAAGGAGAGTGACTCTGAGGTGAGGATGTGAGCAGGTTTACAGACAATAGCGAGTGCTCTTAGGAACTTGGAGGGAGCAGGAGTGGTGCATGGGATTTAGGCACAGATGGCCTGGGTGCATCTGGAGAGTGTGGCTGTGTGTCACTCGGGGAGGCACTGGGGAATCTGGTGGTCTAGAGGGCTCCTTGTGTATGTCAGTTCCCTTCTTTCTCTGTCACCTCATGGCTGCTTGTCAGGTTCACGACTAAGTGGCCTTGGGGTAGGGAGACTGCTAAAGCAGCACCTTCTGGACCTGTGCTGGCCCCGCTCTGCACAGACTTGGAAGGCCTTCCTTGTCCCCCACAGTGGCCCGCAGAGCACAGAGCTTCTCCATGGGACTCACCGCAAGGCAAAGTCAGCGGAGCACTAAACTTTAGGATTTACTCTTCTTTTTTTAAAAAAAAAACATTTTTTTTATATTTAATATTTTTATATTTAATATTTTAAAATATTTTTCTAGTTGTCAGTAGACCTTCACTTTATTTATTTATCTATCTGCAGTGCTGAGAATCCAACCCAGGGCCTCGCACGTGCTAGGCAAGCGCTCTGCCACTGAGCACAAGCCCAGCCCGGGTCTACTCTTCCTGCTGTGAGCCTCATGCTGCTAAATAATGAAGCAGGGAGGAATATGGATGGGACCCAGGGGATTCCCTGTGGTGCCCAGTCATAAAAGTAAATGGAGGGACCTCTTACCCACAGTGTCCCTGAGAGCTGCATCTCTCAGAAATGCAGTCTAGAATCCGCCTGCATGGCGTCAGTGGTGCTAACTGTAGTGCCCTGGTGGTAGCAGACCATGACCTCACCAGAGCAGTGTGGGAGAGTCTGGACACGGCTTCTGACTGAAGCCTGATTCTTTGGCTACCCCAGTGTTTTATTAGCTAACTGAATCTCTTCTTAATAAATTCACTTTCTGTTGAAAACACAGAATTGGTTTCTAATGTTTGAAACCGAGACCCTGATTCTCGTAGAAGTAGGATATAGGGGAAGATTAGGAGGCTCAATAGTCGGGCCCCGCAAGGATATGTTCAGGGCCCACCCTGATGCTGTGTGTTAGTTAGCTTTTTCACTGATCTCCCTAAAAGACCTGACAAGAACAATAGAGGAGGAAAAGTTTATCCAGGGGGCTCACGGTTTCAGAGGTCTCAGTCCACCGACAGCTGGCTCCATTCCTCCGGGCTCAAGATAAGGCAGGACATCATGGTAGAAGAGTGTGGCAGAGGGATGCAGCTCACAGTGATGATCAGGAAGCAGAGGGAGACATCTCTGCTTGCCAAGTACAAATATGTACCTCAAAGCCATGCTCCCAATGCCCCATCTGCCTTCAGTGACCACTTGGGTGATTAATTCACTGATTGGGTTAAGACTCTCCAAACCAATCATTTCTCCTGAATCTTCTTGCATTGTCTCACATATAAGCTTTTGGGGAACACCTCACTACTAAACCGTAATATTGTGGATTTTACCTTAATTGGAAATAGGTCTTTACAGATGTAATAGGGTCAAGATAAAATTATACTGGATTAGGACAGTCCTTAAATCCAGTGACTGGTGTCCTTATGTGGGGAGCCGCTGGGGGTGTAACTCAGTGGGAGAGAATGTACATAGCACATGCAAGGCCCTGGGCTCAATTCCCAGAAACCCCTGGCCCCTTGCCATGCACAGAGATATAGAGGTGCGTGTTGATGGAGTCAGAGATCGTAGGGATAACTACAAGCCAGGGAGATCAAGAAATGCTTGGAGGAGGTAAGGAAAGATTCTTCCCCAGGGTTCCATAGGGAGCTTGGTCCTGTCAATCAAGGGGGAAATGCACTTGTGTGGTATTAAGCCATAGCAGCCTTTTGCAAGGAGTATACACGTCACTGAAGAGTCCTGGGAACCTTGTGAGTGACTGTTCTTTATTATCCTTCAACCCAGGCCTCATTTGCTGGGCCCATAGTAGGAACGGAATACCAGTGAGCTGCCCATCCATTTTAATCCTTAGAACACATGATTTTTTAGCTGTTGTTCAAAATGCCCTTGGTGGACTATTCTGTTGACCATGCTGGTCTTGTAGCTTTTCCCCTGGAAATTAAATTCTACTCTTATCTCTACTACCCAAGTGGTTTAGTTTTCTCCCACTGAAATCAGCATTTCCTACTATCATCTGCCCAATGAGGAACAGCCACAGCAGAGATCTTACAATATGTTAACAGCCCTCCCAATTAGATCTCAAATTTAATCAAATTCTAACCACCATCAGTTATAACATGCACTATTATTTTATGAACCACTTAGATTAAACAAACTATATCAAAGTGTGAGCTTCAGTCAATTGCTGTCATCACTTCAGAGAATTAGAACTCATGAAATCCTTTATTTCTGAAAGCCTTGTGAATGGAGTATCCTTTGAGCTCTTTTAGGGAAAAAAGAGAGTTTGAGTGGTCCAATCATACAAGATAAAACACTCTTGTATCTCTCCAAGGCTTTGGATTTCTTCTAACATTATTGCAGGGAATTTCTGGTAAAACTCACCTGTTCCAGTCCATGTTGTGTCTCTATGACAAAGCACTTGAAGCTGGGTACTTTACTAAGAAAAAAGGTTTATTTGGTTCATGATAGGTGGGAAGTCCAAACAGCATGGTGTTAGTGTCTTGTGAGGGCCCCTTGGCAGGTGGTATCATGGCAGGAGTGCCTATAAGAGAGCTCACATGGTGAGGGGTAAAGTAAGACAGAGAGGATCAGGCTTCTTGTGTTATGAGAATTGGCTCTCACAGGAAGTCATCCATTCCTGTAAGACCTAGCCCACTCCAGGAGACCAGCAATAATCCCCTCATGAGGGCAGTCATGATCCAGGCACCTCCCATCACATCCTGCCTCTTAAAAGTCCCACTTCCTTTCAACATTGTTATACTGGGGGTCAAGCTTGCAGTAAGTGCACCTCTGGGGGGCAACACACACTCCAGCCATGGCAGCAGATTGACTCAACGTGGGCTACCATGGAGGCCTGGTTTCGGCCAGCTACGGAAACAATTCAAACTGCTCCTAGCTGCTTGAGCCAGTCTGTTGAACGTAAAGCCTCTGGTATACGTTACCCATGTTGGTAAATACAGCTATGTATTGGCTAGAGTTCTTCCTACAGGTATTTTTATTTTTTTCCTCACATTTTTTACCCGTGTATTATGGTTGTACATATTGCTGGGGTTTGTTGTTACATATTCATACATGCGCACAATGTCATTTGGCCAGTGTCACTCCCCAGCCCTTTCCCCCTCCCTCCCTGACTCCCATCCTTGAACCTTTTCCTCTACTGATCTCCCCCCCTTTTTTTTTTTTTAAGGAAATTCGCCCCTACCTTTCTGTTCCTTTTTCCTCTCTAGCTTCCACAAGTGAAGAAAACATACAACCCTCCATCTTCTGAATTTTTGACTTTTTGCTTAACACAATCTCCAGTTCCATCCATTTCCCTGCAAGTGACATAATTTCATTTTTCTTTATGGCCGAATAAAATTCCATTGTGTATATTTCCATATTTTCTTGATCCATGTATCTATTGATGGATGTCTAAGCTAGTTCCATGGTTTGGCTACTACAAACACGGGTTTGCATGCATCACTATAATGGGATTACTTTAACTCTTCAGGATAGATACCGAGGAGCGGTATAAGTGGATCATATGGTGGTTTGATGTCTTCTACTTTGAGGAAGCTCCATGCTGATTTCCTTAGCGGTTGTACTAATTCACCATTCAACCAACAGTTGGGTGGTAAATTCTTTTTTCCTCCACATCCTCCCCAGCATTTACTATTTGTATTCTTGATGACTTCCATTCTGACTGGTGTAAGCTGAACTCTCGGTGCAGTTTTGATTTGCATTTTCCTAATTATTAATGATGTGAACATTTTTTTGTACATTTGTTGGCCATTTGTATTTCCTTTGAGAAGCATCTGTCTAATTCGTTTGCCCACATATTAATTTTTTTGGTGTGAAGATTTTTGAGTTCTTTATATATTCTAGACATTAATCCTCAGTCAGGAAAGTAGCTAGCAAAGGTTTTCTCCCACTCTGTGGGCTCTCTCTTCACATTCCTAATTGTTTCCTTTACGGAGCAAAAGCTTTTTAATTTGATTTATTAACTCATTTATTAACTCTGGCATTATTTCCTGAACTTTAGGGGTCCTATTGAGGAAGTCTTGCCTGTGCCTAAACAAGTGTTGAAGCTACATTTTCTTCTGGAAGTTGCATAGTTACTGGACTAATTCTGAGGTGTCTGATCCAGTTTGAGTTGATTTTTTTGTGCAGGGTGAGAGATAAAGGTCTAGTTTCATTCTTTTAAATATGCACAACCAGTTGTGCCAGCACCATTTGTTTAAAAGGCTGTTTTATCTCCAATATATATTTTGGGTACCTTTTTCAAGGATCAGATGACTGTAGATGTGTGGGTCTCTGCAGGTATTTTTAATGTAATAGCATTCTTCTAGGTGAGACTGTGTACCTCTGGGTCCTACTAGAATCTTGACTGTCAATAGGTTTGAAGAAAATGAGAGTGGTTCGAATACTGCGGAGATTTGGCTTCTGCTCCGTTGATTGGGTGAGTTCTGCTGAGGTTATTGAGAGCCTTAAACAAGGTCAGAGCAACCTGAACAGATAGGAGAACAGTGGTTGAAAGGACTGGCAAGTGAATTCCATTGAAGATAGAGATTACAAGTAGTCTTCATCTTCAATCTACAGGTCCCCACCCAATCAATCAAGGTTCTGTTTCCACATGGAGCACCGTGAGGCTGCAAATTAAATTAACACTGTAGTTTGCCAACTCATGGGATCAAGTATCTGTCTTTTGGACTTTTCAGCCCTTGAGCTGCAAAGAAGAAGCAATCCCTAACTGGGCACAGTGGCTCATGCCTGTAATCCCAGCAGCTCGGGAGGCTGAGGCAAGGGGATTGCAAGTTCAAAGTCAGTCTCAGCAACTAAGCGAGGCCCTAAGCAACCTACTGAGACCCTGTCTGTAAATAGAATGTATATTTTTAAAAAGGGCTGGGGCTGGGGCTCAATGGTGGGAAAACCCTGTGTTCAATCCCCAGTACCAAACCAAACCAAACCAAACCAAACCAAAAACAGCAATTGATGATGGGATTTAGGAATTAGGAATTTAGGAATTCAAGTTACTCTTTATTTATTTATACTAGTAGTTTTAATGGAGTAGTTTTTTTTTTTTATTCCACTAGGGGACTTTTAGCAATATCTGGAGACATTTTTAGTTGTCACAGCTGGAGAAGGGTATGTGTGTGTGTGTGTGTGTGTTACTTGCATCTGCTGGACAGAGGCCAGTGAGGTCGCTAAATGTCCTCTAATGCATAGGACTTCCATGGCAAAGAAGAATCCAGTGCAAAATGTCAATAGTTTTCAGCAGTTTACCCCAGGAAGAAGTGACCATCCCACTCCACGATGCCCTAACTGTGCTGATACCTCTCATAGTATCTTTTGACAAAAGAAACTATCAATGATAAGAAGCACATTACTTTATGAACTATAAGAAGGGGAGACCCCTGTCAAACAAGAGCTTCACCTTGAACCCCTCCCACCCCCTCAGCCACCAACAAGTACTGGAGATTGAACCCAGGGTACTTTACCACCGAACTAATTGTTTCTATTTTTTATTTTGAGACAGGGTCTGGTTAAATTGCTGAGGGTCTCACTAAGTTGCTGAGGCTGGCCTCAAACATGGGATCGTCCTGCCTCAGCTTCCTGAGTTGCTGGGATTATAGATGTGTGCCCCTGTGCCAAGCTTACATTGATTTTTTAACATGCATCCTGGTAAATGGGCCTTTCATTTGTCTGTGGCAGATATACTCAGTCCCACCAAGCCACTTCTTGGACTTCTCATGCATAAGATGCCTTAGGAAACTGGGTAGAGCCCTGTTACTTAGAATTGTGACTGCCTTGGGCCCCCCTAGGGGCTCCTGAGAAACTTCTGCCTCTCAGTAGCAAAGTGAGTGTGTGCCACCAGAGTTCCTCCTGGTCTGTGGTCTCTTCCCTCCCTAGCTGGCAATAGAGGACCCAACCGTGAGCTGCTGAGACATGCTTGTGCTTGTCCCTGGGGGGCTGGAGACGCAGGTATCTGGTGTTTTCAGCCTGAGAGAGGAGGCACTCTTCCGCCACCCAGTCTCGGGTGGGGAAGTGCCCAAGCAGAGGCAAATGGTACAGGTGCCGACTGGTTCCAGGGAGCAGCTCAGGTCCATGACCTCTCTTCCCACCAGGCCCTCCCTTCTGCTCACCCCAGATTCTCTCCTTCCTCTCACTTGGTGCATCAGCAAGCAGCCGATCTCCTCGAACAGTCACAGTCCCTCCTGTCTGGCTTGATCCATTTCCTCTGCAGGACCGCCGGAGAGCAGCTCTGCGCAAAGCCTGTGTCTCACCTGTGCACCTTCCTTGCCCTAACACCTTCCACGGCATCTTTACACAGAATAAAATCCAAAAATCCTTATTTGGACCTCTGAGCTTAGATTTCATTTTACCAAGGGGACAGTTTTTAAGAGCACCATCTTATACTCTCAGAAATGTCTGGTTTAGGGGCTGGGGTAGTGGCTCAGTGGCAGAGCACTTGCCTAGCATGCATGAGGCCCTGGCACCACATAAAATAAAAACAAATAAAATGAAGGTATTATGTCCATTTACAACTAGAAAAAAAATAAAATGTCTGGTTTAAGCTGGGGATGGAGGTGCACTCCCATAACCCCAGTAACTTGAGGTGGAGGCAGGAGGATCACAAGTTCAAGGCCAACTTTGGTAACTGAGCGAGTCCCTGTCTCAAAAATTTCAGAGGGGCTGGAGATGAAGCTCGGTGGTAAAGTGCCGCTGAGTTCACTCCCTAGCACTGCAAAAATTCAGACACGGGCCCTGCATTTGTGAGGTCCCCCTTGCCCCTCGCCTCTGAGCTGCGTGTGTGCACCCGTCCCCTTGGCCCCTTTCCCTCTATCAGAGACACTTGTCCTCCCACTTTCCACACAACATTCTCCTTGGATCCTTCAGGTCTTGGCTTAATAATGGTCACCTTAGGGCCCCCTTTCTTCGCCTGTCCACACCCCTTGTCTGTACTGGTCACATCCCTCCTGTAGTGACCAGAATCTGACTTTTTTGTTCTGCCTGCCTGTCACCTCCCTGTGGGTGTGGGTGCTTTCTCACCAACACAGGACCCATCAGATCACAGTACCCTCCATAAATATCTTATGAAATCAGCCAATAAAAGGCCTTCCTTCCCGACCCCCTTCCACTTGAGGTCAAGCCGCCATGATGGACACAGCCCATGACTCTGCACTCTTCTTCCTTGGCACAGGCCACAGCTGCATGGAAACGATCCTCTGTGTGACTCCCGTGGTCATCAGTTTCTCCTAGGTTGGGACTAACCTGGGATAGTTGCAACGGGGCCAGGGCAGTTCAGGAAGCATCAGTCTGGAATCTTCTGTGGGGCCTTGCGTTTGGTGCTGGGGGGCAGAGCTGTTGACCCGGGCCCAGGTGGGGAGGGCAGGACACCAGCTCAGCGTGCAGCCGCCCCGTCCCGCTGGCTTCCTTCTCTTCTGGGGAACTTCCTTTTACTTCCCCTGCTTCACTCTAATATGCCTGCTAGAAGTTTCTCGAATTCCAGAAAACTCTGGACTCATGACGGACCCAGCAAGGCAAATGGCAGGATAGGAGCAAGGCCGCTGAATCCCAGGGCAGAGGTAGAGGATGGCAGAGAGAAAAACCTCCCTCAGATCCCTGTCTTGATCTGTGTTATTTTGTCAGCAGCAGGTAAGGACGGCTCGACACCAGCAGCCCCGGCTACCACAGTAAAAACTAGCACAGTCTCAAGTGCGAAGCCCCAAACTTCAGGAACCATTTCAGACCCAGCGACATCCACCAAGTTGAACACGGCCGGCTCTTCGGCATCCACATCCCGAGGGGGGTCCTTGAACCCCACTCAGCCAAGCATCCCTGCGGTGACTACAGTCTCTATAATCACCAGTGTCACACAGAGTACCACGCCTTCCTCTCCCACTTTAACCACCTCTGAAAAAACAACTCTCCAGAGCACGGACAAAGGAACAACTGCCCCTGGATACAGCAGTAGTGGCCACGTTCCCACAGCCACCCCGGCCACTCAGAGAACAGAGGTGCCGAGCCCTCTTCCTTCAGGGTCCACTACCACAGGAAACCCTCCTGTGGATTCACCTGGCAGCCCAGGCTCTCGCCATTCAACCGCTGCCACTGTGAAGACCCCAGAGAGCTCCACCAGTGGACAACACAGCCTTTCCTTGGTCCCCAGTGGTTCAAGCCCTGCGCCTGGCACTAGCGGCCCCACATCCAAGGTGTTGCCCACCACCCAAAGTAAGTAGGGCCTCGACTTGTTACTGTTTTTCAAGCAAAAAGAAACTTTTCTGTGCTTTTTTTCCTCTACACAGTTTCTCTCTGGGAGGGTCATGCTGAGACCTGAACACGAGGACACTCCTTCACTCAGAGCTGGTTTCCCATTTCTGAGGAGCAAGGCCAACATTTGAGGGTTTTGGCCTGCCCAGGGTAAACACGCCAACCGTCTACACACAGGCAAGACTGCGCTGTGGTGGTGGCAGCAGGGTGTTAGAATATTCTAGAATGGTGCTCCTCAGACTTGTTCGATGACAACCCATCATAAGAAACACACTTTAATACATCAGGGTCTAAAAAAAACACACATAGCCAGGTGTGGTGGCACACGCCTATAATCCCAGTGCCTTGGGAGGCTGAGGCCTGAGGATCTGAGTTCAAGGCCAGCCTCAGCAACAGTGAGACACTAAGAAGTTTTGTGAGACCCTGTCTCTAAATACAATACAAAAAAGGAGGCTTGTAGTTCAGTGGTAGAGTGCTTGTCTTGCACATGTGAGGCACCGGGTTCAAACCTCAGCACCACATAAAAAAATAAATAAAGCAAAGGTATTATGTTCACTTTACAACTAAAAAAATATTAAAAAAAACTTACAAAATAGGGCTGGGGGAGCTGGGGTTGTGGCTCAGTGGTAGAGCGCTTCCCTAGCACATGCAAGGCCCTGGGCTTGATCCACATAAAAATAGATAAATAAAATAAAGGTATTGTGCCCAACTACAACTAACAAATAAATATAATGAAGAAATAGGGCTGGGGGATGTGACTCAGTGGCCGAGTGCTCCCGAATTCAATCCCTGGTACCTGCTGCCCCAAAAATAATAAATAAAAAAACCACATATAATGCATATAAATGAAACAAATTTCACTATATAAGACTTTTTATATAAGCTGATATTTTCAATTCTGTTCCATTTCCTTTTCCTTTTATTAACTGATTTCTCAAGTGCTCATCTTAACCTAGTAAAATAATTTCAAAATCTAGTGATGGAGCTGGGTGAGCTATTTTGGGAAACTGAGGCAGGAGGATTGCAAATTTGAAGCTGGCCATAGCAACTTAGTGATACCCTCAACATCTTAGCAACACTCTGTCTCTAAATTAAAAAGGACTGGGGTTGTAGTTAAGTGGTAGCGTGCTTCTGGGTTCAATTCCCAGTAGCATAAAAATAAATAAATAAATAAACAAATAATAAATAAATAAATAAATAAATTGAGGCAGGAGAAAAATCTACAGATGGATCATGAGCCTCAAAATCCTGACCCATCTGGGATCTGCTGAATTGGAACTTCTGCTAGTAACTGAAGAATCTGGAGATCAGGCATTCCCAGGTAACATAGATACATCTTGAAACAGCCCATCACACTGGGCTAGGGTGGCCCTCTCCTATGGTGAGAGACTCTGAATTGGATAAATGCAGCTCCCTGCTGTGCCACCTGCTACCACATGACCTTGGGAAAATCATTGAGTCCTCCTGGACCTCTTTGACTTAGCTCTTAAACTAGCTTGTCCAGTGTGACTGTCCTGTCAAATAGTACAGGACACCACTTCATCCCCCTGCCTCTGCACACTGGAACCAGAAAAGACTGGACTTTTCTCTGCTCTTTTATTCTTCTAGCCTCTTCAGTCTCCACCATAGCACCCAAGAAGGAGCACCCACCATGCACCCCAGAAGGAACTCGGCAGACCTCCAGCCAGATGCCCCCCAAGCCCACCCCGTCTTCCTCCATGACATCTCCACTTGAGGGCTCTTCGTCCAGTCCTTGGTCAAGAACTGGGGCCACATCTACTGTTGGGGGAGACACCCACTCCAGCACTCGTTCGGCTTCAACTGCCCCCCAAGGCCTCAGCACAACCTCTTCTACCCTGGCTCCTGGGAAACCCAAGGTAATTCCAGCAAGGTGGGACAAAAAGAGAGCCCATGCTCCAAGAAAAGCTATTTCTATTTTTGCTCCAGCCAGGAGCAAAATGAGGAATACTGTCCATTTGCCCCATCTCCCCTAGTTTTTCCTAAGGCTTCCAAAGACATTCCTGACTTTAAACTGGCCCAGCCGTGCCCCTAGCTTGCCACGAACTGATTACTACCCACGGGATGGAGAACAGGGTCCTTGGATCTTTGGGCCTGACCCTTCCTCTCATGGCTTCTTCCAGGTAGACTGCATGCCTTCTGAAAGGCTGGATAAGAAGCTGCTCATCCTGAACCTCACGGAAACCAGCCCCTGTGTGAGTACTGCTCATCAGCCCTCCACAGCCTGCAGGCTGTCAGGGGAAAGGAAGCAGAGGGGACCAAAGTGCTCCGTCTAGAACGGGCCAGGTGGTGTGTTCACCTAGGGATCTGCCCCTTGCCATCTTACAGAGCAACAAACTAAGGTTCAGACTTCTCTGAGGTCACACAGATAGGACTGCCACAGGCCAGAACAAGTTCCCAAGTCTCCTCCCTTTCACTGTGCTTACCCACAGTGGTCTGAGGGGCAGGAGGCCCCGATCCTGGTTGCCCTTGGCCTCTAGCTCTGGGTGTGACTTCAGACAGTTGGTCTGTTTGGAAATGGGAATTTAAGTCGGCCTCACTTCCCTTGTTCTCAAAGTGGCTTTGTTTCCTGGTCCAAGTGTTTTCTGAGAGCCTCAGTGGTGGCAAGCCATTAGGGAGAGTCTCCTTCTTCAAACCCAAGGAGTTGGGGGGTGGGCGGGAGATAAAAGGGTCCTGGTACAGAACATAAGGGAGCCCCTGCCTGTAGTTGTTCTATTCTGAGTGATGTGTGGACACTGTATGAGCGAGAGGGCGACCAAGGACTTGAGCTGGGGATGTTCTGTTGCTCAGTGAGTAGCTATTGAGCCCCGTGAGTGCAGGTGGTGGCTGGCTCACTGCTGCCCTCTCCTTGCCAGTGCCTATTTTTGCACCCACTCTAGGAACTAGAACAGGATTTGGTTTCTACAGGTTGGAGAGCTTTTCTGCCATTGTGCTTTTTCCTTGGGCATCCATTTTGCTGGCTTTTCTAGGTAAACCTTACAGAAGTATACATTTGACCATCAGAGTTTTAACCTCCAGGGGTAGCTTATGGAGGTCTTGACGCAGGTCAGAGAAACATCAGCTAGGGGAGCCCTGATGACCTCCCTGCACTGTATTCCTCACCCCGAGCCCTGAAGCCCCGTTGCCACGTACTCTCTGCTTCTCCATGTTCTCTGCACACATTCAATGGCTCCTCGCCTTCCCCATCAGCCTGTTCACTGCCTCAGTCCGAGCCTCAGGGGGACACAGGTGCATCATTCTGGGACTAGACCACCTTGAGTCCAGAGCTGAGGTCTTCCACTCCTGCGGTCTTCAAAAGGGGCAGGAGAGGCTGGCAAATGACAAGTTCAGAGAGCACTGGAGCCCCTGCTGCCAGTGGTGGGGTGCTGTGCTGTGTTCCCCTGCCCCACACTACAGGGCACTGATTCCCGAGTCTCAAAGAACATGGAGGAGATAGGCCCTGTTGCGCCCACAGTCTGAGGAGACTCGGGGCAGAGAAGCCAGGCGCTGAAGAATATAGACCGACTCTTGGCCGGACTTGGAATGCACTGGTGGAGTGTGGAGGGGCGCGGGTTAAGCAGGATGGCAGAGGGCAGCCCCACAAGCCTAGACTGTTGTCACACCCCTCTGCAATGCCTGTGTTCTCCTCACAACAGGCAAAGAGCCCTCCAGCGGATGACAAATTGATCACACAGCTGTGCCAAGCAGTCAAAGCCACCTTCAACCCGGCTCAGGATTCGTGTACAGTACAGCTGGCTCCCATTCAGGAAAGCCAGGCGGTGGCCCTCAAAAAAATCACTATTCAAAGTGAGTTGAAGGCAAGAGGGCCGAGGCCTGTGTGGGTGGGAACAGAATGGGAGGTGACGGTCCAGGGGCTGCTTGGAGTGTGGGTCAGGGTGGTGCCACTAGGAACTGTCAAGCCACGCATCCTCTCAGGGCCACCCAAGAGGCTAGGCCATGCAGAACACCCTTGTCTTGGGCTTCCTCTCCCTTGCCACCACATGGCTCTGGGGCAGCACCTCTCCTCTCTCCTACAGCAAATCTCCTTCCTGAGAATGTGTACGCCCTGCTGAAGGACAAGTGGGATGACCTAAGAGAGGTAGGTGGGCTGCTCCGTATGCAGCCTCTCTCTCAAGTCCAGTGACCCCTCAGTATGGCAGGGCTGTTGCCCGTGCAAGCTTCTGCAGCAGATGGAAGAGCTCTCCATCCCGGGGGGTTGGGGGAGCGGGGAGCGGAGACTGTTCTCTGCCACATGATGTCTCCTACCTGGCCAGGTGGGAGTCAGCCACATGCAGCTGGGGGATGAAGGACCGCCGGAGGAGGCTGAAGACCGCTTCAGCATGCCGCTCATCATCACCATCGTCTGCATGGCATCCTTCCTGCTCCTCGTTGCGGCCCTCTATGGCTGCTGCCACCAGCGACTCTCCCAGAGGAAGGATCAGGTGAGCACATCCCTCCTCTGACTAGGGAAGCAGTCCCGTCACCAGACGAGCTCTCGGCTTATCACTCCTGGAGTCCAGCAGGGGACAGTGAGTGGCCTTGGACCCTTCAGGCAGGCAGAGCACCGCCTAGGCAGCCGCCAGCTGCTGAGGAGGCACCATGGCCTGAGGCAAGAGCAGGACTTTTGAAGAAAAAGATTAGGTTGAAGCCCTGTTCTTGGTGTGACCTTGAGTCCATCATACAACCTCTTGGAGCTTCAGCTGTTCCCACACAGTAGAGACAGTTTCCATCTTGCAGAGCTGTTCTGGGGGTTGAAATAAATGGCCCTGTGTGTGCTGTCTCACCAAACTTCTCTCATCTGCTAAACTCTTTATCTTTCAGTTCCACCCAGATTTGTGGTCCCCCCCGCCCCCCACCCCGATTGCCCCTTGAAGGAGCTTTGGGAAAATTTTCATGCCTAGCTTCCTCATGCTCCACCTCAAACCCAATCTCTGGGTCAGTGTGTGTTCGGAGCTGCCCAGGTGATTCTAACATACAGTCAGCCAAATCTGAGAGAGAGCGGGTACGGGATTGTCCCATTGCTGCAGCAGGGATGCCCATGGTGACTGCCCTAACTGTCTTGTCCAGGCTTGGAGAGAGGTCCTTGGTCACCTGGCCTGAAGGGAGGTCATTTTCTCATAGTACTTACTGCTCAATCCACGACTATGGGGTAATGTGGGTGCTTGGAGAGGTTTTGAGGGAAAGTAATGGAGGAGAGACGAAAATACTTAGAAGGTCCTGGAGAACAAAGTCCATGTTCGCTGACATCAGCGATTCAGACTTGCCCACGGGATGAAGGTGAAACCATTGGGGAATTTTAGGGTGTGAGGCAGGCCTGTAGCCAGGGTGGCTTCCTGGACAGCCAGCACCTACATGTGAGCAGAGTGCTTGCTTTAGTCAAATTGGGTTCCCTGAGTTGAAAGAGGTAGCACATGTTAACACTATGTTAAGCCAGGCACCGTGTGCCACCTGTGATCCCATCTACGGGGGAGGCTGAGGCAGGATTGCAAGTTTGAGCTCGGCCTTGGCAACCAACTGAGACCTTGTCTCAAAATAAAATAAAAAGGAATGGGGAGTAACTCAGTGATAGAGTATTTGCTTAGCACGCTTGAAGTCTTGGGTTTGATCTCCAATATTGCAAAGGAAAAATTAAAAAAGAAAGAAAGAAAAACTTAAGGGTTATAACCCTCCAAAATTACTCTTTCTCCCTGGGTCATCTTCCCCACGCTAGCAACGACTCACAGAGGAGCTACAGACAGTGGAGAATGGTTACCATGACAACCCAACCTTGGAAGTGATGGAGACCTCCTCCGAGATGCAGGAGAAGAAGGTGGTGAACCTTAATGGGGAGCTGGGGGACAGCTGGATCGTCCCTCTGGACAACCTGACCAAGGATGACCTAGATGAG
The DNA here is from genome assembly GCF_052094955.1 of Ictidomys tridecemlineatus. Lineage (NCBI taxonomy): Eukaryota > Metazoa > Chordata > Mammalia > Rodentia > Sciuridae > Ictidomys > Ictidomys tridecemlineatus. The sequence goes on along the minus strand of NC_135478.1, from coordinate 208,802,901 downwards.
GAAGACACACATCTCTAACCGGGTCTGCTGGTGCCTCGACAGTGCCACAGGCTCCAGACTGACCACCTGAAGTGCCATTGGACAGAGGGGGAAAATTCCTCCGTTTGAGGAGGGAAAGACTGGGGGAGGAAGAGTGGACTTCAAGGGTTGCTACCTCCCAATCCCCACAGGGCCTTAATTTTTTCCTTTTCAAGCTGATCATATCCTGTTGTCTAGATCCCTCTTGTAAAGTAACCCACTAGTGCCTGAGCTCATCGCTGCTGGAGGATGAGAAGGGAGATGGATGAAGAGTCATGGAAAGGATCTCAGACTCTAGAACAAACCCCTCGTTTCCCAAGTGAGATAACTGAGGATTGAAGAGGGCAGGCGACTTGCACAAGGTCACAGTTACTTGGTGACAGATTCCTCCCTTCACTCCAGGGCTCATCTGTACCAAGCACACTTCTCTTCACTTGTGCCCTCTCTCCAGAGCAGCCCTGGGTAGGGGAACACTCCCGATAGTAGGGGGCTAGGGAGGCGAGCTGGCCTGTACCCTTTTCAGTGGGATCTGATTATAAGGACAGGTCCCGTGTTTCCATCTCTGACTCCAGCTTCACCTGCCAATACTCTTCTCCCTCCTCTCCTCTCACCCCTTTTCACTCAGTTTTCAGTCCCACTCTGCCCCAGGGCACCAGGGATCAGCACAGGTCATTTATCACCTTGAACCTCTTTTCCTGGATTCTGATTTCTTTGCATCCATTTAATGATGCAGAGGCCTCCCAGTGTGCTTGAGGCCCGCTCAAGGGAACAGTGGGCAGGTGAAGAGAGGAGCTCTTGGTCCCAGGGTTGCCTCCTCATGGCAGCTGATTCAGGGCTCAGAAATGACACTGGCCCATTACCCAAGCACCCCTTGAAAATGGACACTCTCCAAGATCTCCTTTGGCCTTCTACTCCCACCAGGGATTAAAATCTGCAGTAGCCACAGAAAGTAAGATGTTTCTTTTTGGTCACTGCTCAGCCAATGGATGAATACCGCAAGGCCCAGCCAGAAAGAGCAATAGTGGTAAGACAGATCTGTGCAGGCCTCCCACCCCCACCCTGATCAGCAGAGGTGTGCCTGAACAGACAATCAATTCATCAAACTGCTGGCAGACAGGTGATACTTGTTTCACAGGATACTCAGGGACTTTTCAAGTTGCTGAGAGTTTTGTATTTTTTTTAAATTCAGCACTCCACTGTCAAAGGCCAAAGCTTTAGCTACTGGAGACTCTTAGTTAGCTCACCTCATGGATTCTGATTCTCCAGAGAGAGAGAGAGAAAAGCCAGGACATGAGTGCACTCTAAGGTGCCTGAATTCCCACTCTTCTGGCATGGAGCTAGGCCTTGCTGTTTCCTCTCCCCTGTGTTGCTGGTGGGGCTACTCCAGTTCTGTTTCTGGTGGCATCTCAGGGAAACACAAAGCTATGTCTGTTCCACAGCACAGGGTTTTCTAGGCTCAGCAGTTGCTGTCTTGTAGAAGGCATCTGAGGATGGGGCGTACTGAGGCTTCATCTGGTTTTCTGAGAGGGGAACTCCTGCATGGAGTTTTTGAACTCTGGCCATGGCCTGTATGTTCCTGGGCATAAATTCCCTGGAACCAGCTATCTGCATTGGAACAGTTTATTTTAAACAGAATAGATGGGGAACAAAGGGGAAAGGTCTATCCTTTCCTAGCTCCCTGCATCCTGCTCTGAGGCCTGTAGTCATTAAATATCCTAGGGAACAGGGAAGTCCAGGTGATCATGGATTGTACCCAGGAAGTGTTCCAAGAGCTCGAGAGATGCTAGGTTATCAGTATCCAAATGCATCTGCTCTGCTCTTCTGTCACTAGTATTTGGAGGTGGGCAGGATGGGGAACAGTGCCAATTTGAGGAGAAAGAGAGGGAATGTTGGGACAATGGAGAGAGGTCTGTTTGCTTCCTTTCTTCCCAGGGTTCTGTCTGTCCAGTGGGTTTCTGTCATGGCCTGTGAGAGGCTAGAGTGGATTATTGCTCTTTTGCTGATTCTGGGTCACATTCACTGGCAAGGGCTTTTGACAGACAGCAAATATTGCTTCTGCAAATGATCAAAGGATGCAGCCCCAGGGCCTCTTAGAGATGACGACTGTGAAGACTAGAGAGCAGAAACCATGCCTGGTCAGGGGCAGTAAACACAGCTTTATCCAGGGAGAACCTGGGGAAGCATTGGGCTGACTGAGAGGTTCCTTCTTTTTGTGCATCCAAATTGTGCTTTTAGTGGCACTTTGGATCTGACACCTGGCGTTGGCTCGCTCTTGCTGCTAGGACCTCTATATCAACAGGCCATGCCACCAGCAAGTGTAAAACTCATCTTCCCACATGCCTGAGTCCGAGTGCTGTCTGATAATTCAGATTCTGGGACCAAGAAGAGATAATGACAACACCAGAGGCTTAGCAAGACTCTGAACCAGTTGTACCAAAGAGAATTTAAGAACTCCATTTCAGTGGCAAACCACTGTTTCCCCATGCTGCAAAAACCGTGAATCTGATAATTCCCCAAGTTACAAAAACCATAGATCTGAAGATTTTGATTGGATGAAACTCAGTGGGCAGCATGCTGCATTGTGAGTGGGAGAGTAGCACGTACAGACAAATCTGCACTGGAAGGCGGAGTCCGCGTTTAATCTAGCAGACACCAGGCACGCCCACTGCTTGGTAAGAAAAACTATCAGAAGATTTATTTAAACCATTTTTGAGCTTTACCTTTTTTTTTTTTTTTGACGACATACTGGAGAAACTTTGAAGAATAAGTTCAAACTGATATATAGATATACATATTTTTGACAGTGTAAATACAACAGCCATATTAATCTACCCTGCACTGCTTTTAAGTAAATACACTTTGAAAATAAATCCATTAGCTAAGGGAGATGGCGAGGCTTTTTTCTCTGAACAAGAATGTAAATGTCTATCTTACTAGAAATGGCAAGTTTTTGATTTCTTTTTTAACAACAACAAAAAGATTCAATAAGACAGGCTGGGGACAAAATATTTGTCTTGCAGATTGGGCATTTTCATTTTAAAATATGATCTCTTCTCCCACCAAGTGTCAGTCCCATCCCAGTAAGGGCTAGGGTCAGGTACACTAGATGAAGAGTGATACTCTGGTCACAGGGACAGAGATGTAGAGATCTCTTCCAGTCTTTTTCCACAGATAAACCTGAAGTCCACATAGGTAAAGTGACAGAAACAGGATTAAAGCCTGGATCCATTGATGGTCCCATGCTGTGTGCCTCCAAAGAAATCAGGGGACTAAGGACTGCCACTTGCAGGCAGGTTGACATAGACACGACACCATTTCTTCCCCCAAACTTCCCTAACAAGGCCAGAGATGCAGAGTGACAGCAGTTTTAACAGTCTAGTGATGTTCCTATTTTATGTCACTACATCATATAGGTCTAAGATGTAAATGAACAATTCTTTCTGCCAAGAAACCGTGTTATGTGAGCTCTCCCTTAGGAAACCTACTAGTAGATGAGGATCAAAGGGAACAAGTCAGGGAAGGCAGCGCAAGAGAAAACCAGAGACTACTTTTTGTCAATGTTGCGCTGATTCCCAACACCCAGGGAAAGCAGGGGATTACTATTTCATGGGGTTTTGTTTTTATTAGTGAATGTTAAAAATAATTTGCCCAGGAGACTGGGGGAGCATGTGTCTTAGTGGACAGGGGTCTGAAGTACACTGGAATTTACTGAGAAACTTGTTTGTAAAGACTATAGTTAATTATTGCATTTTCTTACAAAAATATATTTTGAGAAATTGTACACTGTCAATTAAAATGCTTTTCTGTAAGCTGGTTCAAGCTCTGGTATTTTGCTTGACTTAAATTCTTTAACTGAGCTGTCCCATCATAGAAAAAAACTCCCCTGCTCTTAGTGACACTGACCAGTGACACTGATCTATGTGGTGCAGGAGGGGAGTGGGATGAAGTAGGAAGGAAGGAGGGCATCCTAGAGGTGGCGAGTTCTCCACTCAACCTCAGGCCACCCTGTGGATCCTAAGAGGATGTCATTTTCTCTCAATTACTGTTGTTTCTCTCCCTCCCTGATGCTTATGCTTTGGGTTCAGCTGAATAACCACCAGGGAAGATCCCATGTGGGTTGCTGAGCCCTGATCAGGTATGAAAAACTGGCCAAGAGAAGAACACAAATATAAGTATAAAAAACAACCAACTCTGTTCGGGTCCTATTTCTGCCCCTTAGAGGATCTGCTTACTTGTCAGGAGAGACTTCTGTCTGATCTGCAGGTACACAGTGAAGGAGGAGGTTCAGGGAAGGCCTCAGATGATTCTGATTCTTTTCATCTCCAAGGGTGGTAGTGCTACAGCTGCACGTTAGCTCAGGGCTTCATCATTCCCAGTTTATAGAACATGGCAGATAGATTTGGTCCGTTTGCCTCCACCATTCAGTTTACAGAACATTTTAACGTAGTGTCTAGGGAGCTGGCACCACTTAAGGAAATGAAGTGCAGAGATTTACACAGCCATTTAAATGTTAGTCTTAGGCCTAGACTACATCTTTTCTCTCTTCAGGCCTATATTCTTAACAGCATTCACGCTTGACTTCCAACAGTTTGTTTCTAGAATGTAGTATCTGTTAACAGGATTTTCCTTTCATTTGGTAATTCTATAAGGTCACGCCACCCTGAAGGGGTGGGTCAGAGTTGGGCCTGGGTATTTTGAGGTTAACTTCACGAATGTGCCAAGGATACTGGAAGGAGTCCAAATGCCAGGACTTCCTGCAGGTCCCTGGCCCTGATCACGGGCACACTGATCTGAGTGACTCAGAGTTTATCAAAGGCCACAAATTCTTCTAAGACTCCATTCTTCCTGAATAGGGCACTGACCCTGCTCCCTGCCTACTAAGAGGTGCTCTCAGTTGGCATTTCAACGGTATGCCTCTTTTGCCATTTACAAACTCCCTGTTCTGTAAGTTCCCTCCCAAACCACTCACTTATGTCTTGCATACCCTCCCAGCCCCCACTGCTGGAGAAAAATAGATGAAGAATAGGTCTGGCTACTCTAAGTGAGAATACTTGTGATAAATACAGAGTATTTTTCAAAGACCTTGGCAATTTATGGATAAGCAAAAATCAATGGAACCCTAGCAAAGACCATCTGCTGCCAATATTTACTTAACCAAGTTGAGACTTCTAAGGCTACCTGGAGGTTGGTGGTGGATGTGGAGGTAAACAGGATTCCTGGCTCCTTGACTGCCCATCCTATTGGCCAAGTTCAGAGGGTAGTGCTACAAATACAGCCAAGTGTCCTCAGCTCCCATTTTGAGTTTTGCCGATCATCAAACTTCCCTAGCCAAGCCATTTTTTACCTCGTTCTCTCCCCCGTGTAAGGAAAATATTTCTGGCAAGGCCATTTATCTTACTCCCCTTGCTTTTCCTGGGTGAGAAACCTAGCAGGAAGGTCCACTGCAGACATCAGAAAAGCTTACATCAGCTTAACTCAAAGCACCCTGCTCTGCTGTCCTCTTCCCTGTGACAAAAAGCTCCACTCTTCCTTTTCTGCCTCAGACATGCAACAGGCAAAGGAAGGCGGGAGTTAAGTATGGGCATATAGGGCCCAAAACAGCAACTGCATGCTCACCGGACTGGTACAGCTGACACCTCAATGGTGTTCAGCACCAAGTCTTTGCTCACTGCTGTTTTCCCACTAGAAGATAGTGACAGATGTCAGGGGTGGTGTCCTACAGTTTGACCCCTTTGTGTTAATTCTTTGGAGAATTAACCAAGGAAAGGTCAATTCCTTACCTTATCACAGCAGCTCATGTTTTCCTGTTTTTAGAACACAAAGAAATGTGACTTCTGAGCCACACTTAAAGCACACCCTAGAAATGAAAGCTATGCAGTAAGATATGGCTTGATTTGTAAGTTGAGAAAACATAATCCCCATGGAGTGAATAGCTGACAACTCCAAAATGTAGGACCACAGAGCCAGACAGGAGATGTCAAAGGCTGAGACCTCTCTGTTATTCTGAGGCCATACGGAGAGCTCACACAACTCAACCCAGACAACCTAGGGCCTTTATTTGGCATATTTCTGAGTTAATTTTTTCAAATTCAGCAACACTTGCAGGTTCTCTCTCTTTACTATTTTTTTCTACAATTTTCTGTTTCAGTCCAGTTTTTTCTCTTAGTTCCTAATTGGTATAAGCATGATCCCTTAAGACTTGGGAAACAAGTCCAAATTCACAAAACAGACATACACAGAAAAATGTTTGTGGTTAAAACAAGAAGAAGAAATGAAGACAGGTGTGGCACATGCCTGTAATCCCAGCCGTAGGGCAGGCTGAGACAGGAGGACTGCCAAAGCCAGTCTCAACAAAAGCAAGGCGCTAAGCAACTCAGTGACAGCCTTTCTCTAAAATTAGGACTGGGGATATGGCTCAGTGGTTGAGTGTCCCTGAGTTCAATCCCCAGTACCAAAACAAAACAAAACAAAACAAAACAAAACAAAACAAAAAACAAACAAAAAAAACCAAATAAATAGACAAACAAACAAACAAATAATTTGCTAGATCCTTTACTTTATTGCTGCTGGTGTGCTTCACCATGAGCTATCTCACCAGCTCTTGTCACCAAAATCAGGGGTATATACCACACTCTGCTCCACCAGTTTTTTTGGTGCCAGGGATTGAACCCAGAGGTGCTTAATTACTGAGTCACATCCTGAGCCTTTTTAAAATTTTATTTTGAGTATGAATTGTCAAGATCATTGTATGGTCATGTGTAACTAATACAATTTTTTTTTAAATTTTATTTTGAGATTGGGTCTAAGTTGCTTAGAGCCTTGCTAAATTGCTGAGGCTGGATTTGAACTTGCGATCCTTCTGTCTTAGCCTCCCAAGTTGCTGAGATTTCAGGTGTGCACTATGGTGTCCGACTTCATCAGAGTTTGTTTGTTTTTTAAATGGAAACATCTCCCAGAAACTCTGTGAGCTCAGCCAATATTTTTTTGTTTGAGCAGTCTCTAAGGACAAACATCCAAAGGCCCTTCTACACTGTATCATTTTCCATTTCTGGAAAACTGAATAAAGCACCTTTTAAAAGTTGACTTCAAAGTAATTTTGGCAAACATAAGACATCTTGTGGTGTCCATATATAACTTTTTATTAAGAAAATGAACAAAATACATTCTTTCTCCATATGTACATTACATACAACATAATTCTACAATTGCAGTTGTTCAGCAGATCACTCATATTTACTCACATAGTGGTAACATATGTACCAAACCTGGGATTAGAAAATTACCTGTACTTAAAAAAAAAAAATCCCAAAATATCCACATGAATTGGATAAAAGGCAAACCAGAAAGGATCACAAAACGGATAGGGAAGACCACAGAATATAATATAACCCAACAATGTTTAAACAATTGATGTTAGAAGAGATCTGATACCCAAAAAAGCACTCTTTAAATTCTCCAAATAGCTCTTGCCAGCCTTCCATCTGATTCAGGTACTTGAGGATACAGTCTAACCCCATAAGAGAGGGTTAAAGGAAAGAGGAGAACCCAACAAGGTGTTTTCTCATACAATCTCATCTGAAATATTATGGAGGTGAAAAACTTGTTAATCTTAGCTGATGTTTAGAGAAATATGTTCATTTTGTCTATTTTGTTTTGCTCTGCAAAAAAGTAACTCTACCTTTTTGAGTGTGTGTTGAATTTTGGCCATGTAATGAAGTGTATCACAAACACAAGGCTCCTCATAATCTGAACAGATTCCATATATCTAAAGAGCATAAAAATTCAAATGAGTCTTGGGGTGAAATTTCCAATGACCTGAACTTTTCAGGCTTAAAGATACTTATCAACATCATTATTTTCAGACTGTCCAGAAGATAATGCTTAAGGAAGGTAAGTAAAGGTGGGATATATCTTGCTGTCTGGGCCTTCCTACATGCAGGTGGTAGAAAACTCTGTTAACTTTTTTTTTTTTTTTAATTTTTTCAGGACGTTGCCATTTTTCATAATGAAAAAAGTCAGAAAAGAAAGTGGAGAGGCCTCACCAATTAACAAGGGGTTTCCTTCTTTACAAATAGCAGTTTTCTATGATAAGCATATTTTTATAATCACAAAATCAATTCATGTTTTTAAAATGACATAAATGGCATTTAACACAGTCCAACTGTCAAATGAGCTGCTTGCTATCATAGCATGTTTCCCTGAAGGATGAGATTCCCCTGGTGATGGTGGAGCTTCATCTTCTCAATCTAATTTCCAGTCCAACTTTGGGTTTGAAGATCTCTTTCTGTCTGAAGGGATCTTAGTTTCTGGCCACTAAGTACTTCTAGTTCATAAATGAGCTGACTTTAAAAAAATTTCTAACATCTTTACCAAGCTGTTTATAAATATGTCATTTGGAAAGATGGAATACTGTATGTTCCCAAGACTAAGACAAAGAGGTTTTCTGTCATATTATTTTGAGGTTGAAGACTCCACTTTACATAGATTTTGAAGTGATGGTAAGGGAAGGAATCTTTAAAAAGAAACACACAGCACCACATAAAAATAAATAAATAAAATAAAGTATTGCTTCCATCTATAACTAAAAAAACAATAAAAAAGATAATTCATACTTCCTAATCTAATTTCAAAAGACATTTCACACAAGTCACAAAAGTAGGCTAGCTTAAAGAATAATACAATCAAAAGTATCTCTTGTTCAGGCTAAATGTAATGGGTAAGAAAGGTAATCCACTTTTATTTTTCTAAATAGGAGCTTTATAATTAAGGAAGAAAATCACTTATAACTGGTTACTCACAAATCATTTTTTCTGGGAAAGGAAAAAAAATCTGAAAATTAAGTACATGACTTAAAAAAAAAAGTCTTCCCCTATAGAAGACTTCTCCTCATATTTAATCTCATATTTTAGACCTTGATATCTTATCAAATTGGGGGTTGGGCTGACAATTACTTTCCTATGCCTTACAACTTTGCAGTTAGTGCTTTTATGAGCATAGCTAATGTGTATGTAAAACAGCAAAGATTTTACAAAGGTAAAAGTACCGTGGGATCTCATAAGGATGCAATTCAAAAATATAAAGCCACCCATCTATGTCCTCAATGGTCAGAAGGGAAACTAGAAATCCTCTGATTGAAATCTGATAGAAATCCTGGGTTGATCCCATGCACCACAAACAAATAATCAAAGGTAAATACGGCAATTACAATGCGACATGTTAAAGAGTCATTCGCAAATATATGCTTATAGTTTAAGATCCACTCTTTTGATTCAACTGAATTTGTAAAATTATGCCAGTTGCAAGGGAGTTGGGGCTTATTCTAGCTACCTAATCAATCACTTTACAAATGTGGAGAAGACCTAAAGAAAAAAACCAAAATTATCAAATACCTGTAATATCCAGGACTCATGTATTTCTTGGCAAAGCAGAACTGAGACCCCTAGGATTATATATATGATGAATTCATTTTTAAAGCATGAAACTAATGTCATGTCAATACTGTATGGGTTGTAAGTTATACATGAGATAACAATTTTCTTCCTATTTTAAAAGCCTACGAAATGAATACCAACCTAATGACACTTGCTAACTGTAAGAAAGATTTTCTTGAGATATGCTAATAAAGGAAAGAAATAAAGCTCAAAATTGGCTACTTGAGCAACTTCTTAATCACACACACAGAACTGTTCTATATATCTGTATATTTCTCCTTCTGCCAATTAATCTGGCTTTCATGACTGAAAGTGAAGAAGGGTATCTCCTCAAGCTGGTATTTGTGTGGCAGTCACAATTCACTGCTCAGAATTCTGAATTCACTGCTGGGAATGCCAGCATCCCAGATGGTCCAGAACCATGTTTCAGCAAGTGCTTAAACTAGATGAAGAAGCAAGTCCTTTGGGAGCTCAACAACTGCATGTTAAAATATTTTACTGCTAGTTTTTCCTCTGGATACCTATCAAGAAATTGTTTACACTGGGGTTTCTGTTTTATCTTAAGATCTCCAACAACTACTTGAGAAGAGGTGAACAGTAACTAACAAAGACATGTTATTTTCCAAAGACTAGTAACAATAACTGAATATTCTAGACACATAAGCTTTGATTACTTTTGATTCTTTTCCATAGTACTACATTATGAAAATTATTCACAGTTAAAAACGAAGAGTTTTCTGCTTTATTTAAATTCAAAACTTCAAACTCATGAAGTTACTACTATCTTTTCTAATATAGCCTCACCTCTTCAACTGTTTCTGAAGTTCAATACTTCAAAGTCAAAATGTTTTAGTCAAAATAGGGCATCACACACACTTCATGCTGTTTCAACAGGAGATGAAAAGGAACACACATGATCTCATAATTGTGATTTCTTACAACTGGTTACCTTCCCTACCAAACACTCTCCTCTTTCACCACCATGTTTCCTTGACACTCTAGTTCTCAGATAACATCCACATAAAATTCTAGTTTTAAGCAAGTTTAACAGTGTTAGGGGGACATGATTGTATTAATAGAATTTCTAAATGATGACTTTAATTAGAAGATCAACCAGAATCATCCTGTTTTTTTTTTGTGTGTGTTAAGTAGTGACCTGGGATACAATTCAAGATGCTGAAGGGTCTTCTCTCATTTACTCTATCCTCTAATGACTCCTTAGGTTAAGGTCTATACAAGTTACTATAAGATGATTTCATCACTGGCTGTATGAGAAGGAAATTTGTCATTTGGAACTGGATCTAAATTCACATTCTTGAGGGGAAGAAATGTTATGTGGCCATGTTATTTTTATTTGGGGGGGAAAAAAAGAGAATATCCATCATTTTCATGGCAGTTAAAGCTATTTCTAATATTCAACTATATCAGGAGTCAAATGCCAGTTCTTAACCCAAATTCCAACTTCAACAGAAAATCAAAACTACTTAAGTGAAATGGGAACGGAGATAAAAAGGACAGAAATAAAATAAAAAGAAACTAGGCAAGTGAAAATTCTGATGGCATGCCAAATTCCACGTGTTCTCTTATAAAATTTAAACTCTACCAATAGCTCCTCCATAAGAGCTGCCCTGCAAAGCCACCATTACTATTCCCCAATGAAAATGACACGTACATGTTTATAGCAATATCAAAATGTTATTTCTTTAATAATATACATTTTAAAATTTCACTACTCTCTTGTCATAAGCAAGGATAACAGAACATATCTGCCTCAAAATGATGTTGACCTGTTTTTTCCAAGCACTACAATTGTCCTAAGCAATGCATGGATATCAAGGAAGTCCAGGGCTACAAAAGTTAATAAAAGTTAAATTAGCTTAGAAAAAATAAATGGAAACACAATTCACAGTATTTGGTGAGTAGGAAAAATTGAAGGTTAAAAAAATCAGGAATAAATAAAAACTCTGAAATAGGTCTGAGAAAAACAAAAAGAGCATTTGGTGAAGAAATCAACAGACTGTAATAATAAGTCCCCCACTTTGTGACTTTGGCAATGTCATTCAGCTGAGCTAACTGGCTCCATGTTACTTCAACCAACTTGGAAACTATGACCCTTAAATGATATATTGCTAGACCACAAGGTTTGGATAGCCAATCAGCATTAAGACAAATCATACAGAGATATAAGCCACAGTCAAACCCACAAAATAATAATGTTATTTCTCTAATATGGAAAACAAAAATCTTTGTATTATTAAAGAGCCCAAAGATAATCTAACAGTATTGATATATGCCGACCTCCATGATACTCCTCCCACTATAGACTTTTTTGGGGGAACCTCACATCCTAGACCACCTCCTAATTTCAACTTGGTGGAAATTTAGCCAGAAATTTTGGCAAAGGGGATGAGACTGTGGATCAACAAGGATTATTAAGAAGCATTAGAGAGTACATATTTTATAGCTGTATGACTTACAGTACACATTGTAATGATCTCCTCCCAGAGAAATCACTTCAAACCATAATCCTCAACTGTTATGCACCATTCAGCCAAGGATTTCACACAACTTTCACTCAGGGAAAAATCAAATGACTCACCAATACCAAAGAATTTCACGTAGTGTTAAGAATAATTACAGATTAACATCTTTGTGTAATTACCACGAAATTAAAACTCAGGAAACAAAATTAGGAAAATACTTGTGCTTTTTGACCTATTAAGCATCATTCTTAATCTCTCACAAAATGATCAAAAGTCTCAAACTGGTTTTCATTTGTTAGTTAGATTTTAAAATCTTGTTTTATTAAACAAAACTCTGTTAATGTGTATATCTACACAGCACTTTCTTTTTTTGGCATTACTGATTCCAGGAAGCATTTTACTACTAAGTTATATCCCCAATACGTTTTTTGTTTTTTGTTTTTGTTTGGACACAGGATCTCCCTAAGTTGCCCAGACTGGCTTCCTCAAAGTAACTGAGACTGAAGAGTATGACAACACTCTTAAGGCAGATGTGAAGAGATCTACTGGAATAACAAATTGCCAGCCACTTATAAACGATATACATATTTCACTCACAAATGCAGCTTTTCAAGCTTACAGAATTACTGAGCCCTACATCCGACAAGATTTTCTGACAAACCAGTGACTTCACTTTTTAATGTTTTCTTTCAGATTTTACTTATTAGACATGGACAGTCACAACTAAAAAGATACCTTTGATAAAGGTTAACATTGTCAACTGCAGCACAGAGGTAGGCACCCAATTATGAATTCCTTTGCTTGAATGAGAGTGATGTGCTCCGAATTAATCAAGCTGTCCATGTGAGGTCTCTGTTATTTCACAAAACAAAATGCATTTGAGAAGTGACTTGCAAATCAAATCATTTCTCACAAAATACAAGCACTAAAAATGATATTAGAGATCTAGTTTATTTTTGGTTGAATATAATATATTCCACTGGGGAAAAGAGAATTGGGAATGAGGATAAAATTAAGCAAATTGTACCCTACCAATTAATGTGTCTAAAGCATCAGCCAGGTGTTTGAATTTGGTACTAAGCTAGAGTGAAAGAATTTTTAAGTAATAGAGCATACATATTTGGCCAGCTAAATATAATATAATGTTGGAATTTTGAGAAATGTACGTCGGTCCTCACTGAACATGTTCCAAACGAGGGTTCTGATATGCAATGGGGTGAATGATGTATCGATCTTGAACGTGGATATTCAAAGCCCTATGTTCTCTGCAGTCAATCCTGGCAGTGCTCCATTAAATTTCCAAGGGACAGATCCTAACTTATCTAGTTAGTTCTCTCCTCAGTAAGTCTATCTCACTTAGGCAACACAAAATATTTCACTATGATTCAACAACATTTAAACATGTAACAACAACAAAAAAGGGGGAGGGATTTTCACCTAAATATAAGAAAACATGAAATTAAAATAGGTATATATTAAAAAAAAACTAGAGAAATGTAATTAGGAAAAAAAAAGACAAAAATCACTGCAATTAAGAACTAAACTTTCTCCAAATAATATGGAGACTGAGGAATTGATGAAAAAAAAAAAATGATAAAAAAGGCACTGTTAAAACAAATGGTGGAGGGCAGCAAAATTTCATTTGGTAAATGTTTTAAAGTGCCAGAATTCATGCTAACCAAACTAGAGATTTTAAATTTTGGCAGTCTTATCAAGTCCAAGTTCTTTTCTGTTAATCTTCTAATTTGCATCTATTTCCACAAAATCAAATTCAATGTGCTATAATATTAGTGATATTAATATTTTATGTTCAGACTGTCACTTGGAATTACTTTATGAAACTGTACAAGTCTAACTAGAATAAATTTACTTGATTGTACAGTCAATGAATTATTGTGTATCTACATAATTTGGCATTTGCTGAATTACACAGTATACTTTTCACAAGATAAAGGTACAGACCTAAATGTTTAATAAATCACTATTATTTTTTGGGACACTTGAAAATCATAAAGTCCATGATTCAAGGATAAAACTAGCAAAAATATACTTCTGCTCATCCCCAAAATAAGGAAAACCAAGTAATAAAGAGAGTGAAAAGATATCTCAAAATCTCATTCCTATACATGATACTGTTTGAAAGTGCAGGTCAATTTCTTCCTTTTCTAGTGAGACCTCATCTTTCTACTCAGGGAGGTAATTCTACAAAGTCTTCCACTCTTTTAACAGCTGAGATGAACATTATATTGAGTCTGCTTTCAGCATGGTATCAGTTGCATGAGGCACACTTTTTGAGCAAATGTGAGCCCTAGCTATATGTAGGTTTCTCATATTACATTCCACAACTTCTTATGGGAAGATATATACCCATTCCTTCACAAAAGTGGAACTATGGAACACCTCACCTATTATGATTTTGTTTCTGTTTAATTTGTACCATTATTTTCCTTTTCTCCACTTAAAAAAGCCTGATCCATGTGCTTAATAAAATGCTTATTAGCTGTATACTAATGAATAAGCAAAAATTATTACTCTTCAAAATACCAGTGTTTAGAAGTAGATGCAGGGAGATGCATGGAAAAAAAATGCAAGTGCAGCTCTGGAAGCCTGCACCCCCAAAGGGAACTACTACATACAGACAGCACAAAGGAGAAAAGAGAGCCCTGGTTCTGCATAGCTCTATCAGAGAAAAGAGCCATTTTCTTTTAAAATTGCTAAAAAGATAGAATAAACATATTAATTACTCACTGGATCTCTCTTGGTGGTCATTTTTAGAATGGCTCTTAACATTTTTCAATTATAATCTTCTGTTTCAGGTTTCTGTGACTTAAAGCCAAATGCTACTATAATATCTACTATAAAATATATCATTATAGAAACATTATATACCAATCTCTGATAGGATACCTGGGTCAATCTTGAGTTTCTATGGCAAGAAGTGCAAACTGGAGCTCTCTATCCTGTCTACTGTTTAATGTAATACTAGACAAGTCAACATATTCACATGTCACCTTAACGTACATCAACTGTTCTACAGAACTATATACCTGTTAAGGTCAACTAGTGACACCACTTACACGCAGTTGCACTATGTGAGGTAAAGTGAAAGAAGAGAAAGAAGAAATAAAGACCAAATAATCCAACAACAAAACCCAAAATTCTTGTAGTACTCAATCTGTTAGTAATGCTGATCTCCCAATTAAAAAAAAAAAAAAGAAAAATCTGAAAAGGGTAAACTGCCTATTTTTTTAAATATTCATTAATTCTTAAAAGTTAAAGAAAAATATGTATATTTAAATGGAAAGTATACCAATTTCACTTTATTAGCCTAATTTAGAAATAAGATGAGGAGAATAGGGTTGAGGTCAAGTATGAAGGAAGAGGGTTAAAACTTTTGATGGTAAAGATCCCTTTCAAACTCCAGCACAGTCCTTAATCACTGCAGCTTCACCTCAGTCAACAGAGTTGCACTCCAAAACGCTGAAAGCAGACTCTCGTTTTCTGTTTCTGTGCTTGGGGACTCTTCAGTTACAGTGTGATGAGGTCTACCAGGTTGCCTTTAGGAGGAGTCATGCTGTCAGGAAAGAAATTTACTAAGGTGTCAAAGAGCTGAGTTCTTTGAGCATAGGTGTGATCCACATCCGAAAAGCCTGGTGAAGAAGAGATAACAAATTCATCCACTGTGTTTAAAACTCTAATGGAAAAGTTAGCTGAGACCAGCAGCAAAGTATACTGGAAAATGCAAAATCAAATCAGGCTTTAAAATCACAGAGACACTACTAAATGTGGTCTTAGTTCTGCTACCTGGCAGTGGTGTGGCAGTACCAGCCTCTCTCTGGCTTTTAGCACTTCTGTTTCCTCAGGTGTGAATCTGTGATAATCCTGATCACTTCATGAGATTATTAGGCAGATTAAATGCAATTCCCATGAAAAGCACCTAGCATAAAGACTGGCACTTTGGTAATTAAATAATATTGATTTCTCTTCCTTGCAAGATTTTTCCTCTGCTGGTCCACTGAGGAAATTCCACTCTTCTTTTCTGACTTTTTAATGCTTTTGATACATTAAATTTTTTACGATAAAATCACAATGAAAGGGATCTTTAGAAAGTGGTCTAAAATCACTAAGATGTTGAGAGCTGGGAGAACTATCAGAGAATTGAGTAAAAATGTAGACAACTGAGGGATTTTGATTTTTAATCTTGTCAAGAATATATGTGTAACAGTCAGAATGGTACCTAGCATACAGCACATGCCATACGTTGTGGTACTACATACCAGGCTCTACACTAAGCACATATTACAAGAATGATGAAGGCTTTTTCCACATAAATTTAGAAAGTGAACAATAATCTTAAAAGGTAAAAATGGTTAATCTAAAGGATCTCCCCCACTCTTAACCTCTAGTAGACATTTAATTTTCAAATTCACATCAACTAATGCAATATCCAGTTGGATGCCTCCTCCTTTTAGTCAGATGGTATACTGATCTCAGCTGCTTCAGATTTCTTACACACCAAAGAGGTATTTAAATAATAAAATAAACAATCTTTTCATTCTTAAAATGGCTGAAACATGTGAGCCTTGTTGAGTGTCATCAGAAACAAAACTAGAGCCATATAGAGTTATATATGCTATGATGGTTCCATGGAGACTGTTTCAAATCAGACTAATTTCCATTTAACTTAGAATAATTTTAGGTTTGATCTGTTTTAGTCTTGTCAAGAACAGGAATAGAACATAACTTTGTCAAGGATACCAATTTCCTGGAAGGAAATAAACAATGCCTTAAGAATGGTACATTTCTTTTTATTTAAAAAAATTAAAAATTATTATTTTTTTTAAGTTTGAAGGGAAAATGTTTCCTTTTCTGAGCTGAACTTAAGCTGTAACAATGCCTACTAGGATATCATAGGAATGTATAGAAGGAAATACTCCAAAATATTAGCATAGCTTATACCTGGTAAGATTATCATCTTTTTTCCCCTATGTTATGCTCTTCTGAATTTTCCAAATTGCTTTATTTTCGATTTTTTATTTGAAAAATTTCAAACTAACAGGAAAGTTTCAAGAAGAGTACAGTGAACACTCATATATATCCTTCACTTAAATCACAGTTGTTTTTGCCAAATATGTTCTTACTGTATATATATATATACCCCACTCAATCTTTCTGTGGAACTACTTGGTAATAAATGTTATACATCTTTATTTTCTTGAGCTCATTTCAGCTAGGAACAAGTATGCCTACTTCATATCCATTATATATTAAATTAAGGAAATTTAACATTGATATCCAAATAACCATTTTTATAGTCATTTCCCCCCACTAATCTGAAATCTAAGCCAAGATTAACTCACTGCAGTTTTCAAGTCTCTTTAATCCAAAATAGCTTCTCAGTGCTTTGTTTTTTTATGATAGATTTTTTTCTGAGAACTTGAGTAGAATGTATTAAATCTGGGTTGTCCAATATGACGAGATACAGTTTATGCCGTATGGCCAGAATATTATAGAAGTGAGACTGTATGTCCTTAGTATGTCAGCTCAGAAGGCAAGAGGTTTGTCCCAATTATTCACTATGTCAACTTTTTTGGGCATACAGAGTATTAAATCCAGGGGTGCTATACCACTGAGCTACATCCAGCTACATCCCCACCGTTTTGTTGTTGTTTGGGTTTTTTTTTTTTTTTTTTTTTTTTGGTACTGGGGATCTTTTTTTATATTTTATTTAGAGACAGGGTCTCACTGAGTTGTTTACAGCCTCTCTAAGTTGTTAAGGCTGACTTGGAATTCGCAATCCTCTTTCCTCAGCCTCCTGAACCACTGGAATTACAGCCCAGCTCTTTTTATTTTTTATTTTGAGACAGGGTCTTACTAAGTTGCCCAGGTTGAACCCAAACTTTTGATCTCTCTTTTCAGCCTTCCAAGTCACTAAGATTATAGGCATGCCCCACTATACCTGGCTCAATGATATTAACTGTTCTTCATGTGGTTGAACCAAAATTTCTCCAGTTTAAAGTTGTTCTTTTCTACCTTTAAATTAATAAACTCTTTTTTCTTGAAAGGGATATTTTTATTAACTTAATTATTTTTTATGTCTTTGTTATTCCAGATAACTTTAGTATTTATTCTCCCATAAACAGATTATCACTATGTGATTGATGGCTAAATTACTTTGCTTGTGTAGCCTTTATTGAACTGACTGGATATTTTCAATCATATGTATGTTTTTACCTATTTCACTGATTTAAAATTTTGAAATCACCCTTTGTTCTTTTGCATAACTCAATTACTTACCATCATTTTTCACTGCCATAATCACTTAATGGTAAATTAATAAACTCTTGATGGGGAGATAGCTGGATACTGTAAAAATATCTATATCTTGTTCCCTTCAATAATTTAGTAATCACTGATTATCCCCCTGCCAGCCTCCCCACCACCCCATGGAGATGCTGGAATTGAATCCAGGGCTTCACACAAGCTAAGCAAGATCTGAGACACATCCCTGGCCCTCAATAATGATTCTTGATGGTAATTTTTGAATTCTACAATTCCTTCTACAATTGTTACCTGACACTCTGGTATAAAGTGCTTTTTCTTCTACTCCTTCCATTTTATTTATTTTTGTTTAGATTAGTAAAATGTACTCTTAGATTCTTTTCTTATTCACTGTTATTACAGTCATCAATCATTTTGACACTCAGATTTGGCCAATGAGAGTTCTTAAAGGCTGGCTTTTGTGCCTTCTTGAAATACACTCATTAATTTGAGGCACTTCCTTACTTTCTGATTCACCAAGACACCAGAGCTCACCTGTGTACAGCTCTGGAGTCAGGTTTTCTCCAAGAAGCCCTAATTTCTTTCAGTAGCAAATGATATTTAGAAATCCAAGATCAGTTATGCTAGTTGCCATGGTATCATCACTTCTAGGTTTATATATTTACATACTTAAACAAAATCATGAATTCATACTTTTATTGCTAATTTCATTTTTTAAAACTCCACAGGTATTCTTCTTCTTTTTAATCTCATCCCATATTTCCTTTCTTTGACCAGGAAAAGTCTGACTCCCAGCAACACTATAATATTTACTCATTTACTTAACTTAGAGTTCTAGAATTACTATGCTTGTACCACTTCCAACACAGTATGTAGCCTAAATACCATACTAAAATAGTTTTTTCCCCTACTGTGAAATCATGTTACTAATTTCATAAAGAGGTTCGTTTTTGTATGTATTCAACTTTAGGGTTTTTCTCTTCTTTATTTTGTTGTGAATTTGTAAAAATACATGGTATTCTGTATTTTTAATAAAAGACCTTAATTCTGTAACAAAGTCTAGTGAAGTTAATACTATTTTCGTGATATCAAATGATATGAGAGGGAAACATTAAGTTACTCTATATGTTAGATACTTCATGTGTGACTATATTAAACTGTCACAAAAATAATAAAGTACATATAAACTCCACTTTCAGATAAGACAAAGAGATTCGGTAATTTAATAAGGTCTCACAGCCGGTAAGGAAAGAGACAGAATGTGAATCCCTGTCTGCCTGATTCCAAAGCCCATCTATTTATTTTTATTAACTCATATTTATTGAGGCCTTCAATTGCAGGGCAATGTGCTATGCATTCTCATTTAACCCTAAAAAGTATTCTTTAATTTTTATTTACTATTTAAAAATGAGGAAATTGAGATTTATACAATCATTAGATGAAATAAGTAAATTATGGCAAGTCCCTATTATGGAATATGTATCGCTTCACAAGAATATGAAGATCCACATCATTAAGTTTTATAAAAAAATTATGTTGCAAAATGCCTTGTTATTAACAAAAACTAGCACAAATACAAATTTATATGTGTGGAAATAGTCAATCTTGATGATTTAGAGTCTATATATGCAAATTCATGTAGTCACTAATATCTGCTTGTAACTCTCAAGTCAAGACTTGTTGCACACTTTTGTGGACATTCGTAGACGTGTATAGAGCAACAAAATATCTGAGTCACCACATACACATCCCTAACTAAGGTGAAGTATGTGATATTCAAGTTTCAAGTCTCATACTAAACTCAAACGTCCTTTCACACTCTATGTGGTGACACATTTTTCAAATATGTATGATTTTGTTGGTGACTTTGTTGTTTAAAATGTCCCCCCCAAGTACAGTGCTGAAGTGATGTCTATTGTTTCTAAGTGTAAGAAGGCCTGGTGAAGAAAATACATGTGTTAGATAAGCTTCATTCAGGTACAAATTGTAGTGCTGCTGACCATGAGTTCAATTTTAACGAATCAACAATATATATATATATATATATATATATATATAATATGAAAACTTTAAACAAAAACACATATAAGTCAAAGTTAGGTATTAGGCAGTTAAAAGACTATTTTGACCAGAAAGGCTCATAGAAACCTAACTCTGAATTTCCCATAGGAGCAATGTTTCACATTCACTAAGTCAATGTTCCCTATGACTTCATAAACATAATTACTTTAAATAATGAGAATCAACTTTATCTACAATAGTATCTTTATACAGATGTGTGTATGGAAAGATCTACCAGACATGGCAGGAGATACAGTGATTATACCTAAAGGTAGGGGACAGAGCCTGAGGAAATTCTTTATGGAAAATCTTAAACTTTATCTATAGTCAATGTTTTGTTTTCTTTTTTAAACACATTGGAAAGGTAGTAACGCACTTTAGTAATATAACTCTTCTCCTAATCACTATTTTTCTCTCACTTTATTTTCACCATAAAATGGAAACAGGAACAATGGGAACTGGGAAAGCTCTATAAGAGACAGTAATAGTCTATGATTCAGAGAATGAACTCTGAAGGACTAATGATAGGGTTTGATTCCTGGCTTTGCTGCTCACTAGCACTATTTCTAAGCAAGTAACTTCAGCTTGTGTTCAACATTTTGTACACTCAAGGGAATAATATACTTACTTCATAGAGTTACTGTGGGGGAATAAATGAGTTATGATATGCTAAATGGCTGGGATAACACCTGGTCCCATAGTAAATGCTCAATAAATATTAACTAGTTATCACTCTATGGCTGTACTATAACTGAAGACAATGACTGTTCTAAAAGGAAGATGATCAATTAGGAATATATTTTTAACACCCTACACAGACTGGCTGGCCTTTCCTATTTATGGTAAAGAAGAGAATGTGAGAATTTTAATTCTTCCACTGGCATATGAGTATGTCCTTTCACCTATGTTTTCTATTCTAATAGTAAACTTATAATTTATATAAAAGCCCCTGTTCACATGTGGGTTACAGATAGGAGGCTGAAGAAAGTATCTGCTGAAATATAAGATTGATAGACAGCAAAAATATAAAGATTAAAAGTACAAAGCAGGGGCTGGGGTTGTGGCTCAGAGGTACAGTGCTCGCCTAACATGTGTGAGGCACTGGGTTTGATCCTCATTACCACATAAATATAAAATACAGATATTGTGTCCACCTATAACTAAGAAATAAATATATTTTTTTAAAAAGTACAAAGCAAATGTGAATTTTAAAAAAATTTTTTAGTTGTTGATGGGCATTTATTTATTTATGGTGCTGGGAATCAAACCCAGTGCCCTACATATGCTAGGCAAGTGCTCTACCACTAAGGCACAACCTCAGCCCCAAATGTGAAATTCTTAAAGCTTCTAATTCATAAATATCAATAGAGTGCCCCAAAGTTTGTATTTGAGGCATAAAATGTTTTAAGCCTTTGTCTGGATTCTTATATGTATGTCATATTTGGACTGTAAACTTCTAGAGGAATGAAGAGTGAAAATGGCAACTTGTGCTATAAACACCATATTTTTCCTACTTGTCAGATATCTTGCTGAAAAAAGCTCAATTGCTCCAATACTTTCTAGAAGAAACAGCTCTTCAAGTTAGCATAATAATTCTGTTCAATCTCAAATGTGCTTACAGTCACCAAAAGCTTTAAAATAAAGATCCCTGGAGGTTATCTGTCTCTAAAATCAGTCATTTTTCTAAAAATAAGATAACACCAGTTGTTTATAAATTACTTTCCATTTGATTATCTAAAATAGTCTGACAGAAAATGAATCAGAGCAAAACTCACAAACTCTAAATAGGCATGAAACCTTATAAAAAGAACCTTTTATAATTAACATATCAAATTTATCATTATTAAAATTTACAACCTGAATTTGGTATTTTACTATGATTATTTCCATAATTATTTCATTTAATTCTCTGAACAAATCAGGTAAGAACTCTCATTATCTCTATCTTATAGATAAAGAAGTGATGATTAGAAAAATCAAGGTTGGGGCTGGGGATGTGGCTCAAGCGGTAGGGCCCTCGCCTGGCATACACGGGGCGCTAGGTTCGATCCTCAGCACCACATAAAAATAAAATAAAGATGTTGTGTCCACCGAAAACTAAAAAATGAATAATAAAAAATTCTAAAAAAGAAAAAAAAAGAGAAAAAAGAAAAATCAAGGTCACCTTAGAGTGTGCGTGTGTGGGGCAATGGGGTGGGGTAGGATGGAACCCAAGACTTCACAGTCCAGGTAAGGCCTCTATAGCGAGCTCCAGACCCAAAGTCACTTCTAAAATCAGCCAAGGCAGAGCTCATATCTGAACCTTAACTCTAACTGGTAACCACTGTGCTATAATCCAAGTTCCTCACCACTAAACTACTGCCTCCCTTCAGACAAGATAGGAAACAAAGTCTCACAGGAATTTTCCCTTTTTGTATTTTTCTCTGTTGTGTTTGTATTTTCTCTGTGTATCTGAGGTTTGTTGAACATCCAAGTAAAACAAATTGTTCCTGACAAAATATATTAGCTGGCAGGGAAAAGGGAAGAGAGGGTAGAAAGGAGTAGAGCTGAAGGTAGAATATTTGCTGACACTATCAAACATAATTCAAATAACTGTCAAGAAATTCTTGTTCCAAAAGCTAAAAATTAGCCAGAGACAATTTAGTACGGCTCACCAATAAATAAAAATAATGGCCCTGGGCTGTGGTATGCATATATAATAAGGCATACATTCATTCAAATTGGGTATCTATGTGCCAAGTTTCCAAATCATGTATCACTAGATTTCTATTTCAAATAATGAAATTCAGAAAGGCCAGAGATTCTCCATCCTCACAGGGTTGTGATTTCTAATAGTCTGAAGACCTTTTCAAAAAACTTTTGAGGGGCTGGGATTGTGGCTCAATGGTAGAATGCTCGCCTAGCACATGCCAGGCCCTGGGTTCGATCCTCAGCACCACATAAAAATAAATAGTTGTTGTGTCCAACTACAACTAAAAAATAATTTTAAAAAAAGCTTTTGAATGTATGAGATAGCGTTAAGCTATTATCTAAATTCTAGGAGATCCTACTGAAGTTACATTTCACAGCAATCTGCTAGTTTAGTATTGTGGAATCCTACATATTCTGGAGTTAGAACTTAGGACTGGAGTTGCCTTGATCAGTAAAGAAGCCCCAATTACTTGTTATGGAAAAGAACAAGACCCCAAGGAATATTCTTTTCCATTCCAGTGTAAAGCACCAGAATTACATTTGTATTAAAAACTGTGAGGAATAATTAACCTTTGAGAGAGAAAAGGCAAATAATGAAGAAATCAAAAACTGATATCCTCAAGTGTTATTTTATTCCACATATAAAAAGTAGTATTTATGTTATATGTACAAGAAAATTCCAACACTACTGCCCAACTCTAAGGCAAATAACAACAATATTAGTATCAATAGAATTAATACAATTCACTGTATAACCATTTTATAATGACAAGTAGAGAGGTGGATATTCTCATTTCAAACAACTACTATGTGATGGTGAAAAACTGAAGAGACCAATAATGAGTTAGCCTAACAAAAATAATTCTTAAAAATTTACCAGATTAAAGCTCTTGGTTCTGGAATTTCTACAAATTCCTCAATTTACTACAGTCTATTTGAGAAAACTTAAGTTTTAACTGGAACTTTTCTTGGAACAATTAAAATAGCAACAAACAAAAATTATAATTTTAAAGGAAGAGGTTATTCACTTTCTCTATTCTCATAACATTTATTTCATTGCCTTACCCAATTACCATTCTTTTGACACCATACAATTCCACAAACAACAAACTAAAAGGAAAAACCATTCAACCAATAAGTGCTATCTCATAGCAAGTACAACATAGAGTGGACATTCCAAGCAGTATTAAACTAATTTATTTTGACCATGCTTTTACTGCCATCTATTGTATCACCAGTCAGTAGTGGCATAACAGGAATTACAGACTGATCTACAAACTGGCAAGGATACTTGGAAAGTAACCTTAAAAGCAAAAGCAGGTTATAAGAAATTTTACACCCTATCTTGAAACTTGTTCCACTTATTTGGATGAATATCTCTAGAACTTTTTCATTTTAAAGAAACCAAAGTCCAACCTTAAATGTTAGGGCACCTGACTAGACTTACTTACTTGATGTACTTACCTAGAGCTGTAAAATCAGAACCAGATTTGAATAGAGCTGAAGCTAGGAGCTGAAACTGCAAAGTAAAACAGAAGAAAATCAGATGGCTAGCACATTTAAGAATAATACTTTCTATAACTTTGACTATTTATTAGTATCTGTGTATTTTTGCACATGTGTTGCCCAAGTCTATTCAACAAATATTGGCAAGCACATCACATTTAAACAATATGCTGACTTTTCTACTGGACTGATATTATTGTTTTCCTAAACATGAGACCAAGTACTGAAATTATTTTTCTTAAAAAAATTATTAAAGTATATATTTACTAAGGAACAGCAGGTCTACTGCCATAAAATAAAATAACTCATAAATAAAATAACTCACTTGGGACTTTGTCACAGATGAATAGACCCTAGATGTAGTCACTGAATTTTTAGTGTAATGCACTCTTATCTCCAAACAAAACAAAACAAAACAACAACAACAACAACAAAACCATATCCCTATAAAACACCTGATATCTCTGCTGTGTAAATCAAACTGTGAGAAACATGCAGGTCCCCAAAAAAGTAGACTAGGATCCCATAATCATGTATAATTATATTATTAAAACTCAAAGCCCCTTTTCTTTCTTTTTTTTTTTAAAGTGGGTTTCAATTGTATTCTTTTTTATTTTTTAGTTGTAGATGGGCACAATATCTTTATTTTATTTATTTATTTTTTATGTGGTGCTGAGGATCGAACTCTGTGCTTCACATGTGTTAGGCAAGCCCTGTACCACTGAGCCACCACCCCAGCCCTCAAAGCCCCTTTTCAAATGGAAATAATATTGTAAACATTATCTGCAGGCTAGCCAGCTAAAGTTACTTTAAGATAGAAAATGCAACCAAATAATGACAAAATAGGGTAAGACAAACCATTGCAACACTGACAATTTAACAAATTAATAAAAATTTTTACAAAACTATATTTATCCTGAAGGAGGATGCTGGAAAAAAGGAAAGTTAAAGGAAAGACTAAGAGTAGACAAATGGGTAGAGTATCAACGGAATTACTTAGCACTTGTCAATGCTCAAGCAATTGATAGCACAATTTCCTCAGGATCTACGTTTGCAACCTTTAAATTTTCAGGTATTAATTGCATTAATATTTATAAGCCCTAACAGTTTTTTGAAGGTCATAAATGGTACAAATATTCCAGATGTATCTATCTAAGTACAAGTTAAAAAAAAGGGGGGGGGATAAAAGAAAGAGTTAAAAATATATGGAAGTTTTATATATATTCAGTCAGATATCTCTACTGCAAAATACTGGTTAGTTTGTGGTTTGTCTATTTTCTTTTCTTAATGTCTTTTTAATTTTTGGTGGTACTGGGGATTAAACTCAAGGCCTTGTGCGTACAAGGCAAGCACTCTACAAACTGAGCTATATCCCCAGCCCTCTTAATGTCTTTTAATGAGTAAAAATCTAAATTCTGTTGAAGACCAATAACAAGTTTTTCTCATTCATATTTAGTGTCTTTTGTGTTGTCTATAAAATCTTGCCTATTTTAAGGTTGTAAAAATAAATCTGTTTTCTTTCCTTGAAACTTATTATTATTTTATATTTAGATCAGTAATCTACCTTAATTTTTTATGTAAAGAGTAACACAGGTTACGATTACCAGTTAATCAAATCATTTGTCCAAAAAACTAAACAAATAAATAAACTTTCCTTGAATTTGGCACCATGGTCGAAAACCAGTTGATTATATATGTATATATGCAGGTCTATTTCTGGACTCTATCCTATTCTATTGATCCATTTGTTTGTCCTTAGACCAGTACCATGCTGCCTTCATTACTGTGGCTTTATACAAAAGACCTGATATCAGGTAGTCTAGCGACATCCTTTGCATGTCTACATAAATTTTAGAATAAGCTTGTTTATGTCCTCAACAACAACAAAAACAAAACTTCGCAGATTATCAAAAGAGACAGCATTAAGCTAAAGACCATTTTGGGGACAATGTGCAACTTTGAAAAAATTTTAGTCTTTCAATCCATAAATCTCTCCAATATTATAAATTCTTATAATACTTAGGACTACATATTTGACATTTCTTTATGCTAATATGATCAGTATGACTTAAGTTTCCATTTGCTAATTGCTTATTGCTATTATAAAAATATGGTTGTTCTTTTCTATTGACTTTGTATTATGTAAATTTCCTAAATTCATTTATATTGGTTTGTATATTGTATGGGATTTTCTATAATACAATCAAGTTATCTACAAATGCAAAAAAAAAAATTAGTTTTTCCTTTCCAATCTTCATGCTATTTCTTTCTTTTTCTTAACTTATTGCACTAGCTAAAACTGGTATATGTTGAACAGAGGTAAGGAGAGCATATGTCTTTTCTTTGTCATAATCTCTGGGGAAAGAGGTTAATATTCTACAATTAGGTATGGTCCTATTACATGTTTTTCATAGATGTATTTTATGAGATTTTTGGAAGTTTCTTTTTATTCCTAGTTTGCTAAGAATTTTTATCATAATGAGTTTGAATTTTGTTAGATGTTTTTCTCCATTTATGGAGATAATCTATGGTTCTTCTCTTTCATTGTGTTAGTGTGGTTAGTTACAGTGATTTTCAAATGTTAAACTAATCATGTAGTTCTAGGATAAAACTACTACTACTACTACTTTTTTTTTTTTACTGGAGATTGAATCTAGGAGTGCTTTATCAGTTACATCCCCGGCTCTTTGGATTTTTTAATTTTAAGACAGAATCTCATTAAGTTGTTTAGGGCCTCACTAAGTTGCTGAGGCTGGCCATGAACCTGTAATCTCCTGCCTCAGACTCCTGAGTCATGTGCCTCTGGGCCTGGCCCCTGGGATAAACTTCTATTTGGTAATAGAATATTAACTACTTAATATATTGCTGAATTTAATCAGATAAAATTTTCTTAAGAATTTTACTTCTACATTAATGAAGGATACTGTTTTTGGGTGTTTTTTTTTTTGCTTGTAATGTCTTTACCAAAATTTTATATAATTTTAAACTACCTTCATAAAAGGATTTAGGACTCACATATGTCCTTCAGATTTCTGAGGTCCATGCAAAACTAGTTATTTTTTTTCCCCTTCCTTAAATGGTTGACAGAATTTATTGATAGAGCCAAGGCTCTTTCTTTCTTGGAACATTTTATTAAAGTTTTTTTTTATATATATATATTTTTAGTTGTCAATGGAACCTTATTTATTTATATGTGGTGCTGAGAATTGAACCCAGGACCTCACACATGCCAGGCAAGTGCTCTACCACTGAGCCACAACCCCAGCCCCATTGGAATATTTTTAATTACAAAGTCAATCTCTGTAATGGATATGGGTTCCTTAAGATTTTGTTTCTTCTTATGTCAGTTTTGGTGAATCATATCATTAAAGTATTGTCCATTTCATCAAGATCTTAAATTTATTACTCTTTAATGAAACATAGTGATTTCTACCTTTTATCTGTAATGTTGATATAATTTTCACTTTTTTCTTCATAAGTCTTGCTTGGAGTTTATCAATTTTATTTACCTTTACAAAAAACCAACTTTTCACTTTTGAATTTTTCTCTTTTGCTTGTTTCTTATTTCACTAATTTCCCGTTTTCTTATTTGGGGTTTAACTTGCTCATCTTTTCTAACTCCTAAGGTAAAAGATAAACTTAACTGGTTCTACATAGAGGAGGAGGAGTCGAAAACTTATTTTAACAATCTGATTAAATAAGTGAAACTGATATGTATTGGCCTATGATTTTAACATATACCAAGTGACATTACAGACCCCTTTCCCAAACTCTGAACTCAAATATCCAACTACCACCTTAGCTGGTTGTTTCATGAACAAACCCAAAATCAACTTTCTGATTTCCAGTAAGAAGTCCCCACCTACCACCACAAACAACTCCCCTCAGAACCTTCTCATTTCAACTGAAAGTTAATTTCATCCTTCCAGTTTTTTAGGTAAAAAACTTTGGAGTTATTTATTTGAATGTTACATTCAATTCACCATAAAAACTTGTTGGTTCTACATTTAAATATACTGAAAATTTGGTCGATTTTGCTTATCTCTCTATTGCTACTATTCTCTCTATTTCTACTATTTTGATCTGAACTTGAACAATTTCTTGCTTAGATTTCTAAAATCTTCTTTGTGAGTCTTTCTGTCAACATACTTTTTCCCCTTTAGTCTGTTGTCAATATAGTAGTCACAGTGATCTAATTAAAACAGAATGTAGATCACATCATTCTTCTACACAATAAGCCCGAACTGACTTCTTCAATCACGCTAAAAGCCAAAGTCCTAAAAAGGCTTCGGAAGGCATTCACCATCTGTTTTCCCAGTCCTTGCTTCTTACTCTGTGACCTCATCTCTGACTGCTCTCACTTTTCTTCTCTACTCTAGTCACCATGGATTGCATGCCACTCTTCTAAATCATGCCAGAATGTTACCACCCTAGGATCTTTGTTCTAACTCCCACTTTGCTAGATACTGTCTTTACCAAATTATCTGCCTAGCTCATTTCCTCAATCCTTCAAGTCTTTGCACAAGTCTTATTTCTAATTGAGGTCTATTATGATCATCTTATTAGAATTGCCCAATTCTTACCTCTGATCCCTTTATCCTTCCTGCAGCTTATTTTATTTTCCTGTAATGCTTATCAAATTCTATCATGCTATATACCTTACTAATTTAATATGCTTACTGTTTATTGTCTCTCCCAAAGGAACATAAGAGCCTTCTGGGCAGGGATCTTGTTTTGTTTGCTATGTATCTCCTAAGCCTAGAATGCCTGGCACATTGTAGGAAATCAAACTATTAAATGAATGATACAAGTACTGTGGAAACAGCGCAGGCACTATATAATTAATTCAGAACATGCTATACTGGCTGAAAACTACTTTTTTTCATTCCTTCTCTATAAGTACCCTCTGAAAATGGTAGACTTGAATTTGGTACACATTTTTCAAGCCTTTTCTAGAAAAAAAAATACTTTAAAAAATCAGTTTATAAAATTATTGAATTTTATCACCAATTCTGAAAACATGTTGTGGAGACTAGAGGAAACAAAGAACCATGTTCTGGTATATAGCTGGTAGTTTACTGTCCTCATCCTAATAATTGGCACAATGATGATAATCATATTGACAACCATGTGTACAAAATCCAAAAAACCTTTTGGTTTCTGAAAGTCATTTAAATAATGAAAAATTTGTAAAACATACAAATAGAACAAAAGCAAGCTACTACAGAAAATGAGAAATAGGCCTTTCGCAACGAGGGGAATGATCTCCTATAATGAAAAGTGAAAGTTTAGGTGTCTTACTGAAAAGTACTGCAAATATAATAAATACTCTGTCACTGGGGATTTCCTTCCCCAAAATGGATTACTGGAATATAAGAAGTGTTGAAAGTTATATCTGTTCAAGCATTCTTAAACAAAATAATCGCCTTTCAGACCAATAATCCCCAATATCAAATGTGTTTTCTGTTTTTTGTTAGATATGCAGCTAGAGGAGAATTTGGGTAGGAGTACTGGTTTTGTAAAATTTTCTGAGATAACTGATACTAACACACAGAATGCCATTTTATTTTATTTATTTTTTAGTTGTAGATGGACACAACACCTTTATTTTTATTTATTTATTTATATGTGGTGTAGAGGATGGAACCCAGAAATTTGCATGTGTTAGGCGAGCAGTCTACTGCTGAGTCACAACCCCAGCACCCAGAATGTCATTTTATTAACTTATAACAGGACCAAACAACTCTGGCTTAAGTTTTTTAGGAAATAAAATGGAAATATATAGCATATAAAAGAGAAGTTGTTACTATTTGAAAAAGAAAAAAAAATAGAAATTAGCTACCAAAATTAATAAATGGGTCTATGTGAACTTGAAATTCCTCCCTGTCCTGATTTTTGCCTATTAACTTAGCTAAGAACAAACTGTTTTCTTTGGCCTACTTACAGCTCACACAGCTGAAATTATTTACTTTGAAATACTTTGTTTTGGTTTTAAAAATAAGAGGAAAATGACTGCCCAGTTATAGCCATTTTATATAGAATATGGACAGATCACAAGAATATCTATTTACAACTCTTAAATGCATGATCCAACAAAATTAACATTAATGTTCTCTCTGCAACTATGTAGAGTTGTAAGTAAAAATGGATTATACCAAATGTATTTTGCTTCTGAGCAAAACTAAATAATTTCCCCTCTTTCAAATAGTTATCATGAATTGAGTAAGTCTCAAGAAAAGACAATTAAAATTAACTGTCCCCACAGAGGGTTCTAAAGTATGTTCTGCTGATTCTCTACCTATCCTGGGGTAATAACCAATACTGAGTAAGAGCAACAGGACTTATTTTCACAGCAGGATACTATGAAAGAATCTGTCTTCATTTTGGTGCTGAGGACATGGCTGGCTCTACTGATTTAAAAGTACAATGAACCTGGTGCCTGAAAGGGATTTGACGTTAAATCTGAAACCACTTATATTGATGCTGAGGAGAGACAAACACTGCTTGATATTGTTTTTACAAAGTCAAAGCAAAGCAACAGCTAAAAGGGAAATGGATGTAAAGAAGAGAACTACATATCATTAGTACCAATTCTATGAGCAGAAAAACAAAATGGAATATAGTTCAGATGCTGCAAGATGGCTGGCAGAGAAAAAAAAATGACAAAGGAATCTCAGCAGTTAGTGGGAAGAAAGACTGTAAAATATAAAACCATGCAAGTTATTGCAGGCACATTCACACAGTGGATGGGCAAATATGCCCTTAAGAATGTGAAATCTTTTGAAACAGTTGCTTTATCCCATGTAACAAAAACTTCAATAATCATGGTCAGCTATTGTTTCTCAGGCTTAGGAACTACTGTTGAATGTAGTAACCTACAGTCAAGCTATACTGCTACAACATTCATATAATAAGCAAGGACGCTACTCCCATAAACCTAAGTTTTCTTTACTCTTGAGCGATCTTAAATATCAGTAGAAAAGTTGGTACTGAACTATTACATAATCCTTAAGCGAAAGAATCATGGGATTATGGAAAAAGTAAAACTTTGTTTTCTTCCTGAAAAACAAAACTAATGTCTAAGTTAAAACTTTATATGTGAGAATTCGAATGGGTTTCCTGAGTCACCTGAATTTTATCAAATGAAAATATGCCTGTTCAATTTTTAATTTACCTGCTCTGTTATCATTTTTAAGCTTAGTGTCAAATTTTCATTTTCAACACTCAAGTTAGAAAGACATTTTAAAACATACTCAATTCTTGTAGGTCATTACCACCTTTCCTTACCTCTTTTGTCTCTTCTGGATCTGAATGATCCACAGTTATATAAAGATCATTTTGTAAATATTTTAGAGCACTAAGGGGATCCATTTGAGCCTTTTCTTCAAACCTAGAAAATATAAATCAGAATAATAATTATTTTGAGTCATAATATAACACAAGAAATGTCTTTTAAGACCCAGAATGAAATACATTGTGTACAAGATGAGTTATTCTTAGTATCTAAAAAACTTGAGTCTGGGATTCCTGGGTAAGAATACTAACATGCAAATAGTGTAGATGTAGAGCACATAGAGACACAATGGCAATGCCAGGTGGCCACAAGCAGTTGAGATGCTAGAGAATTCATCCTACCTAGAGAGTACATCCTACCCTTGCCTTAAAACTATAATTGAGAATTAAGTTCACTACAAAACAGTCTCTATGTCATTTATTTTGGATAACAGAACTCCAAAAGAGCTCAATGCTTTCATCAAAAACAAGTGCTTATAAAATCTACTTGCTTAGATTTGTACAATATATTTTCCCATGGAGATATTTAATAAATACATTGGAAACTGAAATGAATATGGTCTCTTTTAATGAGTAGCATTAACATTCAATATATTTTTTAAAATTCAATATTTTTAATGAGAATGTTTCCATGTTTCAGTCATTGAGTAACAGAAAGTAACAGAAAGTAACAGAACAACTGCACCAACCACTTAGCAAGCATTTTAAATTTGTTAGAAAATATGCCTATTCAATTTTTATTACCTGCTCTGTTATCATTTTTAAGCTATATCAAAATAACTCTATGATGGTGAAACATTTTTCAACAGATATTTTTGTTGCTTTTTTCTGGTACTGGGGACTGAAGCTGGGGCACTTGACCACTGAGCCACATCCCCAGCCCTATTTTTATTTTATTCAGAGACAGGGTCTCACTGAGTTGCTTTAGTGCCTAGTTGTTGCTGAGGCTGGCTTTGAACTTGTGATCCTCCTGTCTCAGCTTCTTAAACTGCTGGGAATTCAGGCATGTGCCACCACATCCAGCTCAACAGTTTAAACAAATAAATAAGAACCTGAGGCCTCTAAAATGAATCTGGCAAAGATAAGAGCTAGTAAGGAGCAGAAAAACAGAATAAAATACAGGTGGATTCCAAAACTGAAAAGGAAAAGAGTTCTCTTGCTCTGTTTTTGCTTGTTTGGGGTGTGTGTGTGTGTGTGTGTGTGTGTGTGTAAAAGAGAGAGAGAGAGAGACAGACACAGACACACACACACACACACACACACACACACACACTAGGGATTTAACCCCAGGGCTTTGGGCATTCCAGGCAACATTCTCTTAAAAAAAAAAAATGTAGCGGGGTACAATGGCACATACCTGCAATCCCAGTAATTTGAGAGGATGAGGTATGTAGATTGCAAGTTGTTGTTTTAATTTTTTAGTTGTAGATGAACATAATACCTTTATTTTATTTATTTATTTTTATGTGGTGCTGAGGATCAAACCCAGTGGCTTACACATGCTACACAAGTGCTCTACCACTGAGCTACAACCCCAGCCCAGACTGCAAGTTTGAGACCAGCCTGGACAACTTAGGGAAACCCTGTCTCAAAATAAAAAATAAAAGGGCTGTGGATGTAGCTCAGTGGTAGAGCACTCCTAGGTTTAATCTTGTATACCATGAAGGGTGGGGAGAACACAACTATCAGGGTCTATTTAAATAAGATAATGTCCTTTTATTAAAGTATAATTATACATGCTTTAATTATGTATTTTATTTCTAATAAATTGTCACACTGTTCTAAATATCATAGACAAAGAAAATTCATATAATTTGCTTTGGCCTTTCCCAGAGGTATTCAGGCTGATGGCAATCTTAGTTGCAAGCTATCTGTACATTAGATAGGAGACAAAGACTAGGAAAATATCACAACTCTCATGTACCAGGTAATACCCTGAAAGGGACAGCCAAGCTGCTAGTCCTCAATGAGAGTCTCTTAGGCAGAGGTCATTTTACATTTTATTTACAACAGATTAAACCAGACGTTTGGAACATGAGCCTGTCAACAGTCTCAAGCTTGATCAACAGTTTATAAAGTGGCTTGGCAAAAGTTTTCCCAAAAGGGCCACTCTCTCCTAGGAATTCTTTCCAAGAATCAAAGGTGAGATATATAAGGACGTGTAAAAGGCAAATAGAGAGGGCAATAAATAGAAGTCATGAAATGTTGGATCTAACCCTCTCTCTCCAGGTCCTGAAGCCAAGAGAACAAAGTTAGGAGCAGTCAGTTAAATAGCAGAAGCAGACAAAGCAGCAGAAAAAAGTACAAAAAAAAAAAAAAATGTGACTACTGCAGCTCCTGGTAGTTAGAACTGTTCTAAACATTCTCCTTGGGCCTCACTGTTCAAATGCTGAGAAGGCGCCAAAGTCCTTCCCTTTCTGTATCTCTTTGACCTCATCTCACCTAATCACCTCACTCATTTCACTTCTACCACACTACCCTTCTTATACTCCTCAAATAATCCAGGCATATTTTTTAACCTCAGAGCCTTGCCTTTCTGGAACATCTCCCCCTAAATATCTACACAATACATTCCCTCATATCCATTAGGTCTCTAAGTAGAAGCAAATAAACAAAGTCTTTTTTTTGGGGGGGGCGGGGGCTGTGAGATCTACCCTAATAATTTTATTTAAAATTGCATCTCCAAGTCAGGTATAGTAGCACATTTCTGTAATTCCAGTGAGCTGGGTGACTGAGGCAAAAGAATTGCAAGTTTGAGGCCAGACTCAGCAACTTGGCAAGACCCTGTCTCAAAATAAAACATAAAAAGGACTGGGGATGTAGCTCAGTGGGTAAAACACCTCTGGGTTCAATTCCTAGTACAAAAAAAAAAACAAAACAGACAAACAAACAAACAAAAACAACAACCCTCTAGCTCTTTCACCTGTAACAATAGCTCTTAACCTGTTTTATTTTTTTTCCATAGTACTTATTATATAATTATTATTAATCTCCCTTTGAAGGCAGGAACTTTTCTTTCTATTCTTCACTGATAAATCCATAGAGGCTAGGACAAAATCTAGCACACCATTTATGTGGTTGCTTTTGCCATTCTACAAATGAGCAAAGTGATCTCCAGAGAGGTCAAGACAGAAGACTTAAAATGAATACCAGGTCTATCCATCAAGACCTAGTCGTTTTTCCATTTAGACACTAGCTATCAGAATACAGGCAAAAAGCAATCATAAACAGAAAAGAATACTATGCTTCATATTTTTATGTTACTATTATTAACTTTAGTTGAAAACAGTTTATATGAATGGATAAGTTCTTTATATATTCTTAAATTCTCCTTTAAAGGTTTTTTTTTTTAAGTTCTGAGATAAGGTAACACATTTCTTTCCCCATAGTAGCTAATTTCCATGACTAATGTTTCCAACCACAAACTTCCTATCTTTTAATTTCAATTTCTTTATTTCATAAATTATTCTCACACTCACAAGATTTGTTAATCTTTCATCATATATTTAAATGATTCATTTAAAAAAATTCTTTATCCATTTTCACTCCTCACTTTGACTTTATTTTTCCTTTTTATGGGGTGGGGGTGTACTGGTGATTAAACTCAGGGGCACTTAAATCCTGAGTCACATCCCCAGCCCCTTTTATTTTTTATTCTGAGACAGGGTCTCACTATGTTGTTTAGGGTCTCAAGACTAGCTAGTTGATGAGGCTAGTCTTCAATTTGTAATCCTCCTGCTTCAGCTGCCCTAGCACTGGGATTATAGGCATGAGCCACTGCACCTGGCTCACTTTATTTCTTAATTAGGAAAAGTCACTAACAATGATGCAATGATGTTTGCACCATAAACTGCCATTTTACCTATCTAATGAAAGCATTATTATGAATACCATTATTATTTTGTGGTGCTGAGAATCAAACCCAGGGCTTCATGCAATCTTGGCAAATACTCCACCACTGAGCCACATCTCCAGCCCTTTTTAATGTTAATTTTGAGACAGGGTCTTGCTAAGTTGCTTGGGGCCTCCATAAGTTGCCGAGGCTGGCTTTGAATTTGCAGTCACCCTGCCTCAACCACCGAATCACTGGGTATACAGGCATATGCCACTGTACCCAGCCCCCAAAATATTTTTAAAAGGGAAAATAAAGTGACAATTAAAACAAAAACAAAACTTAATTGGCAAAGAAAACTATAACCATATTTTAAAGTTATATTGTGAAAAATCAAACCATAAAGATATGTAATCTAATATACCACCACATTCACTATGAAGAGTTAAGAACAAGTCGGGCATATATTAATACTCTAAAGCTGATCTTATTTGTAGTAGTTAGGACTTGAGTTATTCCAAAGTAGGTACACAGCCTTCACAAAATTTTTTTCTACTATTTTAATATTCACAGAATTTCACTTTCTCTGTATTAAAAATCTTAGCACTTTGCCTTTGAGAGAAAAGCAAAAAATAAGCATCTACAAAACAATATGATCTTCACAGTATTTATGCTATTTTCTTTCTTTCTTTTTTTGGTGGGACAGGTGTACTGAGGATTCAACCCAGGAGCATGCTACCACTGAGCTACACCCCTATCCCTCTTTCTTTCTTATTTTGAGACAGGGGCTTGCTAAATTGTTGAGGCTAGCCTCATTCTCCTGCCTCAGCCTCCCAAATCACTAGGATTACCAGTGTGCACCACCACATGTGGCTATACTCTTTAGAGTTGCAAAAACAAAGTCAGGTCTCCAGAGCTAGCTACCAACAATAGCCAATAATGTTAAAGTTTTCAGTAAATTATTTTCATACCTGTGTTTTCTTATGAGATACTTGCAATGCCTCAATAAGTAATCTTTTGAAGGTCTACACAATTTCAGTGACCAGAAGTCATCAAGTCTCATCTTTGGAGAGCAAGATTTTCCTGGATTTCCACCAAATAAATAATGAACCTATGATAAACACAACAAACCAAATTTTTAAAAATTCATATTTTTCAAGAAACTATAGAAGCCCTGGTATAATGTTTTCATTTGGGTAGTAATATGTAATACTACAAATATAATTTTTACCAAAGACTCCCCTCCCCTCCTCTTCTACCCCCAATGTCCCCCAAACTTTTTTTTTTTTTTTAAATAACTAGGAATTGAACCTAGGTCTCATGCATACTCTACCACTGAGCTATAAAGCACTATGGCTCTTTCCTAAACTACACTTCATACTGAAATAAGTTGTATTACCACAATTAGAATGATAGCAGAAGACATAAAACAAAAGCAATGATAGAAAAGAAACAAACAAATACTTAGGGGAAGAATTTAATCCAAGATAAATTGGTGGAAGACAACAAATAATAGGCATTATCAAGTTAATCAAGTATTGATCAAAATAGCAAATAATATTTTTTTTAAAAACTGACATACGTGTTGAATTGAATCACTGAATCTAAAAACCTTATAAAAATATTATCTTATTTTAACCTAAATACCAAATATTAAATGGAACATATAATTTGTAAAATAGTTTTAAAATTATTTAATTAATACCAAAATAGAAATGTAAAAGGAAAGCAATAATGATTTCACTATTATATTAGATGCTTTGTGGCCCGCATCCCCCCCAACCCTTCCTGCCCCCTACCCCCCAATCTCCCCCACCCCCCAACCCTCCCGCCCCCTCAACTCCCCTCGGCCCCTCAACCCCCCTCGCCCCTAACCCCCAACCTCCCCACCCCTCCCCCAGCCCCCCTCCTCCCTCCCTCCACCCCCCCACCCCCTACCCCTTCTCCCCCCTCCACCCCCACCCCATACTAGGTATTGAACTCAGGGGCACTCAACCACTGAGCCACATCTCCAGTCCTATTTTGTATTTTACTTAGACATAGGGTCTCACTGATTTGCTTAGCACCTCACCATTGCTGAGGCAGGAGAATGAGGCTGGCCTCAACAACTTAGGTTGGCTTTGAATCTGTGATCCTCCTGTCTCAGCCTCTGAACCACTGGAATTACAGGCGTGCACCACTGTGCCTGGCTTATATTAGAGTTTTAATGTTATTCTGTCAAAAGTTTTAAAGCATTTCCTGAAATTTTAAAACACTACAGTCAATGGTATTAAATCCAAAATTAGACAGGAAGTCAATACAGATAGAACTGAGTCAGGTCAGATCAAGGAGGTCAATTTGAGTGAGTACTGGAAGTTGGGGACTGCTCCCTGAGGGACTGAAATGTTAATTCCTTTAGAGCCCTTCCTCCACCCTGATCAAGAACCTTAGCACAATCCTTAGCACAACATAAATAAACAAATAAATAAATAAAGGTATTATATCATGTACAACTAAAAAAAAAAAAGAAAAAAGAAAGAAAAAGCAATCATGAAATTCATTTGGAAAAATAAAAAACCCAGAATAGCCAAAGCAATCCTTAGCAAGAAGAGTAAAGCAGAAGACATCACAATACCAGACCTGCAAGACATTGCTTTTAAGGCATTCTACTCTGCTCCAATCTATTGCTGAGGAACTGTCCCAGGTACCTACAGGGAGCTCTAAAGTTGTTAATTAATGTGTCCCAGGGCCGCTCCATTCTGCCCTTCCCCTTTCAGCCCACCTGTTTCCCACCTTTTGGCCATCCCACTGAACATATCCTGGGCTAGTCACAGGTATGCAGGAAGGAAATAGGTAAGGGGAAGAAAGACATAAAGAGGTAGAACACATTGCTTCTTGGTATACCAGGATACCAGCTATGGCCTCCTCCTCCCTCCAGGGAGAAGTCTATATTACCCCTTTTAAAGTAAATCTTGCTTTATATGCTTGCCTCAGTATGATTCTCTACTGTTCAAACTTCAACATGTGAGGGAGCAGAACTCGTCACTGATAACGGGCAGTATCAGTATTATACCATAGAGATATTATTTCTGTTCCACATGTGAAATTCATTTAACCTTCTAAATTGGAAGACTCTAAGAGACTTTTATTCATCTCATGTATCTTTCACCTAGGGGTCTCAAACTATATAGCCCAGACTTTTAATACCTATAGCTTTAACAGAAAGAACAGGGCTCTGTCAGTAAATTTCCATATAATCTGTGTCTAATCACTAAACTACCTGCTTAATTAAAGGCAGAAATAGTTAAAGAAACCACTTTAAATACTTAGTTATATTCAAACTTCAGAATGCACGATGATTTTCAAAAGGATGGTGGAAGACAGGTCATTCATACAGAAAAATATAGATAAAATGGCTTCTTTACACAATGGAAAGTCTCTAAAACCAGGAAGTTACAAATCTATCTCCTCCTTTTCGTATCATTGGCAAAGGTACCCAAATACTCAAAACTGTACTTTGTGTGTGTGTGTGTGTGTGTGTAGCTAAGGATTAGACCCAGGACTTTATATATGCTATACAAGTGTAGAAGCAGCCAATAACAGTTTTCAAAAGAGAAGTGCCAAGAATTATAGCCTATGAAAAAAATAATTGTTCTCTTAAAGAATTTTAGAGAGAACTGATACTGAATATCTAATACACATACTACTATTTGCTATAGATCATAACTTTTTATTCAAATCCACTTAAAAAATCAGAAAGAGATATATTTGGAGGTTTTTTCAGACTAGGCCACAAAATATTTACAGGTCAAAGTAGTGAACACACCTTGTGTAACTCATCATAAACAAGCTGGTGGGCAAATCTTGGACATGGTTCTTCTTCCTGCAGACTTTTACTTGGATTGTCTTTTGCAGCTTGATCATTCTTATAGACGCAAGACCTACAAGACATTGCTTTTAAGGCATTCTACTCTGGAAAATTTGCAGCAATGTTAATACAAATATAGCAAGCAAATTAATTGCCAATTACCAACAAAAAATCAAATTATATATTTGTTCTCATCAAAGCTTAAAGTTCTGATAACTCTCATAAAACAATATGCATTTGTTAGAACTGAGTTCTGAAATTCTTTTAATGGCCATCAAATAGCTCACTCTAAAACAACCTATCTCATGCTGTGAAACACAAACAGTACATATAAAGGCTCAAACTGAAAGTTGAAAGGGAGGCAATCCTGTTTATTATTTACAATAAAAAGACTCACAGTACACTGCTTTCATTCTGATTATAAATAAACATCCTATTTAGAAAACAATAAATCTCTTAGTTTCTGAGTACTACTATCCATTACCAAATGGAGGAAGTTCTTTGAAGTGTTTCTGTCCTGTAGAATATTCATTTCTGGTGCCACCACAGAATGTGACAGCTGGATCTTCTGGGTCAATATTTCCCAAACAAACTGTGCAGAACCAGTTTTGTGAGATGCTCTGTGACAAAGGGTCCTCTCTGGAAATGCTAAGTAATAATGTCCTCAATTTACTTTCATCAAACTTTTACAGTTTTTAAAAAACTAAGACCTGGGGACATTTAAAAAAGCTTGTTCTCTCAGTGATGAATCTACTGAAAGAGAAATTAGAAAAACTACCCCATATCTGATAGCCTCAAAAAAAAAAAAAAAAAACTTGGGAATCAATCTAACAAAAAAGGTGAAAAACCTCTACAATGAAAATTACAGAACACTAAAGAAAGAAATTGAAGAAGACCTTAGAAGATGGAAAGACCTCCCATGCTCCTAGATAGGCAGAATTAATATTGTCAAAATCGCCATACTACCAAAAGCGTTATACAGATTTAATGCAATTTATATTAAAATCCCAATGACACTCTTCATAGGAATAGAAAAAGTGGACTGGGGTTGTGGCTCAGTGGTAGAGCACTTGCCTAGAATATGTGAGGCACTGGGTTCAATCCTTAGTATAACATAAATAAACAAACAAATAAATAAATAAAGATATTGTGTCATGTACAACTAAAAAGAAAAAGAAAAAAGAAAGAAAGAAAAAGCAATCATGAAAATCATTTGGAAAAATAAAAAACCCAGAATAGCCAAAGCAATCCTTAGCAAGAAGAGTAAAGCAGAAGGCATCAAAATACCAGACCTTAAACTATATTTCAGAGCCATAGTAACAAAAATGGCATGATATTGGCACCAAAACAGACATATAAACCAATGGTACAATATAGAAGACACAGAGACAAATCCACATAAATATAGCTGTCTCATATTAGACAAAGTCGCCAAAAACTTTCACTGGGAAAAAGATAGCATATTCAACAAATGGTACTGGGAAATCCACAAAATGGATGTAACAAAATAAAATTAAACCCCTATCTCTCATCCTGCACAAAACTCAAAGTAGATCAAAGACCTAATAGGCACTAGAATAGAGATCCTATGCCTAATAGAAAAAAAAGTAGGCCCAAATCTTCACCACATCGGCCTAGGATTTGACTTCCTTAACAAGACTCTTAAAGCACAAGAAGTAAAATCAAGAATCAATAAATGGGATGGGGGCTGAGGTTGTGGCTTAGTGGTAGAACACTTGCCTAGCATGTATAAGGCACTGAGTTTGATCCTCAGCACCACATAAAAATAAATAAATAAAATAAAGGCACTGTGTCCATCTACAACTAAAAAATACATATTTAAAAAATAAAAAATAAATGGAATGGGTTCAAACTAAAAAGCTTCTTCTCAGCAAAGGAAACAATAACGTGAAGAGAGAGCCTACAGAATGGGAGAAAATCTTTACCACATACACCTCTGATAGAGCATAAATCTCTAGGATATATAAAGAACTCAAAAAAGTTAATGCCAAAAAAACCCCCAAATAACCCAATCAATAAATCGGCTAAGGAACTTTACAGATACTTCACAGAAGAAGAAATACAATCAAACAACACATTTGTGAAAAAATGTTCAACATCTCCAGCAATTAGAGAAATGCAAATCAAAACTACTCTAAGATTTCATCTCACTCCAGTCAGAATGGCAACCATCAAGAATACAAACAACAATAATGTTGGCAAGGATGTGGGGGAAAAGGTTCACTCATACATTGTTGGTGGGACTGCAAATTGGTGTGACTATTATGGAAAGTGATATGGAGATTCCTCAGACCCAGCTATCCAACTCCTCGGTTTATACCCCAAAGACTTAAAATCAGCATACTACAGTGATGTAGCAGCTTAACTCACAATAGCTAAACTATGGAACCAACCTAGGAGTCCTTCAACAGATGAATGGATAAAGAAAATGTGGTATATAAACACAATGTAATATTACTCAGCCTTAAAGAAGAATGAAATTATGGCATTTGCCAGTAAATGGATAGAGCTGAAGAATATCATGTTATCCATTTACCAATCATGCCAATCCCCCCCAAACCAAAGGCTAAATGTTTTCTCTGATATGTGGATGCTAATTCACAATAAGGTGTTGGGGGAGCTAGTAAAAGAATAGGTTTACTATGGATTAGGTAGGGGGAGTGAAGGGAGGGGAGGGGGCCTGGGGCTAGGAAGAACAGTAAAATGAATTAGACATTATTACCCTATGTATATATATGACTACACGGCCAATGTGATTCTACATCATGTACAACCAGAAGAATGAAAAATTATACACCATTTACATATAATGTGTCAACTAAAAAAAAAAAAAGCATTGTTCTCAAGTTCATACATCTATTTTGTAGCAGACTAACTGTAATTCTCCTGACTCCCTGACAAGGAACTATCTACTAACTGCACAACACAGAATTCCATTCACTCAACACTCCTGTATACACACAAATTTTTATCTATGATACTGACATTATAAAAACACCGATTTTTTAAAAATATGGATATTTAAATTAACACAAACCTCTTATTTCTCTCATCTTTTGAATAAACCTCACATAAATATAACATTGGGACTACAGCACAGTTAAGGGTTGCTTACCAACTATTCCTCACAATGTCATAGATCCAGAATGAATTTCTGACATTCTCTTCCCTTTTTTCCTTGTCTTTGCTGAGTCCAGATAAGACATGTATTTCATTCAGTTCTGGATCAATAGTTGCTCTCTGTGTGAATCCTGTCATCGGAACTATAAATTGGGGAAAAAAAAAAATAAGATGACAATATTCATGTTACATAGATTAATATTATACATCTTTATCCTGTTCTATGTATCTGCAGTACTTATCTTCTAACAAATGGCATAATCTGTTTTTTAAAATATATATATATATATTTTTAGTTGTCAATGATATCTTTATTTTATTTATTATATGTGGTGCTGAGAATCAAACCCAATGCCTTGCACATGCTAGGCAAAGCCCTCCTACCACTGAGCTCCAACCCCATAATCCATTTCACTAAACAGTAGAAGATGGCTTATTGCCTTTTCCCTGTCTAGATGTAACCTCCATAAGGGCAGAGGTTGTTTGTTCACTATTTTATTCCTAGAGCCTAGAATAGGGCCTGACATACAATATTTACTCAACTGTTTCTTTTTGAATTAATTAATTAATTCTAATTAGGTATATATGACAGCAGAATGCATTTTGATTCATTGTACACAATCACAGCACAACTTTTCATTTCTCTGGTTATACACGATGTAGAGTTGTACCATACATGCAGTTATACATGTACCTAGGGTAACGATGTCTATCTCATTCCACCATCTTTCCTACTCCCATTCTCCCTCACCTTTGCCCAATCAAAGTTCCTCCATTTTTCCCATGCGCATCCCCCCCCCCCATTATAGGTCAGCATCCACTTATCAGAGAGAACATTCAGGCCCTGTTTTTTGGGGATTGGCTTATTTCATTAAGCATGATATTCTCCAACTCCAT
The DNA here is from genome assembly GCF_052094955.1 of Ictidomys tridecemlineatus. Lineage (NCBI taxonomy): Eukaryota > Metazoa > Chordata > Mammalia > Rodentia > Sciuridae > Ictidomys > Ictidomys tridecemlineatus. Next base: position 208,759,419 of record NC_135478.1, on the reverse strand, counting down.
CCATTTACCTGCAAACACTATAATTTTATTCTCTTTTAATGTTGAGTAATATTCCATTGTGTATACCATGGTTTCTTTAGTCATTCATTTATTGAAGGGCATCTAGGTTGCTTCCACACTTTAGCTATTGTGAATTGAGCTGCTATAAATATTTATGTGGCTGCATTACTATAGAATGTTGATGTAGTTCTTTGGGTATACATTGAGGAGTGGGTCAAATGGTGGTTCCATTTCAAGTTTTCAAAGGAATCTCCATACTGCTTTCCAGATTGGTTGCACCAATTTGTAGTCCCACCAGCAATGTATGAGTGTGCCTTTATCCCCACATCCTCGCCAATACTTATTGTTGTTTGTAATTTTTAAAAATATTTTTTAGTTGTAGTTGGACACAATACCTTTATTTTATTTATCTATTATGTGGTGCTTAGGATTGAACCCAGGACCTTGTGTGATAGGCAAGCACTCCATTGCTGAGCCACAACCCTAACCCCTGTTGTTTGTATTCTTGATAACTGCCATTATGACTAGAGATGGAATCTCAGGGTAGTTTCAATTTGCAGTTCTCTAATTACTATAGATGTTGAACATTTTTAAAAACTTTTTATTGAAAGAATAAATGAATGTCCACTATCAGAATGGAGCTAGAAGGAGAGAGAGGTATACAACATAATCTTTTTAATCTGAGGTAGAAAAGATAATGCTTTAATTAACTTATTACTGGGTCAGTTTCATTTAAAAGTAGAGATAAAATATTCAATTTTTGACCTGTAAACAAAAAAAATTAGACCAAAAATGAGATATGTTTGTTTAATAAGATCAGGATCATTCAAATATCTGTTCATGACATATAATAATTTCTACAAAAAATTTAAAAATCTGAGATATATTATGTCATTTTGTTTTCCTGAGAATATTTTACTCCCCAGGTAGAATTTTTTTCTAAGGAATCCATTAAATAAGTTATGATCATTCTGCATTATCAAGTAATTTATAATACACTGATATAGCAAATGCAAATTTTTCTTATTATTTGGACACATTAGTTGTAAAGTAATTATATATATAGTTTATATATTTTATGGTCTCAGCAATTTGACAACATAATTGCTATGATATAAAATAATGTCACTGCTTCAACACTACATTTCTTTTAACCATGAACAATTATCAAATCCTCAAAAAGCTTAACAAACATCAGATTGAAGAAAAATACTTATATCAATTTAGAATATGATGGCAGGAGATGTTAGCTATACTGATCTTGATTTCTTTCTTTCTTTTTTTTTCCTTTTCTGGTATGGGGAATTGAATCCATGTGTTCAATTGAACACATGGATTCAATTCCCCATAAAAAAGGACATCTTAAAAAAGGACATCTCCAGTCCTTTTTTATTTTGAGACAGGCGTCTGGCTAAATTGCTGAGGATCTTGCTAAATTGCTAAGGCTAGCATCAAGCTTGTAATCCTCGTGCTTCAACCATCCCAGTTGCTGGGATTACAGGTGTGTGCCACCACGCCTGGACTGATTCTTAGTCTAATTTTGTACAGCCATATACTGATTTATTCTGAGTTTATTTAAATTCATGTGTCCTTTTACATTCCTATTCAATAAATTTGGAACATTTCAAAGAATATCCAAATGTAATCCACAGTCTATATATTACAAAATTATAAGCACATATAAAATATAATGCATAATTTGTATGCATCTATGCACAATATTTATATTTATTTTTATAGTCACTGATCTAATCTTAATAACAACTCTCACACCATAGTTTTAGTGGTTAAGTCTGGTATTCTGTTAATAAAGTTTGGTAAATTTTCAAGGGATGTGCTGAGGTTCTAACCACTGTTCCTCAGATAATTCTGAAGAAAGATAAAACAGTGAAGAAATGGGACCTCTTTCCTAAGTGGTGAAAGTAGAAGATATAAATACCTAAATGTATTCCACTTAAATTTATCTTATTTTGTCTTTATAGTGAGTATATAAATTAAGAATTCTCAAACACACCTTGGCAAACTATGGTTTGATTTGGCCTGCTCAGTTATATCAGGCCATGTCCATTCATTTATATGTTACCTATGGCTGTTCTCACCCCAAAATAGAAAGGTTACTGCAAAGTACGGCAGGCAAAAGTAAAAATAATCATCACATCTAGCTCTTTTTTTAAAATAAATTTTTTTGGTTGTAGATGGACACAATACCTTTATTAATTAATTAATTAATTAATTAATTAATTAATTTATTTATATGTAGTGCTAAGGATCAAATTCATGTGAGACACGTGCTCTACTTCAGAGTCACAACTCCACAACTCCAGCTCACATCTAAGCTCTTTATATGAAAAGTTTGTTGACCTCTGTTCCACAATAAAACAGAATCATTAAGGAAGCATAATCTTAAATGAGCCCATGCAACAAATTATTTACCTTAGAATCCCTACATAAGGACCCGCTGAAGGAATAGAAATTTGGAAGAGGAATGGAAATTAATGGAGAAGGAAAGAAAATCCAAATTCTATATAATGGTACAGTAGGGAGGATGCCATCAAAGAGAATGGATTAAAGAAACAATGGACTGAAAGGTGCATGTACGAGCATAGAAAGTATAAAATCAAATTTTATACATTTCATTTTATATAATATCAAATTCTGCTTAGAAGAATATTGGTGGCAGAAGAGAAAATGAAAGGATTGCCTTGTGTAAACAGAAGCAGTGAGTAGGTTTATAATACCCAGAGAGGTAAGACTACAATGTTTATAAAGCTGTACTATTAGGTATTATTAAAAATTGTTTTTTGGGGGGCTGGGATTGTGGCTCAGTGGTAGAGCGCTCGCCTAGCATGCATGAAGCACTAGATTCGATCCTCAGCACCACATAAATATAAAATAAAGATATTGTGTCCACCTAAAACTAAAAAAAGTTTTTACCCAAAGCATACTACAAACTATTCATGTCCCATTTCTTTCATCTTTGATATCCAATATGACACTTATACTTCATATTGTTGATTTTGCCTACAAGTTTTATACTCAAAGCTATTACTCAAGCTTTTTATGGCTTTAGAAAACAAATATAATTCACATACAATTTACTCATTTAATATGGACACTGATATTTTTTGTATAATCACATCATTGTGAAATGATGTGAAATCATTTCCAATTTTAGAACATTTTCATGACTTCAAAAAGAAAACTGTATCCTAATTATTAGTCACTTTCCATCTCCTCATGCCCACAACATTTTACCATTTTATAATGGTTCCAATCTTTCCACATCATTATCAACATATTGTTTTTTAATAACTTTTGTTATTGTGGTTTTGGTTTTTGCTACCAACTATTAAATCCAGGGGTGCTTAATCACTGAGTCACATCCCCAGCCCTTTTTAAAATTTATATTTTATTTTTTTGTTTACAGACTTTGAACTTGGGATCCTCCTGTGCCACTGGATTTCAGGTATATACAACCGTGCCTGGCTATTGTTTGTCTTTCATAATATAATTATCTTAGTGTGTGTGAGGTAGCATTTTTATCATGGTTTTGATCTGTACTTCCTAATGATTAAGCAGGCTTAGCATCTCTTCCTGTGTCTATTTGTCTTTTTTTTTAATGGGTGCTGAGGAGTGAACCCAGGGCCTCGCATGTGCTAAGCGAGCACTCTACCACTGAACCATAATCCCAGCCCCATCCCTGGGTAGTTCTTAACTTTACTGTTTTCTTCCATTTAGTACTGCTGTTAAACACTCTGATATATTCCTACCTTATTATTCCAATATACATTATCTGTCCTTTCAAAAATCTTTCAGAGTTTTCTCTGTTATATTCTTAATATGCTTAAGTTTGCATTTTTCCTTGTCTTGTCTGATATGCCATGAACTCTTTCACCAATATGAAGCCCTTCATCTTTTTTGCATTCTGAAAATTTTACCTCCTCTTTTATTTTTTTCATTTCCTTTGTCTTCTTAAAATTTTTATTTTTCTAACTGAAATTCCTTTTAAGATGTTGGCATGTGTACAACTCTTTTCTATATTTCTTAGTTTGTTTTCTCCTGGCAGCAGTGCTGGGAATCAAACCCCGGCCTCTAATAAGTGTTCTACCACTGAGCTATATCTTGGCCCTTTTTATTTTGAGACAGGATCTCAGTGAGTTGCCCAGGATGGCCTCAAACTTTCGATCCCCATGACTCGGCCTCCTGATAGCTAGGATTACAGGTATGCACCACCACATGTAGCCTTTCTTTTATACTTTCTCTTTATTTTTCCCTACTTCTTTTTGGAAGTGTATTCATTCTAATTTTTCAAATGATTAATTCACTCACCCTGCTTACATATATTGTATTATTTTCTGGGGGAGCGGGGAGGGTACTAGGGACTGAACTCAGAGGCACCCAACCACTGAGCCACATCCCCAGCCCTATTTTGTATTTTTTTTGGAGACAGGGTCTCACTGAGTTGCTTAGTCCCTTGCTAAGGCTGGCTTTGAACCTGCAATCCTCCTATCTCAGCCTCTCAGGCTGCTGGATTACAGGTGTGTGACAACATGCCTAGCCTATATTATGATTGTAGCATATGTCCCCTTATAGCTTTAAGTATACAGAACTTGTTTTGTTTTTACACAGACTTTTTTGTTTTAATTATGCTATGAATTAATAGAGAATAGGTTCTAGCAGTTCAGGTTCCTTTCCACTGGTCCTCCTGATCATTACCTTCATGCAATTTAATAAGACGTCATGAGTCTTAAGAGTACTTGATATGCTTAACAAACAAATTAATTCTCTTGGCAAAAATCTTGTCTCTATTTGCTTACAAAAATATCGAAAGAATTTTTGCTTTGTTTTTGGTACTAGGGACTGAACACAGGGGCACTTTACCATTGAGCTATACGCCCAGCTCTTTTTATTTTTGAGATAAGGTCTTTCTAAATTATCCAGGCTGGCCTCAAAGTTGTGATCCTACTGCTTCAATCTCCTGAGTCACTGGGATGACAGGTGTAGGCCACAGTACCCAGTACTGCTGACAGAATGTACACTCAGTTTTGCCATGATAAAATTTGTTGCCATGTACCCATTCCTTTTTGAACAGTACTCATCCCCTTGAGGTCTACAGTACCAGTTATCATATAGATTGAGATGTATGTGACCAAAGGAACAACTCCATATTTTCTATAATGCCTAGAGAACCTGTGTCAGGAACCTGTCCTCTTTCCCTTCGTGTTCCTCATTTTAGCAAACAACTGAAAGATGGAGGTTCTGGTTGAAAGGCAATCACATTTATTTTAAATTCTTGGTTTATCTACTCTAACAACACTGCTTTAGATGATATATATTGTAAATTTATGAATTTCTTTTGAGATAATTGTCTAGTTATGTTGGTCTGTGTGGTAATACTTTTCAGGACATAAGCTATTCCTTCTGATAAGATACATCTCAGAGGACTCAGAAGCTAGGCTTGAACTGGCAACAGTACTAGTGAGTTTAAGGGAAATGAAGGGAAAAGTCATAGGGCAGTGATGCCCAGGTACAAAGAACCAGTTAATCACTTCTGTATACTAGCATGCCCCTATGTAAGGATTTACACTTTTCAATCTTTGGGGAAAGCAGATGACAGTCTCCCTGGACTTAAAGGAGGAATAGAAGAAAAAATAAACTATTGAAAGCAGATATCAGTATATATCTGTATCACTTCTGAAATCCAATAGTTTCTGTGAGGCCATAATGTTGCTCTTTGCTTCTATAGTGAAACGTCAAGAACTGATGTAAGGTGGGTGAAAGACAGCCTTCAGACTCCTTTAAAATTAATTTCTGAAATCTAGTTGCCTTTCAATTTTATTTCTGCAGTTTTGATTTTGGGTAATGGAATTAAGAGTCTATGTTAGTCTACTACATTGACAGAAGTATTTTATAGTAGTCTACGTTGTTTGAATTTTGCTTCACTAATTACGTGTACATTTATAATTACAATAATTGGTTCAATAAAAATGGTATTATCAACAACCAAAAAGACTTAAAGGCCAAAACCCAGAAAGAAGCTGTTATATTAACATGTCACAACTACTAATACAACCTTCAATTTAATAGTTTATAATGGGTGGGGGAGAAGGAGAGAAAAAGGACAAATTTACAATGACTTTAAAGACTTCTAAACTCAACTGCCAAAAAGCTTGACTCAATGCCAGGAATCTTAAAAGAGTAGTTAATAAACTGACTCAAAGAAAAATTAATCAAGAAGATGAATAAATGAGATTATATGTTAATAATGAACACATTTTGAAAGGACACTTGTATGAAAAAACAAGAGGATGAGAATTATATAATAAACAACTATCACTGTCATCTGTTATTTTTATAAATTTTGTAAGAAATCACAATAATAATCCTCCAATTTTCCTATTTCTTCTCCAGAACCTTCAAAACTTAAAATAGGACAACTAAAAGAGGAAGTCAAACAATATTTTATCTGACAGTCTGAATCATATTTTTTTCTCATTTCTTGATTTATCTAATAAGCAAATGAGGATGGTTGTCAGAATTTTTAACTTATAAGGAAATCTTAGAGGGGGGATAAAAATAGCAATATTTTTAAAGTCTTTTCAATTCCAAAAGAAGACACATTACTGCATTACACACCCCTCCTTTAACTTCATGGTCAAAATCCCATATTTATTATTGATTACTTTAGCATAGGAAAAGAACAAGCTTTGGAATTATCACAGAAATAAGAAACTTAATAAATAAGAGTTCTCTTTTTGTTAGGAATCAAGATAACCTAACATGGATTAATTAGCTCATATAACAAAATTTTGCATATTGGTCTCAGGACTATTTTGATAGTTCAACCAAAACATGGTCATGGTACTAGATTAACATCTCTGCAATTATCTTGGATTTTTCCTCCCCTCATTTTTGAAAGTTGTCAGTATCAGCTCTAAACATCATATCCTTGTATGGAACACCTAACAAAGGGATGGAAAAGACTCTTTAGCTCCATTTTCATTATAAAGGACTTTTTTTTCTCCAAAGTCCTCCAGCTGAGTTTTCTATGTCTCACTGGCCAGAACTACGTTATATGGGAAAGATGTGAAGAAATAATCTGCAAAAGGGTAATAATGACTGATTTAAACTAATTATGATTCATTCTCTGGGACTGGGCAACTTGCCATTAAACAAAATTATGATTTGTTTAATAAGAAAGAATCAATAGATAATTGGGTAGGCAAATTCTTATGTTGCCACATTCTTATCATCTAAACTTGGGATATATTAAGTGTTGGCTAGAACCTTATTAAGCTCTAGCAACAATTCCAGTTTCAAATTATTATTATTTTTTCTTAAACCTAGGTTTCCATCACTCATCATTTATTTTTTGTAAAACTGTAACTAGTTTTTGACATTCAACAATATTGTATTTACTGATCTACCTCATTTATATTAAGCTACAAAACATTAATCTCATTCAATGGATCAACCATCTAACCAATGGTTAACCACATAAACTGGTAAACAATTAAAAGTTGTTTCCAGACTTTTTCCCCTTGCAGAGTACTGCAATAAATATATCTGTATATCTTTATTTACTTAGTTACTTACTTCTTCATTCATTCATTTATTTTTTAAATGTAGCTGTAAATTATGTGAGTAGCATGAATTCCTGGGGGAAAAGTGCTTATTTAAAGAATATATATCTCAATAAAACTCACACAGGTGCATTGAAATAGGTTGGAAATAATAATCTCAAGCTTATATATTATATTAATATTATAATTATATTCCTATTATATATTATATAATCACATGTTGTTCTATATTTAAGTTTTTAACCCATTTTGCCCCATCACATCTGGGATGATGGGGCAAAATGGGTTAAGTGAAAATAAGTCAGGCACAGAAAGACAAACATTGTATAATATCACTTATTCATGAAAGCTAAAAACGTTGATCTAGAAGTAGAGTAGAGGAGTTCTCACTCGAGGTTAGGAAGGGTAGAGGGGAGGGAATATAGAAGTTGATAAATTACACTTAGATTAGAGCAATAGTGCTCTGTAGAACAGTAAGGTGACTGTAGTTTACAACAGTTTGTTATATGTTTCAAAATAATTAGAAGAGAGTTCAAAAGTTGCTCACACAAATCAATGATGCATATCCGAGGAACTGGAAATGCTAATTACCCTGATTTGGTCATCATACATTGTATACATATACTGCATTATATGTACCTCAAAAACTTGTAAAATTTTTTTGTCAATTAAAAAAAGTATTATAAAATAAATAAAGAGTATACATCTTTCATATTTTGATAAAAAGTATTCTCAAAAGACTGTACTAATTTACATTTCATCCAGAGTTAAGAGAATGTCTGCTTTCTCATGACCATACCAACATTCATGAATGATCTTTTAATTTTTATTTTAAAAATTATGAAGTTGAGCATCTTTATAGAAGTACATTTCCTCATTATTTGAATTATTTTTTTCTTTGAAGTATTTATTCAAGCCATGTGCCACTGTCTTACTAGAGGATCATCCCTTTTTGACTGATTTATTCTAAGAGTTTTTGTTTACAGTAAGATACTAAGTTTTATCTTAGTTGCTAGTTGGTCATTTACTATTTGATATTTAAGTATTCATATATAATTTTATTGATTTGCAAAATATCAAACAATCTCTCTATGATTTCTGGGTTTTATGGAATGTTTGAAAATATCTGCTCCCAATCCTACATTGTTTTAAAAATCTGTATTACAATTTTGGCCTTGTAACTGGTTTTGTAGCTTTGTGTCATTGGGCAGGTGAGTCAGCATAGTGGTGGTATGAGCATTTCTTAAAACTATTCTAATTCCTAGATATTAACAGAGTAACTGAATATGCAGAAGTGATCTCAATCCAAAAATATTCCAAAAATGCCAAATTAAATTCGTCTTAAACTAAATTTTGTCTTGGTCCAATCCTTAAAACTGTCTTCATGCCACTAGAAAGTTTCTTAAAAGAAGGGAAGACAGAATGGAAGAAACAATACTCTTAATAGTTTATAATTAAAATACCTTGCTTTTGAAAAATTCCCACTTTTGAAAAGTCATCACTTTTAACACACAGTCCTATATGGTTGGAAATATATGTATATATATTACTTGGCCACACACTTAACTTTACATAAAGTTTTATAAAATCATAGTCATCATACAATATGAAGAATGAAAAGCCCACTATCTCCATCTTCATTAACTGGGCTATTACAGTGGTATTAATGGAATTAGAAAAAAGAAAGTTATGAAAAAAAATATGATTTATAGAGATAAATATGCTTATCTCTATAAATCCTCCTTCCTTCCCCCCTTCCCTCTCTCCTTTTTTGTTTTCTATGCTTTTGGAGTCAAACGGGGATCCAGATCTTCATTTTTTCTTTTTAAAATGCCAACTCTTAAAGATTTATATCATAATCTACTTTCCCTCTCTGATTAGAAATGCCAACTTTACCATATACTAAATTATCAAACATATCTAGGGATATTTTAATGCTGTTATTCTATTCTGTTAATCTGTAACAAAGTGTAGCTTTATAAATATCGGGTAATGCTAGTACTATTTCATTATCTTTCATTTTCAAAGCTGTCTTTAGTATTCTTGAATATTTTTAGATGAACTAATTCATTCACATATACTATCAAATAAGTTAAAATTATTATATTAACAATTTAAAATATTTTCATAAGCTTGTAACCAGCAAAGCTATATTAACAGGTAGAAGAAAAAATTAGGAAAAATTACTATTACTAATAGTTTTGAGAGAATCTGTTTTTATCAGAGGTAATAACATACCAGATATGAAAGATACTAAAATCAGCAAAGAAGTAAGGTTACATTGAAAATAATATTATCATTCATAGCTCAGCAATATATTAATTATAGCAAATCATTAGGTCAAAGTCTTCTCTATAATGATAACTTGGTCTTAGTTAATTGCTAAAAGTCTAAAAGGGTCAAAAAACATAAAGACTCATTATGTTTTTAAAAACTGTTAATAAGTGCAGTCCTGGAGCCAAAATTAAAATAAGATTTTGCCTTTAAAATTTTAATGAAAATATATTTATAGATATATCAGTTCTTGCAGATGTAACTCACACAGCCCTTTAATGTTAGTTTTACAGCCAAACAGCAGAAGGGAATGAAATTAAATTGTCAAGATTCTGGAGCTAGATGAAGTCTTAAGATCAACTGGTCCAATCCCCTCATTTTCAGATGAATAATCAGGTTCAGAGAAATTACATAAATTTGCCAAAGTTGCAAAGGGATTACAGGCAGACCCAGATGAATAGAGGCCAAATCTTTTGATTCTCAATTCTCCATTTCTTCAAATACATCCAATCTGCTAAAATGGTTAGAACAAAGAGAGTTAAAAGAATTTATGAAATTTAAAAAGTAAACATATAACTATTATAGAACAGGGATCAGTTGTAAGAGCACTATATCACCAATGCTTGACTTAAAGAAACAAGACCCCTTTGAATTTATAAACAACTACCTGATAAGTACTGTTCTGCATCCCAACTTCCTGATAACTGCTCTTATTTCCTCTTGCTGAGAACAGATGTCAAGGAATTTAAATTTGACATGCTCCTGGATTAACACAGCCTAACTTAAATCTACATGTGTCTAGTTCCTGCCCTTTTGTTCTACTCTTCCCCACCCCCGTAGGATTAGAGATTGAACCTAGATGTATGGTACCACTAAACTAAAACCCCATCCCTTTCTATTTTTTCTTTTGACCCAGGGTCTCACTAAATTGCAGAGACTGACCTAAATTTGCAATCTTCCTACCTCAATCTCCCAAGTAGCTGGGATTACAGGTAGGCACAACTAAGCCTGGTTTCTCCTTTTCTCTTAAAAACGCTTTTGGTATCTCCAAAAATGGAGATTTGAAAAATAAAAAGATCTCCTCTATTTTCCTCAAAGCTGGCTTTGAATAAATCTATTTTTCTCACCAACCTGTCTCCTGAGAGTTTCAGTGGAGTGAGAAGCAGTAAAGCTTTTCCCTCCCTATTACATTAGCATCTGGCAAATGGTGAAAACTCCATATATGTTACCTTGAGTGAATACAGATATGAGAAAGTACTTCTACTATAAAACAGGTTCTATAGCAAATCATAAAACTCTAGTGTTGTGACAGATCATCTTCTAAACATAATTACTGTTAAATACAGAGCTTACATACAGGGAGTCTGCTAAACCCCTTGTGTTCATGGTCATATTGCCAAAACTTAAGAGATAAACCCAAATTAGATATGCTGAATTTTGATGTAATTATGTATGTGTTAGACACAATGCTAATAAATCTCTTATTTCTAAGTAGCTGCCAAGTCCACTGATTTAAATTATAATTTCCTTCTGAGCGAAGCAGAAAATTGTTATACTCATAAAAAAAACTGGAGTTGAAGTTTTTTCATAGATGTTAAATCTAATATAATACATTCAAATCATTATAAAGAGCAATGACTTAAGATTTTTACAGTATTTGACTATACAAAATCATTAAAAGCAGCAATTAGAGATATCTCATTTCTAATTACTGATCTCAATAGTTCAAAGAAATTTCTTCTGTGACATCCAAAAATATAATTTGCAACACACATTGTAAATATAGTTTTAATCAAATAATCCGCATTAGTGAATCATAAGCACAGTAATTATATGTTAAATCCATCTCAAATTACAGTAATTAATTGTAGTAAACAAGATTTAGAAGAACAGTTAATAAACAACAGACTGGTTAAATAAGCTACATAGCATATACATAATGGGTAAAATTGGTATTTTCTAAGAATATTTAATAATGTGGGAATTTAGGGCTGGGGATATACCTCAGTTGGTAGAGTGTTTGCCCTGCATGCACAAGGCCCTGGGTTCAATCCCCAGTAACACACACACACACACACACACACACACAAATAATAATAATAGAATTTAAATAGTATACTGCTCCATTATTTTTTTAATTTTTTGAGTGCTGAGGGTTGAACTCAGGGGCACTCAGCCACTGAGCCACATTCCCAGCCCTAATTTGTACTTTAGTGACAGGGGCTCATTGAGTTGCTTAGAGCCTCGCTTTTACTGAGGCTGACTTTGAACTCAAGATCTTCCATCTCAGCCTCCTGAGCTGCTGGAATTACAGGCATGCACTACTGCATCCAGCTAATATACTGCTTCATTTAAAAAAATTTATATAATTTATTTTTTATAGACGGATACAATATCTTTATTTTTATGTGGTGCTAAAGATTAAACCCAGAGCCTCATGCATGCTAGGTGAGTGCTCTACCTCTGAGCCACAACCCCAGCCCCTTAAAAGAACTTTTTAAGCCTTACAGAGTAAGTAGTAATCTAGGACGATCAAATAAAATGCAAATGTACTTTTTAAAGTGAAGTAATTTCATGGAAGAACAAACAGTACATCATAGTTCTGAATTCAGTATGCTTTTTGGGAGACCTAGAATACTTAAAAGAATGAATCCTCTTTAAGAAATCCTGAATAAGGTATGTTTATTTGGTCAGAGGTTTTCACAGGTTTTAAAAACAAGAGTCAAGATTATATTGCCAGGGGCTGGGGCTGGGGCTTAGGAGTAGAGCACTTGCCAAGCATGTGTGAGGCACTGGGTTCCATCCTCAGTACCACATAAAATATAAATAAATAAAGTTTTAAAAAGATAATCAGAAAAAAACCCACTGAGGAAAAAAAGATTATATTGCCAGATGATACCAATGATTGTGTTAACAATTATGGCTAGAGCCATATACTTGAATTTCTAACCTGGACTTAAGGAGTTACAGAAGAATTTAAGATGACAGCTATCTACAAGCTAAAAGAAGAGAACATGAGTTAACTATATTTTGAATGTAGGAAGGAAAGCTGGGGAGAACTGAATGAGGGAAAGTCCAAAAGCAAGAAAATGTATATTAACCATAAAAATTTAATATTTTATAGTGATCATGAAGGAAGAGTTGGTAGAAGAGAGGATGGAGAAATCAAGAATGGGACTGAAGAACTAAGTTGGGGCCTGTCATGACTGAGTCAGGCTGAGTTTAAACTTAATCCTGAAGGCAAGCACAAATGATTAAATGATTTAAAGCAAGAAAGAAAAACCACCAGTTGTGTATTTTTTTTTAAAGATATTTTCTGATCTTAATTACCACTCATCAAAAAGATAAGGTCAATTTATTTCCTTTTCTTCTCCATACATAACCATAAACTTCTTGAAAATAGAGCGCTTGTTCCAAGCTGCTTACCTACTGCTTATTAGCTTACTATCTGGCATCTAACAGTTGGCCAAAAATATCTATTGAATAAATGTGAAGGCATATGGTTCTATTCTTAATAGGTAAAACAGAACAGCTGTATTGTACATGCAATATGGGGAATGGGTTGGGGAAAATATGGAGTACGCAACAAGAGAATGACTAGAGTCAAACCAAATAGGCAATAATGTCCAAACTAGTACACAGTAAAACAGCAATGCTAATAGATGGAGTAAAACTGACATGACTTGATAATTACTGGACAGATCAGTATTACCTGAGGATAGTATTGATATCCTCTTGAGAAAACTGAGACATGTAACAATAACAGCAACTCAAACTTGAGAGTTAATCCATCTCCACTCACAGAGAAGCTATGAGCAGGCACATTATTTTCCTTAAATTATAATTCTGGTAATTCACAAATGCAGAAACAAAGTCTGAGACCTTGGGTAATTTGCCTAAAGTGTCTCGACTAACAGGCTCTGGAACAATACAGGGCAATATATCATAGTTCTGATAACTGAAATAGGTCCTGGAAAGCTAGAATAGTGAAGGGGAAGAGGGAAAAGGGTAAAAGGAAAGGGAGAAGAAAGGAAGGGAAGGAAAACAGAAAAGGAGGGAGATAGAAATGAATAGGGGAAAAAAAAGGAAGACAAGAAAGTAATTTCAGTTTCACTCTATTATATCAACAGAGCCACTGAAGTTCCTCAATTCCAAGTATAACTGTAACAGTTTTGGGGGAGGGGATTTCCAATTAATCCTATCGATGCTCAACTCTGTCATAAAAATCTTCAGTATAACACCCATTATACACATAGCCTTTGATCAGTGCAACTCAATGAAAACTATCAAAATTAACTACTTGGAAAATGTATACCTAGACAACATAGTGGTATTTTCAGAACAAATCAGATCAAGACACTGACATTAAACCTTTCTAACACTTTCAAATTTATTTAGAAACAGAACAAAATTTTTAGCATGTACACAAGACCCTCATATCTATATCTCTAATCTCATTTCATACCCACATTCCTCCTTTGCACCAGCCCATCTGTTTCTGGAACATATCAACTTCTTTTCTGCTTCAGGAACTCTGCTCTTAGTTCTTCATGTGGTTCTTCCTCATTTTCTATTCTCATCCTAAATCTTAAAGAGTACCTCCTCAGACATGGTTTACTAACCTACTCTATCTAAATGAAACCTCAATGTTACTCATTACCATAGCATCTAATTATTTTCTTTACAGTACTTTAAACACCACTGTAGGTTTCTTTCCACAAGAATGTGAATCCTCTGAGAGAATTTCATTCTCTAGGTCCACAGTTGACTCCCAAATGCCTGAAATAATACTTTCCATACAGAAGTCAATGAACTCTGTGGGAAAGGAGGGAATAAGAGAGACAAACCTAGATACTAGCAGACAATCAACAAATATTATTAATGAATTAAATTATTACATTGTGGTGCAGCTCACCATAAATCATTTAAAAACTGAATATTGCACAGGAAAAATGGTGATTCTGATTTTAGAAAAGGTGATTATAGTAGTAATTAGGGAATGAGTCCACTTGTCTTTTCTACTAATAACTCTAGTTCATGGTAATAAAACCAGAATGATGAAAAAAATTACAATTTAATGTAAATTAAAAAATACAGTAGGGCCGGGGTTGCAGCTCTGTGGTAGAGCCGCTTGCCTAGCATGTGTGAGGCACTGGGTTTGAATTCTCAGCACTGCATACAAATAAATAAAAATAAAGGTCCATTGACACCTAAAAAAAAAAAAAAATACAGAAGACAAAAATTACACCAGATTTTATATAATAAATAATTCTATCAAAGATTATGCCATATGCCAAAATGTTAATAGTTTATCTTGGATGGTTTGATAATTTTTATTGGTATCATTGTATATTTAAAAAATTCTCTACAATATTATTACTTGTAGAATCACAACAAAAACTGAAAAAAAGAACAAGTACCATACTTTGTTAATTCTAAAACTAGTGATAACTATGACTAAAGCATTCAAATAAACAATTTTGCAAACTACTATCTAATTACAAATAACTCATTTAAAATTTTTTTCAGATGATAACCATTAAAGCCTACTTACTTTAGATTTTTTTTAAAATTACTATTCTGCCATTATCACAGTTAGCAGGTTTTTTTTTTTCTAATCTTGAAAAATACAGTTCAGAATGGCAGGAAAAAATACCCTCTTTCCATTATATTCTAAACTAAATTCAATGCTCATTGTGTAATGTTGAATATATTACTTAACCTCAATAATTTCAATTTTCCAACTTGTAAATAACACCAACAATTGAAGATATTCTGGCATCCCCAACATTGTCTAAATAAAGAGTAGTCATTATTATCCATGAGAATATTATCTACTAGCTAGACTATCAGCACTTTGAAATATTCTGATCTCCTTGTTTCACAACTGCACCCAAGTCTAACACTGAGCCAGCACATTTGTTGTATCAATTATTATTCACTATCTTTTTCAGTGAGAGCTATGGTCAGAACTGTAGGAGTCTTACCAATCTCCTCCTAATTATTCTAATGGAAAGTTTTTAAAAAATCAACCCCTTTCTTTCTCTCTCTCTGTGATGCTGGGAATCTAAATTAACTCTTAAAAGCCAGAAGAAGTAAAAGATTAAATCAGATGCCTCCACACTATCTTATGGCAACAGAAAATAAATGAATTAAAAAAAAAAGATAGTTTTAAACAAGGTAATGTTACTAGCCATTTAGATCCATACTTCTATATCATATACACTGAAGTTACTATTTTAGACATCACCTAAGACTTCCCATTTTAAGATTTGTATGACACACCTTCCCACTAAATTTTAATCCCTTTTTTGGTTAAACTTATTGGAGTTTTTGCACAATTATGGTTAGAGAAATACTACTCACTTGTATAGCTAATAAATTTACTGTGATGATATCCCCTTTCTTACAAATTTTTTCCTTTTTTTGTGTGTGTGTGTTCCTGTCTTTTCTCAGATAATGCTAATTACCTAATTACCTTTTTATTCCAAAAGCTTAAGCACATCTTTTAGTCTATTTTTGTCTAGAAACCTCATATTTTTTTCCTTCCCCAAATCAAATGGCTGTTCCTGTTACACAACAGGTGAAAATATCTCAATTTAGGACATTCTAAAACTTTACTTTGGCTTCCTGTTTTGATGAAAGACCAAGGCCAGGCACAAAGGCTGACAATTGGTGGACAACAGAAGTAAACTTCAATGGTTCATAAATCTATCATGACTCATTCCACAGTTTCAGGACCTTTTTGTTTTTTGGCATCTTCCTCTTTTCAAATTCCTCCTAGATGGTGGTATCCAGCTGTGCAGGAGACATGGTAACACAACTCCTGCACTCTAAAGAGCAGCAATCTTCTCTTTAGCTCCACTATTTCCTCCAGCAATAATTGCTCCTACAGGAACCATTCTCCTGCCTGGAGGCAGTTAAAATAGCAATGAAGGACACTACAGGCTTGGCATTTGGAACTGAATTATGTTTTTTTCAAAAATTCTGCAGCATTTTCTTCTGTATTACCACCAATTCAACAACCAATAGGATATCTTTTGTGGCTGAATCATTCAAAAGGATTTTAAGGCAGTCAATAAAACTGGTTCCATTAAAGGATCACCCCCAATGCCAACACATAAAGATTGCCCCAATCCAACTTGTGTTGCTTGGTGTGCTTCATAAGCCAGGATGCCAGATTTGGACACAATACCTTTTCTTCCTTTCTTGTGAATATGGCCAGGCATGATGCCAATTTTGCATTCTCCAGGGCAGTTTGGCCCAATTAGCTTTGTTTTTCCCTGGTTTAACAGTTTGTGCTTGAACCTTACCATATTCTGTTGTGGAATACCTTCAGTAATGCACACAACTAAGGACAGTTCTGCTGCAATAGCTTCATCAATAGCCAAAGCAGCAAAAGAAGGAGGAACATACATGACAGAAGCTGTTGCTCCTGTCTGTTCTTTGGCCTCCTTCACAGTATTAAAGGCAGGTAAATCCAGATGTGTCTTGCCTCCTTTCCCTGGAGTGGTTCCTTCACTGAGTTTGGTGCCATAGTCCAATGCCTGCAGGCTAGCTATGAAAGGTGCCCAGCTTACCTGTGAAACCCTGGCAAACGACCTTTGTATTTTGATGTCTCTAGAAAGCTACACTGGAACAATGCTAAATTGCATTCTGTTGCAGCAGAAAGGCACATGACAGCAGGCAAGTGGCAGCCAGGCAGCTGCTGCCAGAGGCTACGGTTGCGGTTGCAACTGCAGTGGCTCTATAAACCTCATTTTTGTAAGGAAAAAAAAGGTCTATTCTCTGTTATCCTGCACTAGTTTGAACTGGATATCCATTAAGTTCACTGTGCAAGTGTCATCTTGGGATGCCCCTTTGTTGCTTTCCTGTATTGGATCTTCTTTTTCCCAGCTCCTATGTTTTCTTTTTGCTACTTTTAATGATTTTTATTAGTGTGTAAGGTGTACTAACATCCCAAGAAAGACTGCTTAAGACACCACTAACTGCATGATCCAATAGCCATTTCCAAACCACTACCCCCAGTGTACTACATGAAGACTGGAAATGCTAAATATTTGCTTTCCTAGACTTACTGAAGCCAGGTCTCACAGTTCTAATCAATGAAATAAATGTATGCAGAGTACCACAAGGAGTTTGCTGGGCAGGTTTTGCTTTGTTTCTTTCTTTTCTTACCTGGAACAAAGGAATTATGTTTGAGGTAGTTCACACAACTTGCTGGCATGATGCTACAGCTTCATGTTAAAGAAGAGCATAACAGAAACTGTTGAATCACTACATTAATCCCAGACAATCTAACTCTTGATTTCTTATTCTGTGAGAGAAATGATTCTATAATTGTTTAAGCCACTGTTTAATGGCTTTTCTTTACTTGCCCTTCTACTCCCAACTGGGAATGAACCCAGGGTCACTCTACCACTAAGCTACATCCCAAATTCTTTTTATTTTCAGACAGGGTCAACCTCCTGCCTCAATTCCCTGAGTTGCAGGGATTATAAAGCATGTGCCACCAGGCCTAGCATTTAATAGATTTTTCTATTACTAGGAGGAAAACATATTTCACTGATCAACCTTGCATGTATGAAAATAATACTTTTCCCTTTTGTTTTACTGTTTGTCTAGAAATAGAATTCCAAGTTGATGATAATTTTCTCTCAAAATTTTCAAGAATGTGGTTTCCCCGTATCTCATAGCTTCTAATGTTGCTGAGAATTTCTATCGTTGTTAAGTCCTGTTCCTTTGAACCTCATGTTGCTCTAGAAACTTTTAAGAACTTCTCTTTATACCAGATAAATGGAACTGCACAATGCATAATGATATGACTTCATGGTAAGAGGACTTCATGAATTTATTCATTAAATTCAGTTTACTGACTTCTGTAGGAGAACATTTATAATCTGGAGGTCAATACTTTTTAATTTGAGGAAAATTTCTTTTTTTTTTTTTTTAGAGAGAGAATTTTTTTTTAATATTTATTTTTTAGTTTTTTTTTTGGCAGACACAACATCTTTGTTTGTATGTGGTGCTGAGGATCGAACCCGGGCCACACACATGCCAGGCGAGCACATTACCGCTTGAGCCACATCCCCAGCCCTGGAAAATTTCTATTATTATTTTAGTCTCTTACATTCTTTTTGCTCACTGAAGAAAAAGTGGATTTTCTGGATTGATTGTTTTTTGGTGTGTGTTGGGGGATACTGGCGGTTGAGCCTAGAGGTGCTTTACCACTGAGCTACATCCCTACCACTTTTTATTTTGAGACAGAGTCTTGTTTAGTTGCTTAGGGCCTTGCTAAGTTGCTGAGGCTGGCCTTAAACTTGTAATCCTCCTGCCTCAGCCTCCCAAGGCACTGGGATTATAGATATGGGTCATGGTGCCTGGCTAGATTGATTTTTTTTCTCTACTTTAAGGGAGATTTCTTTCTATTAATCTCAGTGTTTCCACTTTTTTATTCTAGCAAAACAAATTCCTTAAAAGCTATTTTTTGTCTATCTCTGATTGCATCCTATTATAATTTAATGGTTATAATATCTTTTTCTCTAAGGTGATCTTGATTAGTTTTTATTTATTGTGTCCTGCTCATTATTTCAGATTTGTTTAGGTTTTGTCTCTCTCTCATGGGCAAGGTCCTACCCAGAAGATGTCTAACAAACTGTGTGGCAAAAGTACAGAAATAAAAACTTAATAGAAATCTGTGTTCACACAGCCACTGTGTTGGGAACTGGACATCAAGATTAATCAATTTATTAGTTGTAGTAGTGAAGATAAATCTCTAGAGGGTGAATCTCTTGCTTTCTGTCTAGCAGAAAAGATTGGAGTAGAGTCCTCCAGTCAAACTACTTCACAGGTAGTTTTTAAACTTTGGTGCTATCTTCTATTTATAGAAGAATATTTTTAAAGGTGTTTCTTCTTTAATATGAACAATTTCAAGAAAAAGATATTTTTTCTAGTTTTGGCTCTGTTTTAGAAGACTAATCAACATATTATCCAGAAATGATATACTTAAGACAGGTGTTTTTATCCCCATTTTATCTACATTCAAACAACCAGCAATTTAAAAATCTATCTTGTAGGGCTGGGGATGTGTCTCAGTTGGTAGAGTACTTGCCTTGCATGCACAAAGCCCTGGGTTCAATCTCAGCCCCCCCCCAAATAATAATTATACACACACACACACACACACATATGCAATTTAAACCACTGGGCTTGATCAAAGCCATTCTATTGGGTATAGAAATCACAGGTAAATCAGCTATTATGTAGAGTAACCATAAACTATCAAAACAAGACACTTTTGAGAGTACAAAGGGAACTATTAATAATTATGACAGGGGCTGGGTTGTGGCTCAGCAGTAGAGTACTTGCCTCTTACATGTGAGGCACTGGGTTTGAGCCTTAGCACCACATAAAAATAAATAAAGATATTGTGTTCAGGTATAACAAAAAAAATTAAAAAAATAATTATGACAGGGCAACATGCATAAACTGGGCAAACCAGTTACCCTATCACTAGGCTAATAACTTCTTAGATACTAAGCTTATAAACTTATCAGATGTTACCAATAACATGAATCTTCATTCAGAACAAAGATATTTCCTACTATGCTGCTATCTAATCTATAGATCACTACAGTGAAAACAGAAGGTAGAAAGAATTAGCAAATATAAAATATTACAGTTTTTAAGATATTGCTTCTTGTAATAACCCTCCCCCCATAAATGTGCATATACCCCCCCACACACACAAATTGCTGTATAAAGTCATATATCTTTCTGCTTGAATAAAATAACAATAGTTATTCACATATTTTAAAAAAGATTTAGGGAGTTTCTTCCTCTAACTCAGAATTATTTCAATAAAAAATAGAGAAAGGGTTAAGGATGGTTTAAAAAAAAATGGGTTAGAGTGTTCTACCTAAAGCAGTTAAGGCACGAGACAGGAAATCAATCCCTAAATGCTCTTACCCATCCCAGAGTCTTTCTTGGTGCCATCTGATATTATGTCTACATGATCAGAGTCCACATCATAACTAAAGAAATCATTTAAATAGGTCTTTGATCGCTGGCCTCCAAACACATATAAGCAACGATTTTTCTGAAAAAGAAAGGGACAAAGAAGGGAGAAATATGTCACTTCTGTGAAGAATTCAGAATGGTTCTTTTAAAATTTAAATCACTACAAATGTAGTTTATGATAGATCCCATGCAGTGAAGAACCATGCTGGAATAAAGAGCAAAGAGAAATCTTTCTACATACTGCTAAGAGATGACCTCAAGGATACCCTGTTAATGTAAAAAGGCAAGGTGCTAAATAATGTACACAGGTTGTTGCCTTTGTGTAAGAAACAACAAGTAATATCTGTATATGTATGAGAGAGACAGCAAGAGAGAGACAGAGAGAGAGAGAGAAAGAGAGAGAGAGCGAGAACGCGAGCGCACACTGTGTGCTTCAACTATGTGTATGTGTGCATTTGCTACTGCTTTTTTTTTTTTTTTAAACAAAGGAAGGAGAAACCAAAACCTAATAAAGGATAGTTATTTACAGGGAAATGATCCTTTTTAATCCCTATCCAGAAAACAGGGATAAAAACCAGATCTCTCACTTGTATGTACCAGCCTCCAGAATTATCTATGAGAAATAAACTTCTGTTGTTAAAATGCCACTCAAAAAACAAAAACACAAAAACAAAACACAAAAAATCCAAGATCTCACAGCCAGGTGTAGTGGTGCACACCTATATTTCTAGTTATTCCAAAGCCTGAGGGCAGAAGGAAGGTTATAAGTTCAACGCCAGGTTGATTCGTCTCAAAATAAAACCGAAAAGGAATGTAGCTATGATAGAGTTTAATCAGATATAAGTGGCCTTGGGTCAATCCCAAATACCAGGTTGGGAAGGGAACCCTGAAAAACAAATAAAAGATCTCTCCAAAAAGTATCTTGACTTAGGGTTTTGACTCTAGTACTGTGTATATGTTATTATTTACTCAGAACACAAAAATAAAAACCTCTAAAATTTGAAGAAAGGAAAAAAAAACTTATCTGTACATAATGATCTGACCAAATGGAAACATCACTATACTGAGAAAGTATTATCTGTAGTGCTTTTTAAAATCATAATTTTTTGACTAGTCATTCCTATTGTGCTAAATCCTAAACTGAAAAATAATCAGAAAGCAATCTCAAACAGTTCTCAGAAATTTTTGTTGTTAGCTTCATTATTCTGAAAATTGTTATAGATAAAGCAAGTAATACAGTATTGTTGCACGAAGCAGGTTTTAACCTTAAAAGATACACAGGTACAAAATCAAAATCATTAAGTGAAAGAAAACAATTTTCAATTTCAAGATTTAAAAAATATATATTTTCAACCCATGGATGGTTTAATCTTAGAATGCAGAACTCATGGATATGACAACTACATTAAAATAAAATACCTGAGATCTGCTATGTAACCCATTAAGTTCCAAGTTTTCAATTCTGCAAATATTTCAACAAAATTGACAAAGGTACGCTAAAACAGGTAAAAATCATAATCTAGAGTTTACATAAATTATTAATCTTCATATTATAATTATAGTGTTAATATTATAACTATATTCTTAGTTTTATAACTATATTAAATGTTATATACTATGTTTTAGGTATTTATAGGTGCTCCATATCTATCAAAATGGGACAAAATACTCAAGCACAATAAAATTTAAGAATAAAAATCAAAGGCATATCAAGGAATGAAATTAAATATGGGCAGAGTAGATATGTGAGAAATGAACAGAAGAGTATTAATTACTGTTGGAACTCATGAGTATACAGAAATTTATAATTATACTCTTCTCGCTACTTCAAGAGAGAGAACTTGTTTAAACTACATGTTAAAAGACACATATGAAATACTTTTTAATATTGATTTAAAACTGTCCTTAAAATAAAGACTAACATTTCCTTAAAACATTTGAAAAGATTAAAGTCTAAATTCTGGTTTTACTGGTAAATTTTAATTTTAATTATATAAAATCAATTCCTTATTCTTTGTACTTAATGGAGAGTAGTAAAGGTTTTCCCTGTGCTATGAGAACAGATAAAAATATTGCCCTTCTAATTACTAAAAGTGAGTGCAAAGTCATAAGAAAGGGAAAGAGCTCTACTATCTAGATAAGCAATAAAATTAGACATAATATTGTGTAGATTAGTATTCAGGTAACAGCTATTTAGGAGTTACTAGGTTGATGGAAAGAGTCTCAAATAATTTTCTGTTAAAGGAAATTTCATTTTTCTCTCTCATTGCTACAACTAATCACTTATTTCTAGAAAATTAAAAGCTTTGTCCTCTTAGTGAAGATTTAGATTTAACCACTTCTTTTCCTACAAAAATATACATGAAAAAATAACACAATAGAAGCACAGAATATTCTTACTGAGTGGAATAGCATGCAGTGTCCTATGCGAGACTGGATGTCCTCAGGCCCAGCATTACAGGAGTCCTCTCGAAGAAGTTTCCAGGTTTGACATTGACAGTTGAAAGCAAACAACCCACTGAATTGTGGTTCACTGGCTCTGCTGTCATCTACGCTGCCATTACATGTCAAAATTCTACCACCAAAGGTGTAGATCATATGTTTTTCTGAGTCCATACACATCTATCAGAACAAGACAACAGATAAAATTGTTGACATGTGCTCAAATGAAACCAATGTGTGTGTGCAGTTTTACATTCTCAAACAATGACCACCGCCACCTGAATTTGTCCTTAATGACACTAAACACCACCCCTGCCTATCATATGAACATACTGCAACTGTTTACAGCCTGGCAGAGATTCAAGTTAAGAGTTATAAATACCTTTCCAGGTTTGCATTTGTACCAGTGAAAATAAAGCATGTTGAGTCAAAGAACTTTCTGCTTTCTTTAAACTGCATAATTAAAAAAAATTTTTTTTAGTTGTTGGTAGACCTTTATTTTATTTATTTATATGTGGTGCTGAGAATCAGACCCAGAGCCTCACACATGCCAAACAAGTGCGCTACTGCTGAGCCACAGCCACAGCCCCAAAACTACATAATTTTTTATCAATGAACATAATATGTTGATTTATTCCTAAGAGTGAACCCTAATCATACTCTATGGGAAAATAGAAATCATACCCTCATTTTTATCCTCCTTACAGAAATTCCCTTCTTCCTGTTCTAGGTAACCTATTAATATTGCTTCAATTTAATAAGAGAGCATATATGCAAATCAGAGTGATACAGCTAACTTCAGTCCTGCATTTATTTTATAAAACTTTAAATTTAATTCTTTTTGAATTAAGCCATGTAATTCATATTCAAAAGCCAATCTTGATGCTTCCATTCTTTCAATTAAATATTATAGCTTTTCATAAAAATATATGAGAAACAGCCATTTGTCACAACAGTAAGAATCAAATTCTATTTCAAAGAATATATAAGTCTAAGTTGGAAGTTAGGATGTTAAACACAGTGACATTTATAAAGAATAAATTAGGGCTGGGGATATAGCTCAATTGGTTGAGTGCTTGCCTCACATGTACAAGGCCATGGGTTCAATTCCCAGGGTCACACCCCCCCAAAAAAAAGAAAGAAAGAAAAAAGAATAAATCATGTACACAAAACATGGTATGATTTTCCTAAAATACAAACTGACCTTCAAGTATTCAATTTGCTCCTCCCACCAGATTGTTTTTGTCATTCATCTATTTTTGTATTTTTAACAAAAAGCTGTTTGAATAATTGTAAAGTTTTTTAAAAAGTACTACTATAAAAAGAAAAGATTCTCGGGGGTAGGGCAGTGGCTCAGTGGTAGAGCATTCGCCTAGCACGTTCGAGGACCTGGGTTCAATCCTCAACACCACATAAAACAATAAATAAATAAGTAGATAAGTAAAATAAAGGTATATTAAAAAAGACTGTGAGAAGAAAATTTGTTTTGTATTCTTTTTTTAAAAAAAAAAAAGAAAGAAAGAAAAGAGGGGCTGGGGCTGTAGCTCAATGGCAGCGTGCTTGCTTGGCATGTGCGAGGCACTGGGTTCGATCCTCAGCACCACATAAAAATAAACAAAAAAGTGAAGGCATTCTGTCCTTCTACAATTCCAAAAATAGATAGATAGATAGAAAGAAAGAAAGAAAGAAAGAAAGAAAGAAAGAAAGAAAGAAAGAAAGAAAGAAAGAGAAAGAAAGAGTCTAGCATCTCCCAATTTTACCTAATACTAAAAGTACCTGTCCTTATTTGCCATTTCCCAAGTTTCTTGACTTCCACAAATTAAGATGTAAATACTGTTTTCCCAAGGGTGAAATCATAGTAATTCTGTTTGGAAAACTAAAGATGTCAAAGTTTTCATTTCACTGGCATTGCACAGAACATGTTCCTACTTTTTAATCTTAATTTATGATATCTTTAAAAACAATTCATACATTGCTGAAGACAATTCAGTTGGCACCACTCAGATACTACACTCTGACTCAGGTGTCACTGAAGCTTGATCACATTATTCTATCCTAAGAACTTACTAAGACCCAGCTCTCTAAATAACTGGAGATCATGCAGAAAATCTTGAGGGGCCCACATTAAGTGAGTTTGCTTCCATTTTCTTAAATTCACAGATACATACTAATGGCCAATCTCTGTTTACCAAGCCCTTATGATTCTATTTCATGTAGCTAAAAGGGGAGTGTTTCTTTTCTTTTGGTGATATTTAAGCTTAATTGGTCATAATTAATCTGATAATTGTAATCTTTCTTCAGATCTGGAAATTTTTGTTTTTTTCCTTGAGTACAACTTACTGAAATTTTTATTTCACTGACAAATACTTAATTCATAATTTTTTGATTTCTTTTATGGAAGTGCATCTTCCAGAACTACTTTAAAAATATCACTTTAAATTAGTTTTCTTCAGTTTACTTCTAGCTATTTTCTTTAATCATTAATTTGTTGAGTTGGTACCCTTCTCTCATTAATTTTTCCCAAATAACTAGATTTGAGGGGTAGTCCTCTTTGTATCTGAAAATCCATATTCATAAAATCCATATTGCTATACTTTCTCAGGGTCCTGGATAGGAAGAAGAGAGATAGGATGCTATGAAGGTTCTTCAGCAGCCAGTGCCCTTTGCTTTGTCTTTCCAGCCCTTAACATTAGATAATTATCACTGCCAAGTGCTTACTTCGTCATACTGGAGAACACTCAGCTATTTAGTCACTGATTATTTAATGTTTGCCCAAATATATAAACTCTGAAACTCAAGCTATGTCCTAGCTTTTGGTGCTATCTTAAGATGTCCTAGTTTCTTCTGGTTGAATCTGATCCTACCTGTTTTCTACCTTTCGGGAAGATTCCACAAATTTTTGAGGTTCTCTGAAGACACTATTTTTCAACACTACTGCTAATGTATTCTTATTATTTCAGAGAATACAATAAGGAAGACATTATGTAACTAATTAAAACAAATAAAAAAAATAGAAAAAAAGAAAAAGAAATGAATCTATTCTCTTTCTTCTTAAAAAAAAAAAAGTATATGTTCAGCTTGCCAATTACCCAATTTGGTCCAGGGAGAATGTCATTGAGCTGAGATCTTTAATTCTTTTATTGAAATTTTTTCCTGCTACTTTGCTCCCCATTTTCTAGTAATTTCCTCAAAATGTTGCTATTCAATAGACATTTTGGTTTAATAAAAAATCTTTGGCTTACACTGTCTTTTCTTGAATATTTTCTTGATGTTGTTTTATTGTCTTTTGACATTTGCTATGTTGTAGTATAGGTATTGTCTCTCCAAAAGGCTCATGATTTAAAGGTTTAGTCTTCAGGGTGGTGCTACTGGGAGATGTTATGAACCTTCAGGAGATGGTGCCTTATGGAAGGTCCCTGAGTCATTGGAGAGTGTGACCCCCAACAGTGATTCTGGGAGAACAACCCACCTTTTCTTTTGCTTCCTGGCTCATGATTGTAAGTAGTCTGCTTTGCCACATGTTCCTACCATGAAGTGCCATCCCTGCCAAGAGGCCCAAACAAAGACATCACCTTATCATAGACTAGAACCTACAGAACTGTGAGCCAAAATAAACTTTCTCTTTGTAAGTTAACTCTCCTAGTGAATGCAGATATAGAGAAATCTGTTATCAGTCTTATTTCAGTTCTTTTATAGGTGACTTCATCATTTTGTCTAGTGGCTAACATACAATCTCTTTGTTTTTTAAATCTAATGTTACTACTCTATGTCTTAGAGTTAAATGTCTGGGTCACTTTTCCCTAAATATAGTGCGTACATCTGATATATAGAGAAAGTCATTCTTAACTACATTTTTTTTTGAATGTTGATTTCTCTCCTTCCTTCCTTCCTTCGTTCCTTCCTTCCTTCCTTCCTTCCTTCCTTCCTTCCTTCCTTCCTTCCTTCCTCCCTCCCTCCTTCCCTCCCTCTCCCCCCTCCTCTCTTTCTTTCTTTCTTTATTAGGGATTGAACCCAGGGTACTTCACCACTGAGCTATATCCCAAGTCCTTATTATCTTTTATTTTGAGACAGGGTCTTGCTAAGTTACTGAGAGCCTCACTAAATTGCTGAGGCTGGCCTTGAACTCATGATCCTCCTGCCTCAGCATCCCAAGATGCTGGGGTTATAGGCGTGTGCAATTGCACCTGGTTGGTATTCTTCTTTAAGAGGGCTCCAATTATGTATATGCTGGCTTTCCTCTAATTTCTGTAATTTTCTGGCTAATCTTTTTTATCTCTTTATTTTTCTTTTCTTTTATACTACTTTTATTATTTATGATTCTTACCTATTCTTCTTTATGCTCCTGTAGATTAGTCTTCATTTCCAAAAGGGATATGGTTTTCTTCAATTTCTTTCCTGAGTTTTACCAAGTCTGGTTTTACCTGTTTCTATTATTTAGCTATCTGGTCTGCATTTATAAATTCATGCTTTGTTGTTTTCTTTAGAGTTTCAAGCTTCATTAAGTCATTTAATTCATGTTAGGATACTGGGATATAATTTTCACTTGCTTTAGTGTGAAGGAAAGTCTTGCTGTTATTTTTCTTTACACTAGTCTTCTTTGAAATAGCTCTCTAAGGATTTGGTATTTATTGCTGTTCACAGTTTTTCATATTTAAGTGTGCTGATTTTCCCTGAACCAGAAACCTTTTAGAGGATTCCAACTGGATTCCAATGGAAGGGGCATGATCTTTATCAACAATTTCTTCCTCTGTTGCTACTGAATTGAATGATTTCTTTAAAATGTGATGATTTCTTTAAAATGTCATGCATTCTCTAACTTTATGAGTTTCATCTGATTCAGGGGGCTCTATCTCAAGCTTTGAGTTCCTCCAGTTCCTTCTAGCTATTTATTGCAAAAGGAGCCACTGTGCCCCACTGTCACTGTGTTTCCTGCACATTTAGACATTTACCACCTCGGGACCTTTCTGGTATTCTCCACATGTTAATTCACTGACCGCCGTGCTGCTCAGCTCCTAAAACTTCCCACCATGATGTACCATTGCTAACCTCCCTCAGCATTCCCAGTTCTCTTCATTGATTGTTGTGGGCTTCAACACAAGTTTTAAGTATTTTGGTTGTTTTTGGGTAAACTTATAAGGAATTAGGAATTGGGATTACCTTGTCTCCTAGTTTTGCTAAATATGTGTCTTGTGTGTGTGTTTAAAAAACAAAAACAAAAACAAAAACCCTCTCTGTTTGAGTCTCACTGTTTCTGAAAACCACATAAAGCAACAATGTGGAAAACTTGAGAACTAAACTGTCATTACGTTCTTTAGAAATAAAAAAGTCTTTGAACTTGAAAATGGAGACTTATACAATTATGTTACTTTTTCAGCACCACACAGCTAGCTGTTAGCTGAAGTAGGACTAAAATCCTAGTTTCTTCACCCCAATATGCTGCAGTACCATCTGATTCAGGTGAAGACCAAGCATTATTTAATAGAACCCAGCTTCTAAAGAACATCCTACTTTATCAAATTCAAGAGACAAAGGCCAGCCTCACAGAACTCTACATGTACTATATATAGTCAGACTATCCCTATACTATTCTTTTTTTAATCCATAAAAATAAAAGACATCACCATCTTCAGTAAAAGAATATGCAGGAACTTGGGATCAAAAGAATAAACTGTTCCCTAACATTGTTATGTGCTGATGCTGTTTTAGAAGACCAAAACCAGACCGCTTTCTTGGAGTTCTTATTTTCTACAGGAACACCACTGAGGATGTCAGCAAAGTGTGCACAGCTCTGAGGAGCTCAGTTACATATAGCCAGCAAAAGTTCCACATTCATTCTGGGGAGTACTTTGAAGACTAATGTTTATGATTTACCACCTAATTCACTTCATAGGCAATAATACATACCTCTCTCTTTGCCATTCTCCTATAAAAACTACATATTAGTATTAATATAGTATAGTAATAAGATAGCTTTAAAGTAAAGAATTAACAAAAATCTGAAAAGATTAAAAAAAAAAAGACCTGGGTTTTGACTCCTACGTAAGATTTTAGACTTATGTTTGATTTTGTCATAAGTCTAGCACCACCTCTCATTTCCCAAGTACTAGATAATGCTACCATCAATAGTGTGACAGATCTTGAGTCTTTTTTCCCCAACATTCCAAAAAAACATTGCCAATGGGCTGAACCAAATAAAACTGCCTATAAAAATTCAAAGTGGTTACTGTTTTACTTGACTTATCCTAAAATGATATGGAATAAATATTCAAAGATACCATAAGAATAACACTGATGGGGATGATGATGATGGCTATAAGCACATTAGTGTCAAAATGGCTTCTAGAATTACTGCATGCAGTCTCCTTGTCTTAACACCATTACATGACTTCTATTGGTACTGAGTTTAACCTTAAACTAGCATATGTCAAATTCCTACCTAGGTTCCTAAGTTTCTGGCTATAAACAAAACTGAGCATATTTTACTTCATTTGGAAGAAAAGCTCAAGATTTCAAATTCCTGAATTCATTATAAATTGATTTTAAATTTCTGCCAGGTAAGAAAAAAGATTAAAAAGGCAAGTTATTATGTTATAATTTGTGGATATTTACTATAAA
The DNA here is from genome assembly GCF_052094955.1 of Ictidomys tridecemlineatus. NCBI lineage: Eukaryota > Metazoa > Chordata > Mammalia > Rodentia > Sciuridae > Ictidomys > Ictidomys tridecemlineatus. The sequence goes on along the minus strand of NC_135478.1, from coordinate 208,729,486 downwards.
ACTAAATTTGTTTTTTCCTAATATTTTTCTATTTACTCTCCATACTAAAGTTCTTACGTTTAGCAATAATGTTCTGAGATCTTGGTAATTGAGCCTACACCAAATTCAGGATGTAGTATAAATTTGGGGTAGGCTCAATTAAAATAAAGAATAACATTATACATACTGAAACAATAATTATTTTTATAATCTGTCATAGGTGTTTATAGTGTTTACTATTAGACCATTCTGCACAACATCAAAAAAAGTAGTCTAAAAGCTAAGAATTACTCATCACTAATTAATTCCACTACATATTTAACTGTTCATCAAACCTGATGATCAAACACCAGTTTTGGCCCTCCATCAGCAGCAGTATCTTCACTTAATAACATCCACGTGTTTGTGTCAATGTCGTAACGATAGAAGTCACTTTTCAGAGATTTGCTGTTCCTCACAGAGGAATCCAAATAACGTCCCAATGTGTAGATTTGCCTCCGCTGAATGTCAATGCACATTTTATGACATGATCTGGCGCTAGGACCATTCTGTAGAGAGGAAAAGAAGGGCAAGTGGGGAGGGTGATTCAAAGAACAAAAAACAAAAAATAAAATTAAATGCCCCTTTTGTTACTTTTCATTAGAAGTTTTTCTTAGAAACTAATATCAAATCAACTAATATGGGTTCAACATCAAGCATAAATCTCTGAAGAAGAGCAACAGAAGCAGTAGGAGACACAAATCTTATCCTGGAAAGGCTTAAAATATACTAGGAAAGATAAACCAAACTATTCTGTAAACTATGACTCTCATTTGCAAATTGCATATGGCTTCAATCAGGTATTAATTACATTTTAGTCATTTGTGATGTAGTTCAATTCCATACTACATATCACTTTTGTCCTTAAGAACATTTCTATATTTCTCACCAGAATATAGGACAAAACAAGTATGGTCTGGGGCTGTAGCTCAGGGTTAAGGGTGCTTCCCTGGCATGCATAAAGCCTTGGATTCAATCCCCAATACTAGAGGGTAGGCAGTGGGAAAACAGTATTATCAGAACAATAATGTAGCAGTATTAACTTGACTAAAGGAAGATATATTGGAAAGGAAAACAGTTTGACAATTAGTGTTATTAATCCAGATAGTATGTTGATTTGAATCTATACAATTAACTATTTTAAAAACTTACTTTTAAAGACTTTTGTCAAGATTTTAGAAGATAAAGAAGAAATTTTATTTAAGAAAGAACTGACTCCATGTGTCATCTTCAGAGAAAAGGAGGATAATAAAACACTAGGTACTGAAATGCCTCTTTGTGTTCCCCAAGAACCTAGTCAACTCAAGGGCTGAAATGTCCAGGTTTATTTTATCTTGATGGACACTGGTTTTCTCCCATGAATACTAGGAATTAAGGTGAGTTAGCATATCCTCCATGCTTTCTTACATGCAGGTCAAGTTCCTTGGGATGCCTAGTCATTCAAAGCAAGCTAAGTTAGTGATGCCACTGCTTCTGCAGCCTCACTTATAAAACTCCTCTCCTTAACTGGTGTGAAACTGAGGACACTTGTCCAGTCAGCCACCACTGGACAAGGCATCAGGAGAAATGAAATGCTATTTTCTGGCAAAGTAGCACGAAGGACAGAGGTGTTAGTATAGCCTGTTGCCACTAGGCTTTCTGGAGTAATATCAGGAGGGATAGAGGCATTAGCTGGCAAAGCACTCTTAGGAATGGAGGTGCTATCTGTCTAGCCTGTCATCACCAGGTCTTCCCTTTTAGAGCACTGTCATGCAGTCTCTGGGTACTTTCTTTGAACTCTTGGCTGCCTATCCCAATTGGGCTATCACAAACTGGGCTGTGGCCAGTACACTTTATAATTAACCTCAAAAATAAATATGGGATAACATCTAATAAATCTGTCATATTTCTGAGAATGTGAAATTTGAGATTTAAATAGTAAAGTTATCAAATTTTTTCCTTCAGTACTTAAGTACTTCTAAAATGCTGAGCAAATTACACCCTAAGAACAAAGAAAAAAGATAAAGGAAATTAATAGGATAGAAAACATTAAGAAATGGAGAAAATTAACAGCTGATTATTTGAAAGACTGACAGCATTCTATACCCCTAACAAGACTAATTTTTTATAAAGGGAGAGAGAAATACAAATTGCCACTATCAGAACTGAAAGTACTACAGACTCTCTAAAAATTAAAAACAAAATAAAGGTCTATTAAGAAAAATTGGTAAAATTTGACAATGTAGATAAAATGGACATATTCCTTAATAATATATAACAGTAAAATGAACTGAGATGAAAATGAAAAACATGAAATCCTTATATCTATTGAAAAATTGAATTTACAATTTAAAATATTCCCATAAAGAGACTTCCAAGCCCAGATTTCTATCCTGGTATACCTATGGAAGAAATTTCATCATTTTTAGATGAAATTATTTGGAATATACTGGAAGAAGAAAAACTCCATTTTAAAATCTATATTCTAGGACTAGGATTGTAACTCAGTGGTAGAATGCCTAGCATATGTGAGGCACTGGGTTCAATCCTCAGCACTACATAAAAATAAATAAAATAAGGGTATTGTGTCCATAAACAAATAAAAAAATTAAAATAAAATCTATATTCTACTCCATTCCTAATTTAACTTAACACTAAAATCAAAAGATATTACAAAGAAGAGGTGAGGGATAGCAGGAATAAGAGGAAAGGGGAAAGGAAGTCAAGAAATAATTTATGGGCAAGTATCCCTAAACAAAGACACAAAGTTAATCTTTTACAAAATATTTACAAATAGAATACAACAATAAATAAAAAGAATATTTCAAAACAAAAGGAATGCAGTTGATTTTATATATAAAAATCCATCACAGTAATTTGTCATATTAACTGGATGAAGGGTAAAAATGATTATATTAATACCAATTTAGAAAACAATTTGATAAAATGTAACACATATTCATAATACTCACATGCAATATAAATTCATGAAACTCACAGCAAAACAGGAATAGAAATGAACTGCACCACATAAAAATGAAAACAAAATAAAGGTATTGTGTCCATCTAACAACTAAAAAAAAAATTAAAAAAAAAAAAGAATATGAGAAAACCTGAACTCTAACCTGTCGTTTAATGGTGACATGCTGAATATTCTCCTGCTAAGACTGAACAATACAAGGATGCCTTTCTCATCACTTCTGTTTAACAATGTGATGGAAGTCCAAGTCAGTAAAAGAAGGAGAAGAAATAAAATCAATCAATCAACAAATATATGAAAAAATGTCCAACATATCTAGCAGTTAGAGAAATGCAAATCAAAACTACTCTAAGATTTCATCTCACTCCAGTCAGAATGACAATCATCAAGAATACAAGCAACAATAAATGTTGGCAAGGATGAAGGGAAAAAGGTCCACTCATACATTGCTGGGGGACTGCAAATTGGTGCAACCATTCTGGAAAGCAGTATGGAGATTCCTCAGTCAACCTGGAATGGAGCTTCCATTTGACCCAGCTATCTCACTCCTTGTCATATACCCAAAGGACTTAAAATCAGCATATTAAAATGATGCAGCCACATCAATGTTTATAGCAGCTCAATTCACAATAGCTAAACTATGGAACCAACCTAGGTGTCCTTCAATGGATGAATGGATAAAGAAAATGTGCTATATATATTCAATGGATCATTACTCTGTTTTAAAGAATAAATAGAGGGATGGCGTTGTAGCTCAGCGGTAGAGTGCTCATCTAGCATATGCGAGACCCTGGGTTTGATCCTTAGCACATAAAATTAAAATAAAGATACGGTGTCCAACTACAACTAAAATATTTTTTAAAAAGAATAAATAGAATAAAATTATGGCATTTTGCTAAGCAAAATAAGCCAATTCCAAAAAATCAAAGGCTAAATCTTTTCTCTGATATGCAGATGCTAATTCACAATAAGGTGGGAGGGACTAGGGAAGAAGAGAGTTACTATGGATTAGGTAGAAGGAGTAAAGGGAGGGGAGAGGGTCTGGGGCTAGGAAGGAAAGTAGAATGAACCAGACATTATTACCCTATGTATGTGTATTTATTATCCTATGCATGACTGATGTGATTCTACAACATGTATAATCAGAAAAATGAGAAATTATACCCCATCTATGTATGATATATCAAACTGCATAACTGCTTTCTATTGTCACGTATAACTACTTAACATGAATTAAAAATTTAAAAAAAGAAAAAAAATCAGCTACAATTTTGACATTTGGAAAAAAAAAGAAAGGAACAAAATAAAAGTGTCTCTATTCATATACACTACAACTGTTGTTTAAAATGTCCTAAAAAATAAAAAGATCTATTAGAAATAAGTTAACTTAACAAAATGACATGATTTTCCATACTGCCAACAAGTGAAAGTAAAAAACTTTCAAAATCCCACTTATAACACAATACACACAAGATAAAATACACTGGAATAAATTCAATTAAAATATCCAATAACTCTAATGTGAAAACCCCAAAGTGGAGATTAAACCATATTCATGGATTAGAAGACTTAATATCATTAAGACATTAATTCTTTCCAAATTGTTTTATAGACTCATCACACTCCCTGTCATAATTGCCACAGTTTTAGAAACTGACAAGATAACTCTAAAATTCATACAAAAATGTAAAAGACCTAAAAGAACCAAAATTATTTTGAAAAGAACAAAGAGGTCCCCAGCAGCTTGGAAGGCTGAGGCAGGAGGATCACGAGTTTAAGGCCAGCAACTTAGCAATACCTTGGCTCAGTGTAAATGCCCTAGGGTTCAATCCCCAAGAACAAAAACAAAAGAAAACAAAGAGGACTTCACTCTTGGACCCTATGAGTTACTATAAAACTACAATAATTAAAGGAATGCCATATTGGTATAAATAGAGACCAAATATAATGAAACAAGATATAGAGAGTGCAAACAGAAACATATAAGAACAATTGATTTTCAACTCAGGTGTGGAACAAAGCAACTTTTTAGAGCAATAGGGAGCGATCAAAAGCCTCACATACCATTGGCAGGTATATAAAATGGCACAACAACTTTGGGAAGAGATTTAACAGATTAATGAAAGGAGGCTAAAAAGGTAAGAGTTTGATGAATAACAGAATATTTTCATATTTTTAAAATGTTTACCACAAAGTATTAATTATAAAGAGGAGAGATCTGGTAGGCAGCAGCTTAATCAAGTGATCAAAGCTAACTAACATCAGATGAACTGAAATAATGTGTCTGTCTCCTGAAGCCAATGTAATCCATGTGTTATGCCCGCTAAAAACGTGTAATGGTTAATTTGAATTCTCAACATGATTGAATTAAGAGATGTCAATGATTAAGAGGCTTCTGGGTATGTCAGCGAGGGTGTGTCTAGGAATGGGGGGCATGTGGGATAGCCAACTGAAGTGGAGACCCTCCTTAAGTATGGGCAGCACTGTTCTATAGGATAGTGGCTTAGATGGAATAAAAGCTGGAAAAACAAGGATACAGCAGCAGATGCAAGCTCAATTCTTCTTGAACAGGTTCCTGATTGCTGCTTTGATTGAGGATATTGGACTCTCGCTTCTTCACTTTTCCAAAGGACTCTTCCAGTGGTGATTCACCAGGGAGTTTCCATAAGCCTTCAGACTTGGACTAGGGTAGCACTGTTAATCCCTCTTGTTCTAGGGCTTCAGTGTCTTGGACTGTGGCAGGTTTTGGTTCCTCTCTAGCCTGAAGACAAACACTATGGACTATGCAGCTTCTGATTGCTTAAGCCAACCTAATAAATCCCATTTTTATAATAATACTTCCTGTCGATTCTGTTCCTCTGGAATACTCTAATACAAAATGCATAATCTGAATCCAATCCTAAGGAAATATCAGGCAAAGCCAGTTGAGGGATATTCTACAAGATGACTCCCTGTACTCTTCAAAAATGTTAGTCAAAAAGAATAGGAGACTAAAGAATCATGAAAACAAAATGCAATGCATGATAATGGACTAAATCCTGGGTCAGAGGCTATGGGGATGATGACAATGGGATGCTTCTAAAGGACAACTCTGGGTCATTTTGGGATAACTTTCTATATCTGAATAGGGACTGAATTAGATTAAAGCTACAGTTCTCAGTACAGTCTGGGTTCTTCAATGCACTTCAGGGAGTCCACAAGGTCAAAGTTGTTTTCATAACAATACAAGGATACATTTTTTTTAATGCTCATTCTCTATGAATGTTCTGAAAATTTCCAGAGGCTACATGATTTTCTGATATAGCAGCCTGAATGCAGAAACAGATGTATAAATTAGCTGTCTTCTATTAAGCCAAACATTCAAGAGGTCTAGAAAACGAAAAAACAATGCTACTTGATGTATGATGTTTTCTCAAGGAAAAGCACCTATGCAAATGTTTGCATTGCAAGCTGGTAAAGGTGTTTTTTCCATAGAACTCTATATTTACTTGAGAGAACAACTAAAGTATGGTTATTTAAGCTGGGGTTGTGGCTCAGTAGTAGAGTGCTTGCTTAGCACACATGTAGCACTGGGCTCAATCCCCAGCACCACATTAAAAAAAAAAAAAAGAAAGAAAAAAGGTAAATAAAATGAAGGTCTAAAAATATTTTTTTAAAAAAGCATGGTTATTCAGAATTTGTGGTTATGTCAGACAGTATCTCAAAAGTGAATGAGAAAATCTGTTGCCAATGATGTCATATTTATTTTAAGCATGCCTCAGAATTTTAGAAAATTGCTACTGTGATCAACACTATCCCAATACCTACAACTGACAGTGATATTAACAAATGTGATTTTTTTTGAATATTACATAAAAAGGTCAATATCTGTAACTCAGGGAACCAGTATTTTTCAGATGACCAACACATTAGTTTAAAAAAACAATATGATATGTCAAATACATTCTACTGTCATGTATAACTAAAAAGAACAAATTTTAAAAAAGTTTAAAAACCATGCATGGATTAAAAAAAAAACATTCAAAGAGCAAAACAAACCAATGGATTTTAATGTAACAGAATACAAAAAAGTAAGCTGGTATGGTTTCAGAGTCTACACTACAACTACCTGTAAAAAACAATGACTTGTCAACTTAGGATATGGGATCAAAGAACATATGCAATTGTCTGAAAAAAGATATTAAAATATCACTCTCCTTCCAAAAGCTGCTATCTGAGGTCCAGCTTTCCTCAGTATTTCATGCAAAACAATATGTCACAAGAGAGTAAATGAAAAACAGATTTATGAGAATCTATCTTTCATTAACTAAGACATTTATGAAAATTCAAAACAATGTTACTCTTCTTGCTAAAATTTTTGGAAAATTGTTATTTTTAAAAAAATGTTATTTATTTTAGTGTGTAATAGGTTTATTACTGCTATTTTAAAATAATCAACAGAAATTTTAAAGATCTATTTTAATTTCAATAGATATAACCCAAATAAATTTCAAATTTCAATGAGTTTTGTATAAAGGAATCCTGAGGTCATAAAGTTTGAGAATCATTAGTATAAGTATCATCCAATAAGAGGAAGGCCCTGTCTAATTTCAGAAATGAAGTCAGAATTACGTAAGAAAGCAAAACTTTACTTTCAGAAAAATGTAAGTAAGGGACATTTTCCTACCCTGCTTTTATGAAAAGGTATAATCCAGTCTTTTCTAAGATGTCTCCAGCTTTAAATTTCATTTTCATTAATAATCATGGCTGATAGTCATATTACAAAATATTGAACTTTTATAGTTAGTCTACAAGAATATTAAAGGAACATGACTATTCCATCTTTGTTGAACACGGCATTGTTCATCATGCCTCAAATTTTTGTAACATAATGAAAAACGAACAAAGGTTCAACTTTTCTTTTTACTTTCCAAGACTTGGTCCCCAAAACTATGAATACATGACCAGTGAAACTCCACATCATGTATAACCACAAGAATAGAAAGTTATATTCCATGTATGATGTCAAAATATAGTCTACTGTCATGAATAACTAAAAAGAATAAATAAAAAAAATTTAAGAATATTAATGGAATTGGATTGAGGTTCATAAAAATATCTTTTTAATTAACTACTTTGAACAATAATACACTTGTTTCAAACTTATAAAAACTTACTTGCACATATAAACATTTAAAATAATTTTTTCTCCTTAAGAGCTGAGTCATTCTATTATCTTTAAATCTCTGAAATCTTTTATTAGATATACATTTAAGTAAATTAAGTTAATTTTGCTTTTTAATTATTTTAAAAAATACATCCTATGGGGTATCATCAAACAATAGTTTGTGCCTCGAGCCAGCCATGGGCTGTATGTGAGCTATGAGCATTTGAGCACTTGAGGGGACTGGAATGACATTGCTCATCTGACTGGACTGTGTTTCCTTTTTGCTCGCTCTGCCTTTCATCCCACATAGCACCTGAGATGGGTGTGGCTTTCCAAGATGTCAGTCAATCTGCTGACCACAAGACATCACCAAGCAACCCCCTGAAACCTAATCCCTTGCCTTATTGGGGTTGAACTTTCTCAAATGAATGTCTTTCTCCTCAATAAATAGGATGGATGGTTTCAGGCATGTTCTCTCTCTTTCCAACGGACCCTTAAGGTCAAGAGCTGTTCCTGATTCCTGTAAGCAAAAGGTATTTCTGTGTGTTGCATGCTTCTTTTGCCATTTTCTCAGTCATTGATGTAGCCAGCTCTTGTGAACCCAGCTCAAGTCTAGCTAGCGATAAATTTGTACTCATTGGTACCAAATAAATAAAAAATAAACAAATAAATAAATCGAGATATGTGAAATATTTACTGCTCAGTTTTAAAAACAATGAGCAGTAGTCAGGGCCATGTATTACCTTTCAATTCACAGGTAGACCAACAAAAGACTTTTAGGGGTCCATATAAAGAAAGTAATAATAAACTATAATAAATATGAGCTCTATCTAGTACTAAGTCACGATGTTACTTATCTCTCTTACCTTCAAATAACAAAAACAAAGTGTTTCCATCAAAATAACCTCTACAGTTTTTCAGCATTACTTTTAATTACTGAGTTCTAAATATTACTTACACCTGTGTAAACAGTATAAAAAGTAATAGAATGAACAATTATCTACACATTTCCCAGCCTTAGAAGCAGAATATATCAATATTACCTCTAAAATCAATTATAAACACCCCCAAGAAGCCACTCTCCTGAATTTTGCATTTATCCCCTTGCTTTGCCCTAGTACTAACTTTTAATTTAATTCATCTCATCTGTTTATTCCCTGAGAGTAAACATACATGTCACACTATAATTACCAGACAGAAAACCATCAAACAACTAAATTTATGAAACTATTTTCTACACTTTTGAAAAATTTTTGTCATATTATTACATGAATCCTTCTTTATCCAGAGAGGAGAAATTCTAAGACCACCAATGATTGCTTAAAACTACAGACAGTATATAATCCTATATATGCTTAGTTACATTTTAAAGGATATGATGCAAACAGGATTATAAACGGATAGCAACCCATTCAAGAACTAAAAAAAGTTTAAGTGGACACCACAGCAAGCTGAGGAAGTGAAGTCTGAACTGAGTTTAAAGAATAAGTAAGTATTTACTAGTAAATGCTTAAGGGGAAGACCCTCTGTTAATCTGAAACAGGAAAAACAACATTGCCAAATAACACAGGTCAGAAAATTGAATAATTCCAGGAAGGCTAGAACATAAAGTCAGGAGATGAAGCTGGAAAAGTAGATGAAGACTAAATCCTGATGAGAAATTTGGAGTTTTTACTCTAAGCAAAATGAACAGAGGTAGATAAATAGTTTTATTATTGTTGTTATTTTGTGTCTATGTCTTTAACAGTGTTTCCCACCACATGCTGACTCTAGATCTTTTTGCTAAGGAGACAAGAATAAATTTGATGGATTGTTTACATCTACTTTACCCCTCTTGCAGCTTTGCCCTTGCCATGGTTCCAGCTATCCCAGAGCAAGGTAAGCAACTGTGCAGAACACAACCAATGGAAGGCATCCTCAACTAGACAATAGACAGCTGAATCACTGACAAATAAGTGTGCCCAGACTAAACCAAAAGAATGGACTAGCCAACCTGCAGACTCATAAGCAAATAAATGCTTATTACTGAGGCTTTGTGAGTGCATATAATGTAACAGATAAAATATAATTGGTAACTGAAACAGGGACTGAAAGTAATCACAGGGCTTAAGCAGAGGCATCAGTGGCCAAACATGTTTTTCAAGACTGTGCTCAGGAATGGAGAACAGATCTGGAGATCATCAATAGTGAACAAAAAAGTTTAAGAAATTATAAAGATGGAATCAGCACCAAAAGGAAAAGACATCTGAAATAAAGTATAGGATATTAATGTAACTTTGGCACAAATTATATACCCTTAATGAAGAAGGAGGATTTTAAGATGATCCTAGGCTTACTGCAAGAATAATTAGAGATGTAACCAACCTAGATTTAAAATCGTTGAAAAGAAGTGTTAAGTGTGTGCTTGTGTTTTAAAAATTAGATGTCTTTTCTTTTTGTTGAGGACAGAAATAATCATTTCAGAACATGGTACTTCTATACTGACAAGGGAAGGCCATTTTTACATACTTTTGTCAAGGTTACAAAACAGAAATCAGAATTTCAAGGTCTTTTTGAGAAAATAAAAATAACCCAAATGACTAATTGCTGAAACATGCTAAGTAAGCAAGAACCCAGTTTCCTAGGATTGAAGACACAGCATCAGATCTTTTGAAATGGTCTTTCCAAAATGAAAATCAGAGGGTTTGAATTAAATCTTTTTCCCCCCTCTTCACATTCAGCTTCTGTTATTTTATAGTTTATTTTTCAATTCATAATTTCAAACAGCCCAGATGGAGGATACAGCAATAAGTTCTATAAAATTTTTGAGAAAAATATTTGTTTTATTTCAAAGTATAATATAATCATATAATTGTTTAATTCAAAGCCATAAAAGCAAATCATTTTATTCAGTATGGAAATGCCATGTATGTCTACATATCTACATATGGATAGATATAAAAATACACATATATATGCAATTTAAAGTTTAAAATATATACATAATTTATGAAAACTGACACACAACTAGAAGTAGCTTAATGTTGGTGGCACATTCTAAGAAATGCATTGTCATGTCACGTATAACTAATTAGAATAATACAAAAAAACCTCAAATGCATTGTCATGCTATCTCATCATTGTACGAACATCATAGAGTGCATTTATACAAACCAGCACAGGTATAATGTCACTAGGCAATGTAATATTATTGGACCAGCACTACATATGTGGCCTGCCATTGATTGTAAGGTCATTATGCAGTGCATGACTATACAGTAAAACAGTGAGAGGCCAAAATAGTGAGAGAGAGAGGCTAGAACACCAAAAGTACATTTGCCAAAGGAAATTAAAATGAGACAAATGCTAAATACAAGAGTAGAGGTGACAAGGACAAAAGGATGGTCATGCAATTACACTTCTGGGCTAAGGAGTGTAAAAATTCAATGACATAAAAATATCCATTTTCTTTCATCTTTACAAAACAGTCTTGCTTATGTGCCAGTAGTTAACAAACCAGGTATGGAAGCTAAAATGTAGGAATACTTAAACCAAGCTTGTATATGACAAACTCTTTTACAACTACTGCTGATAAATATTAGAGAAAAAAACAATCTTGCAAAGTGTATACCCATGCTTCTAATGCAATATGGGTGTATAAAAAGTCTGAAAACTTACCTCTTTCTCAGTGTCTCTAGAGATACATGTCCACTGGTTCTCCTTCACACTGTATGCCCAGAAGTCAGCAAGATCTTGTGTTCCATCCCAGCCACCAAACAAATAAACGGTCTCTATAAAAATCAGAAAAATATGTATTAAAAAAAAACAAAGGCTGGGGCTGCAGCTCAGTATTGGAGTGCTTGCCTCACACTCGAGGGTCAGATACTGGGTTCAATCCTCAGTATCATATTAAAATAACCAAATTAATAAAGGTATTGTGTCCATCAAATTAAAACAAAACAAAACCCAAAGAACTTGAGGAGAAAGTGTAGATACCAGATCTAGTCAGTTGTTTCAGATATTATGTAAGAAAGTATCTAACTAAATTTTTATGAAATTTTAAAAAACTGATAACTTTCAAAATGCATAGATTAGCATTTCCTAAACATGAGTATATGGAAAAGCTGCAGCAAATCACTATTGCAAGAGATTTATTTTAAAAAGAGATCACTAGGACATGTTCCTCAAGTTTCTGATTCCATACTTCTTTAATAGGTTAAAAAAGAAGAGTCTGGGGACTGGGGTTGTGGCTCAGAGGTACAGCCCTAGCCTAGCATGCATGAGGCACTGGGTTTGATCCTCAGCGCTAACTAAAATTAAAATAAAGATATTGTGTTCACCTATAACTAAAAAATATTAAAAAAAAGAAAAAAAAGTTTATTTTTATTGTACCCAGAGGAACCTAATGTGCAGTGGAGTTTCTGAGTTAGGTAATGAAAAACTCACATTTATCAGTTCCTTAACAATGAAACCACTTTTTTATTTACTAAAGACCTATGACATTTTTTTCTCAGATTATAAAAATAAGAAATCTTGGAATTATCATTATCAAAGTATAACATAAGGTCTGGGGTTGTGGCTCAGTGTTAGAGTGCTTGCCTAGCATGTGTAAGGCCCTGGGTTCAATCCTTAGCACCACATAAAAATGAATAAGTAAAATAAAGGTATTGTGTCCAACTACAACTAAAAAAAAAACAAAAATTACAACATAAGAACACCTAGCTATTTCTGAAAAAAGCAACTTTTAAAAAGGCTTTTAAATTTCTCTAAAAAAAACTGGCTGTAAGTTGAAGTTATTTATTTTAGGAATAAACTGATTTATAGCTTATAGCTTTCATGGAAATCGGTGAAATTTTTTTCAAATATACTGTGGAAGGTTTAATGCCTCATACATTAACATTTCAAGGTATCATTCTGGATATCTTGAAAATTAGGTTTCTTCTGACTAAAATGTCTATTACATTTATGGACTTTATCACTGTAAAAAAAATGGTGTCTTACTTGATGAACAGTGACTCTTTATACATTAGGCTACATCACAGATCCTTCCTTATACAATGACACTGCATTTTCATTTTCCAAATATTTCCCCCTTTTTAAATATCATACTTATGTGTACTGGTTACACAAGTCCACCATTTTTTTTTTTTTTTTAAGTTAAGTAAAACACCACAGGAAAACTGTAAAGCTGCCCTAGGCCTGTCATCTAAATGGTGTCCCACCATGAAGGATTATATTTCAAAGTGCATGTGGAAATTAGGTTACACTATGAAATGTCTTGCCATTCACAGAGCTGAGCTGTCATATTTTAATATAATTTCAAAATCTAAGTAAATTTTCTAAGTGAAACATCCATTTTATCCCCAAGTAACTTGGAGATACAAAAATAATGCTTCTCTACTCTCTAAATAAGAATAGCGTTTTGGAGCAGGACTAAGTTCTAGTGCTAACTGGGTGATCAAGTACAGGTTATGTAACTTTCACACATCTTATTTTTTCATTTAAAAAATTCTGAGCATTGTGAAGTTCTTCAGCTCTAAGTTACATGAAAATATTCTACAGGCTGTCAAGCATGAAGAAAATTTCCACTTTTATTACATGAACAAAACACAATCCTTGAAACTCTAGACAGAGTAATTAAATAGTAGAAAGAAAGGAATACAAATAGGAGAAGAAGAATTCAAACTATCACTGTTTGTGGATGACATGATTCTATATTTAGAAGAGCCAAAAAAATCCCACCAGAAAACTTCTACAACTTATAAATGAATTCAGCAAAGTAGAAGGTTATAACACAAACACCCATAAATCAAATGTGATTTACATCACTGATGAATCTACTACCCCATTCACAATAGCTTAAAAAAAAAAGACCTCTACAATGAAAATTATAGAACACTAAAAAAAAAAAAAAAAAATGAAGGAGACCTTAGAAGATGGAAAACCTCCCATGCTCCTAAATAGGCAGAATATTGTCAAAATTGCCATACTACTAAAAGCGTTATAAAAACTTAATGAAATTCCTATTAATATCCCAATGATATTCTTCATAGAAATAGAAAAAGCAATCATGAAATTCATTTGGAAAAATAAAAAACCCAGAATAGCTAAAGCAATCCTTAGCAAGAAGAGTAAAGCAGAAGGCATCACAATACCAGACCTTAAACTATATTTCAGAGCCACAGTAATCAAAATGGCATGATATTGGCACCAAAACAGACACATAAACCAGTGGTACAATATATAAAACAAATCCACATAAATACAGCTACCTCATATAGACAAAGTTGCCAAAAACATTCACTGGAGAAAAGATAGTCTATTCAATAAATGGTGCTGGGAAAATTGGAAATCCACATATAACAAAGTGAAATTAAACCCCTATCTCATCCTGCACAAAACTCAACTCAAAGTGGATCAAAGACTTAGGCACCAGAACAAGAGATCCTGTGCCTAACAGAAAAGTAGGCTCAAATCTTCACTACGTTGGCTTAGGATCTGACTTCCTTAACAAGACTCCTAAAGCACAAGAAGTAAAATCAACCAATAAATGGGATGGATTCAAACTAAAAAGCTTCTTCACAGCAAAGAAAACAACAACATGAAGAGAGAGCCTACAGAATGGGAGAAAAATCATTACCATGTGTACCTCAGATAGACCACTGATCTCCAGAATATATAAAGAACTCAAAAACCTTAACAACAAAAATCAAATAACCCTGTCAATAAATGGGCTAAGGAACTGAACAGACACTTTACAGAAGAAAAAATATAATTGATCGATCAATAAATATATGAAAAAATGTTCAATATCTCCAGCAGTCCAGAGAAATGCAAATCAAAACTACTCTAAGATTTCATCTCACTCCAGTGGCAATCATCAAGAATACAAGCAACAGGGGCTAGGATTGTGGCATGAGCGCTCACCTAGCACTTGCGGGGCCCTGGGTTTGATCCTCAGCACCATATAAAAATAAATGAATGGAATAAAGGTATTGTGTCCAACAACTAAAAAAATAAACATTAAAAAAACATTAAAAAAAAAAAGAATACAAGCAACAATAAATGTTGGCAAGGATGTGGGAAAAAAGGTCCACTCATACATTGCTGGTAAGACTGCAAATCGGTGTAACCACTTTGGAAAGCAGTATGGAGATTCTTCAGAAAACTCAGAATTACCATTTGATTCAGCTATCCCACCCCTTGGCATATACCCAAAGGACTTAAAATCAGAATACTACAGTGATGCATCCTCATCAATGTTTATAAGCAACTCAATTCATAATAGCTAAAGTGTGGAAAGAACCTAGGTGCCCTTCAACAGATGAATGGATAAAAAAATGTTATAGCTATACATACACACACACACACACACAGGAATATCACTCAGCTTTAAAGAAGAATAAAATTATGGTATTTGTTGGTAAATGGATGGAGAAGAATATCATGCTAAGTGAAATAAGCCATCCAAAAAAAAAAAAAATGAAAACCTGAAAGTTTTCTCTGATACGCAGATGCTAATTCACAATGCACAGGAGGTGGGACTAGGGAGGAATAATGTTATTTTAGATAAAGGGGAGTGAAGGGAGGAAAAGTGGTATGGAGGTAGGAAAGGTAGTAGAATGAATCAGACATTATTACCCAAATGTACATATGTACTGGTGGGATTCCACACCATGTATACCCACAAGAATGAGAAATTATACTCTATTATATATGAAGTATCAAAGTACATTCTACTGTCTACTAATTAAAGAAATTTTTAAAATGCGCAAAAATTAAAAATACTCTATGTCATTCCTAAGTATTACAGATGCAATAAAAACAGTATTACTGTAGGACTCGGGTAATGGCTCAGCAGTAGAGCGCTTGCCTTGCTTGTGTGAGGCCATGGGTTTGATCCTCTGCACCACATAAAAATAAATAAATAAAACAAAGGTATTATGTCCAACTACAACTAAAAAATAAATATTAAAAAAATGGTATTACTCTATCTTATCCCATGTCCAATTCAGCACCTAGAACCCTTTGACACTATATACATGTGAAATAATGGCAATTATTTTAAACTAGTCATAAACTGTCATATCTCAAAACTATAAAACAATCCATTGTCATTAGTAATGTTGTTTCCCAAATGGCACACAGTGATGTCCAGACACAATTTTACAGGGAAAAAAATTTAAAGAATTTTTCATCTGGCTTAAAAATTATTTGCCAAGGCCTCACAATAAAGGCAATTAACCCTGTTAAATTCCGAAACTCAAGAGAAGGAGGGGGCACATAACTAAAATAGCAAGAGCAATTGACCTTTTGTTTTATGGTGTTTCTGAGCACCCTCTGGATAAGGTTACCCTGGTTCATTAACTTTAATAACCCTTCCTCTTAGGCTCTGGGTTCTCAATGTTCTTTCTGAAAAGCAGGTCTCTTTGTACACATAAATTCTCACAGCAAAGAAAACCCACATTTCCACAACAGCCTCATTGATAGCTGAGCAAAATAAAATCTGGCACAGAGCATGCATCCCAATGGAATTAAGCCAAGATGTCATTCCTATCCATGGAAGCTTTGTGGTCCCAGTTGAAGTTTTAAAGTAAAATTAAATGAATTGGATGGAAACTGGACCTTTTGACACACCTGAATAAAATATATAACAAAAATTTTCAATTTAATCATCTAATTATTTAAGACATTCAAAAAATAAATTATCTTGAAACTAACAGCAGCAAAAGTATTAATTAATGCATAAAATATATAAAAGGCCTTTAAAAATTATGGTAATAATTGCAGAAAACTAGAGAAAGAAGTAGAAAAGAGAAAACAGAAAGCATTTCTTTACAGTGATGCAAAAGATAAACTGGTAGTAAATAGTCCTAAGATTTACTGGAAATTCATTCTATGCACAGAGATTCTGTAACAATTCATGTACATCCAAGGGTAATACAATCTGTAAGCAATAATGCTTTCTCTGTTTCTTAATAAAGGACAGCCTACAGTGGTTCTCAATTTCTCCCAGCCCTTAGGGCAATATTTGTTCAATATCTTTTTAGTACAGATCTGAACTAGCAAAGCAGCTTAGGGAATTAAAAAGAAAAAAGACATAGTCCTTATCCTCATGGAGCTTACAATCTAGTTAAGAATACAAAACAGAATAAGATCATTTAATAATGATCTTATTTATATAATAAGATCATTATATAGATGATCTTAGTGCAGGACAGACTAAGTACCATAACAGAGGTAAAAAGTACACTGGAGTTCAAAAGTGGAGAGAGTGTATATGTGTGTGAGGGAACTTAGGTAAGGTTTATGGTTTCAGTGGCATTTATTCTATGCATCAGAGGATGGTGGTTTTGTATTCATGTAGGCAGATTAGGGGACAAAAAAGGAGGATTTTTCAAGCAGATAATAAAAAACAAAGAAATATCTCAAACAAACAAAAACCCCCAAGGATTCACAAATAGAAAAACAAATCAAGAATGCTTTAAAAAACATGGACTCTAAAATCAGGCAGATATTAGCTATGATATTCCTATTACCAGAGCTACATGGTCACCAGCAGGCTTCTTAAACCACTGGTTACCTAGAGCACCTACACCTCCTAAAGCTACCATGAGAATTAAATTAAGTATTGCAATTATAGCGGTTTTACTGTGTAATAAATAAATGCACTGTCTGTTGTAAAGAGACCACATAGGGAGTAGGTAGACATGAGGTTAAAAGAAAGTGGAGTATAAGATAAAGAATTTGAACTTGATTCCTCAGACAGTGAAGAAGTTACACAAGATCTTAAGCAGAGGTGTGACAAGGTAAGATCTGAATTTGCAGCCTATAGGACTAAAAGGAGAAGCCAGGGACTAAGAAGTATTGAAGATAATGTGGTCAATAATGTAGTCTATGTTTAAAATATCCAGCCATGTACAAATCCTAAGCTACTAAGTCAGTCAATCACCAATCAATCATTACTCATGCCACAAATACTAAAATTCAACCATATTCTTTGGTACAGAATATGTATTAATATTCTATACCAAAGAATGGTATCAGTACCAAATAACCTCTAAAACTATCTGCTACCAGTTGGACCAACCTATACATCTTATATATGCATTTAAAATAAGGTAGATATGTTAAAACATGTAAAAACACTTTTTCTATGAAGTGTTCAACTACAATATCCCTAGTTCTACTCTAATTCTCAGGGTAAATGAGACTGCTAATTGCATAATCCTCCACAAGGTGGCACACTATCTTCATAATTAAATCAGTTTTTCCACTTTGAAACTACATAGAAAGCTTACATACAGTCTAGGCCTAAAACACACAATTCATATTCAAAAAGAAGTAGTACCAGGGTTAACAGATTGGTGAAGGCAGTTAGCTTAATTCTTAATGAGACATTATGAAAAAAAAAGTAAAATGAAAATCAACAAAACAAAGGTTTTAATAAAACACATTTATCTTTAAAACAAAAGAAACCCTATGAGGACACTGATATTAAGAGTTAAAATAAAAGTATAGGTAAGACCTTCTCTTAAAATGAGAATTTTTGGAGAAAGGGAAAGATAATTTTATGTGCTCTTTATTCTTCCCCCTTTAGCCATTTCCCTGAACCATCATGACCCAGCAGATTATCAAGTGGGTGAAACCATGCCTCTTTTATATCTAGAAATGGACCTTTTGTGTGAATTCAATGTAAAGTTACTTTCTTTGCTAAAAAGTTGCATTTTATGCGTATGATGATATACTTTGTATGAAAGAAAAAAATATAGCCACAGAAATACATTAGTAATTAATAACTAAAACTCATATTACTCACTTCCTTCAAATGTTTCTTTAAGGAAAACTACATGTGGCATCACATATAACAAAATGAAAACACTTTCACATAAGTGGTGCAGAAACAGTTCAAGGTCCTGATATCTACAGAAGGGCTCTTCCAAGTGGCAAGGAACTCCCTCTCAACTTCTTTCGTAGATGCCAACTATAAGGGCTTTGTCCCAGTCTTAGTACTTTTGGTGATTGAGGAGACAAATTAACAAAACTTTTAACAAAGAGTTATACAAGAGGTACTTGCCTCACCCAATAGACATTTATATTTCTAACTCAAGACTACCATACTAAATAGACATGGCTTTTCTCTCTTTCCATTCTACTTATTTTATTTACCCAGAGTTAAAACCCAACTCACAGCTAGTAGAATACTGTTAAATGGCAAGGTGTCAGGACAGGGATTACAATCAATAAAGCTGTATATAAATCCAGTAGGACCAAACACTACATTCCTTCTCCTCCACTATGGCATGAACGAATGGATTCCCTTAGGAAGGAAGAGAGCTTTGAAAATTAAACAGTAAAATGTATGTTATGAACACTTGTATGACAATATGCAAAAACAAAACCAAAAAAAACCTATCAACTGGAAAAAAGATAAGTAGATATCACTAAATATTTAATGTTTAAGATGTTTCAGTAAGGTATGTGAAACACTGGGAAGCAATGTTTTTGAAATATAAGCCACATTTAATAAGATAAAAGAAATACTAGTTTTGTTCTAGTGATGTGCTCTTAGTTTCTTGGGTTAAGAGACTCTTTGAAAACCTAAGGCCATAGATTTTTGTCCCAGAAAAATGTACAACTGGACAAAATGTTGCATCTAACTTCAACAGATGTAGAATCCTTGCTCTAGAAATCTTCAACATGCATATTTTGAAATGACTGGGCTTCTTTAAATTCTACCACTTAGGGAAAATCATTCTTTACTACTGAACCTACCTGTTTTGTTGTTGTTGTTTGTTTTCTTTTTGTTTTTAGGCCAGGGGGTGATACTGGGGATGAAACCCAGAGCTGTGCACAAGCTAGGAAAGTGTTCCACCACTGAACTACATCTCCAGCTCTATTTTTAATCAACAAAATTCTTAAATAAATTTTAATATTTTTTCTTTAAAAATCTTAAAAGCATATTCCTTTCTAAAACACCAATTAGGGCATTATATATAAAAGACAAAACAAAAACATCAAAAGAACATAGTTTTTGTTTTGAGTTTTGGTACTAGGGATTGAACTCAGGGGCACTTCATCACTAAGCTACACCCCAAGCCTTTTTATTTTGAAAAGCCTCAGTAAGGGTCTCAGTAAGTTGATCATTAGGGCCTTCCCTAAGTTCCTGAGACTGGCTTTAAATTTGTGATCTTCTTGCTTCAATCTCCAAGTTGCTGGGATTATAGGTATGAGCCACTATGCCTGGCAGAATGTTAGTATCTTAAAATGTGGGACTCACAGGTAAATCACTTTTAATCTCAACACTGCCTTTTAAATTGTTCTAAACAATATTTTTCAAAAAAATATTTAATTGTTTAAAAATATTCCCATAGGGGGCTGGAGATGTGGCTCAAGTGGTAGCGCGCTCGCCTGGCATGCATGCGGCCAGGGTTTGATCCTCAGCACCACATACAAAAACAAAGATGTTGTGTCCACTGAAAAATAAATAAATAAATAAATAAATATTAAAATTCTCTCTCTCTCTCTTAAAAAAATTCCCATAGTAAAATTTTATCAAATCATACAAAAATGCAAAGTTCTCTACATTTACATAAAATCCTATCAGAATGATTAATCACTATACATTGCAAAGTTAATACACTGCGTATGTCTGTTATACAAATAGCATATTTTATACATAAGTAAATTATTTCATCTAACATCTAACTCTCCTACCAATTTAATTTATTATTCCCATTTTTAACATAACTCATTCAAGATTAAGGAAAAAATCAGTGGTAGTGGCAGGATTCAATATCAGATATGTGGGTCATACACCCCCATCTTCCCTCAAACTCAGCACCTAACCACTATATTTGATTGCTATGTTATTAAGACTGATCTAGAAAAGTTCTCTCAAAGATTTCTGATAAATACAATCTCTCTAAAGATGACTGAAATAAATCTGATGGTAGCAATTATGAGAGAACTCTGGTATCTACAGGATGAAATAAATATAGTATATGAAAGCACCTTAGAAAATAATGCAATTAATAGTCTTACAGTTAAGTTTAATAGAGTCTTATAATAGAGTTTAGTCAGAGAAGGTCCCAAGGACATACCAGTTTCTGTTCTTGAGCCCAAATTAAGGTCAGAAAGCACTAAATATTACTCTAAAGAATCATAAATATTTACTTGGAAATCATACTCACACATTGCTATAAAGCTGGATAGCAATGTGTGAGTATGATTTCCAAGTAAATATTTTTCTTTCCACTTCAAGGGAAATGGGTTTTTGATTCAGTTGAATACATATTTAGAACATGTCTACTTCATGCCAAGCTTGGTGGCCATAAAAATAAATAGGCTAAATTCTTGTCCTTTCTTCCTCAATAAGTCCACTGAGATTGGTGAGCTGAAGAGATAGGATTATATACACATTGCTTGCATACATTATGCAAGCAATTCTAAAGCCATGTGGAATTAGTGTAGTAGAAATAATCATATGAACAAAGCATTATGTAAATGTAAGGAGGGAATGTTTATTCTTGACTGAACCTGTCTCCCAAACTCTAAACTAATATGCCCAACTGCTTATGACGTTAGTTATCTATTTGGATGTATAAATGGCATCTCAGACTTAGCCTGTCTAAAATTAAGTTGCTAAAAAACTCAACACTTATGATCCTCATTTCACCCTTAAAGAATGGCTACACTGTTTTTCTAATTGCTTAGGTCAAAACCTTCAGAACAATCCTTCACTTCTTACACCCCACATTTAATCCATCGGCAAACCTTCTGTTGCTAATAACACCAAAGACTGGGTAAATTTTAACAACAAAAAGCCCACCTCTGAACACCACAGTTGAATTACTTTTCCACTCTCTTAATATCTCACAATGGGAATTATATTTCAACAAACGAACCCTTCAGAGACACACTCAAACCACATCCAAACCATAGCAGATTCTTTGAAAATACAACCAAAACCTGACCATTTCTCAACACTACACTACCACTCTAACAGTAACCAAATTCTTTTATCATTTCTCAGGCAGAGCTTCCTAAAATGGTTCTGTGCTTCTGCCCTTGATTCATTTTGTTTTGTTAAAATGCAAAGGCAGTTTATAGCATTTCTCATAACCCAACATGGCTCCCATCTCACTCTGACTATAGGCTAAAGTCCTAAACAAAGCCTACAAGATACAATACAATCTGTCCTCTCTCTTCTATTCTGACTTCATTTCCTACTCCTCTCTTTTGTACCTCTGATTTTAGCAACAAATAATCTGGAAAAAAGCTGATGATAACTTACTATATAATAATTTTATTTCAATAATGAATATCATCCATATGGAATAAGGTATTTATTTGAAATTTTATCTAAATACCTAATTCAGTATATTTACAATTAAAAAAATAACAGATACTTAAAACTTAAAAATATAATGAATCTTCCCAGAAAACTTATACAATACAAAAACTTTGTATACTATTTCAAGACTGCCATGGGCCCCCTTTATGGCCATTCACAAAACTTCCGCACAACAGAAACATGGATAGCACTGATTAGTTGAAAGAAAAGAATATGAAAGTATTATTTTTAAAAGTGTTTTGGGGTTCTTTTGTTTTCTCTTGATCAGAGCAGATTCCTGGATCACTGACCCTCACAACAAGACACCTGTTTAAATTTAACCAGAACCATAATTTCAGAGTCATTCAAAAGCTCAAAGCCTTCTCTATGACTTATTAAAGTCCCAGGGCATTTTTCCTTCTAGACACCTGAACCTTCAAAAGCTACCTCACTTCTGCCCTCCCTATTCAATATGGACCTCAAAGCCTAGCTATCTCACCAATTCCTACAAATAAACAAACAAACAAATAAATAAATAAAAACCTACTCACAAATTAAGCTGGGCATGGTAACATGCACGTGAATTTCCAGCTATTTGGGAGGCTGAGGCAGGAGGATGGCTTGAGCTCAGGAGTTCAAGACCAGCGTGAGCAACATAGTAAGACTCCAGTTTAAACTCAACTCTCCCAAATCAACTTTAATACAGAAAAAAATCCAGGATTTTGAGGAGCAAAGAAAAAGTCATGTCATAAAGCATGGCATTCTGCAATTCTGCTGGCTACACTACTTTGCTCCTGCCTCCTTTTCCTTTCTCCTATCCGAACAAACCAATTCTTTTCTAAAATCAGTTCTCCTGACTGTTTTACTTTGTTACTAAAGAACATTCATAAGCAAACATAATTCCCTTCCTAAAAAGAACAATGGTTCTTATAGTACATATCAATCATGGAAATGTTTTAATAATTTAAACATTTTAAAGAACATTTAAAGTCACTGGTGAATGCATCACACAGAAATAATCAACATCATTATTTTGGTATGTCTCCTTCAAGTGTTACCATCTATGTTACCATCAATAAATTTTAAAAGGGATCTACTTCTTTAAAAGGAATCCATGTTTATCCCAATTCTCATATCAAGATAAGAAAATGGGGATCTCAGCATCATCTTTCAAACACAAAAAGGAGGAGGAATTTCACACAAAAATGTTTTACACAGCATCTCTCTTACTCCTACAAGGGTCACTTCAATCTAATTAAATCCTTTTGATCTTAACATTCATGTATAGCTAGTACTTTTTCTACCATCTAAGCAGAAATATGACACAATGAAAAACAATTCTTAATATTAAATGACCACCATGATTATGTAGCTATATATTACTCTGTTAAGTTTTTGATTCCTTTTAAAGGCTGAAAAGTTTTGTTTTCATCCAGAGACTTAAATAAAGCTTTAGCTAGCATTCATTCAAAAAGTAAACCAATGGGGGTGTAGTGGAGGGGGACGACTTGAACAAAATGACTCTGAATAAAATGCTTTTATTAGTGAGATAAGTCTCCCAATTTTCTTTTCTTTTTTGGTACAAGGAATTGAACCTAGGGGCAATTCACCACTGAGCTACATCCTCAGTCCTTTTTAAATTTTTATTTTGAGACAGGATCTCGCTAAGTTGCCAAGACTGGCCTGGAACTTGGCAATCCTCCTGCCTCAGCCTCCCAAAGTTGCCAGGATTACAAGCATGCACCACCATGTTCAGCTCCTAAAATTTCTATTTTAGAAATAGAAAAAGAGTTGCTTAAAAATATATTTTGAAAGTACTTCTGTTACTTTCTATAAACTAGTACTAATAATGAAGTGTAGATATGTTCTATTTCCCTTTCAGAAGCTACTAAGAGATTCCACCAGAATTAAATCACATGATTATTACAGTCATTTCTTACAATTACACTTTATATAGTAAATCAAATAAGCAAATTACTAAAAACTCTTTTCTGCTCTCTGGGAATTTTTAAAAAGCAAGTAGAGGTTAAATTCTACCCCTAGTGCATAAAACAAAGGTTATAGAAAAATATTTGAACCTATACTATTCTACTGTTAAAAATTTCACTTCAAGAATTTCTTACCTGATATGTTAATTTTTAATCTTTACTTTGCTCACTCTAAACTCTGTCATGATATTTGAAATCTTTTCAGTTTATCTTCAAATTTCACGTATTGTTTTTTTAAAAAAAGGAAATAATTTTCTCTCTTTTTTTACATATGTACTTTACCTCGTATACAGTCCATCTCCCATAAACAGCACGGTAAACACCACTTTTGCCCTCAGATAAGGTGGGCTTTTTTGAGGAGTGGGTTACCAGGGATTGAACTCGGGGGCACTCAACCACTGAGCCACATCCTCAGCCCTGTTTTGTATCTTTATAAGAGACAGAGTCTCACTGAGTTGCTTAGTGCCTCGCTTTTGCTTTGAACTCAAGATCCTACTGCCTCAGCCTCTCAAGCCACTGGGATTATAGGTGTGAGCCACTGTGCCTGGCTAAGGTGGGCTTTAAATGTTAAAGTTAACCATATTACTTTCACATTTAAGGAAAGTGCATTTTGCTTAGAAAATTTAAGGATCTTTTCAAATAAACACTGTTCTTTATTATAATATTAGCATTTTTTTTTTACAGATGAGTTTGATAAAACTTTCTTTATAGAACTGAGGGGAAACAAAAGAAAGATATTACAAATCCCACTTTGTTCAAGAGGGAAAAGGCTACTCCTATGGTTTGTACCTGAAATGTCCTCCAAAATCTCATGTGTTAGAAGTATGGTCCCCAATATAGCAAGTTTCAGAGGTGAGGCTTTTAGGGCTTTAACCTAATCAGTGGATCAATCCATCTGATGGATTAATAATTTGAATGGGCTACTGGGTACTAACTCTACTCAGGGGGTGTGGCTCGAGGAAGTAGGTCACTGGGGCCATGGCCTTACACTGTATCTTATCCCTATCTCCTCAATTTCCCTGTGCTTTCCAGCTGCCAAATGCTGAGCAGTTTTCTTCCACATATCCTTCTACCACAATGTTCTGCAGCATCGTGGCTCCAGAGAAATGGAGTCATTAACTATAGGCTGACCCCTCTGAAACCATGATCCAAAATAAACTTTTCCTCCAATTGTTCTTGTCAGGTAAATTTTGGTCACAGCAACAAAATTCTGACTAATATGGCTACTACACACAATCTAAAAACAAAATTTTATGTCTATATTTATAAAACATCTAACTTTTCTATTATAAAGAAAACATTTGTACATAAATCTGACTCTTCAATAAACAAACACAAGCACATTTATTAGATTCTCAGGCAGGGGAGAAAATGCCCAAGACTCTATAGTAGTTTTGAGCCCATTTCTATGGATTAGATGGGTGTTTGGAGAGACGGGCCAAGTTAGGAAGATGAATTCTTATACCTTGAAATAAACTTTTGACAAAGAGATCCTAACAATATTCTCAAACTGGCTCATAGGTTACTACACATATTTAGCAGCAAATTTCAAAGGAAAAATAATCTCTCATTGTTTTTAAAACCTTTATGAAAATATTCATGACATGCTATTACGATTTTTTCTTAATTATTTTACAACACAAATCTACAAAAGCAATTAAAAAAAATTCCCAAAGGACTTTGAGTCAACATGACACAGCAACAGAACCAAGAATTTATGACTCTAAGAAAAAGTAAAATATTCCTGGCATGGTGGTACACACCTATAATCCCAGCAAATCAGGAAGCTGAGGCAAGAAGATCACAAGTTGGAGACCAACCTCAGTAATTTAGTGAGACCTCAAAAAATAATTAAGAAAAAGTAAAATGTGTCTACAGCAATACCACACTGAATCCACCTGACCTCGTCTGATCTTAGAGGCTAAAAATGGACAAGACTGGTTATTATGTGGATAAGGAAAAAGTAA
This sequence comes from Ictidomys tridecemlineatus, assembly GCF_052094955.1. Lineage (NCBI taxonomy): Eukaryota > Metazoa > Chordata > Mammalia > Rodentia > Sciuridae > Ictidomys > Ictidomys tridecemlineatus. The sequence continues at coordinate 208,703,094 of NC_135478.1, read as the reverse complement.
AAGTCACTTGGATGGATACTGGCATTCCATGAAGTAACATTTTCTAAAATCAAACAATAAACACAATTATCCTAGATTCTTGGTATTATTTGTTTTCAAGATTTTAATTTGAAAAGTATTATACTTTTGTAATGATTCACTAATATAATAGTAATTAAGTTGTCCTAGGCTCTAGAAAAGTAAGAAAAACTTTTGATAGGCAAGCTTCAGAATAAAATTTCAAAGGCAGCAAAGAACAACACATAAAATAAATTATTTATATGCTATGAAGAATGTTAAACAATTAAAGATTTCTGAACACTTCAATTCCTAATTTGATATCTCCCTAAAAATATAATTTAATTCTCTAAATCCCAACAATTTCCATACAGTTATATTAAAATATAAGTGCACTGAAAATCCAGAAATACTTCAAAATTTTCCTTGAAAATTCAATACATGTAAACTACACACACACACACACACACACACACACACACACACACACACACATAAAGGTCTGCACATTAATATTTCTTTTAGGTTACCTAAAATCATTTGTGCAGCATCTCCTTTCTCATCTAGCTACTGTATGGTTTAGGTTATACCTCCAAACAGTGCTTATTTTGTTACTTGATTATAATCAATAACATTTAACCATTAGAATGAATGGAAAAAAGTATATTCATTTTATCTGACATTTTAAAATGTACGCTAATGAGTTATTAGTGTCTATTATTTGAATTTACTATTGATGTTTAACATAATACAAAATATGTATAATTTTGAAAAAGATTCTGCTTCCATTACAAGTGTTACTCACCTGTTTGAACATCAATAACCATCTGATGGCCCCCTCTCATTCCTGGTCGGTTATCTTCTCCATCACCTGAAGCAGAAACATATTTTCTTTAAAAGAAATAATAAAAAGCAACTGCAAATCCAGAGTAGCTTAATTCATAAGTCTATAATGGATAGTGAAAATACCTACATTTATTCTTTCAAAATGTTAAAAGTAAGTAAAAAGACATCAACTTAAATCTATATTTCTAATAATTATTTTGATTTTTCTTCCTATTGCTTTTAGGCTATTAACACAACTAGAAGCTATTTTCAATTTATTTATGAATAAAGCTATCAGTCAGCAAAGATTCTGGATATCTTATAAAAACCTAAGATGAAATCTCTAAATTACTTGAATGCCAAAGTAAAAATGTAAAATAATCTCAAAATTAGAACTCATGTCTATATTTCAGACATATTTTATTAGTATAATGAGCAATTTTAAGGTTCATAAAATGAGCTATTTAAAACTAGGATGAGGCTTGGGATATGGCTCAAGTGGTAGCGTGCTGGTCTGGCATGCATGGGGCACTAGGTTTGACCCTCAGCACCACATAAAAATAAAATATTGTGTCCACCTAAAACTAAGGAATAAACATTTAAAATAAATAAATAAAACTAGGATGTTATCAAGTTTTATATTAATAATTTCTTTATTGCAATTATTTTATGCCATTACTTCAGAAATCACTTCCCACATAATTTATTAGCTATTTTGAGTACCGACTGAGAAAATATAAGGTTTACTTCACTTTGATTTTTTATTTCTACTTGGATCTTAATAGATTGGAATATAATGAGTAAAGTTTTTAGAAACTTCTGAAGGAGAAAACTATTGTTCTACTTATATCTAATCCTAATTCACACCAAAGCTTATATAAATAAAGAAATAATTCATTTTAATGGTTCAAAAAGTTATAGGATTCTCCTCCTCCTATTTCTCTATTTTTCTTTGGTGGGGTGGCAGAGTGTTACTGGGAATTGAGCCAGGTCCTTTCACTTGCTTTTTAAGTGCCCTACCTCTGAGCTACATCCCTAGTTCTTTTTGTTTTGAGATAGGGTCTCACTAAGTTACTGAGGCTGGCCTTAAACTTGTGATCCTTCTGTCTCAGCCTCCCAAGTAAGTAGGATTATAGGCATATGCTCTGTGCCCAGTTAAGGTTATTGGATTTTAATATCTTACTTGATATGACCAGAAAGTGCAAGGTTTTCTTGGTAAGTTTCTCATTAGATCAAATATGTAATTTAGGCTAATTTCACTGATGTAAAATTGAAAACATCTAACTTTTTACTAATTTCACCAGAATTAGTAAAAAGGTACTACAAACAACTAAAATATCAGTGCTTAGACAGTCATGTGCTACTTAGGAATGGAGATAATTTCAGAGAAATGTGTCTTTAGGCTATTCTGTCAATGTGTAAACATCACAGAGTACATTTATACAAACCTAGATGGTGTACCTTACTGAATACGTGGTTTTAATGGTAAGGCTTATTGCTTCTAAGCTACAACCTGTACTACAATCTTGTACTGAATTCTGTAAGCAACTGTAAGACAATCAAGTATCTGCATATCAAAACAGAAAAGGTTCAGTGAAAATACTAGGTGATATGATTTTTCAGTTCCATTATAAGCTTATGGGACCCCCATCATTGAGAAAAATGTTGGGCAGTACATGACCAAATACAGAAAATAAAATGTAAAACCAAATCTTTTCATTACTAGTATATTCAATGGCTAATCATTTATAAGTTTCCTGCAACTTCTTTCTCCTTTCTAATACTTAGGGGTTTTGGGGGGTTTTTTTAGATTTTGCAGCTCATTAACACCAAAACTTTGCTTTTTTTTTTTCCTTCTCCCAGTCAAAAGTGCCACTTCCAAGAACAGATTTCAAAAACACTAACATATTCATTTTCAGTATGTCTTCATTTTTCATATTTAATCCATAATTTGTAAATGCATCTCTGTCTTTGAAGAAAATTATTTCATATGTGACTGATAAAATACAAGAATCATGTCCATATATTATAGACAAAATTATGGAACTTCACATGTAGTTTTCCCCTGCATATTGTTTAATCTATCAGAGAAAAGAAAGCTTTCTCACAGCTAAAGAAAAGGCCTTAGCAATATATGAAGATCATAAGGAAAAAAGCTACATATCAATAAAAGTGCTTCCTTTTACTGTTGGTAGTTGAACTAAAGAAATGCTACACTTTTCACTGTGTTATTATATGCAAAGTAATTAGTGCAGATGAAGTATTGACAAAAATTTCCCCCATGAGAAAATAAGGATTAATTAAGAAGTCTAAACTCTAACTCAGATTTCAAGTTTTGATGAATATAGTCCCTATTAGAAGCAGCAAATGCCTTCAGGATAAGAAGGCATGAGTCCCAAGGTTTACAATTTAAATTCACTATGGTACTCAATATGAACTCCTTTGAAGATTTAACTGCACTGTTTTCATAATAATTATTATACTAGCTTTTAATAGTATCTGTTTATAAAGTTCCATAGATTTAGAATGGTCTGTTCCTGATTTCTCTCAGAAGCTTCTTCAGGTTTAGAAAGTCATTTTGCCAAACTTAAGGTTTTTCAGGACCACCTGTATGGTAATACAACATAGCCTATAATTTAACAGTGTCTCCATAAAAGTAGTTTACAATATAGTCCATGCATCAAAACTGCCAATTTTGTGTTAGAGCAATAAAACAAGAGTTTAAAAGACAATAAACTAGGGCTGTGGATGTAGTTCAGTGGTAGAGTACTTGCTTAGTGTGAGGTCCTGGGTTCAACCCCAGCACCACACAAACACATATAAACCCCACATGCATTTATAGTAATACTAAGTCTGCCATCCAGTTAAGGAAACTTTGTATTATTTTAAACACCTGCTTCTTATTAATATTATACTGAAACTTGAGCTATCATAGGAACACTGAGAAACTAATGAAGAAGCATCACATCTAGAATGTATAGTTTACCTTTGGTGCTTTTGGGAATGATTTGACTCCATCGTGGCTTATACTCCTGTTGACTGATATACTGATTGAACAGGCCATCTGCAAATATATATTTAAAAAAAAACGAGAAAGAATTACATCTTAGCAAGATTTTTTATCATAGGAAAGAAAAAAGAATTCTACATTAAGAGAAACTACTAATATGTCACTAATACAATAGCACACTTTCATAAAATGTTATCACTTCAGTTTCCTGTCATGCTACCCCAAACAGAAATTGTAAAGTGTTAGTTGACACAACCACATAAACAAACTGCATTAGTGGTAGCTCCCATTAAATATACTATGTTTCCCATTATTATTTCACTTACTAGATATAAAGTCATTACTGCACTCAATGGTCAAGTACATGACATTAACAGGGGTGGGGGTGTTTAAACAGAGACCTTGAAAGAAAGAAAAGGGAATTATCTGGGAGGGGGAAAAAAGGCAGAAAATTCAAGGCTGCAAAATAGAACCAGTAGAAAGTAAAATAATTTATAAATAATCTGAGTAAGTGTTCCATATTATTGAAATAAGACTTGTACACCTTTTCAAAATTGTTTCTGTCCAAGTCCAGTGGCATATTCCTATAATTCCAGCTGAAGAAGGAAGTTCACAAATTTGAGGGCAGTGTGGGAAACTTAGAGAGACCCTGTCTCAAAATAAAAATTTAAAAAGGGCTGATATAGCTCTCAGGAATAGAGCATTCCTGAATTCCAGCTCTACTACTGGGGAGGGGGACAGTTCTGGCATTAATATAAATACAAATGGAAAGAGAAAAGGATAATTAAAGATTAAGAGTTATATTTAATTCTTTTATGTGATCTCCCAACACTCATCTTTATTTGAATCGCCAAACTTTTCATCTTTATGCCCTATAATGAAATAGATTCACTGCACTCCAATCCCTTTGAGTCCAGAGTATTCTGTGTCAGTACTTTGTTACCAGAATCCAAAAGAACTAGAGAAGGACGTGGGAGCTCCAATATATTTGGACTAGGGACTTCAACAGTACTTCTTCAGGGAAAGATAAAACTAACACTTTAAAGTACAAATTCTATTATCATATACTTTTCTTTGAATACAACTGTTTACCAATAAGAGTACCAGCAGCAGTAACAGAACTATATTTATTGAATACTTACTAAATGTTAGAATCTGTGCTATTTTATTTATCTCACTTAATTCTAAAAACAACCCTAAGAACTATCATCTTCATTTTACAAACAGGGAAGTACATACTTAGAGAAATTAAGTAACTTAACCAAAATCACATAACTCTTAAGTAGTGAGGTTGGGACTCAAGTTCTACTGTTCACTTCTGAAACATCAATAAATTCTTAATCTACTTCTTAAGAGGAGTTTCTACACTAGTTACTGTAATTAAATGAGACTGAATCCCCACATGCATCCATCTAACCCAAATGATTATCAATTGGTATGGAACCCTATTCCAGCCAAGAAAACATGAGGAAACTCGTAAGGGACTTCTAGACAATGTTTTTTTACTTTGAAACAAATAAACACAGAAGAAGAAAAACTACTTTTATTCCTCCAGACATTGATATATCTGTATGCAATGTACAACTGCTCAGGTCAGTCTGTATGGGAATGAAATGTATTCTCTAATGACAGAAGAGAAAGAAATTGGAACATAGAATCAACCAACCATGAAATCCACCTTACCTCAGGACTTTAAGTGATGAAATATTTCCTTACCAAGCTTGGATTTTCTTTTACATGGAGCCAAAAAGATCATACTTTTTAGCTACCTTTACTATAAATTCTGTCCTTTGCCATAGACTTCAACCTGAATAAAGATTTTCTTAGCTGGGGGTAGTGATGCCTATCTATAGGAATCACTACTTCTATCCCAGCTACTCAGGCCACTGAGGCAGAAAGATTGCTTAAGCTCATGCCTTAAAAGACCACGCTGGCAAGATGGTGAAAACCCATCTCAAAACAAACAAAAACAAAACAAACAAAAACCAGACTTTTCCCCAGTAGACATTGAAAGCAAAGACTTGTTCAAAGAATTTGTAAGTAAAACAGGTATGTTCTTCATGACTTATTTACTGGCCAGTGACCATGCAGTTTAGACAAATCTCCCTTATCCCCTTCTTTTCTGGATAATTATGAAACTCAGTTGTAATCGACCCTTTCAGCTTCAAATCTTTCATTTGACTTTAATGGGAAATTCCATCCTACACACTGATCCAATTTCTTTTTTCCTTTGCCTTTGGGACTTGTCAAAATTTTTGCCAAAGAAAAGTTTCTTTTTAAATTACACTCTAAATTGGCACTTACATTTAATTGTTACAGCAAGAGGAACAAAGAGATTCATAACTTACTTTAGTGAATTTTTATCATATAATTTACTCCTTCATGGACTTTTCCAATGACTTTTGCCCCATCCAGCCTACTCTGACCAAAACCTTTCTTCCATTATAAAAGGTGGGAACCCTTTTTTCTCAGATAAAATACGTGGGGCTCTTATTCATGGTAATAATATAACAATATAAAAATATTAACAGTAAATTTAGAATATCTAGAAATAAAATGCAGTAATGAACTTTTATTCAACTTTGAAAGGGGGACAGAAAGTTTAAAAATGCTCCTTTAAAAAATTAAAGGTAATATAAAAGTATCCAATTATTCAAAGACCTAGATTTTGAAATATACAGTAAGTCCATGCAATAGCTGGGGTGAGGAAAGCAAATGATGGAAATACATACAGAAAACAGAAAAAAATGAGGAAACTGTAGATGTCAAGTATCTTGGAATATAAAATTGGAATTTATTAGTTGGATGGGCCCTGAGATTCCTTCTAAATTCTGAGGTGTTTGAACTAATACATTTACTTGCACTCTGTGTGTATGCCTAATTCTACTTTATGTTTATCTTAGAAGAGTTATTATCTTTTCTTTGTCCTTTATACCTTCTGTGATTCTTATATTAAAAGAGAAATCACAAATTCACTGGGGGAAATTCTCCTAAATGCTCACAAGTCAGTGATCAAAGCAATAGTTGTAATCAGATAAAGGATCCTACCCCTGATCTTTAAGTCATGCCGAACAGTACAGATAAAATTAACTGCTTCTCCAAGAACCCTCTATCCCCATTCATACTAGCCTAAAAAGTTTAATATACTCTACATATCCAGATCTCATGTTTATTTCTTTTCTATCAAACACAATTTTCCCATTTAAAACAAATGTAAGAACACACATTAAGCATTTATAAGGCTCTGGGTTTGATATCTCTCTCTGGAACACACAAACACATCATGTACACACAAAGTAATTGGCCTAAAAAAATACTGTCAAAAATTTTTAAAGCAAAAAAAACAAACTCTCAAACATGACAAAATTTTTGTTAAAGAATTCTGTAAATACATACACATGAAGATAGAAAAAAATATAACAGCATACATCAGAAAGGTAAAAGTAATTTCTTTGGTTGGTGGGATTAGGATACTTTTGGGAATTTTTTTTTAACTTTTTAATTTTTCCAAATTTTTTGTTCCAAGCAGTATAATTACCTGAAGAAAAACCAGAAAACACATAAATATGTAAAACTATTTTTTAAATTTTAGAAGAATTTTATACCATATTGTTACAAAAGTCCCTCCTTATCCATGAGGGATAAATTCCAAGACCCCCAGTAGATGCCCGAATCTACAGATAGTGTATAATTTTCTATATGCTATTGTTTTCCCATACATAACATACCAAGGATGAAGTTTAACTTATAAATTAAACAAAGAAATTAACAATAATAAAATAGAACACACATATTGCCAGTAATAATATACTATGATAAAAGTTCTACAAATGTACTCTTATTCTCTTTCAAACTCTGACATTTCTGATTTCACATTTTCAGAATACGGGTGATTACTGATAGCTTAAACAGATATCAAAACCACAGATAAGGGGAGGACTTGTTTAAGGGGGACGAAAATAAGCTATTTTCATACCTTTTGTTATGTCTGAAATGTCTCTTCTTCACAGTTTACTAAACATATCATGTTTCTATAAGCAGTGTACTCTGACATCAGCTTATTTAAACAAGGATAAAAAGAGCCAAATATATCCAAAGGCATTTACAATCAACCTGGCAAAGATTACTTACAAAATTTAAAACATTAGGTACTCCACATTTATCACATATATATCACTTATATATGTGAGATACATACATACATATATATGTGTGTAAGAGATACATACATTTATCTACACATATCATATAGTAGTTCCTTAAAGAAAAAACTAAGATTAAAATATAACTACAGATAGGGTAATTTTACATATGCAAGAACATATGAAAAAGAGTTAAACTTTGGGAAACAAAATTCATTATTCCAGATCATTTTACCACAATATTAAGCAAATCCAATATAATAAAACAGAAACAAAGCTAAAATATATTACTTATGATTTAAAGGGAAAATGTGACACCTCCCTTAAAAATCTATTGGCTACTATGGCTGGAGGTTACATTTTATTTCTTCTTGAAAACACTAGTTTGGCATCATTCCAGAAGCATTCCTGTCAGGTGGAACTAGCAATGGCTAGTTTGAGAAGCTGGATATTCCACCAAACCACAACCAACAACAAACTCCAAACTCCAAACCAAACCATCTCTTATTTTGGTGAAATTATGACTTAATCTAAGATATACTTTATAAGCTAATTAATTCCAGTCTTCTCACTCCCCTATATATACACAGAGAAATAAAACACACTCACACCTCCAAATATTGACACTCACTTTATAATATTAAATCATCAACCATGATGTACAATAAATATTACTTAAGACCTATGATAAACAATGTGCAATTTTGTATAATAAATTAAAGATCGATCGCATATATGTTAATACATTTATTGCCTATTGCCAGGTATTATGGTTTAGACATGAGGAGTCCCTCAAAAGTTCTTGTGTTGTTAATTAGTTTAATTTAATAATTTCACAATATATACTAATATCAAAACATCATATTGTCCCTCATAAGTTATAGATAATTACTATTGTCAATTTAAAATAAATTACAGGGCTGGAAAAAAAAAGTTCCTGTGTCAATCCAAGAATATTCAGAGGTGAAATAATTAGATTATAAGAGCTAGACAGTTCATCATATTTGTATGATACCCTATGCAAGTGGGGTGTGGTTTAGGAGGTGGGTCACTTGGAGCATTTCCTGGAAGGGTGCATCTTTCCTGCTTCCCCTTTTGGCTTCTCTCTCTGCTTCCTGGCTGTCAAGAATAGAGCAGTACTCCTCCACAATGTCCTTCTGCCATGATGTTCTGCCTCACTTTGGGCTCAGAGCAATGGATTTGGCCCACCATGGACTAAACTTCTGAAATGGTGAGCCAAAATAGCCTTTTTTCTCTAGAGCATTCTTGTCAGGTATTCTGATTATATCCATGAAAAGGTGACTAACACACAAGGAAACTGGCTTACAAATAATTAGGTCAAAACAGATCTAAAGCAAACTACGTAGTTACTCTTAATGAAATGCCAAGCTTTATTTAAAAAAATATTCTTTTATACCTTCAAAAGATAAATAATAACACAAATGTTTATTAAAGACTTGGTAAGCAGTAAATCATTTCAAACCCATAAAGACATGCTAAAGAAACTATTTTGTAACGTTAAATTTTTAGAAACAAATTTCCATAAGCTTCAAATCTCATAAGGCAATCAATAAAAATAATGTAAATATTAAAGCAGGGTGCTTACGGTTTGGATGAGAAGTGCCTCCCAAAAGCTCATATCTTGAGGCAATGCAAGAAGGTTCAGAGGAGAAGTAATTGGGTTGTGAAAGTTTTAGTCCATTTAGTAAATTAACTGAGTGGTAACTGAAGGCAGATGGGATGTGGCTGGAGGAGGGAGGGCATGGAGGGCATAGCTTTGGGGTATATATTTGTGTCTGCCAAGTGTAGATTGCTCTTTCCCTGCTTCTTTAACGTCATGTAGGCTGCTTCCCTCTATCACACCCTTCTGCAGTGATGTTCCACCTCACCTTGAGCCTTTAGGAATGGAGCCTACTCTCTGTGGATTAAGACCTCTGAAATCAGGAGTCCCCAAATAAACTTTTTCTCCTAAAATTATTCTGGTCAGATCTTTTAGTAACAGCAGTGAGAATGCTGACTAAAACACAGGGTAAAGACTTTTTAATACACTGCTTTCAATGCCTTGTTTTTTTTGTTTTTGTTTTTTGTTTTGCTTTGTTTTTTAGAGAGAGAAAGAGACAAAGAGAGAGAGAGAGAGAGAGAGAGAGAGAGAGAGAGAGAGAGAGAGAGAGAGAATTTTTTAATATTTATTTTTCAGTTTTCGGTGGACACAACACCTTTTATTTTTATTTTATGTGGTGTTGAGGATCGAACCCAGCACTCAGCGCATGCCAGGCGAGCGCATTACCGCTTGAGCCACATCCCCAGCCCATTACCTTGTTTTAATGTAAAAAAGTTTCTAAACATTTCAGGATCTAAAAACAAATAAAAAGCTAATACTTCTTACCCCAAATAAATGTACAATGTTCTCTATATTTCTAACTCTTAAAAGTTTTAGTATATTTACTTATAGATACTTTATGATTTGGTAAAAAAAAAAAAACCTTATGTTCTCTATAGAAACAATAATGACAATCCATCTATAAAAATAAAACAACACCCATTATCCTGCTTTGAAAATCTCAGAAACAAATATTAAAATGAATTTGAAGATGCCTGTGAATCATATGATTTTTTAAAATTACATATATGTTTCAGGACAAAGTCACTGTTAATATTTTGGAGAGCCTATTTTTGACAAAAATCTAAAGCAGGAAATCAGAAGAGTCTGATGAAAGTAAAAATATTCAAAAGAAATTAAAATATCATTTAGGATAAAACACACTAAGAAAAAGTTGCTAACAGTTTTGAAACTACTTAACTAATGTCTCTGGATGAAATATCACCTCATTTTTTTCTATGAGTATAACTATACTAAATAAATATATTTTATAAAGTTCTCACTGGACAGTATATTCTTTACCCCAACAGATATTCTTGTAAAAAAATATATGAGGACGCTTTTAACAAAAGGAAAATAAAATGTTTAAGGGTCATCTAGGATCAAAATAAAACAAAAACAGACTAAATTACTTCCATCAACTTTCATTTATCACCAAAACAAAGACTGCATTCTAAGAAAATAACTTAAAATATATTCACAGGTAAAAACTTACGGAGCATAAAATTCTTTTTGTTATCTAAAAAAGTTTTTTTTTTAATTGAAACAGATTTTTAAAATATTATTCATTTCACCAGTTTGTTCAATTCTGAAAAAATATATGTGAATTATATCAGTTCATAATACATAATCAACATTGGGAAAATGAACTTGTAATAATTTACTAGGATAGTAAACCATAGTGGTACAGATTTTGGTACCTGACTACCAGAGTTCAAATCTTAGTCCTGTCACTGATTAGCTATGCTGTCTTAGGCAAATTATTTAATTGTTCTCATTCATTTAATGGGGACAACTAAAGAAGGTAGGTTTGAGAATTAAAGTCATAGACTTTAAGAGAATCGATGGTACATTATAAAGATCTCATAGTAAAGATCTCTACATCATTAACTGATGTAGTGTTTGGAACTGTATTTGGAAGAAAACTAACAAGACTTTTTAAAATGCACAAAATGGGAAATATAGCACTAAAGAAGGAACAACACACAAGAGAATAAAAAAATAATCTATCTTTAAAGAGGTGACTGTGAAAATGAATTTTAAGTAATGACATTAAAAAGGAAGCAGCTGGCAAAGAAAAATGACATAAACATAGGCAAGAAGGCATGGGTTGGCAGGAATTATGGAAAGTACCATGTTTCAGGAGGCTGTCTGGCAGTCAGGTACCAGGGATAAAAAGAGTTTGCATTGGGGCTGGGGATGTGGCTCAAGTGGTAATGTGCTCGCCTGGCATGCGCGGGGCGCTGGGTTCGATCCTCAGCACTACATAAAAATAAAATAAAGATGTTCCGTCCACTGAAAACTGAAAAATAAATGTTAAAAAAAGTTTCTCTCTCTCTCTCTCTCAATCTCCCTCCCTCCCTCCCTCCTCTCTCCTCTCTCTTAAAAAAAAAAGAGTTTGCATTATCAGCACTTCTGAGAATAAACAGCACCTTAAAGGAAAAGAAACATGGAAAAGAAACATGGAGCTATCCTGGAACACAGCCCTAGTTCATGACTCAGAAGAAGCTCCTTAAAATACCTAGGAAAAACTCACATCTATTCAAAGATTAATAATAATAAAAAAGAACCAACCCAGGGTTTATACCAAGATATAAAAAGGAAAAGAAAGGAATTTTTAAAAAGTGCCAAATGAATATGAGCCAAAAGAAAAATGTAGTCATTCAATTGATGAAAATCTCCAAATACTTTCCCATTAACATAAAAAAGTTAAACAGCTCTCCTTATAACATAGCACAGAACAGAAACAGTTGCAAGCAAAGGTAAGAACAACTGAAAAGATAAGAGTAAGATAACAAAAGAAATAAAACATGAATTATCAGAGTTGCAAAAAAAAAATAGAAAATATCAGAGAAATAAAATCAAAGTGTTAGGAGGAGAAAAGATGCTAATAATAGTGATGTAAATACAATAAAAGATTTGGGGAAGAATGTGTAGTTCAAAAGAATAACTAAGAAAAATAAAAGAAATGCAAGAGAGCAAAGGCAACACAGACTTAACTGAAAGAAAACCAAACTATGCAATAATGAAAAGGCTACCACATAGTAGGTTAACACTATCAATGCAGACAGTTTGCTAATATAATTAAACAATAATCTAAAACAAACACGAAGTATTAAAACAGCCTGAGGAAAAGAGAAATTATATTCAAAGAAAATTACAGCATACTTCTCATCAGCAATAATGGAAGCCACGTAACAGGAGAATGATATTCAAATGTATTTGAAGAAAACAACTGCCATCCTAAAATTCTACATCCAGCAAAATATCCTTTCAGAAAAGAGACAAATATTTCAGACAAAAATAGCCGACCTTGGGGCTAGGGTTGTGGCTCAGCAGTAGAGCACTCGCCTTGCATGTGAGAGATCCTGGGTTCGATCCTCAGCACCACATAAAAATAAATAAACAAAATAAAGATATTGTGTCAATGTATAACTAAAAACAGCCAACCTTAGTTAGAAAACATTTTTAAGGATGTGCTTAAGGCAGAAAGAATACAATCCTAGATATAATATGGATCAAATATGTAAATGGTTAAGAAGAAAAAAATCAGTACATATTTGGGTTAAACTAGTGAACACTAACTGTATAAAATAATAATAGTAATATTTTACAGGGTCTACAAATGTGGAGTCAAAATCAATGATAATAACAGAGCATATGAATTAGGAAGGTGAGTTCCACTAAAACTTAAAGTCCACTAAGTCCTTGTATGGGAAGAGAGAAAAGGTATTGACCAATTTTATTAAGTTAATGAGGTATATTTGTTATAATTTCTAGACCAACCATACAAAAAAATATAAATGGAACACATTACAGCAAAGCAAATAGAAGGAAAAAAATGAAAAGTTTACAAAGCGAAAACGCAAGAGACCACAACCCAAAAGACAGATATGACAAAGTTTACAAAGTCAAACTGTAAGTTTGAATCCATTTATTTATCAGAAATTCAATCACATAAATGAAATGTAAAATATTCAAATCAAAAGAAGACAGTCAACACTGGATATTTTAAAAATCCAACTAAATTTATAGAAGCTACTCTTTTAAAAGAAGTATATAGAAAATTTGAAAATAAAATACTGAAAAAGATGTCATGCAAACACTCAATGAAAGTGGATGTTTTAATATGACAATTTATACTTTAAGACAAAAATATTACTAGAAATAAAAAATAATAAAAAAAATTTAACTGAGCTGGGTACAGCTGTAATCCTAGCAGCTTGAGAGGCTGAGGCAGGAGGATCACAAGTTCAAAGCCAGCCTCAGCAACTTAAGGAGACTCAGCAACTTAGTGAGACACTGTCGCAAAATAAAACAGGCTGGAGATGCTGCTCAGTTGTTAAGCATCTTTGGGTTTAATACCTGGTGCAAAAAAAAGATTTAATTGAAAATAATTTAAAATCTGTGTGTAACTAAACAATGGCATAAAATATATGAAGCAAAAACTGTGCAGAACTTTAAGGAGATATAAAAATCTACAATTACAGTGAAAAGTGTAAACACATTTTTCTCAATAGCTGAGAATCCAACAGATAATTATTATTGACAAAGATGTGTGCAATGTGATTTAGCAACCTTGACTAACTATATTTTATATATATATATATATATATATATATATATATATATATAAAAGAGAGAGCGAGAGAGAGAATACTACCCCCAACAACAGAAGAATTTACATGTTGTTCAAGTGTGTGTGTGTGTGTGTGTGTGTGTGTGTGTGTGTATTGAACAAACTAAGCCATAGAACAAGTTTTATCAAACTTCAAAGAACTGAAATCATATTCAGAATGTATACTCTAACCATCATGCAATTTTGCTAGAAATCGGTTACAAATAACCAGAAAACATTTATGTATTTGCTAGTTTCCAAATACATAAATGTTTTCTGGTTATTTTTTTACTGATAAAAAAATACATTTTTTTTATTTTAGTGGAAGGAGACAGTCATCATTATACAAAATTCATGTATGAAGATGTGAATTTGGTGTCAACATACCTTATATACAAAAAGAGATTTGATAAATTGTGGTATAAAGGTGTATTAAGAATTGCGATGCAAAAAAATTATAAATGTAATGCACTCCTCTATTGTGATGTATGTAAGAAATAATAAAAAATAAATAAAATAATTAAAAAATACATTTTTATATAATTATGGCTCATAGAAAACTCACTTCATTTCATAATGAAAATAATGAACTGGACAAAAATGGAAATACTCCACTGTACAACCAAAAAATAAGCAGAGGGAATTTTATATCCTTAAATGCATACAATTGGGTTATGAGAGCCTTAATCCAATCAGTGAGTTAATTCCCCCAATGAGGATTAACTGAGTTAATTAACTAAAGGCAAGCAGGGTGTGGCTGGAAGTAGTAGGTCATTGAGGTCATGCATCTTGGGTATATATTTTGTATTCGGTGAGTGAACTCTCTCTGTCAGCTTCTTGGTGGCCATATGGTGACCAGCTTTACTCTGCCAAACCCTTCCATCATGATGTTCAGCCTCACCTCAAGCTCCAAGGAATGGAACAGGCTATTTATGGACTGAGACCTCGGAAAACTGTAAGCCCCTCAAATAAACTTTTCTTCCTCTAAAATTGTTCTTTTTCAGGTCTTTTGGTCACAACAGCAAAAAAGCTGATTAAAACAATGCCCGAAGAAAGAAATAAACAACAGTAAACAGCTTAAATCAAGGGACATAGAAAATAACAGAAAGGATCAACAAACCATAAGTTGGTTTTCTCAAAATTAGACTACTGGATTTGAGAAACTTCTGAGTAATGGGGAAGGAGATCATAAATAGCCAATATAAACAACAAACATAAATAGCCAATATAAACAACAAAAAAGGGGCATCCCAGGAATTCCTGCAAATATTAAACAGATAACAGGGGATGAGTGTACTTCAATGCCCACAAGTCTATAATTTTAAATCAAATAGATAATTTCCTTAAAAATATAATTTTAAAGCTACCAAAAAAGTTTGATTATTCTTACAATGTTTAAAAAAATTAAATTGGTTAAAAACTACTGCCACCAAGTAAACTTCAAGCACAGACTGCTTCTACCAAGTATTTCATTTCTATCAAGTATATAAGAATGAAATCTTAACACATTAGGAAGAAACCAGGACCCATTATGTGAAATTAAGATAACACTAATATTAAACCTGAAAGGAACATAAGAATGCAAAAAAAGTCGGGGGAAATAGTTGGAAGAATGCTAAGAAAATATTAATCAATCTACATCCAAGATACACCATAAAAAAATACATGACAAAGCTAGCACATCTGAGCAATGCAAAGTATGCTTAACACTAGAAAATCAAAGTAGGGAGTAAAAATCACATCATAAAAGTAGAGAAAAAAATGATAAGACAATATTCATTTATAACAAAAACTCTTAGCAATCTAGACATCTAACATAGAGATTTCAAAAAACTCCAAATCAAAAATTATATTTTACAATGAAATGATGAAAGCATTTCATTTGAGATCATGAACTATATAAGGATATATACTATCATTATCTTCCTCAATCTTCTATTAGATAACTTAGCTCAAAGATTAAATACAAGAGGGAAAGGCTGGCAAGAAAGAAAAAAAAATTACGCCTAAGTATTTTTTACTGAAATGAAAAATGAAACATAGCATAACCAAATTTGTGAGACGACAACTAAAGTAGTGCTAAGGAGAAAATGTTTAACAATAAATGCCTCCTTTACAAAAAAAAAAAAAAAGAAAGAAAGAAAAAGAAAAAGATCTCAAATCAATGGCTTTGGCTTTCAAGAAAAAAGAAAAAGAAAAAAAAATTAATAAAGAGCAGAAATCAAATAAAATAAAGAGCCATTTTCTTAACATAAAATGAGAAGACTTCTAGACAGACTTCTGATGTGATATAAAGACATCAAGAGGAAAATAATAAAATATTATGTGCAATTTTAAGTCAGAAATGAACATATTCCTCAAAAGACATAAACTACTAATACTCTCTTAAGATGAAACAATGAAAATAGCAATTCTTCTATTAACAACATTGTTTGTAGTTAAAAACCTCATCACTATGTGTTAAGTTCAGGCCATTTGCCTTCTCTGAATTCTACCACGTTACTACTCATTCTACATAAATATTTTCAGAAAATTGAAAAGGAAATAATTCTCATTTTATTCTTGAAGGCACCAGACCAAGACATGAACATTATAACAAAATTGTAGGCCAGTCTACAAAATACTCAGATATACATAAAAATGCCCAATAAATTTTTTTCAAAAGAAAAATCTAACACTATATAAAAATTAGAGTAAGACACCATTACTAAGTAAGTTTTTTTTCCCCATAGGAATGTTGGATTAAAAACTGAAAATCAACCAATATAATCAATATATTAACAAATGTCAAAACCAAATCCTTTCATTATCATCTCAAAAATTGCAGGAAAAGCAGCTGATAGAATGAAACCACTCATGATAAAGATTCTAGCTAAGTAGGAGCAGAAATTTCCTCAATCTAAAAAAAAAGGAAGGACTGGGGATGTGGCTCAAGCGGTAGCGCGCTTGCCTGGCATGCGTGCGGACCGTGTTCGATCCTCAGCACCATATACAAAGATGTTGTGTCTGCCGAAAACTAAAAAATAAATATTAAAAAATTCTCTCTCTCTTTAAAAAATAAAATAAAAACAATTTAAAATGGCAGCTATAAAACACCTTATAACTAACATTATATTTATATATATTTAATGACTGTTTTATAAAGCAAAGACATCTACTCTCACCATTCTATTCAATATTCTACTGGTTCTAGCCAGTGTAGGAAGACAAGAAAACCAAATAAAATGCATCAAGATTGGACAAGACAATGAGGCTGGGGTTGTGGCTCAGTGGCAGAGCACTTGCCTAGTACATGTGAAGCACTGGGTTCAATCCTCAGCACCACATAAAAATCAATAAATAAAATAGAGATATCATGTCTATCTACACTAAAAAAATATTTTTAAAAAAGATTAGACAAGACAATTTAAAGGTGTTTTTAAAAGCAGATGACATGACTGAAAACTATGGGATCTACAAAAGCAGCTAGTAAAACTTAAGTCATAAATTTAAGGAGGCTGTACACTAGAAAAGCAATATACAAAAATCTATTGTATTCTATATTATAACTGGCAATTAACAATTAACAATTTTAAAAGTACTATTTTTAATAGTAACAGAAAATACAAAATTCTCTGCAACATATTTGACAATCATGTGCAAGACCAAGAAACTAAAAATTAAGACATTCCTGAGATAAGTTTTAAAAAGAACTAATTAATGAAGAATATGTATCACATTCATAAACACGGTGATAAACTTTGCTAAGATTTCAACTTTTGCCAAATTGATCTCTACATTTATTGCAAGCAAAACAAAACTCTAACAGGCTTTTGTTTTTTGGTAGAAAATGACAAGCAGATTCTAAAATTCTTATGAAAATTCAGCCTAGAATAGCCAAAATACATATGAAATAGAATAAAGTTAGAAGACTAACTACTTGATTATAAGATTTATGAAGCTATAGTAATCTAGACAGTATAAACTGATGAAACATACTTGATTTTCATATGATTTCTTAAAAATCTTACTGGGTCCCATATTCAAAAATTAAGTCAAACTGAATCATATAATTAATTATAAATCTGAAACCATAATACTTCTGGAAGAAAACAAAGGTCTTTGTGACTTTGGGTTAGATAAGAATTTCTTAGGTCCAGTATCAAAGGTATGATGCGTAAACAACACAGTAGATAAATTAAGCTCCATCAAAATTTAAAAATTTCTTTTTTTAATATTTATTTTTTAGTTATAGGTGGACACAATATTGATATTTTATTTTTATGTGGTGATGAGGATAGAACCCCGTGCCTCATACATGGTAGGCGAGCGTTCTACCTCTGAGCCACAACCCCAGCCCCCAAATTTAAACATTTCTGATGTTCAAAAGACACAGAGGCTAAAAAATCAAGCCAAGACTGAGAGAATATATTTTCAAGTCCCATATGTATTTTATAAAGGGCTTGTAGCCAAAAACTATAAAGAATTCTTAATATGCAATCATAGGAAGACAAATAACTGAATAAAAAAATGGACAAAAGATCTGAGCAGGAAGTTCACCAAAGAAGACACCAAGGTATAAAATTACCAAATGAAAAAATGAGAAACATCACTGTAATTAGGGAAATGCAAATTAAAATCACAAGATCCCAATACACGTCTATCATAATGGCTAACACTTGACTGACTTTCGAAATACTGGCAAGGATGTAGAGCAGCTGGAACTCTCATACACTACTGCTATAAATATAAAACAGTACAACATTGAAGAATTGGTAGTTTCTTAAAAACTAAAATGTATACATACCATATGACACAGACATTCCATTCCTAAGTAACTACCCAGAAAAGCAAAAGAATATTTCCACAAAAAGATCTATACGCAGGCTGGGATTGTGGCTCAGTGGTAGAATGCTCATCTAGCATGCATGAGGCACGGGGTTCAATTCTCAGCACCACATAAAAATAAAATAAAGATATTGTGTCCACCTAAAACTAAAAAATAAATATTTTTCCTTTAAAAAAAAGATCTGTATATAAGTGTTCATAGCAATCTTACTTATAATAGCCCCAAACTGTAACCAACCCAAATGTCTATCAACAAATGAATGCATAAGCCAACTATGGTATATCCACACTGTGGATTATTACTCAGCAATAAAAAGAAAGAAATATTGATGCATACAACAATATAGATGAAATTCAAAATAACTGCAATTGAAAAAGTCAGACAAAAAGAGTGTTATACAGTAGGACTGATTTATAAAGAAATGAAAACTAATCCACAGTTACTTAAAGCAAATCAGCAGTTGCCAGGGAAGGGAATGGCAGCATTGAGAAAGAGGGCTGAATTACAAAAGGGCATGAGAAAAATTGGAGAGTGGTGACCATTACTATGAGTATGGTTATGGTGTCACGTGTGTGTGTGTGTATGTCAAAATTTATTAATTTATACAATTTAAATATGTACAGTTCACAATGTCAATTATATCTCAGTAAAGCTCTGTAAAGTTAAATATAACTTCATCTATTTTTTTTTAACATAGGCAGTCAAACTCTTCTGTAAGAATTTTAAACAGTAAGAAAAGGAAGGTCTATGGTCTCTAAAAGCAAACTTATCTATTTAAATAAGATAAGCTACACAAAGGGAGTTTGTGTAAAACTTTCCTGTTTCTAGGTGATTATTTATGCCCATCATCAATAAATTTTAGATTGTCAGAAGTAGTAGCAGTCATTGGTTCAAGAGTCTTCTCTATTGAAGTTAAATATAAATACAGAGATATAAGCCAACAGAATAAAAAAATAAATAAGCCAGGAGCTGGAGCTGTGGCTCAGTGGTAGAGTGTTTACCCAGCATGTGTGAGGCCCTGGGTTCGATTCTCAGCCCACGTATAAATAAATAAAAGATCCATTGACAAAAAAAATATATATTTTTAAAAAGTAAGCCTGATACTTTTAAAAATATTAACCATACTTGAAGATCACGTAAATTAATATACTGAAAGTAGTTTTTTCCCCCTTCTATTATAAGAAGCTTTACAAAAGATGCTTTTGATTCACTAGACCTTTCTACTTAGTAGGCAAGAACTTCTTGTCCTTCTTTGTTGTTTTTAGATGAGCACGAGCCAAAAAACTGCACTGTTTACTACCTTATTTGTCCAACAAATCATCGTCAGTGAGGTTAGCAGCAAACTGAACAACCTTGGGAAGAGTGTTTATTAATGAACAGTGTTCCTAGCTGATTGGGGAAAGCCCACTGCAGTATAAAAATACGATTTGGCTCTAAGTTTCAAAACTAGAGTTATTATCAATTTTCCTAAACTTCCTACATTAAGTATTTGTAGTACTCTAAGATGCATATGCTTTTAACAGTTTTTCTTATCTGAGTATCCTATCAAAGAGACACCTTTAAAAGGTTAACTATATTAGCTGGATGTGGTGGTACATGCCTGTAATCCCAACAACTCATCCCAGAGTCTGAGGTAGGAGGATGGAAAGTTTAAGGCCAGTCTCAACAACTTAGACCATAAGCAACTTAATAATAATAATGATGACTGGGGATGTAGCTCAGTAGTAAAGTGGCCCTGGGTTCAATCCCCAGCACCAAAAAACAAAAAGGGTAACTATATTTATATTACATAAAGTTACCCATGGGTTGCTTTATTTTCCCTTAACAAAATGATAGCAAATGCCTTAATGATAAAGATTTTAAACAAACCAACTGAAAAAAATAAATCACCTGCTTCATTCATCCTGAGATAAAAAAATACAGAATTCACTCTTAGAAATATTATATATACTTTCACTGGCAGCATTTTAATGGTTTGGTAGAAAATTATTACATATATACTCTTTGCTTACACTACAAAGTATATCCTATTTCAAAAGTACCAATCATTTATTTTTAAACATCGATCAGCATTAATTTAAAAAGGCAATAATAACAATGTGTAAGGCTCCCTAACAAGATTTTATACATAATATTATATTATTATAATGTCTTTTTTTTGGGGGGGGGGTACCAGGGATTGAACTCAGGGGCACTTGACCACTGAGCCACATCTCCAGCCTTACTGTGTATTTTTATTTAGGGACAGGGTCTCACTGAGTTGCTTAGTGACTTGCTTTTGCTGAGGCTGTCTTTGAACTCATGCTCCTCCTGCCTCAGCTCTACAGCCACTAGGATATAATGTCATATTTAACAAATCAGAGCTGTAAGTAATTCATTCTTTTCATTCTTTAAATTTATAAATTAAAAAGTCAGTATTATTCTGATTTCTTTAGTTGTAAAATATTCAACATAATATCTAATAAATATAAATACCTAAAAGTGGATAATAACAATAGCAAGAAGACTAAAACATATAAAAATGAAGCAGTAACATCTGTTATTCTTCTTTCTATAAAATGATACACCAAATTCAATCCTATAAGTTTTATACTGAACACAAGCACCTATTCTGTTCTTTGTCATTATAAAAGTTTCTGGGTTTAAAAAAAAAAAAAAGATGTTCTATCAAGCTTTAAGTATTCAAATGGGTGTCAGTCTCCAAAGCAGTTATTTATTACCTTCGGAGATTATACACATGTTCAAATATTTACATTTTTTTCAAAGTCAGATTAGGCTACATTAAGAAAAATCAGCAATTATTAGCGTTCACACCACACAGACACTATTTTTCAGTCATATTCCTTTGCTCATTATATTGTCTACTAATGATATTTTTTTAATATCCAAGCCCCCTCAAAATTAATTCTTAATATTTTAACAGTAAATACTGGCTAGAATACTGACAAAAATACTTAAAGGAACAGGCCTAGAGTATTGAAGAAAAGTAGCAACAAAAGATGATTAGTAACTTGGCTTATTGCTAGTTAAATAAATGATTTTCCATAATGACAGTTTAAATTTAGGTACTTAAATTTATGTATGTTTCTTTCTGTCTTTTCTTTGAGTCTCATTACATTTTGGACTATTGTACATGAAAGAATTCCTTCATTCACGGAGTTAATAGTCATTATACAGTAAAAAAGCAGGAAAAAATGGGCTGGGGTTGTGGCTCAGTGGCAGAGTGCTTGCCTCGCACATACGAAGCACTGGGTTCGATCCTCAACACCACATAAAAATGAATAAACAAAATAAAATATTGCATCCATCTATAACTAAAAAATAAAATTTTTAAAAAGGCAGGAAAAAAGTATAAGATTAATAAGCATAATGCTATATTCTTTTTGAAAAAGTTCCCTATATACTTGAAATGACCCTAAGAAAAAATTCATACCATTTACAGCTTTTTCAATCAGCTCTTCACAAGCATCGAAATCACCCTTCAACACCAGTTTGTCATGCAGATCTGTTAACATAGGATGTTCCAATGCAATCTTGGTTTTCTTTTGCAGTGATTCAAAAGCCTCTGTATAGTTGTGCTGTCTGAAGTGTTTTAGGCAAAGGCGAATGGCTTCCTGTTCACGGTACTACTAGAACACAAGAGAAAGTATGAAAAGAAGAGATTTGCTTGGTTGTTACTGCAAGAAATAATAAAAAGGGAAAACAAATAATCTAAACTGAATATTTAATATCTCCCAAGCACTGTATTAATCTTATTCATTAGATACCATTATATGCATCTTTCTAGTAGCGAAACTAATGCTTAGCCCATTGTAATAACTTGCCCAAGGACACAAAGTATGTTGCTGAAGGAGAGATTAAATCAGATCTAATTCCAGAGTCTGAATTTTTTAAAAGATGCAAGATATTATGTATTAAAGACCACTTCAAATTATAAAAATTGTAAATCCCATGACATCCACTAACCACAGTACAATGCAGGTCCTGAAAGCACAGACACAATGAAATAATATAAACAAATTATAAGCTTTCTGTTCTCGATTCTTATTGATAAACTACTACTTGAATGACAAGTATTATCAAATGTCGAGGTATTCTAAATTTGTAAATAGGTATGGTATGAAGAGACTAAATTTTATCATTTTCTAAGACTGGGGTACCTGATCATTTAAAGTAGATATTTCAATTAATGAGAACCTAAAAAGTAGGTACTCAATTTATAAAAATTTTCCCCTAACAGGATAAATGCCAAAAATATAAACTCATAAAAAATTTTTGTTTTTTTTAAAATCAACTTCAAGACTATGTCCTGGGATTATGTAAAATTTTCTAAGTATACCATTGTACAATTCAAATAAAACAGAAAACAGAGAACCACAGCATGATAATCAAACAACAATGATTTATTTAAAAAGCATTACCTTTTAATAAAGCAAGAGAATAAAATTTGAAGAGTTAAAACACAAATCAATTTACAATGAGATGACTTCTTGATTAGTAAGTTATTAAACACTCCTTTCAGACTACAATTGCAAAGATTTAACCTTATTGAATAAACAAAGAATTATTCTGTACTCAATTAATTTTATATTAATAGCCTTTTAATTTTGCCTCTAAAAAAAGATTTACCTTTATTTTGTTTATTTATGGTGCTGAGGATCAATCCCAGTGCCTCACATGTTCGAGGCAATGGCTCTGCCACTGAGCCCCAGCCCCAGATTTAGCTTATCTATACAAAAGAATAAAATTATATTAAATAATAACACCTGTTTATTATGTTGACTTTGGGATTCTCAATCATATTCACATCTCAAATTTTCCATCAGGCTATAAAACTAACCCACTAAAAGATATGTTGCATGTGTGAGACATTGAGTTTGATCCTCAACACCACATAAAAATAAAGGTATTCAAAAAAAATAAAAGGAAAAACCACTATGATCAAAGAGTATCAATGTGGTTAAAAACAAAATCCATGGGCCAAATGAGTCTAATAAGGTAACGGGCAGACTGTAGGGCCAGACTATCTGAGTTCATATATTGCCTTGAGTACTTCATAACTGTGTGGGCCAAGGCAAAATATTTAACCTCTCTGTAGTACAGTTCTTCATCTGTAAAATAATGAGCTTACAACAGTACCTATCTCATAGAATGATAACAATCAAGTTATCAGGATGGCTTAGAGGCTGGCAGACTATAAATACTTAATAAATGTTCGCTGATTAATCACTATAATTTTTATTATTATCCTCAATATTTTCAATAATTCACAATGAAGATAGAAATTGACATATTTCACCTTCTGTAGAGGTATGGGATTTTAAAATACAGTCCTACCTTGCTATACCAGTTGAGACAGGGTTGTACTACATCAGGATCATCAATACCACTGAGTTCAACATACCAGATGCTGAAGTTAAAGCTGGGCCCCCAGGACAAGAGTGGAACTTTAAGAGGGAAAGAGGGGAGAAGAAAAAAATTAACATAATTCAAATAAAACTTCAGCAAAACAAAAATCACTATTAAACCTATAACCATTCATTTGACAAAATTTTTCTGAGCATCTTCTATATGCCTAGCACTGTGCTAGGTGCTAAGACTACAATAGCAAAAATAACCATATGAGGTTTCCTTAGTTAATAAAACATTGTAAAATAAACTTAAAATTGTCATATTACCGATTCCAATTAAACACAACTAGTACTAGATAATTTAACAGGTAAAATTTATCAAACCTAGATGCAGCAAATAATTATATTATTTAAGCTATAACAGAGTACAGAAAGACATTACAAGTTCATTTGCCAGTAAATAACCCTAAAAATAAAATCAAAGAAAAAGGATTTTAAAAGAATTTAAGGCCAATATCAGTTATGAATATTTATCCAAATTAAAGGGGCAAAAAAGATGAAAATAATTCTACCAGATTTTCAATATAATCAAATGGATCTCATTCTCGGAATAGAATTGTTCAATAGGAAGTATATTAATGTAATCTGCCACTTTAACAAACTGCTAAAAGAAAAAATGTGCTCAATTACTTTGATATTAACAACAAATTAATAAAATATATGTTCTGTTCACTTTTTTTAGGGGGGGGTTGTACCAGGAATTGAACTCAGGGACACTCAAACACTGAGCCACATCCCCAGCCGTATATTTATATTTTATTTAGAGACAGGTTCTCATTGAGTTGCTTAGTGACTCACTTTTGCTGAGGCTGGCTTTGAACTCCTGATCCTCCTGCCTCAGCCTCCTGAGCCACTGGGATTACAGGCATATACCACCACACCCAGCTTCTGTTCATTATTTTTAAAAATTATTTATACAATAAGGAATAGAAGGCAAGATGACAAGTCTTTACCTAGTTTTTCTGAAAGTGTTACAAACCTTAAAAATGAAACTAATGAGGAAATATTAAATATGCTTACTGAAGTCAAAACAAGACCAAGAGGTCCAACATCCATTGCCCAACACAATATGAAAAGTCTTGGCCAGTGCAATAAGGGGGGAAAATTGTATCATACTAAGAAAAAAAAAAATGCCACTTGATGACATAGCTAACTAAAAAATTCAAATTCAATTGAAATACTGTTTAACGTTTGTATACAAGGTAAATATGCAAAAATTAACTATCCTATAATTAAAATAATCAATTAGAAAATATGGCAAAAAGGGATGGAGAAGTAGTTAGGTGGTAGAGTGCTTGCCTAACATATGAGGTTCTGGCTTCAATTCCTAGTACCACCAAAAACTCCCCAAAAGCCCCTTGTTTGATAGTCCTCTTTATGATAGCAATAATGATAATGATAACAATAAAAAGCTGAAAATATTTCAAAATAAACAACCAAAAATGCTATCTTTATAATAAAAGAGGACATGAATTTTTACTGAAGAACTGAATAAATGAAGGAATATTCTGTATTCCTGGACAGGAAAAGTCAAGGTCATAAACATGTCAATTCTCTCCATTTCAAATTCAGTATAATCTCAATCAAAATCCCAATGGCATATATCCATTTTGGGCCATGTA
Organism: Ictidomys tridecemlineatus; assembly: GCF_052094955.1. Taxonomy (NCBI): domain Eukaryota; kingdom Metazoa; phylum Chordata; class Mammalia; order Rodentia; family Sciuridae; genus Ictidomys; species Ictidomys tridecemlineatus. The sequence continues at coordinate 208,677,041 of NC_135478.1, read as the reverse complement.
AATAAACAAGCTAATCTGAAAAGATAACATGAAAATATCCAAAATTATAAAAAATTATATAATACAAGTATAGTACAAAGATACAATCTGATATTAGTCTGGGAAAAGGAAAGCAGATGAGTAAAACAGGAAAAGAAGAGTATCCAACAATCTTGAAGTATTCAGAGGAATTTAACATGATGAAGATAAAATTTCACATCAATAATGACAGAACACAGAAGTTTTTAAAACATGATCCTTGAGCTCTGGGGATCCCTATTACCCTTTCAGGAAGGTCTACATCATCAAAATTCTTTTGTAATGACACTACGTGTTTGTCAGGCTTCTTTTGAAAAAAATAATACTAACACTGCACTAATAGTGCAAAAGCAACGGTGAATAACATTACTGGCACTTGGTACCAAAGTAATGGCACCTAAAAGTATGAGTAGTCCTTGGTACACAACAAATTACACTGTATTTCTCACTACCATCTATACTTAATTAAAAATGAAACCTTAATTAAAGCAAGTTCATTTGGGGTGCTCTTGATGATGCAGTAAAAATTAATGTTATTAAATCCCTAACATTAAGTAAATTAAGTAATCTTTTTGTTATCCTCTGTGTCAAATTGGGAAATACATATAAAGCATTTTTTGAAATATTTTTTAGTTTTAGTTGGATACAATATTGTTAATTAATTAATTTATTTGTATGTGGTGCTGAGGATTGAACCCAGGGCCTTGCCCGTGCCAGATGATCGCTATTCTGCTGAGCCACAACCCCAGCCCTATACAAAGCATTTTTGCTGCATATCAAAGCATAATAGTTATCTTTAGAACTTGGTTACTATTTGAGTTGTGAGCTACAATAATCATTGCTTTTTCACGGTATTCTTATTCTTGAAAGAAAAACTGACAAACAACTTATGATTATTTCAATTTGAGTATTTGCTATATTTACCTGTCATTTCAAGAAAAAACAACAAATGATATCTGCTGTAGAGGATAAAAATTCAAACTTTCAAGAAAAAATTAGAATTTTGGAAAACAAGTATCTATCACTTTGAGTTTGGACTGCTTCTGTAAATTTTTCTGTCTGCAGGTGATATTAATGAACATGATTTTTAAAATACTGTATGAAATGTTACAAAGTTTGAAAGATCAATGAATGGCATTACAAAATGATAAATGGATTAAAAAGTATAGGATAGATCCTATAATTTTATTGTAACAAAATAAGTTCATTGACATGGTTTTGGAGTCAATAATGGAACTACCTATAAAAATCTAACACTTGCCAAGTTTTGATGAAATATTAAAATATTACATCCACAGCATCTCACACCAGGCCTATTGAGTTCCAGGTTCATTGCCTTTTTCAGTATAACAGACTAAATAAGGGGCTAGGACGTACTGGCTCAGATATAATGGAAGGCCATTATTTAAAGGAAGCTCTGAGTGAAGATAGGGATAGGCAGTAGCAACTAACTATGTGGATATATGAAGGACCCCTGGGACATTTAATATAGCTTTCAGTTTCTATGTGCAACCAATAAAAATTTTAACATGTTTTCTATCAAGAAATATTAAATTACTATCATTGTTTTGTTGTTCACTTTTTAATGTGGCACTAACATTTAAACGTATTACCACATCACACAGAAATACCATCAAGTAGTCTGAATGAAAATAAGATTCAAAACTCAAAGCCCCAATAACATAGTTCTCTATATGTAACCAGATACATAACATTAGTTAGAGATTCTGAGGTCCAAGTTTAATAAATTAAAAGAAAGGAAGAAGAGATCTTTCTATTATATCTATTTAAGTCCCAGCAAAACATTCATTAACTAAAACTTTTTTACTTTAAACACTTGTGCTCTAATGAGATGTCCTCTGTACATGCAAAAGTCTTGAAAAAGGGGTTGGGGTTGTGGCTCAGTGGTAACAGCACTTGCCTAGCACATGTGAGGCACTGGGTTAGATCATCAGCACCACATATAAATAAATAAATTAATATATTGTGTCCATCTACAACTAAAAAATTAAAATAACTATTTAAAAAGTCCACAAGACATACTTCTACAAAAAAAAACTGTTCTAATTTTATATACTTTATAAAGAACATAGGGAGGGAGGTAAATTATCAAGCATCTCACCATAAAAAAGTCATATAAGTCATATATTACAGATAAATGAACATATAAATTAATTTTCAACAGATTAAAGGGGTATGGATGAAATGAACAGAATGATGTATGCTCATTTCAAAATTACCAATGATTTTTGGTAGCATTAGCTACCTCAATAATGCATATTAGGTACTACACATAATATATAAGAAATCTAAATGTGCATTGACGCTCCAGCCACATATTTTAGGTTCCCTGATAAATCAAGCCTCTGCTCCCACCTTAAATAAAAAGATAAGATGCTCCTAATATACATCTCAAGATGAGGAGTTTCTAGGGTTCAACCACCAGTTTTTCCTGTAGTACAACCATATACAAAAATGATCAAGATTCATGTTTGTCATCCTTTTTCATAAAATGGGATACATATAGGATGTAAGAACAACAGGCTAGGGCTCCTGCTACTCTAGAATTGAAGGAGTCAATATCTCAACACAACGAAACAACTCTGTGACACATTCAATGTATTTTAACAATATTATTTGGGAACTTTTCCAGATGTCTAGCTAGTCATTTTAAGTTTCTGGAAGATCCTAAAATCTAATATTAACCACTTTGAAAGAGTTTATCTATTCTACTGTAGAATCAATGACCAAGCACACAGTACTTAGCATAATAACTGGTACATACTAAGAGTTCAGTAAACATTAGCTTTTATCATTATTAGCCATTATTATTATATGAATTTTATTCCTAATAATATACTTTTAAAATATCGCCCTTATATATATTCTCATAATAGGCCACACTTACCCAAGCAAACCTCGAGGATAAGCACCCCCACCGCGACTTAGTACCCATCCTAGACTTCCAAACACTTGAGATCCAAAATGTATACTGCATACAGTCAGAGCTAAACCCTATCTCTGAAGCCCCCACAACTATTTAAACTGAAAATGACTCCTTCAAAGAAATCCATTTGATTCTATCTACACAAAACCAGGACTGACTCCAGAATCCTTCCAATCTCCTTCTTCCTAATTTCCTCACACAGTTGTTATCTTGGGTATGAAAGAGGATGTAAACTCTTCTAGTCATTTGTAACAGATACCCTCATTTCATTACATTTTAGATTTTCTCTTCTCTAATTTAATCTCATGAGGGTTTCCCTTCCAAAACTTCAATTAGAACATTTGGTATGTAGAAGAAACCTCACTACAATACATTTTTAAAAGGTTTTTACAAATTAATGCTTTGCTGGAAATTGAACAGAAATTATACTTTACACTACAAGCACTTTAAAAAAAATTTACGTTTTTAGTTCTAGTTGGACACAATGTCTTCATTTTATTTTTATGTGGTGCTGAGGATCGAACTCAGTGCCTCATGTGTGCTTGACGAACACTCTACAACTGAGCCACAACCTCAGCCTTCCACTATAAGCACTTTTTATTAGGATTTCAGATATTTCTTTGGGCTCAACAAAACAAACAGGCCTACTCTTGATAGAGCAGCAAATGATGATTATAAAGAACATCGTTTGTTCCAAAAGAGAAATTTTCTCCCAAATCAAAATGTGAGATTCTGGCTTTTTATTATTCTTTGTGGGATCAAATTCACTTTAATCCCAGTTGAATATAATATTTTCAAAGGTATGCAATAAAGATGGAAATTACCCAGTGGCTCAGGAGGCTGATACAGAAGAATCTCAAGTTCAAAGCCAGCCTCAGCAACTTAACTAGACTCTAAGCAACTCAGTGAAATCCTATACAAATTAAATAAATACAAAATCGGGATGGGGATGTAGCTCAGTGGCTGAGTGCCCCTGAGTTCAGTCCCCAGTACCCCACATAAAATAAGTAAATAAAGATGGAAATGTTTAAAAGACCCAAGTCCTCAACTTTCCTGTGTTCTAAATAATAAATCCTAAAAAAAAAATAACCTAAAAAATATCATTTTGAGGATACATTACAAATACTTTCTAAATACATATATGGCTTGAGGTAGTGTTTTTCCAAATAGTAGTCTGTAACACATTAGTGAGCCATGAAATTGATTTAATGGGTTTGGCCAGCATTTCACTAGAAACAAAACAACCCCCCGCCGCCACACACAGAGAAAATAACTATAATACACTGCCTTAAGAGATTCATCCATATTTGGTTTTAGATAGCTATAGAATAACTCATAAACCTTCCATGAGATGACTAAAGCAATCAAATCACTATACCTCATAAAATTTTCTAAAGAAACTTTCAAATGAGAAAATAATGGAAAAAGTTCAACCTGAAATAACTGTCACTTTAATAACAGACTTACAAAGCAAGGGTCAGCAAACTTTTCCTGTAAAAAGCCAAATAGTAAATTTTTGGATTTTGTTAGCTATGTGATCTTTTTCAACTACTCACATTTGGAGCACAAAAACAGGCAAAGACAATATATGTAAACCAACCAGTGTAGAAATGTCCCCATAAAATTTTATTGAAAAAATAGGGAGCCTAAAGGATTTGATCTATGAGTGGCAATCTATGGACAAATGGCATAAAAAAAAGTTTTATTCCAAAATGCTAAATAACCTTACCTATTTTAATGAAGCGACACGGAAACATCTGTTCATCAATTTTATGCTTCAAAGTGAATGTTTCTTTGTTATAATCATTCTTTAAGCCACTATGGAGGAAAAAAAAAAGGTTATCAAATCTGATTTCATAATTTAGTAAACACATGAAAACTCAGATTAATGCCAAACTCAGATTTTAAGTTTAAACCTATGTTCATAATAAATGACCAATACAATAGTAAGTAGTTGAACGTGGGAATATAGGTTAAAACTTATACATTCAAATCAACTTCAATAAAATTGTATTCTCTATATATGAAAGTGGTTATACAAGAAATTATATAAAAAAACAGTTTAGTATTAAAGGATATGGCTACAGTGCATGGAAATGTGTGACAGAACCTAAGGTCCTTAATGAATAACTGAATGTAACATAAAGTTACAAGCAGGAGAGAAATTTGGAAAAGTTAAATTCAAATTGTCTCTGACAATTTAGCCTGAATATTAGAATATATCAAAGAATTAAATTTCTTAATTCTGAGATGTTAATACTCCTTTTATAGTCCAAAAAAATTTCAGAGACAATCCTATTCTGTTGGTTTTTAACAACATCTTTAATCTTAGTAAAAATCAACCCATATTACCTTTCTACTTAAGCAACAAGGATTGATACAAGTACTTACAGAAAAATCACTTACCTTCAGACTGCCTTATATCCTGAAATACTTTCATGACTCAAATAAAATGCAGCATCAAAGTAACATTTACTTCTATGTACTATGTTAATGAACATACCATATCACAAATATATTCTAAATATATTCATGGGTTTGTTTGTCCCTTCCATTGACTACCTGATTTTTTATTATCTGGCAGATAATTTAACACTCCAGGTGATCTGTTTTAAAACTCCAATTTACTGAGGTCTTTCCAGTAGTAGGCACTGCGCTAGGAGTAGCCACATACTTTTTCATTTACAAAAACCTCCTTTTTTGGTTTCAAATTTCCAGTGAAGTCTTAGAATACCATTTCTAGATTAGCACAATGAATATTTTGAATAGGGTCTCTATTTTTATAGCAAAGACGACAACAAAGTTTTTTTTTTCACCCTTCCTTTCCAATCCTTAACTCTCTCTATAGCAATAAAAAGTTTAATATTTCTGAAGTCAGTAACAGTTCAAAAATATGACTGAAAAAGAAATTAAATTATTCTTTTGATTCTTGTCATTAATAACAACATTAATAGTACTGGTGGCTAAAAAAAAAACTAACTCAAGCCACAGTATTAAAATAAGAAACAGGAGTAAAATAGGATTAAATAATCTTTACTCCCTTAAGGGGTTGAGGGGAACTAAAGTAAGACTGCTGTTTGTTTAGAAGACAACCCTTTCTTCCCCATAACTGTAACTCACCTGGACAATAGCTCTGTCATATTTTCTTCATTCATGCCGCCAAAGACTTTAAATTTCTTCAAATTACAGACATGAGTTTTCTCATATTTTCCAAATGTGATATTCTGAACTATAGCAGGTCTTTCAAGTTTCAGAATCAAGTACTAAAAAAAGAAACAATCAAGTCATATTCTCCTCTGTTTAAAACAAATAGACAACTTGAAAAAAATTTTAAATGTTTTGACTTGACAGAATGACGACTAAGGCTCATCTTATAATGGTAAGTTTTTTTAATTTAAGCTAAAGAGTAGTATACAACAACTTTATAAAGGCTCCCATAACATCACCACTTTTCATTCTAGTAAAGCCCAGAAACTACATTATCCTGCATGCTGTAAATGGAGGACGAAAATAGAACCAGTGAGAAAACTTCTAATCAAGGGATAGAATGGAATAAAAGCTATCAGAAGACTCTGAATAACCAAACAACACAAGATTAGATCGCAAAAATCACAATTACATATTCCCATGGATCATACTTTAATAGATAAATCAATGTTCAAAATCTGTGGTAAAATTTTAAACCTTGGGGCTAGGGTTGTGGCTCAGTGGTACAGCACTCTCCTAGCATATGTGGGGCACTGGGTTCAATCCTCAGCATGATATAAAAATAAAAAATAAAGGTATTATGTCCAACTACAACTAAAACAAAAATTTTTTTTTAAAAAATTAAACCTACCCAGATCTACTATAGATATGTCAATATAGCTCAAGGTTTCCTACCACACACTCAATAAAATGTTAATTGTAAAAAACATTATGAAGACTGTTCTCAATTATAAAAATTAAGGAGAAAATTATCACTGATGGAATACATTTGCAAAAAGCTATTTAGAAAAACAATTCATATGTTTTGTTGGAGAGAGTCCATGTTTTATGGTAACAATAGATAATATAGGTAGATAATGGTGGTAAGAATGAAGTTGGTGTTCCTACCTCTCACTATACACAAAAATTAACTTGGATCAAAACTGATCCAAAATCAATCCTTTCGGATCAAAGATATGAACAGAAGATTGAAAATTTAAAAATTTTACAAAAACTCAGGGATATAAATCTTCAATGACTTTTTTTTTGGCGGGGGGACATACTGGGGATTGAACTCAGGGGCTCTCAACCACTGAGCTACATATTCAACCCTATTTTGTATTTTGTTTAGAGATTGGGTCTCACTGAATTGCTTAGCACCTCGCTGTTTTTAAAGACAGAGTCACTGTAGATGATCAGATAAAATTAAGAATTAGATGAAGAACTAGTTGCAGAGCTGTTAGAAATAAAACTTATTCTATGACTTTGAACTTAAGATCCTCCTTCCTCGGCCTCCTGAGCCGCCAGGATTACAGGCATTTGCCACCATGCCCAGCATCAATGACTTCTTGGATTCGACTATGGTTTCTTAAATATTGACATCAAAAGTACAAACAGAGGTGTAAAATTTGATTTCATTAAAATTCAAACTTTTGTAACAAAGGAACTATCAAAAAAATGAAAAGATAACCTAGTCTACTAAACAGAATACAGAAATAACTCTTAAACCTTGTCATGAGCAAGCTATACCATTAACAAAGACCAAAAACATTTGTGTCTTTCCACAATGTCAGAATTTATTGAACAATAAATTCAAAAACTACACCACTTTCATCATTCACTATTCTTGGTGTACTAGTAGATCACCTGATAGTCATATGTTGGGCAATCACAAGTTCTTTTATCAATGTTAATATCTTTAACACACAAGTCATGTATCATATTTTGTATATGATATGAATAGGTTACAGAAAAGCTACTAAAGGGTTTAAGATGGCCACAGGGGTCTAGGAAGCTGAACTGAGAGCAAAGGCAGCGTCACTGGAGATGATCAGATAAAATTAAGAACTAGATGGGGTGCAGAGCTGTTAGAAATAAAACTTATTCTATGTCAGTGTCAGTCAAATGTCATTTTCAGAGTGTCAGCTTGAAGTGTCAGGTTGGAGTGGGCCATGCATCATAGTTACAGTCATGAGAAACGAGGCTGAGCTAAAGCATGGGGATAGAAGATCACCAGTTCATCACTGTGGTGATTCTTCTGTGCAAATGACCAGGTAACAGGTCAGTGTACTGTTGTGTCCAATCTTGGGGCAGGTATTCCTCCTTTTATGGATCTCAGGTGAGGGGACTGCTTCATTTGGTGATCTGCTACCTGTGAAAAGCTCATGGGCCTGTTTTATTCTGAGATGAAGCTGATATGCACAATGCACCCATGTGCTTCTGATTTAATTTAATAAGTTCATAGATAGTCATTTTTATTATCAATTAATTTATTTACTGGTTTGTGCCTTATGGTTGTGCTAGGCAAATAGTAGTTATTTAACTGTACAAATAAAGTGTAGAATCATTCTGCCTCAGCACTTAAAAAACTCAAAATGTAGTAACTCATGGCAAACTACTGCTCTGAGTTAGGCACAGCATGAAAACTGTTGTGCTAGTCATTATGGATTAACACAGAGCAGAGTACAGACTTCCCTCCGTACAACTCAATAAAAAGATAGACAATCCCATTTAAAAATGGGCAAAGGACCTAAATAACTTTTTCTCCAAAAAAGATAAACAAATAGTCCAAAGGCACAGATGGATGTAAAATGGTATATACACTGTATAATAGTTTGGCAATTCCTCAAGAAGTTAAAGAATTAATATATAAACAACTCTAGGTACATACTCAAAGGAAGTGAAGAGGTATTTGAACAAATCTGTATGTGAATGCTCAGAGCAATAGTATTCATAATAGCCCAAAGGTGGAAACAACCCAAATGTATATGATGGCTCCTGGTGTTTCCTGATTCACAGCAGCTTAACTCCAATTTCTGCTTCCATCTTCACATAGATTTCTTCCTGTGTTTCATTTCTTCTACTTTTCAGTGTCTAAATAAAGACACTCATCATTGGATTTAGGACCTACCCTAATCAAGGATGATCCTGACTGAAGATCCTTACCTTAATTACCTCTGTTAAACCATTATTCCAAATAAGGTCACATTCAAGGTTCCACATAGCTCTCCCCCGACCCCCACCCCGGGGAATGTATGCAACCATTTTATTTAGCCAGGCAAAAAAGAAACGAAGGCTTATGAAAATATCAGTGTTGTTAGAGCCAATAAGCGAGGCAAAAAACCTTAAGTATTGAGAATAAAGAGGTAGGCAGTCACCAGATCATAAAGTCTGTGCTACTAGGTGAAGTTAAAATTATAAATGCAGAGTGATCTACACATCAAAGGAAACAATTAGAAATATGAAGAGAGAACCCACAGAATGGGAGATAATCTTTGCTAGCTACTCTTCGATAGAGGATTAATATTCAGAATATATGAAGAGCTCAAAAATCTTTACACTAAATAATCAAATGGCTAAATGAATTAAATAGACAATTCTCAAAAGAAGAAATATGAATGGCCAATAAATACATGAAAAAATGTTCCACATCATTAGCAATTAGGGAAATGCAAATCAAAACTATATTGAGGAGCTACTATAAGGGATCTTCCTAGCAGAGTGGAGATAAAGGTCATGTGCACTGGACAATTTGTTGCCATGGGAGAGCAATACATATTTCGTAATGCCAAACCTAAATCACCCTGGCTTCTGTACAGAGAGAAGATCCTCATGTAATTCCCACAGATACCTCAATAGTATTTAAAAAGTGACTAAAGAGGTACTAAGAAAATGATTATGAAAGTCAAAAATGACAAAAATATCTGCAGTATATAACTAAAAAAAGGACCTATATCCAGAATAAATGCAAACAACTCCTACAACTCAATAATCAAAAATTAAACAAACCTTTTTTAAATGGGTAAAGAATTCACAAAAAAAGTTTTAAAAAAACCAACTAATAAGCAAATGGAAAAGTGCTTAATACCATTAGTTACTAGGAATTGTAACTTAAAAACCACTTCACATTAACAATAATCACTAAAATTGAGTGTGAATGGTCAGGTAATTTTGCATAAAATTAATATACTCCTTCCTTATGATGCAGTAATTCTATTTCCAGATATTTATCCCAAATACAGAAAATATGTATTATTTTTAAAACCTCATAAAACAATATTTATTTGAACCTTATTTATAATCACCAAAAACTGAAACACAAATGTCCAAAAAAAGAAAATGAATGAATAAACAAACTGAGTATCTGCATATAATAGAATAGTATTCTGCAATGTAAAGAAATGGAATATTAATGTACATGACATTATGAATAAACATAAAACATACATTGAGCATAAAAAGTCATATAATAGAAGTTTATTTCTCTCTCTCTCTCTCTCTCTCTCTCTCTCTCTCTCTCTCTCTCTTTCTCTCTCTCTGACTCCATTTAAATTAAATTTTGGAATTGGCAAAAACAACCTATGGCAAAAGAAATCTGAACAGTGGCTGCCTCTGGGTAGAGGGTAGAATAGTTAGGGATTCTTTGCTAAAGAGGCAGAAAGGATCTTTCTGAAGTCATGGAAATGTTTAATATCATCACAGGAGTGTGAATTATACAGTGGTAAACATTTTCAAAGTAGATATCACACATACTGAAGGCTCACACATTTTACTGTATAAATTATATCAATGAAAACTGTATTAAACAATTTAAACAATGATCCTTTTGCAAACTTGGACAAAATGCACTTATTAAAAAAAATTTCTATAGCTCAGTTCTATAACATTCTTGTCATGGTTCATCAAACAAAAGGAATAATCTGAGGGCACTGCAAAAGCAAAAGCATACACCAGCCCCTCACACACAATTTTATTAAACAATCACTGAGGTTTCTTTGACCTGCTTAGTAGATTATAAAAAAGCAGGTCAACTTCAATTGCCTCTCTGGCCCCATAAAGAATATTACTTAATTTTATAATTCTACTTACACCTTTAGAAGGAGCATATAATCACAGTGGAAGAGTTAATGATTTAATCTTTCTTTAAGCAAGTTATCAAGACATCTGTAACTGCCTATACATCTTAATCAACCCTTAGAGTATCACCAAAAAAACATATTTTCTATGGCAGTATCAATAATTTCTATAAAATATATCTGATGAGGGAAAAGGATAAAATTACTATCCTAAAGTATTTATGGGGTTTTTATTCATGCAACATTATTCTCTACCAGCAACGATAATCCAGGATTAACATGAAATCTGTCTTTAGTGGGAAGATTGCTCAAAATTAATATTTTGCTATTATATTTTTCATTTCTAGAAGTTTTACTTGTTTCTTTTTCAATATGCTAGATCACATTTTATAGTTTCCAATTCCTTGAAGATATCTTCTCTTTCTTTTTAAAATTGAAGTAGTTTTTTAATTCTAGCATCTTTTTGCATTTTTAATTCTAGTATCTTTTTTTTTTTTTTTTAAGTTTTTGGCTAGTTCTTCAAGTGTCTCATTCCTGGATATATTAGGTTAACTTTGAGTGTGTACCCTTCACTTTTCTTCTATAATAATCTGTAGAGACTTCCTGAGGTTTAAGCAAGAAGGTAGCCACCTCCAAGAGAATTTGTATTTGCTTCTGCTGAGAATCTTAAGAGCACTATTCATCCACAATCATACCATAAGATTTCATGGATAGTGAAGTCCTGAGACTTTGAGCACCAAATGTGAACAAAGAAAAACATATAGCTATAACCCCTCAGGGATGGTTTCTCTTTCATTTTCTCCTTTTATTAAATACCAGTGCAACTCTCCCCGAGGTGGGGACTTCCACTGTTTTATCCTTATCCTGAAAATGAATCACTTTGAGGTCCTAGTTTTCACAAACTTTATGTATATATGTGTATGTTTTTTTTTCAATCCAACTCTTCTAGTAGTTTTCAGAGCAAGATTCAGAAGTACTATAGCTCATAACCACTTATCATGCAAGATTCCTTACTACCTATAGATACCAAAATTATATCCATTTTATCCAACCTGGATATTTTTCATAATAGGAAAAATAAGAATTATTTCCTTATGTTTTTCTGGTAAGAATGCTATCATTTGATACTGGCCACATGGAACCCCAGCTACAGTGAGTTCTTAAATTACAATTAAGAAAATGGATTCCATATATTTCTAAAATAAATCTGTCTTAATTACAAAAGCTTTAGACTACTTCTCTAGGACTTATGCATTAGATATTAACTGATTCAGTATTTTCTTGCTTCATCAAAAGAAAAGATAATATTTAATTCACTGTTGAATTTCCAATGCTTAGTTAGCACCTCATGGATACTTATAAAGTTTTAAATGAATAAACAAAAAACAAGTAAAAAAAATCAAATTCTACTGTCCTTAAAATATAGTTCAAAGAGGAATTTCACAGTAAGGAGTTATCACAGTTTCAATTAAAACAGAAAAAATTTTAAATAAAAATAATTCATTAATAAGCAAAGCTAAACAAGAGAAAAACACATGAAAACTTGGATATTCAAGTTCAAACTAAAAAGTAAATCAAGAAAAACATGATTAAAAATGCAAAGCCATTAACATATACAAACAGGCTTGAACAGGAAAAAGCAAAAAAAAAAATTTAAACTACATTGAGTCATAATGTAAGATCCACTAGACTGAAAAAATCTAAATCAGTCATAGAAGTGAAGAGGAGAACGTAATGCAACAGCAACTTTCATATACTCCTAGTCAGAGTATAAATTACACAGCAACTTTGCAAATGGCTTTGCTTTAGCCAATGAAGTTGGATATATACATACCTACTGTATTAGTCAGCATTTTGTTGCTGTGACCAAAATATCTAAAGTAAACAAGGGAGGAAAGATTTATTTTGGCTTCTGGTTTCAGTCCATGGTCAGATGACTCCATTGCTCTGGACCAGGGGGAAGGGCTTGATGGAAAAACACTGCTCACTTCATGGCAGCCAGAAAGCAGCAGGGGTTTGGAGGAGGCAAGGAGGAAAGGGCGAAGGACAAAATGTAACCCCCAAGGATATGTCCCAAGTGCATAACCAACCATGTCCTATCTATCTAAAGTTTCCATCACCTCCCAGTAGTCCATTCAAACTATTAATTCATCAGATAGATTAATCTACTGATGAGATTATAGCTCTCCTGATCTCATTACTTCCTAAAAGACCTACCTCTGAATGCAGCTGCACTGGACATCAAGTCTTCAACACATGAGGCTTTTGGCGATACTCCCAATCTAAACCTTAACACCTACCCTATGATTCAGTAATTCTACTCCAAGATATATACTTTAAAGAAAACTCCAATAGCAAAAAATTATTAAAAACCCAATGCCTCTCACCAGCATATTTATATACTGGAATACTATATAGAAGAGAAAATGAACAAACTACCATTATACACAACAACTTAATGTGTTGGCTTAACATCATATTAATAAGCAAAAGAAAATCAAGCTACTGGGGATGGGGTTGTGGCTCAATAGGTAGAGTGTTTGCCTAGCAAGTATGACGCACTGTACTGGGCTCAATCCTCAGCACCACATTAAAAAAATAAATAAATAAAAAATAAAGACAATGTGTCCATCTACAACTAAAAAAATATTTTAAAAAAATAAAAAAGAAAATCAAGCTACAAAATACTTATAAATGACTCAATCAATTTATATTTATATAAAAATCAAAGCCAGAAAAACTAAATCAAAGGGTATTTATAATACACACATATATAATACTCTAAGAAAATGCTTAACAAAATACGCAATAGTTACTTAGGACTGATTTAAGAGAGGGCTCACATACAGACTTCAAAGGCTATGGTCATTTTCCATTTCTAAAAATGGTTGATGAATTATCAAGTAGCTTTATGATTCTTTACCCTGAACATATAAATTTTGAATGTATAGTCTTTGGACATATATTATATAATAAACATGTAAATACCAAGTGATCCAAACAAGTGTACAAACCGAAAAAGGAAAATAAGCATAGAGATTAGGTTTCCATGAATTTCATTAGAATACAAAAAATAAAGGTCAGGGGTTGTAGCTCAGTGGTAGAGCACTTGCCGCGCACATGTGAGACCCTGGGTTCAATCCCCAGCCCCACATAAAAATAAACAATTAAAAACGATATAGTGTCCATCTACAACTAAAAAATTTTAAAAAAGAAAAAGAAAGTTTTATTTATGTGTCTATTCTACCTATTACAACATTAATTTCCTTAAGGATATATATATATATATATATATATATATATATATATATATATGGATTTAATTATAAGCATGCTGAGTACATAATAAGCATTAATGCTTTTATAAATTCAGATACCATCATGACAGGTATGGTGGTGCATGCCTGTAATCCCAGCAGCTCAGGAAGGAGAGGCAGGAGGATCTTGAGTTCAAAGGTCAGCCTCAGCAAAAGCCAGGCACTAGCGCTGTTTGGATGTAGCTCCAGGGTCTGAGTGCCCCTGAGTTCAATCCCCAGTAGCCCCCCAATTAATTAATTAATTCAGACACCACTTATCAGGTAAAAGAAATTAGTCTAATTCCATCCTAATGCCACCTAAGTACATTATTTCAGTAAAATAACAAACTATATTAAGTTCATTTTTCCTCAAAGGCAAAGCTCAATTTACTAACATTTCCTTAAATATTTACAGAATGACCTGAGCACAATGAAACAGAGGTCAAGGTCACAATCTCTGCTCAGAATGGAACAGTAACCGCACTCTAACCAGTTCTTGGTTAACAATTTCCTTGGTTTTAACAATTTGGTTTTGCATCATTAGTAATATAGAAAATTATAAATTAGAATTTAAATCTTCCACAAGATAGAACAAAACATATATTTCATCAAATCCCAAACTATACTTATCTATAAAATCAAAATTCTTTCAAAATTCAAACAAAAGAAATAAAAGTTTATATCCCAATGCCAAAGACAGAATAAACTATTAATAGATTCCAGATAACTGATGTATCAATTGAATAAGTTCCTATCTGAATTCTGACTCTTAAATAGTATTAAGGGTTACGTGTATTATTACCTGAGGAGGATAGTTGCTCTCTGAAGACCATCTTGAAGACTGGTCATTTGGTTTATCCACTAAAATATTCCTGAAATTAAAAAAAGAAAATTATAGCACTTAATTAAAATAATATGTGAACATGAAAGAACACGAAGAAAAATAATCTTGGGACTGGGGTTGTGGCTCAGTGGTAACGTGCTGGCCTAGCATGCCTGAGGCACTGGGTTCGATCCTCAGCACCACATACAAATAAATAAAAAATAAATAAAATGTCCATCAACAACTAAAAAATATTAAAAGAAAAATAATCTTCGAAATGCTGAAATTATCCTAATTACATGTTTGAAATTTGAATAAGAATAGCATATGAAAGAGAATAAGCACAGAAAGCATCTACTATATATAAGATTTTAAAATACAATAAAAGTCATAGTTCAAACAATTGAGAAAGGAAACTTTCTATACAGCAACTTCTGTTAAAAAAAAGTTCTACTTTATACTAAATGACAAAATAGTCTTTCAAAGATATTTAAGAATTTAAGGTAAAAACAAAGTAATTAAAAATAAACATCATATATACACATTGTATATTTTTAATTATTACATTGCAGGCAGTTATAGTGTTATATATTATATTTACTACAGGTTGAGCATCCCTAATCCAAACATCCAGAATGTCAAAATCTTAAACTTTTTGGCCGCTGACATTATTACCACATATGAAAAATTTTACACCTGACCTCACATGAAGTTGTAGTCAACACACAGGCACACTAAAAATATTGCATAAAATTACCTTCATGCTATTTTGTATATAGTCTATGTGAGACATGTTTAGACTTGGATCCCATCCCTAAGATATCTCATTATGCATTTGGAAATATTCCAAAATTCAACATATTTATAGTCCCATGCATTTTGAATAAGGAATACTCAACTTGTACATGCACCACATATTGTTTATAATAATACAATTGTGTAATACTATACAACATTGTGTGTGTGTACATAAAATCAATTTTTGAATCAAGAATATTTTTTTGGGGGGTCTACTGGGGATTGAACCCAGGAGCACTTTACCACTGTACTACACCCCCAGAAAACCCCCTCCTTTTTTTTTCTTGAGACGGGGCCAAACTAAATTGCTGAGGTTAGCCTGGAACTTGCAATGCTCCTGTCTCAGCCTCCCAGTTTGCTGGGACTACAGGAATGCCACTGTTCCTAGCAAGGATTTTTAATCACGGCATCAAAAGCAGAGAAATGGGTGGGGAAAAAATACTGAAATAAGTAGAAGATAGTACTTCTACTGGAAACCAAACTATACATTAACAGCATACTTTAATTGGTAGAATCATTTTCCTCAGGGATATGGATCAATTCTGAAATACTTCTTATGTATCCTGGGGTTGAAATAATATGTAAATGTTTATGTATTCAAAAGTGAGCCAGGTTTCTCACTTTTGGAGTGGGAGAGATAAACATGGATATTTTGCTTAACAGAGATATATTAAGAGAGATACAAATACCAAAATAATTACAGATGTATGTATACACAAGTAGTCTTTTTATCTCTATCCACTGAGGAGGGACTAGAAACAGCAACACATCAAAGAGTCAAAAGCACACCCAGCACCCAGATCTTGATTTCTGCATACCATTTTCCAATAAAAGAAAATGGGAATTCTTGGAGAAAAGGCTGATTGTAGGTCAGGAAAAGGGAACAGTAAATGAGCCTGGAGCCCCTTATACCAAAAGGAGAAAAATGCTCAAAAAAATTTTTTTAAAGGATGGATCATGTCAAAAGAACACAGAGAAGGCAAATGAAAGAATAAATGGCCAAAGCTAAAAAAATACTGGCATCAAAATAAAGAATGCAACAATGGAGTGCAACCCAAAATAAAAAACATCCAACAGTCTTAATTGATATTAACCAGCCCAGTCTAACAAGGAAAATAAAAAATCAGACAAACCCAAATTGAGAAACAGTTAACAAAATACATTACTCCTCCAAGCTCTCAATATAATAACCAACAAGGAAAGACTAAGAAACAGATGAGAAAAGAGTAAGGAAACTTGACAACTAAATGAAATGGGGTATTTTGGATGGGATCCTAGGTCAGAAAGAGGACATTACAGGTAAAAATGATAAAATCCAAAGAAAAGTTTGTTAATAATAATGTACCAATGTTGGTATCTTAGGTGTGACAAATGTGCCATGATAGCAATAGGGAAAACAGTAAGGGCATCTATGAATCCATAATTATTCTGAAATGAAAATAATACTTAAAAAATGTTAGAGGTATACTTGGCAAAGAGAAAGAACTTAATAAATGAGTGAATAAATTATGTATTTATTTACACCATCATAAATAATAGATTTGTGATTACAAATAGGTGAATAAAATTTTTTAAAAAGCCAACTATAAAGAAAAGAACTGCTTTTATGCACACGTTAAAAGATTTTGGATTATAATAACAGTTGTTGGTTGGTCAGAGCTGGTAAAATGGTACTCTCATGTTTTGCTGGTTAAGAATGAAACCTATAGAACTTTTCAGGAGAAAATTTTAATTTTACATATATATATATATATATATATATATATATATACACACATATATATATATATATAAAATGTTCATTTCCTTAAAATAAAAATGATGGTGATACTAACCTTGACAATGTGTTCTGTTTGTCAGTTTTGTAAGTGCTTTCCATGTACATACTATTATCTTTAAAGTATCAATTAAAAAACTGAGACAGAAATAAATTAATTTGTCTAACTATATACACACAAGGAAGGATTTGAACCCAAGCAGTCTGAAAATAAACTCTATGCTCTTAATCACAGAATTATTCCACTTCTTGGAACTTAACTTTTAAAATTCTATAAGGTGTAAACCATCCATATTCATCATAGCACAATTATAACAGCAAATTATAAACAGCCTGATTGTTTAACAATGAGGACTAGTTAAAATATGATGTACCTATGTTACAGAACACAAAGAAATCATGTATTCCACAGCCTAACTTTAATGTCATGGAAAAATGTTCACTGCATAGAAAAGAAAAAGTAGTATAAATGTGAGGAATCAAGAATTATATGCAATAATAATATTCACACATGGAAAAAAAGACAACCAACATTTACAGAGTTGTTAATATAGCTCTCAAGCATATGATAAGATCATAAGTGAGTTTTTTCTTTGTGCTTTGTTGTATCTTTTCGAATTTTCTAAAATTAACATCTTTCTTTTATTATTAGAAAAAAGATTGGGTTTTTTTTCAAGAATGAATTATAAAACAGAATGAAGATATGCGACCATGTATGAAAATATTTCACTACAGTTAAAAGCTAAAGCTAAAAAGCTAGGATTCAATTGCATTTTGTTACATAAAGATTTCCACTTTTCCCAGCACCATTTGTTGAAGAGAATATCTTTTCTCCAATGTGTTTTTGGTGCCTTTGTCTAATATAAGACAATTGTAACTTAGTGGGTTAGTCTCTGTGTCCTCTTTTCTGAACCATTGGTCTACCAGTCTATTTTGGTGCCAATACCATGCTGTTTTTGTTACTACCGCTCTGTAGTAGCATGATGCCACCTACTTCACTCTTGTTGCTAAGGACTGCTTTAGCTATTCTGGGTCTCTTATTTTTCCAGATGAATTTCATGACTGCTTTTTCTATTTCTATGAGGAATGCCACTGGGATTTTGATTGGAATTGCATTAAATCTGTATAGTGCTTTTGGCAGAATGGTCATTTTGATAATTCTGCCTATCCAAGAGCAAGGTAAATCTTTCTATCTTCTAAGGTCTTCTTTGATTTCTTTCTTTAGGATTCTGTAGTTTTTATTGTATAGGTCTTTCACCTCTTTCGTTAAGTTGATTCCCAAGTGTTTTATTTTTATTTGAGGCTATTGTAAATGGAGTAGTTTTCCTCATTTCCCTTTCAGAGGATTTGTCACTGATATACAGAAATGCCTTTGATTTATGGGTGTTGATTTTATATACTGCTACTTTGCTGAATTCATTTTCTAGTTCGAGAAGTTTTCTGGTAGAACTTTTTGGGTCTTCTAGGTATAGAATCATATTGTCAGCAAATAGTGCTAATTTGAGTTCTTCTTTTCCTACCCATACTCTTTGATTTCTTTCACCTTCTAATTGCTCTAGTCAGTGTTTCAAGAACTGTGTTAAATAGAAGTGGTGAAAGTGGGCATCCCTGTCTTGTTCCAGTTTTTAGAGGGAATGCCTTCAATTTTTCTCCATTTAGAATGATGTTGGCCTGGGTTAGCATAGATGGCCTTTATAATGTTAGATACATTCCTGTTATCCCTAACTTTTCTAGTGTTTTGAACATGAAGGGGTGCTGTATTTTGTCAAATGCTTTTTCTGCATCTATTGAGATGACCATATGATTCTTACCTTTAAGTCTATTGATGTGGTGAATTACATTTATTAATTTCCATATGTTGAAATTAAACCCCTCTCACGATGGACAAAACTCAACTCAAAATGGATCAAGAACCTAGGAATTAAACCAGAAATCCTGTGTCTAATAGAAGAAAAAGTAGTCCCTAATCTCCATCATGTCAGATTAAGTCCCAACTTCCTTAATAAGACTCCCACAGAATAAGAATTTAAATCAAGAATCAATAAATGGGATGGATTCAAACTAAAAAGTTTCTTCTCAGCAAAAGAAACAATCGGTGAGGTGAATAGAAAGCCTACATCTTGGGAGCAAATTTTTACCCCTCACACATCAGATAGAGCACTAATCTCTAGGATATATAAAGAACTCAAAAAGCTAAACACCAAAATAACAAATCAATAAATTAAGAAAAAAATAATCAATAAATAAGCCAAGGACCTGGACACTTCTCAGAAGATTATATACTATCAATAAATATATGAAAAATGTTCATCATCTCTAGAAATTAAGAAACACAAATCAAAACTACTCTAAGATTTCATCTCACTCCAGTCAGTGTTAAGAATATAGGCAACAATAAGTGTTGGTGAAGATGTGGGGCAAAAAGCATACTCATACATTGCTGGGGAAACTGCAAATTAGTGCAGCCGATATGGAAAGCAGTGTGGAGATTCCTTGGAAAACTGGGAATGGAACCACCATTTGACCAGCTATCCCTCTCCTTGGTCTATACTCGAAGGACTTAAAAACAGCATACTAGGCAGACACAGCCACATCAATGTTTATAGCAGCACAATTCACAATAGCTAAATTGTGAAACCAACCTAGATGCCTTTCAGTAGATGAATGGATTTTTAAAATGTGGTGTGTATGTGTGTATGTACACACACACACACACACACACACACACACACACACACACAAAGGAATATTACTCAGCAATAAAAAGAGAATAAAATCATGGCATTTGCAGGTAAAGGGATGGAGTTGAAGAATATAATGCTAAGTAAAATTAGCCAATCCCCCAAAACCAAATGTCAAATGTTTTCTCTGATACAAGGAGGCTGATTCATAGTGGGGTAGGGATGGGGTCATGGGAGGAATAGGTATACTCTAGATAGGGCAAAGGGGTGGGAGGGAAAGAGAGGGGACATGGCGTTAGAAATGATGGTGGAATGAGATGGACATCATTATCCAAAGTACATGTATGAAGACACAAATGGTGTAAATAAACGTTTTATACAACCAGAGATATGAAAAATTGTGCTCTATATGTGTAATATGAATTGTAATGCATTCTGCTGTCATATATAACAAATCAGAATTTAAAAAAATTAAAAAACAAAGAAAATCTTTAAAAAAGCTAGGATTTAAAAAATTCCACTGATATCAATGTTATAAACCACGAAAGAAAATCTAATTCATGATAACTACAAATAATTAAAACCATGAAAATCAGAAAATGTAATCAATTTGAGAAGAGGGAGATCAGATAATATGTGAGATAATTCCTTCATAGTTCTTAGTAAGGAATGTTTTTGAAGGTGATAAAAGAAAAAAGAGATGTAAGAATACCACTCAAAAGTTTAAAATTAAACAAAAACATACCTAATACTGATAGAAAACTCAACAAAAACACTTTTTTGCAAAATTTATGAAATAAAGACTAAATAAAGATAAAATCATTAAAATCACAACTTTTAAAATAAAATGAAAAAATTAACATCATGCATCAATACAGCCATACATTTAAATATCCTTTATATTAGGTGAATAAACAGACAAATTCCTATCTATCTATCTATCTATCTATCTACCTACCTACCTACCTACCTACCTACCTTGGAACTGGGGGGTTAAATCCAAGGGAACTTAACCACAGAGCCATACTCTCAGGCCTTCTTTTTAATTTTTTTGAGACAGGATCTCACTAAGTCGCTGAGGATGGCTTTGAAATGCAATCCTCCCCCTGCAGCCTCCTGAGCTGCTAGAATCATAGGAGAGTACCACCAAGCACATCCAGCATTACTATCTATTTAAAGGCCCACATAACAAAGGGACTCATGACAAATAAAAAAACATATAAGGCAGAGAAAAACTTTGTTAAAACTAACAAAAATACAAATATAAAGACTGACAAAAATAGGAAATTAGTATTTTTAAGCACCTGGAAAATTAAACAAAACACAAATATCTACATAATTCAAAGTAGTGGTTAAAAAGATGACGGTATTATGAAGAAAAATAAAAGGAGAAATAAAATGATGTAAGGGAGCTAGCCATGTCATCATCTAAAAAATTAGCAGATGATCACTGGATGCAAAGTTATGGGGGGCAAACAGTTAGAATATGTTTTGGTCTTGTGAAAATTATAAAGTGCCTATTAGCCCAATGGAGACATGGTAGTTAAATGTCAGAGGGTAAAATTCCAAGAAAATAATGGGGCAGAATAAAATATGCATCTTTAGAGATCTAAGTATATCAGTGTTATTTAAAACAATGATTGAGTAAGATGATTTGTGGAATGAAATACTGCTAGAGAAAAGAAGATCAAAGACTTATTTAAGTTCTAGAGGTCCAGAAGAAAACAATCAAGCAAAGGCGACTGAATAGAGCCAAAAATAAAGAAAATGAAAATCCAGAAATTATAGATGATAAATAAAGAAAGCATTCTTTTTAAGAAGAAAGAAGTAAAAAACTATGCAAAGTTTTCTAAATAGAAAGGGACTGTAGTATTCATCTTCATGTGCCTAAATGTTGCAACATACAAGGTACTTATTAAATACTTGATAAAAATATATGAGTAGATAGCACTTAAAATACATTACAGTGGATCCACCACAGCATGATACAGAACAGACATTGAGTGAGGTTAGCCTAGTAGGGTTTGGAAAGATGGAAGCTGAAATATATTTCTTCTGATCTCCAGTCCCAACACTAAAGACAACTACTGAATACCTCTATTGAGCCCAGTCTATGATAGAGGCCAAAATAAAAATTAAGAATCCTGACAAATCTTGGTCCTAGGAGAAGAACCATGAGATCCAAGGATACCTCTGTCCCCAAGAGAAGGTCATCAACATGAGCTTTGCTGCGACAATCTGCTAGTCTTCCTATCCCATAAAGAGCTTCAAGAGAGGGCTGGGAATGTGGCTCAAGCGGTCGCTCGCCTGGCAAGCGTGCGGCCCGGGTTCGATCCTCAGCACCACATACAAACAAAGATATTGTGTCTGCCAAAAACTAAATAATATTAAAAAAAATTCTCTCCCTCTCTCTCTCTCTCTCTCTCAAAATAAATAAATAAATAAATAAGAATTAAAGAGCTTCATGAGAGCTAAGCTGGTTCTCTTGGTTCTCTTCACCTCTGAAGACAACAAGAACTTGCCCTCTCAGCTGAAGTGTCTCCATGAACCACAGATAATAAACAACTCAAGAAATGGCCTACAAGACTGCCAGATCTAAGAGTTATGGAAAGTTTTCTTTACCCAAGGAGTTCATGCAACAAAAAAATAAACATACAAAAGAACCAAGAAAATTTATAAAACATAGTGAGAGAAAAATCAAATCACCAGCTTTTAAAACACTTAAAAAAAAAAAGAATTGAAAAGATTTAAACCACTTTAAATCTTCTAAAATTAAAGGTAAAAGGAACTAGTATAGAAACAAACAGCTCAAAGAAACAGGAAATTAAGTCCAGGATAGATGGTAATTTAATATTTGATAAGCATTTTAATTCAGCAGTAAATGTAGTTGGCTTACTAAAGGATCTTGCAGAGCTGACTATCCATCAGAAGTTAACCCTTATCTAATACCATATACAAAATTAATCCTAATTGAGCATTTAAGCATATGTACACACATACATAAAAATCTTAGGGGAAAAAATAGGTGCCAAAGTGAAGTGTTGAGGAAATCTTTCTGCCAAAAAAAAAAAAAAAGTATATATATATATATGTGTGTGTGTGTGTGTGTTTGTGTGTGTGTATGTATATATGAAAAATAACTTTTGATTACAAAAAACCTTTCAAATTTTATATTGTAAAAAAATACCATAAAGAAAAACAGGATACAAGCAACAGTTTAAGTGAAAGTTTTCAACTTATGACTAATAAAGAATTTTATTTAAAATGTGTAAAATATTATTATACTTAATGAGTATAATATGACCAACAGAATGCAAAATAAATAAAATACAACTCACCAAGTCATTCAACTGGTCAATAAATAAGGATAAAAAAAAATTTTTTTCTGGGGCTGAGGTTGTGGCTCAGTAGTAGAGTGCTCGCTTAGCATGCACGGGTCACTGGGTTCGATCCTCAGCACCACATAAATGTAAAATAAAGATATTGTATCTTGTATCCACCTAAAAAACTTAAAAATAAATATTAAAAAAATTTCTGTGTATTTTTCATGCCAGAGAAAAACAAAAGAATATTCTTTTCAAAAAGTTAAAATTAATCTCTAATTATCAAAAATCAGCAAGAAAAGGTATATGTGCATTAATTACTCTAGTCTTTGTGGAAAATAAATTTGCAGCATACATTAAAATTTTTAAACATACATGTTCTTTCATCTAGTACTCTCATCACAAAAATAAAATCACTGGTATGTAAAGATGTATGTATAGAGATGTTTAATGCAACATTTTTTTTACAGAGGGAGGAGGAGATTAAATTATGTAACATATTATGGAATATTATATTGCCATTATAAAAAATGCAGATCTATGCTGACTAACTCAGAGGGATTTCTACAACTCAAGATAGAAGCATGTGTAACTAGTTATTACAAGAATAAATTATTCTTTATGTATGTTTATATTTGTATGCAATTATATAAACAAGTGGATATTTACCAAGTCATATAAAGCAAGTATAAATATGAACCCAAAATAAGTTATAAATATCATTACAATATTTTACTTGTCATGTTGTTCTGGTTTTTTATAATATGCATAATTCACATAATCAGTAAAAATAATTATTGTAGAAAATAACATGGTTGAGATGACAACAAACTTCCAGTATTTATGTCAAACTGACTCATTATCATAATCAAATCCACCTTAACTTTTCCTTATTTTTTCTTTTCTTTCTTTTTTTGATATAGTTTGATATAGGTTCTTACTAAATTGCTAAGGCTGGCCTCAAACTTGAGTTCTTCTTGAGTCCCTAGGGTCTCTGGGATTAAACTGAAAAGAAACTAAAAAGGCTTATTTTCCTTTTGAAATTTTTAGAAAACACATCATATCCCAAAATGTAAAGTCAGCTCCAGACTGCTTTTAATTTGCCCTCCCACAATGATCCTTCCTCAACCTTCTTCCACTCTCATACAAGGCAAATAAGAAACTAGTTTAGGGCAGTGACTCTTAACATCAGTCCCTCACCAACAGTAACAGAGCCACTATTGCTATGGTAGCAGTCTATAAAATGTGCTCGTTATTATCATTCCTCTTATATTTTCCAAAGACCTATAAAACCTACCATCATTAGCAGTACAGAGCCTTTTCTTGTTCTAATTCTTAGGACTAAGTTAAAGTCATTAACCTCTCATATTGCATATGTCAATCATGATACCAGCTCACCTCTCCATTTTCTAAAAGGGGATTATTCTACTCACAGTCACAGGACAGTGCAAAAGAGGATTATTCTACCCAGAGCCATAGGACAGTGCATTTAAAACTTAAATTGTAACATGTTAAGTTGAAATTTAACACAATTAGAATTGAAATTTTGTAGTAAGACATTTTGCCTTACAACTATCTCAAAGACAGCCAATTTAAACTGCCTTCCTCTTATGGCAGGAGATGAGACAGATCAATATGAAACAGAAAAAGAAATTATAACACAAACAAATGTATAAATAAACAGAACCAATAAAACAGCTAAATGATAAATAGAATAAGAGATATAAATGAAGGAATAAGTCAGTCAGTAGCATGATAAAAATGTAGCAGACAGAGGAAGTGAAGAGGAAGATTTTGAAGACCATGCACTCCAGGAAATAGGAAATAAAAATCAATGGTTTCTTAATTCCAGTTTCCAGGAATCTCTGCTCTGCCAACTAAAACAATGTGAACACAACATCTTACAGGCATCCCATAACTTTAATTTATACTACTGTCTAGAAAAATAAAAAACCACAAAAAAGTTATACAAAGCACAATTCAGTGCCAAGGCTATAAGAATCAAATAAGAGTTACCTAATAAGAGTAAATAAAATATCCACGATGCTTAAAATATTTACAACGCAAAATACAAATAATAGCTAAAAACTGGTTAAGAAGAACTGAAAAGGAGATGGGCTTGGGCTAAAATGGCTTCCTATTTTTATCAAGTTAATTTAAGTTTTAAATGTGCATTTTCATTTCTACCACATTTGGATTAAAAACAGGTTAATAAAAATGAACAATAATTTCATATTTGGGCACAGACTACAAAGAAGGATATGAGTAGTTAAATCCATTTATTTTGATCATAAAAATTCATAGTGAAACACATGGGTAAATGAAAAATACAGTGTTGACTTTTTCCAAGTTAAATATCTCTATTTTTGCATATTTTTAAGTGTACAGTATCTATATGTACACTACCAATTAAATTTTAGAAACAAACTATTAAAATTCAACCTTAGAATTTATTGGCTGTGCATGGTAGTACATGCCTACAATCCCAGCTACTTGGAATCTGATCAGTACCACTGTATAAAAGTATTGAAATGTCATACTGAACCCTATGAATATATACAATTATTGTGTGTCAATTAAAAATAAAAATAGCCATGCATAGCAGTACATGCAGTAAACCCTGCTACTTGGGAGATTGAAAAGTTCAAGGCAGCCTGGGCTAAGAGACCCTATCTCAAAATATTTTTAAATGGTCTGGGGACTTAGCTTAGTGGTAGAGTGCCCCTGGGTTTATTCCAGTAAAGCAAAAAAAAATAAACAGTTTATTGGACATTTGGGATTTAATTCAAGTCACCAAAATTTTTTCTTGATTAAACTTATGCTCAAATCCTATGTCTGCTTAGTAATATTCAGATTACTGCTGTTAAGAATACTTAAATATAAATAGCAGTAGTTGGGGGAAAATGAAGCATTTAAATTGTTTCTGCTAATGGCTCTTCAGGTTTCCTATCAGAAAATCCTCCAGATTTTCAACTGACACTCAAAAACCACTTCTAATTCTGATATAAAGAAAAATCAATCATGTAAAGTATTTAAAAGAATGTAAAAGGATTCAACATAGGAATTCAACCTAGCTTTTTCCATGGTAGTTTAAAAACACTCCTAAAACCTGCACCCTTTCAATGAAGTGATAAAATGGAAGGATCTACATCTAAATGTAGATGTAGCTATAGCAACTTGCCTAGCATGAATGAGAAAGGCCCTGGGTTCTATCCCCAGCACCGCAAAAAAAAAAAGAAAGAAAAAAAATTTATTAAAATATAATAATAATAATAATAATAGAAAAATAAATCAATTAAGAATCATAAGACTTTGGATCTTGGCCACCAGTTGATTGGATAACCCATCACATGTCTCAGAGCTTTAATTCCTTTATCTGTAGTGTGAAGGGAAATGTGAGTTCCTTAATCTCAAATTTCTTCCAGCTCTAATCAGGGCAGTTTAGTTACATATTCTAGGAAACACCATTTAGGAGGCTAAATTAATAGTCTTTTAGACTTTGTTCAAAGTATCATGTATAATGTTCCTCCTACAAATCTGTCAATAATAACAAACGCAAAACTAAAAAGTTTGTCTCAAAGTATAAAATAGAATAGTGATTATCCCAGCATGAGATAGGTGAGGGGGGAGAAAGAGATGAAGAGAGCTTAGTTAATGTGTACAGGGGTGCAGTTGGTTAAAAGGAATGACTTCTAATGTTCAACAGCAATATAGGATAACTAAGGTTGACAACAACTGAACATTTAAAAATAGCTAGAAGGAAGGATTTTGAATGTTTCTGGCACAAATGACACCTCTGTGGTGATAGATAAGCCAATTACTTTTATCTGATCATTATACATTGCATACATGTATAAAAAATGCCATACTATAGCCCATAAATATATATAATAACTATATGTCAATTAAAAATAAAAAGTCAAGTACAGAGGTACATACATATAATCCCAGCTGCTCAGCAGGCTGAGGCAGAAGGATTACAAGTCCAGGCCAGCCTCAGCAACTTAGCAAGACCCTGTCTCAAAATTTGAAAAATAAATAAAAACAGTTAGAGATATAGTTCAGCAGTAAAGCAATTTATTATACTGGTTCAATCCTCAATGTTATAACAATAATAATCAAAACAACTTTTTATTAAAAAGTCAAATTAGAATTTGAATGAAAAAAAGTAGCAGTGAAGAAATAACAAAGAATGAAAACAATGTGTTTCCTTAAAAAATAACAATACATAATCAATTGATTATGTAACAGAGCTTCCATTACGTGTAAATATTCTGCTAGGTTAACAGTATAAAAAGGGAAGGAGATTACAATCTATTTTTTAATACATAGCACAAAATTTAAGAGAGACAAAAAAGTATACAATAAAATACTATAATTCAAAATGTAAAACAAGGATCAACTCTTAAGTCAATTTTAAATATCTACCTCTAGAGAGTTAAAGAGTATGCTATAAATTACAGCTTTTCCCTAAATCAAATATTTGTACATATAAGAGGTTTAGACTCACTTCCAAATATTTCTCAATTTTAAGACAGGAGCACAGCCAGTAGAGGAGTCAACCATTGCTGGAGTTGCTCATAGTCAACAAATATTCACTGAATCCCACCATATGCCAGTGTGTTAGGCTCTGGGAATACAGTGATATTTAACATAGACAAGGTCCCCAATTTGTGATACTAACATTCAAATGAGAAGTACAAAATAAGTAGAGTTAAAAACAAGATAATTACAGACAATGCTATAAAAAGAAATAGGATGCATAAAATTTCACACACACACACACACACTCTCTCTCTCTCTCTCTCTCTCTCTCTGTCTGTCTCTCTCTCTCTCTCTCTCTCTCTCCTTAGGGGGGTGGGGGGAGATAAAAAGTTACTCGTGGGCTGGGGCTGCAGTTCAGTGGCAGAGTGCCGGACCACCGCGACAAAAATAACAGGTTCTGGTGACAGGCGATGGGAGACTGGAAGAAACAGAGAGTCAACACACGCAGATCTTGAAGATAAAACAGCTGGGGTTGGATGGATGAAGAAGCAGGTCTAAAAAATTACACCAGCAATCTTTATTATATGTGTCTCTAAATCAGATTAAAGACTATGCAAGCATTATTCTTTGTATTCAGAAAAGTTACAGAGGTAGCAACAGTATGCAGCTATTTCCTCAGTTACATTACAGTTGCAATGTGCAATGTTGAGAGCACTGTGCAGCTCTCAAGAAAGTCCATTGTTTAAAGTTACTAATTTGCAGGCAGATTCAGGAGCAGCAAAACTGGTGAAACATTGTGATTATCTTAGCAAGGAAGTTCCTTCATTCCAAGGAGCTGCCTGCCTGAGAATGTTAGGTCGAGGCTGATAAGACTCTAGCATAGAGGATATCTCCATAGCAACTGGGCATCCTATGCCTTTGCACAGAAACTTTCTTTTTCTGAAATATTCAAAAAGTGCTAATTCTAGATTCACCAAACTTTCTTTTTCTGAAATATAGCCTTGAAGTCATCAGGGACTCAATCTCAGACACTGGTCTCCCAGTCACTGTCACTGCTCTCCACAGCAGAGCATTTGCCTAGTAAGTGTGAGGCACTGGGTTCAATCCTTAGCATCACATAAAAATAAACAAAATAAAGGCATTCTGTCCATTAAGGGGGGTGGAAGAGAGAAAGAGGAAAGGAGGGGGGGATACACTCCTGTAAAAATGAAGGAAAAGTCTATTCTCCACAAAGGACCAACAAGTTCACATCCAGGCAATAGAAAATAATGTGAATAAAGAAATATGAGAACTAGGGAAAGTCAGATAATATCTTTCACAGACTTCAAGATGTAGGTAAACACAGAGAAGGCAAGAAATCTGTAAGGGAGCCAGAGATATTCAAAAAGTGCTAATTCTAGATCCTAAGAGGATTTTAAAACTATGCTCTCAATATTTTCTCACTTTCAGAAAGATAGAGATCCACCCAGAACAGAAATTAAAAAAAAAAGAAAGAAAGAAAGAAAAAGAGAGAGAGAGAGAGAGAAGGGGGGGGGGGAGTCTAAGCAAAGCAAAAAGAATGAGAATTTGGCCAAAGAGAAAGAAAATACATAGGTGAGAAGAGGGCCAAGTGACAGAGACCTCAAAAAGTATCACAACAGCAAAATACTTTTAAAGGGGCCGCTTCCGAAAACAAAACATCTGGAAAACACAGACACAAAGGCAAAAAGATTTTATTTATTATTTCTCAAAAGTTCAATTTTTAAAAATACGTCACAAATGAGAGGGGCCTGGAGCTACAAAGCTCAAAAACTACCCTTGTCCATTCCTTCCCTATAGAAGTTTTTCTTTCTATAACTACCAGAAAACCAACTGGTTTATATACTAGTAAACATAAAAGGAAAGCCCACACTAAGATGCTGTGGGAAAAACAGCATTGTAACAAATAATAAAAATACTGAGCAATGTAGACCCAAAGAAAACTATTAAATTTAGTATTGCAAAATGACCTAAAAGTAATGAAGAAAAATATTTCCTTTAGCAGAAATAAACTAAAACTATAACAGATAAAAAAAAAAAAATAAGACCAGATTCACAAGTGAGGGATAACAGTTGGTTTTTTTCCTTTTCCCCAGAAACAAAGATCATAAATTACAAAGAACCCCCCATACACACACAGAAAAAGACCTCTCCCTTGAAAATAAAGCCAATAAGGGAAAAACAAGATAGAAAATGAACAAAAATAATGAAAAAGATATAAAGGAAAGCAACAGTAAGTAGTTGATCTTAAAAATATATACTTGGAAGCAGACAGATATTTCAGACTGCTACAAGGAAAACTTCAAATTAAAACTGAAATCTATACACTAAATGGACACATGGTATACTAGGTTAATTCAACCCAGAAGATACCTACTACAATTTTTTTTTTTAAGCTTTTGAGCATTCAGGTAAAAACATCAAGTCACTTATAAGAAAAAAAAAACTATATATAGGTGTGTGTGTGTGTGTGTGTGTGTATGTGTATAAAACTTAAAAGCTATGCTTTTCATACAATCAAACAGAAATTTTAAGATACTCAGGCACAAAAGATGTGAGCCAAGGACTTTATAGCTAAACTGTTCTTCAAGTTTAAAGGCATAGTTAACAATATGTTCCTTGAACTCTTCTGGAAAAAAAACACTAAAAAGCAAACTATACAAATCCCAAAATGACTTGAAAGCCCTAAAATGTGGTCATATGAACTAAAAACATGTTTAGCTGCACAACTAAAAATTAAGGATTAAGGTACAACTAAAATTAAGGATGAAGGTAAGTACAACATAATAGAATATAAATGTGTACTGAAAAAAAAACGTAGAAAGGATAAATCAAACTAATGAATGGCAAGAATAGGTGCAAGTTAGAACATTCTTATTGATTTCATAAAAAATATTAACTGAATTCTCCTGTCATATATAACAAATTAGAATAAAATATTTTAAAAATATTAACTGAGAGGAAAAGACTATCACTTAAAATTAGATGCCAGGAGATAATGAATAAAGGCTAGAGGTCCCAGCTAACTTCCTCAGGTAGACTTAAGAATATGACATTAGAGAATTTTTAAAAATTATGATTAATATCTTAAGGGCACTAAAGGAAAAAGTAGACAAGATGCCAGAAATGTGGGAAATGTAACAAGGAAAGAGTCAGTGAGCTTGAAGATATGTCAACAGAAAATTCATAAACTAAAAAGAAAAAAAAATGGTGTGGGGGAGGCAATATCCAAGGACTTTAAGAAAATCAAAAAGCCTAATTGCAATACAAGAAGAGAAAGAAAGAGAGGAAAGAAGGCACAGGAAAAAAGTCATTACCAGGGAACAAGGATAAGAATTACCTTGGAATTCACATAAAAATCCCACTAGCAAGAAAATTGTAAGATGGGGCTGAGGACATAACTCAATGGTAGAAAAAAAGAAAACAGTAGGATAAAATATTTAAAGTTGCTGAAAGGGGAACCAAAAAAAAAAAAACCCTAAAATTCTATATTGAGTAAAATTACCTTTCAAAAATGAAAAATATTTCCTAAAGCAAAAACTAAGGGAATTTGTTACCCATACCAGTAATAGTAAACCAACTGCTACTTACAGAAATGTTAACATAAGTTCTTCAGAGAGAAGGAAATTATATAGGTTAGGGTTATGGTTTAAACATTAGGTGTCCACCAAAAGCTCAAGTGTTGAAGTGCAAGAAAGTTTAGAGGTGAAATGACTGGATTATAAGAGCCTTAATCTAATCAATGCATTGATCTGGTACTAACTGTAGGCAGGTAGGGTGTGGCTGGAGGAGGTGGGTCATTGGAGGGGAGCCTTCCATGTATGTATCTTGTCCCTGATGATGGATCTCTCTCTCTCTCTTTGCTTCCTGGTTCCACGTTTTTAGCTGCTCTCCTTCTCATGCCTTCTGACAGAATGTTCTGCCTGATCTCAAGCCCAGAGCAATGAAGTAAGCCACCTATGGAATGAGACCTTTGAAACTTGAGCTCCAGAACTTTTCCTCTTCTAATTGTTCTTGACAAGTCTTTTGGTCCCAGCAGCAAAAAAGCTTACTACAACAGTTAGATACATGGATCTACATAAATAGGGTAACAGATTAAATTAAGATTTTAAAAACTTTTTTCTTATTCTTAACTGACATTGGATGAGTACAGCATATAGATGAGTGAAATTCATGAACTACATTATGATAGGAGAGATACTATAGTTTGAAAAGTTTAATAGTATTAAGAGGTGGGAACTTCAATAAATGGCTAGGTTAGGAGGGCTCTTGCCCTCCTTAATGGATTGAACACCATTATTGTGGGAGTGGGTTAAACAAAGCAGAAGCGAGTTCTTTATAAGAGTTAATTAGGCTTCCTTTTGCAATCCTCTATCCCTCCATTTGTCCTTCTGCGGTGAAATGATGTGGCAAGATGACACTGGCCTGTAAATCCTAAGCTTCCTAGCCTCCAGAATTTGAGCCAATAAATTTCTGTTAACTACAAACCCAATCTGTGTTATTCTGTCTCAGCAGCACAAAGCAGACCAAAAAAGGTAGGAATAACAAATATTCTGATATAAGATACCTGTACTAGCAACATACACATTTAAAGCTAAATTTAGATTAATCATAATATGTATTACAACTTTAGCACAACCACTTAAAACAATTTTAAAGAAGTATAATTGATATGCTAAAAGACAAGAGAAGAAATCACATTGAACGTTCATTTCAAATCGGGATAGAAAACAAGAATAGAGCGGGGGTGGTGGCGGCACCATGTCCGCTGCAGTGGCGGGAGAGGGTTCAGTTGGGCTCCCAGTGACCATGGCCTTCACCCTGTATTCACTACTTCAGGCAGCCCTGCTGTGTGTCAACGCGCTTCCTTAAAAACATTGGCTGGGGAACGGACCAGGGAATTGGTGGATTCTGAGAGGAACCAGGAATTAAATCTCAGCTAACGAACCTGATTCGATCTGTAAGAACTGTAATGCGAGTGCCATTGATAATAGTAAACTCAGTTGCTATCGTACTGATTTTATTATTTGGGTGAACAACAATGGGAGAAATGGAGACCCAGAAGAAGAGATGCCAGTGAAGTTATTATTTCAGTCATTACTAGAATATTCATTTCTTAGCAGGCTGATATTTCACTTGACAAAAATGTAAAATTGAAAATAAAACCAGAGTTTCTATTTATCTGATTTTTTTAAAAAATACTGCACTTGCAGTTTAATTACAGAAAGATCAAGTCACCAGAGGTAGTAGCTGTCCAGGATTGAAATACATCTGATTGCTGGCTATTAATAACAGTTTGTGCATGGTAAAGATTGTTTAAAGGGTACAAGACTCTCTCTCTGGGTTGTTTGTTTGGGTTTTTAGATGTTTTTCTCTCACTTCTCAGGGATGAATTTTTTTCCAAAGTTTTGAAGTTCCTCATGACTTAGCTGTGATGTGAGAGTAATTATCCCCCTAGATTAAATTTAAAGAATTTTTAAGTAATTATCACATGTAAATGGTAAATAAGTAATTTAGATAATTTTATTTTAAACTGTTGGTTAAATAGTCTATATGGTCTTGTTATGAAAAATTAAGATTTATATATACTATAAAGGATAATACTCTTTGATTTCAGGGAAAATTCTAATTTTGTAAGTCACCTGATGATTGTCATGTCAAGTTCTTTTTATGCATTTTATTAATTGACCTGAATAATGAGATCAAGCCAGTATCCGAATTTTCTTTGGTAGAAAAATCTGTATAGAAATGTCTATACCCTTTTTACAATGATGATGACTTATTCTATAAAATCAGCATAAATATTAGCCTGCAATATCAACCCTAAATAATCACAACTAAACTATCCTATGTAAGAACACTGTTTATTGTGAAGCCTTTACCTCCTAAAATATTATCAGGTTTCCATTTCTTGGTGGAGCAGCACATTAAAAAGTGTGATTCTTAATTCTTCATTCTGTCAATACAGCATTCATGCTAGATGTTGTTTTTTATTTTTTGTTTATATGTCTTGAATCATCTTGTAAGGTTGTTTGCTTATCCTATAATATGGTTTTATGTAGAAAGGTTTAAACTATGTAAATGGTTTTTGTGAAAATTATCAGTTATTTTGAAGGGGTGGAATGGCATCTTTGTTGATAGAACTTTTGTAAACAAAGTTGAATTTTCAAATAAAAAAAGAAAGAAAACAAGAATAAACAAAGACAAGTGCACTGAACAGAAAACAGTTACAAATAATGTAGACATCAATTCAACTGTATCAATAATAAATTTATATGTGAACAGTCTAAACAAACCAATTTAAAAATAAAGACTGAGTGGATGAAGAAAAACAAAGTTCAAATACGTTATCTATAAAAAAAAAAACTCACCCTAAAGACAAATACATGAATATAAAGAAATGGAGAAAGATATTATCATGCTTCAAATAGAGAACTGAATAGCTATATTAATATCAGTCAGACTTAAGAACAGAGAGAATCATGAGGGATATAAAGAGAGGCATTAATGGAAAAAGTATTAACCCTCTAAGAAGACATTACAATCCTTAATGTGTCTGTGCTGAACAAAAAAGTGTCAAAACACTTGAAAGAAAAACTGACAGAAATGCAAGAAGCACTACTATAACTGGAGACACCAACCTCCCTCTTTTAGTAATTGACAGATTCAGCAGGCAGAAATTCAGAATACTACTGAATTGAACAGCAACATCAACCAACAAGATTTAATTGATATTTACAGAATACTTCATCCAACAATAGCAGAATATACACTCTTTTCAAATGCAGTAAGGGGCTGGGGATGTAGCTCAGTGGTACAGCATTTGCTTGATACATGGGAGGCCCTGGTTCAATCCCTGGCACAGGGGGGGAAAAAATCAAGCATACTACAGAACACATAATTAGTAATATAAAAGGACAGAATATTATGCAAAATATGAAAGATAATCCTAAAAATCCTAGAAAATACTAAAATAATTGGAGTAAACAACAAATTTCCAAGTAACATATAAGTCAAGGAAGTCTCAAGACAAATTCAAAAATATTTTGAACTAAGTAAAAATGAAAGAAAATAGTCAGCAAAATGTGTGAGATACAATGAAACCAATGACTAGAAGGAGACTTACAACATTGAATATATGCTAGTTAATAAGATTTAAAAGGTTCCACCCGAGGAAAACCAGGAAAGAAAAGCAATTTAAGAATAAATGAAGTAGGGAAAAAAATTTAGAGTAAAAATGAATGAAATTAAAAACAGGTAACACAAAGGGAGAAAAATTAAACAAAGAGTTGGTTACTTGAAAAGACCAATAAAACTGACTAGCCTATAGCTCGGTTAACCAAAGAGGAGTGGGGCAAGAAAAGATACAAATCACTAATATTTGTTGAAAAGGAAGCATCACTACTGATCTTAGATATCAAAAGATTATAAGATGAATATTATGAATAACACTATTCTCACAAAATTGATAACACAGATGAAATTGACCAATTTCTTGAAAGATACAATACTAAAACTCAAGGAGACAAAGCCAATAACTACTAAAGAAATTCAATCAATAATTAATAATCTTATTCTTCAACTGTCCATTAACATATTCTTAAATGTATAAAGTTATGGATTGACTTGTAAAGAGTTTTCACATTTAAGTTTCAGTCTTTTTCTTTTACTTCTGTGTCAATGTGTAGAATGCTACAATAATTAAAAACAAGAGATTGGGGCTAGGGATGTGGCTCAAGTGGTAGCGCGCTCGCCTGGCATGCGTGCAGCCCAGGTTCGATCCTCAGCACCACAAACTAACAAAGATGTTGTGTCCACCAAAAAAAATGAAAGAATAAACATTAAAAAAAAAACAAGAGACAAGGTTATTAAATTTCATGTCATTCAAAAAAATAATAATTAATAATCTTCCAAAAAAAGAAAGCATCAGGCCCAATGGCCTCACTAGTGATTTCTACCAAACATTTAAGGACAGTGATAATTCCAATTCTCTAAAATGTCTTCTACAAAATAAGCAAAGGAAATATTTCCTCTATGAGACCAGCATTACCCTAATATCAAAACCAAATAAAGACATCCTAAGAAAAATTTCAGCTCAGTATCTTTTATAAATATAGATGCAAAAAAAATTACTCAACAAAATATTAGCAAATCAAACTCAATTCATAAAAGTAATAATAGCATAATCAAAGTACTCATTCCAGGTATGCAAGGCTGGTTCAGCATTCCAAAAACAATTAATACATTCCATCAATAGGTAAAAGAAATAAAAGTTATATAATAGATACAGAAAAGGCATTTCAAAAAATCCAATATCAATTCATAATTAAAAACCCGAGCTAATTAGGAATAAAGGGGACCTTCCTTAAATTGATTTAAAAAAATTTACACATAACACCTATAGCTAACATTACACTTAATGTAGAAAATTAGATGCTTCACCTATATGATGGGAATAAATCACTCTTATTCCACATCATACCAGAAGTCCTATCTAGTACAATAAAATTTTTTAAAGGAAAAGTGTATGTGTGTGTGTGTGTGTGTGTGTGTGTGTGTGTGTGTGTATGGATGGATGACATGATTGTCTACAGAAAATCCCAAAGAATCAACAAACTCCTGCAACTAGTAAGTAATTATACAAAGGTTGTAGCATTTAAAATTGATATGGGCTAGGGATACAGCTCAGTTGATAAAGTGCTTGCCTTGCATGCACAAGGCCTAGCACCACAAAAAAAAAAAAAAAAAAAAAAAAAAAAGAATGTACAAAAGTCAATTGCTTTTCTATATACAAACAATGAATAACTGGACTTTCAAATATAACCCACTTATATTAGTACTTGAAAGATAAAGTACTTAAGAACAAATATAATAAAATATGCATAAGATCAGTATGAGAAAAACTTCAATTGCTGATGAAAGAAATCAAAGATAATATAAATGAATATAGAGACAGTCCATGTTCATAGATGGGAAGATTCAATATTTTTAAGACATCAGTTCCTCCCAACTTGCTCTAATATATCCAATCCAATCATAAGCAAATCCCAACAAGTTATTTTACAAATATTGACAAAACAGATTGTAAAGTTTATATGAAAAACAAAAGATTCAGTATAGCCAACAAATACTGAAGCACTAAGTTGAAGAAATGATATCACTTACCTTCAAGACTTAACTAAAAGTTACTACAGAGGTCAAGACAGTGCAGTAATAACAAAAGAATAACTATACAGATCAACAGATTAGAATATAGGCTCTAGAAACAGATCCAAACAAATATAATCAACTAATCTTTGACCAAAAGCAAAGGCAATTCAATGAAGACAGAATTTTCAACAAATGGTACTAAATCAGATATCTACCTAGGAAAAATAAATCAAGATCTTACACATTTTATAAAAAATCAACTTAAATGGATCTTAGAAGTGTGAAACACAAAAGTATAAAACTTCTAGAAAGCAACATATAAATATAGTTTATATGTAAATATAAGAGACTTGGGTTAAGCAATGATATTTCAGATACAACATCAAAAGTATAATCTATGAAAGCAAAAAAAAAAAAACAGTTAGGCTGGACTTTATTCAAATTAAAACTTGTGCTCTGCAGACACTATTACAAGAGTAAAAAGATAACCCAAAGGTATGGAAAGGAAATATTTGCAAAATAAGAAAACAACACAATTCATAAATGAGCAAAAGATATAAACTTAAGAAGACAGAAAATGAACATTTGAAAAGACATTCAATATCACATATTATTAAATACAGAAATGAAATAGAATGGGGGGAGGAGGCAGTATCAAGTACTAGCAAGGCAACAGTAACTCTCACTCACTGCTGAAGGGAATGCAAAATATTTTGGCCACTTTGTACAACTAACTGGCCTTACTGATAGGTGTAGAGGAAAAGGTGCAGATCTAAGTGACACTGGAAATGAAATGGAGTTTATAAAACTAAAGACAATAGGATATGCATAAGAATACTGTACTCTGGTGGATAAAAGTGTGTCTTACAAAGTACAGATGAGCAATTTTAATACTGCTGTATACATATACTGTAATCAATCAATGAATCAAATGTCTAACAAATAGAGTCCAGTTTTTTTTTATTACTGAGGTGAAAATTTACAGTTTAGAAGCGGAAGAGCCTGGAATTATTCATGTGGTAAGAGATTAAAGTAGGAGAACTTATTTCACTCTTAATTGAATATAACCAGCAGCATATTTGGTCACATATATAAATATTTATAGATATGTATATATACAGTTAGGATACAATCATTTTTCTTTGCTCTGCCAGTTGAAAGGGTCTAAAAGAAATAACATCCCAAAAGCAGTACACCTAATACCTGGATTTTGATGCTTTTCTCCAATAAAAGGAATCATAGTTTCCATAGAGAAATAGGAGCAGGAAATAACAAGATGGAGCATCTTGTGGTACCAAAAGTTAAGGAAGTGAAGAAAGAAAAGAAGGAAGGATACAGCCAAAGATGAAGACAAGTAAAGCAACAAAATAATTAGAATAGTATTGATTATAACTTAAAAGTATAAACTAAGTACCCATGAATCCAAACAGATACAAATAAATTACTAAAAAAATTAATATGGAGGTGTCATACTTTTCATGGCTGAAAAATATTCCATTATGTAAATATATATCACTTGTTTTTAACCATTCATCTGTCAATAAACATCTTGGTTGATTCCATATCTTGGCTCTTATGAACAGTGGTGGATGGGTGTGAAATAGCTCTTTGATATAATCATTTCATTTCCTTTGGATGTATAGGCAGTAATGGAATTGCTGGATCATATGGGAGTTTTAGTTCCAGTTTTCTGAGGAATCTTCATTCTATTTTCCATAATAGCTATACTAACTTACATCCCACCAACAAGATAAGTTTCCCTTTCTAGGCAAGGAATTCTTACACAAAAAAACAGACCATAAAAGCAAAAATTGGACTTCAGCAAAATTGAAAAATTGCTCTAAGAAAGACTGTTAAGAGGATGAAAAAGAAAGCTACAAACTAAGAACATATTTCCAAACTACATATCAGCAAGACTTACATCTAGAATATGTGAAGAATTCTGAATACTCAACAGTTAAAAAAAAAAAAAAGCAGGCAATTCAATTAGAAAACAGACAAGACATGAGCAGACATTTAACTAAAGATGCACAGATGGCAAATAAATACACAAAAAGATGGACAACTTCATTCATCATTAGGAAAATCCAAACAAAAACCATAATCAGATGTCATATCTAACAGAATATCAAAATTAAAAAAAAAACAATGACACCAAATGCTAGCAAGTATTCAGAAAAACTGGATCATTCATATATGATGGTGGAACTATAAAATAGTATAGTCATTCTAGGAAAGAGTATGGAAGTTTCTTATAAAACTAACCACTTAACATACAACCCAAAAACTAGACTCTGGACATTTATCCCAGAGAAATGAAAATTGACATTCAAGCAAAAAAAAAAAAAACTGTACATGAATGTTTAAAACATCTTCATTTCTAATAACCCCAAACTAGAAAAAATCTATAAGCCATTCTATTGGTGAATGATTAAACAAACTGTGGATACATAAGTAGTTGCTTGTGTTTGCAAAAGGAAACAACAGAAGGATGGACGAAAAACGAATAAATTGGCTACCCATATTAGAGGGGATGAAAAGTCTTAAAGCGACAGAGACGCAAGCTGTACAGTTTAAAATTTGAAATCAAGTTGATGTTTTACACAATGTAAAAGCACAGCAAACAAATGAACCCCTAAAAATTGAAAACAAATGAACTTAACTACAAATCAAGTTGGTGACATGATCCATGAAAAATTAAGTTTTATTTCAATTACCTTAAAAACAAAATATTTACTATCCTCAGTGCACTACAATATAAAGAGAAGAGGGAGAAGAACCTGCAAAGATATGCAAACTTTACCCAGTAACAACACTGATGTTATTACATTTAAACTATGTTTTAAACCATAAAGGATCCTAAATCTCTACCCAAACTCTTAACTCTCATAAACTATGAGATATGTTCACCCCACACACAGAGATATGGCAAAACAGTAATCATATTAATGGTGATCTTAGGAAATATTTTCAGCATAAGAAAAAAATAACAAATGTTAAATGACACTTCTCAGAGGAGGACATACAATCAATCAACAAGTACATGGAAAAATGCTCACCATCTCTAGTAGTCAGAGAAATGCAAATCAAAACCACCCTAAAATACTATCTCACTCCAGTAAGAGTGGCAGCCATTATGAAGTCAAACAACAACAAGTGCTGGCGAGGATGTGGGGAAAAGGGTACACTTGTACATTGTTGGTGGGACTGCAAATTGGTGCAGCCAATTTGGAAAGCAGTATGGAGATTTCTTGGAAAGCTGGGAATGGAACCACCATTTGACCCAGCTATTCCCCTTCTCGGTCTATTCCCTAAAGATCTAAAAAGAGCATGCTACAGGGATACTGCTACATCAATGTTCATAGCAGCACAATTCACAATAGCAAGACTGTGGAAGCAACCTAGATGCCCTTCAATAGACGAATGGATAAAAAAAAAAATGTGGCATTTATACACAAAATCATAGAATTTGGAGGGAAATGGATGGCATTAGAGCAGATTATGCTAAGTGAAGCTAGCCAAGCCCTAAAAAACAAATGCCAAATGTCTTCTTTGATATAGGAGAGTAACTAAGACCACACTAGGGAAGAAGAGCACGAGAAGAAGACCAACATTAAAGAAGGATGAGAGGTGGGAGGGAAAGGGAGAGAGAAGGGAAATTGTATGGAAATGGAAGGAGACCCTCAGGGTTATACAAAATTACATACAAGAGGAAGTGAGGGGAAAGGGAAAAATAACACAAGGGGGAGGAATGAATTACAGTAGAGGGGGTAGAGAGAGAAGAGGGGAGGGAAGGGGAGGGGAGGGGAGGGGGGATAGCAGAGGATAGGAAAGGCAGCAGAATACAACAGACATAAGTATGTCAATATGTAAATCAATGGAAATGTAACTGATGTGATTCTGCAATCTGTATATGGGGTAAAAAAAATGTTAAATGAAAGAAGTTACAATCTGGTAAATCAAATTTGAACTGGAAACAGTATAAACTCATAATTATTTTTTCTTCTAAAAAATTTTATTTCTCAGCTACATATCCTAGGAAGGTCCAAAAGAAATGACAATTTATAGTAGCAATAAGTGTTCCTAGTTTCCAACTCTGCATTCTAAGCATCATTCTCACACAAAAGTATTATACCAAAAAGCAAGAAAATCTATTAGAATGGGAATTATTCAAAGGAATACAGGAGCAACCCTGAAGGTGCACCTACTAGACAAAAAATGGAATACTCTGTCATCAAAAAGAATGACTATTAAAGTTACTTAAAACATAATAAACTCATGTTGATAATGTTTTTCTTTTAAAAATAAAATTAGATACTTAAAGAAATACACCAAATACCAGTTGGTATTTGAAATAAAACTTTTAATTTTTCATGGATCATGTCACTATCTTTCTAAAAAAAAAAATAAGCATTTATGTTGCTTTCCCAATACAACTGTATTTCAGAGTAACCAAAAAGCTCTAATTAAGGGGAAAACCTATACAGGAAAAAAAAATGCAACCAGTAAATGTGAAAGGAATGACAGAAACATTTGTTTTGATGTCTTTACTGAAATAGTTTATCTATAATGACTAAAAGTCTTTGGATAGTAACATCATAAATGAAAGATAGATGGAAAACTTCACAAAAAAATTGGACTTTGTACATCCTGAATTGTTAAAATAGAAAGTACATGACACCACCTAGAGAGAAGTTATAAGAAAAAAAAAAAGCGTTACAAAATCTACCCAGATCCATTTAATTCCAAGTACTGCTGTACATAAAGCATAACATTAAAGGAATTAGTCAAATGCAACTACAAAAAAGCAAGTGAACATATCCAGGATAAATGACATCATTTCTTAAAAAAATATCAATGGATTGAAAGAAAACTGGTAAAAAGATGGGAAGATTCTTCTTGATAAAAAGAATTTTAAAGTGAGTGGATATGATTCAAATATACTAACTATAAAAAGACATTTTGGTAAAAAACAGAAGAAAATTTAGTGAGGTGGGTATCAGTTGTTATTAAAATATTATTGCCACACTGTTAAGCAAAATAACAGTACTGAAGTTATAAGAAATGAAAAGTTCTCTAGAAGAGAAATTCAAAGATGGCTTTAAATGATCCCTATTTTCCTGGTATTCACACCTTCGCATAATTCGTTCCCTTGTGTGTTTGACAGTCTAGAACAATGGCAAAGGTGACAAGATATCATTTCTGGGCCTAGTGTACATAAAACTGTGACTTCCATGTTGAAGAGGCCCACGTGGCAACAAACTGAAGGCAGTGTTTGACCAAGGACTTGCAAGAAACTGAATCCTGCCAGCAACCACATAAGCTTGAATGGAGATCCTTCCCCATTCAAGGATTCAGATGAAATAGCCATCTTGACTATAGTCTATAACAGACTTAGAGCAGAGGATCCCTTAATCTCTACCCAAACTCTCATAAACTATGAGATAACAAATGCTTACTGTTTAAAGCTACTAAATTTGCTGTGATTTGTTATGAAGCAAGAGTTAACATAATGTTATCTTGATGTTGTCCTAAATACTTAAGTATTTAGGAATGAAATAATATAACTTACATTTACTTTAAAATACACCAGAAAAAAAGAAAAGCAGGTAGGTGCAGATAAAAGTTGAGAAAAATAGGACACTAATGGCCTAGCAAACAGTAGACCACTGCAATATCTGCTTAACATATGAAACAAAACTCAAGTCAGCTTATTATCCTCAAGCACTTGAAAATATTTGCACCTAAGCAATTATCTCTACAGACTCAAAGTACTTTGGTAACACAAACCTAGGTACATACTTCACACAAATGATTAAGAGCAACCACTGGGAAAAGACAATGACAACAAAATAAACATTCCTCAACAGAAGGAAGAAGAAGATAGGAAATTCTTACTGGGCAAAAAACAAACTATAAAGCTCACTAAGATGACTTAGTGTATTAAAAAAAAAATCTGCTAAAACATTCAGATAAAAATAGTCCTCATTTACTGAATATCTCAGAAGGCTTAATCTTTTCAGAAATCAAATGATTGGCCCTTAAGATTACAATTCAAAACTAAAAACTACCCTTTTCCACCTAAAGCAAAGATTATTAAATTTGGATGTGATCTAGGAAAGGTTTACTTCTTAGAACATACATTCTTCAAACCTCAGACAAAATAACAATATATACACAGAGGAATTTTAAAAATTTAAAAGATCAAATTTTACAAGCACTCCCCAAAGCTACATTTATATGTAAATAAATTTACTGAAATAACTACTATCATCTTCTGACTTCATCAAAGTCTCAAAATATCCTTGCTGGACAACAGTTGAGTTTAATGAATTTGAGTCTCTCACACACATGCACCTGGTGGTGGGGGGGAAGGTATACCTGCCTTTTAAAAATTATTCTGTAATATCAACTCTGTTGTATCCGGTGCCAAAAGATCATACGTATCTAGACCCTCATTTGTATGGGAATAAAGAAACAGCTAAACTATTGATTTAAAATTACCAATTAATTGATACAGAATTGGGATGAAAGCTCCTCTGTCCTTGTCCAGTGCTTCCACTATTTTACACTGTCTCAATTCTTCCATATTTTTTGTACCAGATAGCTAACTTTTTCCCCAGTACAATACAGTAATTTAAGTTATATTAATGAGAAGAGATCAAACCAATATTAACTAACCCAAAGATATTTACTTAATGAAACTGTCTGTATTCCCCATCCTGCCCTATAAAATTGGAGTATATAAGTTTCTTATATAAGTTGAATAATGTTGAGCCACTGGGTAATCACACTCCTGTGATTTTCCTCCATACTGATTTTTAAATGCTGCTTCTCCTATTTTTATCTCTCAAG
The DNA here is from genome assembly GCF_052094955.1 of Ictidomys tridecemlineatus. Lineage (NCBI taxonomy): Eukaryota > Metazoa > Chordata > Mammalia > Rodentia > Sciuridae > Ictidomys > Ictidomys tridecemlineatus. Next base: position 208,632,828 of record NC_135478.1, on the reverse strand, counting down.
TCTACTCCAGCAAACTTTCAGAGGGTATAGGGGAAATTTCCCTTAGTCTCTACATTTTAATGCTCTCCATATAGATTATTGAAAAGTACGATATATGGCAAGTCACATTACAGTTCATTGACTATGAATTTGGAGTACTTTTCTGACTATTTAAATTAATATATATTATTGCAGGGTAGCCAGCACCCCACAGGGGTAGATTCCTGCACAGGAGTGAGCCACCAGAGATATAGAAATTCTTAACTAATTAGTAAGAAATAGAGACAAAGCCAGAAATTACATAAGCTGAGCACCTAACAGGTCTTCCAGTCCTGATGGGAGCTGGAACCAAAGGACAAAAAATGGCTCCGATTCTTTATTTAAGGGGGAGTACATCAAAGCCAGGAATGAGGTTTCAGCGGGAGGAGTCTTGGGTTCTTGCTTCTCAGTGTGGCAGAAGTCTTGAAGCAATCAAGTTGATTGGCATTTTGGCAAGCCACATCCAGCTCCTAGAGGCTGTGTGTCTCCAATGGGTCACCCCAATGCTAAGCTGAACTTTTTTTAACTTTATTTTTTAAAATTAATTACGTGGTACTGAGGATCAAACCCAGTACCTCACAGGTGCTACACAAAAGATCTACCACTGAGCCACAACCCCAGCCCTATGCTGAACTTTTGATCAAGCTAGGTAGGAAGCCACATGAACCAAGCATTCTGAAACCAGCAGGGTAGCCACTGGGAGTTGCCAATCCCAGGCTTTCCTGCCTAATGGCTTCCACATTGCTTTATAGTTCACACACAGTTTACGGATGGCTCTCGGCAATATATGAGTTTAATAATAACTTTTCAATCAAGTATATTATAGGTGATAATCAACTTTCAGAAAACTCACATTTAAGTATCTTAAGTGAGCCTTTGTTAAATTTAAGTTGTTTGATAAACCAATAATTTATGCTACTATACTATGATGGTCCCACGTGGTGGCCTACATATCAATTTCCATCTTTATCTTTACTTCACTGTCCTTTATTGCAATTTCTTAAAAAAAAAAAAAAATCTGTGTCTTTGTGTCTGGTTGCAGGCATGAGTGCGAACACAATGGGGACTGAACCCAAGGGTGCTTTATCACTGAGCCATATTCCCAGTCCTTTTTATTTTTTATTTCGAAACAGGATCTCCCTAAGTTGCTGAGGCTGGCCTTGAACTTGCAATTCTCCTGTCTCAGCCTCCTGAGTTGCTGGGACTAGGGGCGTGTGTCACTGCATCCAGCACAATTTGTAAAATATTTTATTGCACTATCCCTAATATTTTATAATAATGAATGGGAAATTAAAATAATAATATTAATCAAATTAAAACAATAATGGGCATCAAATGGTTCAGAAGAAGAAAACTTCAGATACTTAAGTAAATTTAACCAGTTTAAGCATAAATTAAATGCTGAGAAAATAGCTTTTAAAATCATATCAAAAGCTAATGTACAGGTGTCAGTTAATGGATTTATTGACTCTCACAACTAAATTCACCCTTTTTGAAAATGTATTTGAGCCCTTAAGTATTTTTCCTTTGCCATGTAGCACAATATTATGCCTTGTCAATAGAGGGGTCAGTAGAGTCATACCAGGAACTGAAAGACATTGTTTTGTTGTTGTTGTTTTGCTTCTTAATTCAAGTATGCTTGTCCTGCAGACTCCTGTAGCAACGTGGCTTTTCCGGTTCTTGGCTCCTACTAGACAAGTTCTTCTACCCTATGCCCAGTTCCTATGCTTGAGCAATTTCTCTAGCATCAGGTTTCTACATCACAGAACACTTTACAAACTGTGGATATTTTTGCATTCAGTTTCTTGACATTCAGCAGGCCTTTTCAAACAAATTAACTGAAGTGTTCTTGACCTCAGAGAAATTTTTCTCCATTTTCTTCCTCCCTTTTTTCTTTTTCTGATCTCTTTTAGATCTACCATTAGTCAGAAGATGTTACATAATAAGCTATCATTAAAAAAATACTTATCCACCAAATGACAAATTATAAATTTTGACAGATAATGATTAAATATACAGCAAAATAGTACTAGAAATGATTCTCCAAGACATGGGTAGGTCTTTTTTTATTTAAAACAAATATTTCATATATATATATACATATCTACAGATAGTCACTCTGAAGACTGAAAGCTAAAATTCAGCTATGTCTCACTCAAGTCCTACATCCAGGTCAAAAAGCATTACCCTGCTACACATGTGGTAGCCACACCTGTAATCCCACGAAAATCAGGAGGTTGAGGCAGGAAAATTGCAAGCTCCAGGCCAGTCTAATGAACTCTGCGAGATCCTGTCTCAAAATTTAAAAATAAAAGGGAGCCAGACCGGTGGCACACAACTGTAACCCTAGCGGCTCAGGAGGCTGAGGCAGGAGAATCAGAAGTTCAAAGCCAGCCTTAGCAACAGTGAGGCATTACGCAACTCAGAGAGACCCCGTCTCTAATAAAATATAAAAAAAGGAGGATTGGGGTTGAGGCAGGAGAATCAGGAGTTCAGAGCGTTTGCCTAGCGAGTGCAAGGCCCTGGGTTCAGCCTCAGCACCACATAAAAATATAGTTGTGTCCAACTACAACTAAAAAATAAACATTAATATATACATACATATATATACATATATATATATATATATATATATATATATATATATATATATATATATACACACATATGGGCTGGGATGTGGCTCAGTGATTAAGCACCCCTGGGGTTCAATCCTTGGTACCAAAAAAAAAAAAAAAAAAAGAGTTAAGTTTTTTGGTTTTGAGTATGAGATTCTAAACGATCAAAAAAACTTTATTTAGACACTACTATCAATATCATAGCATACATTAATCAAAATAATATATTATAAATTTTGACAGATAATGATTAAATATACAGCAAAATAGTACTAGAAATGATTCTCCAAGACATGGGTAGGTCTTTTTTTATTTAAAACAAATATTTCATATATATATACATACATACATATACATATACTCATATATACAAATGTACATATGGATAAATATCACTGTTGGAATAAAATGGGATTCAGCATTAAATCACTATTATTTTCATTTTTATAGATAAAACATGAAACTTTGCTCAAATAAATCAATGCATAGAAAGTTTCTGTTCATATTGTTAATTTTACTACCTTCTGCATTACATGTCAGATATTACATAATAAGCTATCATTAAAAAAATACTTATCCACCAAATGACAAGTTGATTAATTCCTCTTTTAATTACTTTTTAATAAGGAACTGATGCACGCACAAGACCCTGGGTTCAATCCCCATCACCACCAAAAAAAAAAAAAAAGGAACCTAGAACCACACACATTTTTTTTTTTAACTTGGGATTGAATCCAGGCGTGCTTTACCACTGAGCAACATTCCCAGTTTTTTTCTATTTTTTGAGACAGGCTGTCTAAATTGCTGAGAGTCTAAAATGCTGAGGCTGGCCTTGAATTTGCAATCCTTCTATGTTAGCCTCCTGAATTGCTAGGATTACGTAAACTACCAAATCACCATGCCTGGCCCTATTCTACATTTCTAAGCACTAAGTAATAATGATACTACTGGTGAGTGGACCACAATACTACTGGTGAATGGATCGCACTTTGCAGTAGGAAGAACATAGGCAAAGCCAAATTTTCAGGTCAACTTTAATACACAATACACAAGAATAATAAAACTCAGGAAACTGAATGCTTTAATGTACTCCAAAGGATAAGCAAGCCCCAATTTGAAGATGCTTAAAAGTTACTAAAAACTGAAATTATTAGGTCTTAAGAATATTAAAAATGTAAAATTCTAAGCCATAGAGGTATTTTATTCACATCACTTTTCTACTTAAAAGTGATAGCTTGATAGTTCCCCACTTTCCAAAAAAAATTCAAACTCACAAAGGAGATATAAGATCCTTTGTAATTTGTGTTTATAACCAAGCAAACAAATCATTCCAATGCACACAATCTCTATTTTTTCTTGTTTGAATATAAAGTTGGTTATTTGCTAAAATGAAATAATATTTAAAACTTTGAGCATAATCAAAAGTAAAGGCATTTAGAAAATAAGAACTGGACTATAGGTATAGCACGGCAATACAGCACCTGCTTAGCATGCACAAGGCCCTGGATTCAGTCACCAATATCACAAAAAAAATAAAAAATGAATGAATGAGCTAGGTGTGATGGTACACCCCTGTAATCCCAGCAACTTGGGAGGCTGAAGCAGGAGGACTGAAAGTTCAAACTCAGCCTCAGCAACTTAGAGAGGTCCTAAGCAATTCAGTGAGACCTTGTCTCTAATAAAATATAAAAAAGGGCTGGGGATATGCTTCAATGGTTAAGTGCCCCTGGGTTCTTAACACACACACACACACACACACACAAAAAAAAAAAAAAAAAAAAAAAAAAAGAATGAATGAAACAAGGAAGGAAGAAAAAAAGAAATTACATCTGCATATAAAAGAAGGCAAAGCTCATTTATCTCTTTCAAGAGGTCTCCCCTCAAGCTCTACTCAACAGTAGAGGCACCAGCCTCTGAACTTTGCTTCTACATTCTGTAGTTTTTACTACTTTTATCATTCTGAACTTTACCTTTGCTTCCTTACACTGAATCATAATATGTACAAGTAGTTAATCGCTAGATTCTCTCTCTCCTACCTTCAAATAGGCATGGCTATTTCCTGGAGTCAGCTGGCACCCAATACTTTCCTTAAAGTAAAGATAGCCAGAAAATTGAAAAGCCATAATTAGACTCAAATACCACAATGTATCAATAAAAACAAATTAAAAAACAAAATCTGCCAGACATTGCAGGTTGTTAAAAATGGAGATTTCAAAAGAAACAAAGACCTAGGATATATGAATATTCAATCATCTGAAATTCGAAGCTCTAGAAGAAACTAGAAGTTATTTTTAGCTCTTTAAAAAGCTATGGCTCTGCAAGGTATCGTGGTACATGATTGTAATCCCAGCTACTTGGGAAGCTGAGGTAAAAAGAATTGCAAGTTCAAGGCCAGTCTGGGCAATCTTAAAATCTAAATAAACAGGGCCAAAGATGTAGCTCAATGGTAAAGCACACCTGGTTCAATCAAAAAAAAAAAAAATCTATGCCTCAGTTTGTACCACAGCTCATAAACAAGTGTGATAACTTCCAAAATTATCACCTATTCAGTATTTCACATGTAAAAAACAATATAAATTTCAGGGGGAAAAAAAAATATCAACTATCAACTAACTTCCAGAGCATAAACTGCTTAGCAAATTATGTGTACATATATGTATGTTCTATTAAGTATATACATTGATAAGTATGGATAGATATCCTTGAAAATGAAGGTATGAGGGGGCTAGGCACATAGCTCAGTTTGTAGAATACTTGCCTAGCAGACACAAGGCCCTGGGTTCAATCTCCAGCACCATCAAAACAAATAAAAATGAAGGTATAAAGTCAATCCATCTGTTTATATATATGGATAACAAAGATAAAGGAATATAAAGAACAAAAACATGAAAAATTTATAGAATACATTGAAAAATTACAAATTATTTTCTGTTTTGAACTTGGCTAATATATGTCTCTGTCCCAAAATCAAAATTATATTTAAAAAAGAAAAATAAACAAAAATGGCCAGTTAATTCACTCATTTATTTATCTAAAAAATTTAATGCTTGAACTACAATGATGGGGAGTGGATTCCAAACTCACCATGGAATTTATAGTCTAGTTGGGGGATAGCTATTAGTCAAGTAACATACAATATGCATAATTGAAAATTGCAAGAAATAAAATATCAGATACACATTACTAAGAAAGCATTTAATCTCTAGAAATAGATATCAGACTCACTGGGGAAGAAAGGTCAGACAGAATTTCCTTAAAAAATGCCACTTCGGAATTAGGTTCTATAGCTCTTCTAATGGAACTACTTCAATCAAAGAGGGAAGAGAAAGAACAAGGATAATGAAAGGAAGGACAAAGGAGACAGATCCAAGGCTGCTGAAAGTAAATTAGCATTTTTCTTTATAGAAGACAACTTCCTTAACAACAAATACACAGGTGATACAGACTATGCTAAATACCAGTCATGACATTGACAATAATCAGATATACTAAAAGAATAAAAGGATACTTTATTTAAATACTAACATTTACAAGCCCCCTCCAAAAAAAAACACTCAATTATCTTCCTTCTAAACATATGTGTTCACATAAATATAATACTCCCACCACAAAAGTTCTAATAAACTAGTGTAATGCATTCCGCTATCGTCATGTATGTAAAAAATAAATTTTTAAAAGTTCTAATAAAGACATAGGTTAATGTAAAAATCATATTACAAGGAAGGGAAAATACTATGAACTTATATCAAAGATTAACTCTCAATTTGTAGACCTCATAAGTGTCAAAAGAGATTTGCAGGTCTCCAGCCAAACCAAAAATAAAATCTCATGTTAACTCTTAGACAATAAGCAACTGCTTATTGCTTAAAAACCTGCTAACAACGTGTTATTTATGTCCCTTAATTTTTCCCATCAAGTATCAGGAATAGTCAGTTCAGATGTCCAAATGCAAGATGAAGAAAAACTGAATAAGAACCCAAATAAATTCAGTGCTCAAGTCTGACATTATTAAATAACATAACCATGAGCAACGTATAGATTTACAAGACACACTAAATATGGAAAGAATTCTGCTTTTTTGAGTACCACAGAATAGCCTAGAGCTGACCAACATTTCCTCCTAGAAATAGAATAGTTGTTTTAAGGTATCAGAAACTTTCTGAGGCAGCTAAGACTTAAGGTGCCGAAGGAACTCATTGAATAGAGGCAGCTTCTCATTTTGTGCGATTTCCCCTGTCAGGTCTTTCCACCTATTTATTGGCACAGGACAATAGGCTGAGAAGCTAGGAAAGAACAGCCACCAGGGGGTAAAGAAGTCAACAAGCTTTTGGCAATTTCATAGGGGTACGGGTACAAAAGTTGGTAGTTAAGTGTTGCCATGATACCCATGACATCTTAAGGGGTCAAGGTCCCACAATGAAGGAATGCAGAGAGGAACAAATCTGACACTGTGTACAAATTTTCCTTGAGGCATTTGTCAATGTTCAAACCACACAGATAAAGAGGCTAAAAAAGCCAGCAGAAAGCAATTAAAAGGAAAGAAGCTTTTTAAACTCTCATGCTGCTGAAAAGAAAAAAGCTAGAGAAACCCTAGAAACACCCCAGTCTTTCAAATGGTATCACTGAATGGCTACCATTCAAAGCAAACTAGAGACAAGTTTTTTTTGTTTGTTTTTGGTTTTTTTTTTGTGTGTGTGTGTGTGTGTTACATTTTTTAGACACAAGTTTAATAAGGCCGAAAGCCCCATCTGAAGTCAGCTCAGTCCTTATCTACTCTCTGCCTGCCTGATAATGGGCAATCCTCTCTGCAGAATATCATTAAAGATACATAATCTGTCATTGTAATTTATAATTGTATCTAAAATTATTGATATAATGCTACTACATCAAAAGTTGCCAAATAATAATAACAGTAAACTATTGCTTGGCATAACAGATACAAAAACAAAAGAAAAAAAGATGATGGAAATAGGCCTGCAGGTGGTCCAGACACTGGAGTCTTCAGACAGACTTTAAAGTGATTTGATTAATATGTTCATGAAAGATGGTCATGTAGAGATGGGGGGGTGTTAAATATATCTTTATTATTTCAGAATACTACATTGAGCAATGCTATAGAAAATGAGACTGGAGTATCTACAGATACAAACACAGTTAAGGCTCTCAGTACATGTGTTATTTACATACAATCAAATAAAAATTAAAGAACTAAATAGTAGTATAATTGGAATTAAGAAACAAGAATTGAAAGCAGGTTGGACAGAGTTGAAATAGAGAATTAGTGAACTAAAACACAGGCAAATAATGGAGGAATTCTGGATAGGGCAGAGAGGAGGGAGGGGAAAGGAGGGGGAATAGGGGCAGGAAAGATGGTGGGATGAGATGGACATCATTATCCTAGGTATCATAGGTATGGTGTGAGGTGTGACTCTACTTTGTGTACAACCAGAGAAGTGAAAAACTGTGCTCTATTTGTGTACTATAAATCAAAATGCATTCTGCTGTCTTGTATAACAAATTAGAATAAATAAATTTTAAAAAACACAGGGGGCTGGGGATATAGATAAGTTGGAAAAATGCTTGTCTAGCATGCACAAGGCCATGGGCTCAATTCTCAGCACCACAAAAATAAAAATAAATAAAACACAGGCAAGCACAACTTATCCAGATGGAACGAGAAAAAAATTACAGAAAAAAAAAACAGAAGAGACATATAGGACAAGACAGAAAGTATAATATTGATTTAATTGGGAATCATAGAGTAAAGGAGGAAAAAATAGAAGAGAAACAATATTTTATGAAATGTCAAGATTTTTTTCAAAAATGATGAGAGTCATATCACTGACTCCAAGAGGTGCCAGAAACCCAAAAAAGAGCAAATACAAAGAAATACATAGGTACATCGTCATAAAGCTTAAGCTAAAACTCAAAGACAAAGTCTTAAAATTGCACAGTCAAGTCACATACATTCCAAGAAGCAGCAACAAGCCTAACAGCTAATTTCTCAACAAAAAAATTTCCCTCCTCCAGCTCTCCCCCTCACCCCCACAAGATTAAACTCAGGGCTCTGAACATCTTGGGACACATTGGCAATTGCTCTACCCTGAGCTGCATCCCCAGCCTCACACAACTTTTGGGAGGAGTTTCTGGAGATTGAACCCAGGGACGCTCTAATACTGAGTTATATCCCCAGCCCTCTTTGAGACAGGGTCTCATTAAGTTGCCCAGGCTGGCCTTCAAACTTGTGATCCTCCTGCCTCAGCCTCTTGAGTAGCTGAGATTACAGGTGTGCACCACCATACTTAGCTCACACAAGAATTTTTTAAGAGAAAGATCTTCCCAAAGTGCACTGATGTTAAAAGCTATTACTTATCAAAGAGGGATGGGGGGAGGAAGGAAGGGAGAAAGTCCTCCATATTAAGATATTTTTATACTGCTAGACTTCTCAGAAACTTATCTGACCACAAAACCTCTTAACAAGCAACAATCTCAGAAACCAGCCATTCACAAATACACAATGGGAAATCATGTGATATTTAATTCTATGAATTATCATTTAAATAAATGTATGTTTCTTAATTCCCAAATTAGGTATAAATTTCAGGAAAAAAAGAGTAAAATATAGGGAAACTCAAGCATACTAAAAAATAAAACGCTATTTCATTACTTTCAAAGTACAAGTGTGCTATCTGTAACTAAACAAGCTTTAACTTTTTTAAAAAAAAGAGAGTGAGAGAGAGAGAATTTTAATATTTATTTTTTTAGTATTTGGCAGACACAACATCTTTGTTTGTGTGTGGTGCTGAGGATCGAACCCGGGCCGCACGCATGCCAGGCGAGTGCACTACCGCTAGAGCCACATCCCCAGCCCCAAGCTTTAACGTTTTTAAGGTCCAAGTAAGTCTAAAGAGTTAAAATAGGAAATGTTTGTTCTTTCCACCTTTGAGAGAAGGAAGGAAATTCTAAGTCCTAATAAAGAAATAGAGATAGGAATTGTTTTTCACAATTTCTCATGTCTTTACCATTATATGCAAGTGACTTCAATATAAGAATTCTTTCAAATATCTGATTTCACTACCTTTGTGCAGAAGCAGTAAAGCACCATGGTTAAGACCATCAACTGTGGAGCCATACTGCCTGATTTGTTTCACTGAGATATACGAACTCAGGCAAGTTTTAAACTCTCAAGGATCAAATGAGTTAAAATACCTAGTATGTTCAGAGTTTATGAAAGGTATATCATAAGCGTTTACCATTTTGTCATTGTCATATTATTGTCACACACACACACACACACACACACACACACACACACATCCCAAAAATCCAAATTCATAGGGGAAAAAAAAAGTTTGCTACTTTGTTGAACAATTTCAACAAATGGCTACACCTAAAATGAGACCTATTTAGGAAGGTCCTTAAGATGACTTCCACTGCCAGTAAAGATACTGCTGTATCGTCCTTAGAGGGAATTTTAGGGCAATGGAAAGTCAAATCCTTTAATCCACTTCCTATCATATAAAGTATACCATTCTTAGTTTCTAACAGAAGTTCAGAACCAAGAGCGTTACAATTTAGGCATGGCACACACCAACAGAGCAGACACAAAAAGCTCAAATTCAAGATCCATAAAACTCAACTAATACTCCTTCAAAGAAAAAAAAGTTCAGATTACTCTTCAATTGTAAGTTTATTTTTTTCAGTTAAAATAGTTTACTGCTTTAAAGTTAAAAACTACACCATATCTACCAACAGAATATCATCAGGATTAAATAAAGCACAGTATATGAGAATATTTTCAAGTTTTATATATATATATGTGTGTGTGTGTGTGAGTGTGTGTGTGTATTAAATATTATTTCTATCAATATACTTGAGAAAATTATACTGATAGGTTCCTCCAATTTCAAACAGTTGCCTTCTCTAAAACTAGTTTCTGAACACTTCAAATCAAAAGCCAGAATAACAAGACATAAGTCAGATTAAAGTTGCCATTCACCAAATCATTTGCTGTTTAAAATGTACTCTAAAAATGTCTACACAACAGATGACTTGATAAATTGAGTTATCTGTTATGTAGACATTTTTAGAAAAAAAGTTATGTTTAGAAAAGAAGTTATCTGAGACCAGACATTTAAAGGAATGAGATCCTAAAATTATCCTACCTCGAGGCCAGAAAAACATCTTTACTGGTGTTAGATCAAACAATGCCACCCAATCCCCAAATGTCTGTGATCCTAACTTGAATATAGAAAATGCTGATGTAAAAACAAGTTGGCCCAGAAAATCAGAGGTCAAGTACCTATGGACACATTTCAACTTCGGCTGAGGGTTAGAGTGTTTACCTGGCTCACCCTCAAACTGAAAGCTGGGTTCCAGCATCAATCAGGGACACTGCCATGCAGCAGCCACCGATAGGTAACACAGGCCAGATAAGACCACAGGTCACTTGGCATATTCCACTGAGGCAGATCCTTCTGAATGCCTAACTGCCAACTGTTGACAGGAGGATGGGCTGGCAGTCAAGAGAATTACATTCTTCTAGGTACGCCTTCCTTTTGAAATTCTTGACCCACTTGACTAGAGAAATCAAATTAAGGGATATGTGAAGAATTTTTGAAATATATAAGTAGAAAACTTTGTGAGTATGTTTCACAGATCCCGTCCTTTCATTTATTTAGTAACGTATTATTAATTACTTGTTTTGTTCAAAAAAACCATCTCTGGGCATGTGAGGTGATGGTCCACGGGATATCACCAGCACTTTTCTTCAAGATGTGCAGAGATCTTAAGCCTTACTAGGCCGATTCTCCATCTGCATGTAGAATTAGAGTTAGATCCGCTCCTCCCAAAGATAAGCTAAAGACAGAACTGGTTACGGAAAAGAAGGCATCTGCTACAGAAAAATTTAGAGTAGTGATACAAGGGATGTCTTTTTTAACACCTAAATCAGGGCTCCAGACCAAGTGGGTATTAAAAGTTAAATTCATGGAGGTCAGTAAGCCAGACTTCTGTGTTTACATTTGAATTCCTGGGCGGTGAAAGTGCTGGGTCTCTACACATTCATCTTCTAATGAGCCTTAACGTGCTGGAATTCTTCTGCAAGATCCCTCCTCCCCACTCCCTCTCTTTTTCAGAACTTCCAGTCTAAAGAGAGAGAGAGAGAGAGAGAGAGAGAGAGAGAGAGACCCTCTGGCCAGTCCTACAACTTCTCCCCGCGCCTGGCGAGGATTCCGAGTCCACAACTTCTCCGCCTCCCGTGACTTCGCCCACTTCTCCTGAGCTAATCACTTTTAGTGACCTCCTCAGGTCTACTCTTCGTCCCGGCAGCAAACGACCGATCGGTCCCCGGCCGCCGGCCCGGGACGACTCCGCGCGTCCGGAGCAGTCCACCCGCGGGCCGGCCCCCGAGAGCCCCGGAGTCCAGCCCTGGCCCCGGGCCGCGGCCCCAAGACCTCGGCAGCCTCGACCCCCCAGTCTCGGCGCAGCGCCGGGCTCCCGCGTCCCCTGCGCCCGACCCGGACCGCCACACGCCTGGCCGCCACCCCGAGCTCGTTCCCCGGACCCTGGCCTCTTCCGGGGCCGCGGCGGGCAGCGCTCTGGGCGGCTGGACTGAGATTCCGAAGGCCGCGCGTCCCCCTCACAGGCCCCGCCTGGGCCTCTCGCCTTAACTACCCTTCATTGCACCCCTGGCTCAGCCATAGATACGCCCTCGAGCGGGACAGCACCAGCCCAGGGCCTGGCACTTACTCGGGAAGGTAGGTGGAGGAGAAGGAGCTCCACTTGTGTAGCGCGTAGGGCAGAAGCCGGCACTCGGGCGCCGCAGCAACAGCCCCACCAGCCGCCATCTTGTCAGCACCGTAGCGGCCGCCACCGACCGCCGACCGCGCCGGGAGGCTGGGCGGGGGCGGGGCCTGCTCTTAAAGGGGCCGCGGCCCGCATTGCCTCCTCCGACATCCGAGGCCAGGGCGCGCAGGTCAGCGGTCTCATCCTAGGGTTTCCCACACTCCCCGCGCCTTGATGGCTGATCGAAGCTGGTCCTGGGGTGTGAGCCCTTGCGGGGATTTTCGGTTACAGGAGTGACGCAAAGGACTTTTCTTACAAGCAGAGGTAAAGATAAAGCCAAGAATATTATGAAAAGAAAGAAATGGTAGTCATGAACCAGTAAGGTAAAAGGAGAAAACCGATTTGGAAAAGGGACGCCCTCGCGGCTTTGAAAACCACCTCTTTAGCCAGTTTGTAAATCCCTTAAGGAAACAGCACTGAAGAGAATTGGAATGCAATCACTAAAATCTTTTTCCTTCTGGAGTTGTCCTGCGGGGCGTGGGGGCAGGGGGTGAGTCACCGTGTACCCAGGTCAGATGGAGTCAGGTAAAGGAAATGCTAGTCTGCCCTCGTAATCCGTTTTCAGTTTGTGATGCCCTTCACTATAAACATTTCTTGTGAGCCCTCTCCTACTAATCTTGTGCATTGGTTTGCTCAGGAATAAATAACGTTAACCCACAGACCAGGAAAATCTGGAGTTGGGATGCTGGGTCATCATTTTCCCAGTTGGTAAATCTGTCCACTTTTAATTCGGAAAGAAATTTAGCCCAAAAGTTCAGAGACCGAAAAGTTCAAGAAAGAGACCTTGTCTTCTTGAAGGGAATCACAGCCCTTGTTCTGTGAAAACCATAAGGACACCATCCCAACTTCTTAGCACAAAAGGAACACTTGGGCTAAATATTTGGCAACTTTAGATAATGCTCCTATCAAGTACCTGTTTATTAGGATTAGGCATATTTATTCTTTGGTTTAGCTACTACAGTTACCAAAGTCTGTGTTACTAATTGTCTAAGAGGTTGGACTCCTGAAAACCTGGATAGTAAATATCATCATCTTCACCTGACGGATGCAGAAACGCAAAGAGTTTTTCCGTGAATATCCAGGTGACTCAGTAATTGTATTTTTTCTGTTATTATCATTAACCTGTCCAAACTCCTCCAGTCCTGTCTTGACTTCCTTTTCCATAGGGAGAAAATTTTAATAGAGGCCTCCGTTAGGATGCCACATCAAAAATGCCAAGTAGAAAGAAAGGTCATATATATAATAACCTTTTATTTTTTTCCAAGTTGCTGAGCCAGGCCTCAAATTTGCAATCCTCCTGTCTAGGCCTCCCAAGTAGCTGGGTTTACAAGCATGCATCACTGCACCCAGTCACATATATTAACTTTTGATAGTGCATGTGTTCTGTATGTTGCACCATGTTGGTTCATTAATCCTTAAAGGATTACTGTAGCCCAGTGACTTTGATTAGGGAACTGCCTGAGATACAGTGGAAAAGGGCCAGAGGAGTTTGGTGCCAGAGATGATCTGTGATTATCTTTGGGAAAAAGAAAGTGAATGAGATTAAGATGTAGACTCACTCCAATTAATTTGGGGCCCAAATTTTGTCAATACCACCTCTTACCATAACATTAGGAAGTAAACTCATTATTTTTCATGATATAGAGTTATGGTTCCTGAGCAATCTTTTTTAAATCTATAAAATCTTTAAGTCTCTTCTTTCTCCTTAGAGCTCTTGTCAAGCAACACTAAACCAGCATGCTGTATTGTTGCCTGTACGTTCTATGTAATCTCTCCCTCCAGTCCTGGAATATTTCCCACCATTTTTCTAGCTAATTCCTACTCATTAATCAGATTGTTTTGTTCTGAAAAATCTATCCTCACTAGGCTTGGTGGCACATTCCTGTAATCCCAGTGACTAGAGAGGCTGAGACAGGAGGATCACGAGTTCAAGGCCAGCCTCAGCAACTTAATGAGACCTTGTCTCAAAATAAAAAATAAAAAGGGCTGGAGATGTGGTTCAGTGATTAAGCATTCCTGGGTTCGATCCCAGGCCTCCATATAAAAATATATAGTCCTCATCACCTATTTTGAGACTAGGTACATTACCATACTATCCTGAGTTCTCCTTCCTTAGATTAACAAACATGCTTGATTTCTTCTTTAGTTTCCATTCTCCATAAAAGATAACTCTCATGGGTATCCTGTTCACAGCTGTATCTTATATCGCTATGCAGGTAGATAGATACTAAAAATATTTGTTGAAGAATGAATGAATGTGCTAAAAGAAAACATGAATTAGAGACTTGTGCATTGCCAAGGGAAAAGAATGCCGAAACTTCTCAGACTGCAGATATGTATCCCTGTGGTATGACTGTCAGCATAGTATAAAGACCCAAGATAGCATGTCTTTCCTAGCACAAATTTCATAAATGGTAAAATAATTTAAAACATTCCTATGTCAACCTGAATCCAGAGAGAGGTATCGATACTGAGCTCAAATTTGTATAATCGTAAAGATAAAGTTGAAGACTCAAAAATTGCAAACTCTGTAGAAAGCTGCTAGTAGCTATACCTTGAGATCTCCTAGAGGTACATCTTTCTTCTGTGTTTGGCAGCATGACTGTAGGTGGTGCAGTGTATGGTAATGACACATAGGGAAGGCCTGGGAATCGACTGTATAGTCTCCCTAGTTCCCTTTCACTTCAAAGATGGGGACATCTCACAGAGAACAGGAGGATCATCAATGGACCTCATTTTTTTCAGGGATCAACAGAGGTTATGGTGATTCAATGGCTCCAGTAATCCAGATATCTTATCAGCTCCCACAGACCTTCTCAGTAGGCTTCTCATATTAAATACTTCCCAATGAGAGTAACTGTGTTTGAGTTTTTGCTGTCCACCTTCTTTTGCTGCAAGAAAGACTAATTGGGAACCTGTGATATGCTAGACCCTGTCCTGGATGCTAGGAAGATAGGAGTTCCTTCATGGAGCTTACGTTCTGGTGGTGAACATATAATTAATAAACAAACAACATAATTTTATAATTTTATTTTTCATTTTTTAATGCTAAAAAGGAGGATAAACCAGGGTAATTTTTTTTTTAGAGAGAGAGAGAGAGAATTTTTTTTTTTTTTTTTTTAGTTTTCAGCAGACACAACATCTTTGTTTGCATGTGGTGCTGAGGATCGAACCCAGGCCGCACACATGCCACACATGCCAGGCGAGTGCGCTACCACTTGAGTCACATCCCCAGCCCAACCAGGGTAATTTTGATCAGATGGTAAAGGAAAGCTTCTCTAGGATGGTAATATATGAGCTAACACCTGTACAATGAAAAAGAGCTAGTTGTATGATTTAAAAATTTCAGGCAGAGACTGGGACACTGACTGATATAATAACTTATCCAATAGCTCTTCAGGAATAGAGCCAGAATCTCTTTGGTTCAAAAGCCCATTCTGTTTGTTCATATCACTTTTCTTCTCAAATGAGATGATATATGGGAAGAGATTTTACAAACTATAAAGTACTATCACTTTTCTTCTCAAATGAGATGATATATGGGAAGAGATTTTACAAACTATAAAGTACTACTCCGCTGTAAGACATTGTCAGATGATAATAATAATAATAATAGCCACTAGAATTAAAAAGCATAACAAACACAGCTGAATTTTTTATTTTCAGGCAAAGGAATATACAGTTGGCTGAGGGCAAAGAGTGTTTTTTCATTGTTAAGGAAAGTATCTCATAACTGTTATGCTTCTTAGTCAATTCATATACTGCCATGACAAAATACCTGAGACCGGGTAATTTATAAGGAACAGAAATTTATTTCTCACAGCTCTGGAAACTCACAGTTCTTGAGGGTGGCAGTTCAAGATCAGTATGCTAGCAGGTTCAATGTCTGGTGCTGATCCAGTCTCTCTGCTTCCAAGCTGGCACCTTGTTGCTACATCCTCTGGAGAGGAGGAATGCCGTGTCCTCACATGATGGAAGAGATGGAAAAGAGAAGCCTAGCTAGTACCCTCAAGCCCTTTTATAACAGTTCATCCCATTCATGAGGGAAGAGCCCTGATAGCCTAATTATCTCCTAAGATCACCAATTCTTAATACCATTGCATTGGGGAGAAAAAACAAATAATAATATGCTGGAATAAATCCAGAGCTGTGTACATGAATGGGTAAAATAAGACCCATAATTCATTAGTCAAGGAAGAAGATTTTTCACACCTAAGGATCTTGCTGTAACTCACCAGGATCACTCAAAGTTCATGGCTTCTTTAACAGCTTTCGGTGGTTAGGACAGATGAAGTACAACACAGTATTCAATGTACAATGGTCAGAGCAAACTCTGCTTTAAACGAAAAAAAAAATGGCCCTTAACAATAGTATTATTCAGTAGATGAAGAAACTAGTACCCATATGTTAGCTGTCTTGCCTAAGTCATTTATACACTGAGTTGTTTGTAGATCTGAATCTGGAACCCAGGTCCTTAATTCTCCTTTTTTTTTTTTCCTAATGCACCTGATGGGAAATTTGGAGGTCTGTATCTGCATTATTCCTCTTTAAATCCTCTAAGGCTAACACATAATAGATACTCAAGAAATCTTTCCTGAATTGAATCTCTTAGTATCTCCCGAATTGCTTCTCACTTATTTTTAATTAAAAAAAAAAACAAATAATCATCATTTACAGATGATTAGGGATCATCTGTAAATCCAAAGACTAGGCAGAATTAAAGGCATGCGGCTGTTGATCCAATTTTTTGGTCAGTAAATGATGAAAATCACAAGGGAGATTGAAAGAGTGAATTTGTTCCATTATAATTCCCACTGAGCATTTTTTACATACCAAGAACTTATACGTATTAACTATCTCAACCCTCACAACAGCCTCACAAGTAAACCAAGTCTCTAGGAGGTGTGGATTCACTGAGTTCATGTGTACCCTCTCTTTTATAAAATTCTCAGTTGTATGCATTCCTAACATCACTCAGGATTCAAGGTTCAGAAAGCCAAGAAAGGAATCTGATGTATTCCTAAAACTAACAGTTCTGCCTCAATCTTAGTTCTGTTCTCTCCCCATTCCTATACTAACTCATCAAACTTTGTTATTGTTGTCTGAGATCATTTCTTTAAGCATAACATTACCAAAAAAGGGCAAATGAAATACAAAGAATACCAATGTTTTGTTTTCGGAGTAATGAGATATGCCTTGTATTATCTAGGACCCAGGAATTTCAGCCCTGCACCAATGGAGTCTTTGCCCAAGTCACAGGTGAAAATCAGCGTAGCTCCAGGTATGAAGCTAAGGTTTGTCTTCTCCCAGGAGGTGGCAGCAGCAGCAGGCTCAGCCTGCTGGAGAATCAGACAGAACTCATCTGTTTTTCTGTTGGCATCCAAACCTAAAAATGCCTGATTCCAGAGACCATTTTATCCCTTCTTCGGTTTGCTGAGCTTGGTTGGAGACAAGGCATAGGGAAGGAGCTGGCACAGATTCCTCTCTATAAGTACCTATTTTTTTTTTTTTTTAGTAAATATTTTGGTCTGGGCTGTGACCTTGAAGCATGTGTGAAGGAGGGTCAGGAAGTCTCTGGTCAGAGAAAAAGAGCTTCAGAGAGAAACAAATAGTAATTGAAACACTTACATCCGTACTAGCGTACATCCAGAGGACACCAGCTCACGGTTTGGTGCCACATACAAAAAAAATATAGACTCTGACCTCTTCCCAGCTACCAGCCAGCTGACCTTGTCATCGAATCTGTCGGAGCTGCAATATCCTTGTCCACCTACGGGTTCCTGATGAGAATATTAGCATAGGAAATATGCTGGTTAAATTCCCTCCTTCACCCAGTGTGGACCAGGAGATCCTAAAGCACCTGATAATTCTTTTCTTTCCTTCTTTTTTTTTTTTTTTTTTTTTTGGTATCAGTATTGAACCTAGGGGGCACTTAACCATTGAGCAACATCCCCACTCCCTTTTTATATTTTATTTAGAGACAGGATCTCACTGAGGTGCTTAAGGTCTTGCTAAATTACTGAGACTGCCTCCTGCCCCAGCCTCCCCGGTTGCTGGGATTATAGGCATGCAGCAGCACCTGCTAATTCTTAATTTATAAGTTACTGCACCTTTATTTTCTGGATTAAGTGGGGCTGGGTCTTCACCCTTTCAGTATTTTTAAAATCTCAGACACAACAAAGCTTTGCTGGTTCCAAGTTAATTCCATTTGAGCACAAACCCTAGTTTGGCAGATTCTGCCAGCTGCATAGGAGGTGGGCAGAAATCCCAGGAAACGTCTGGACACCACACAGCTATGGATGAACTGTCAGCTGCTAGGTGCTACTTTGCAAATTACCCCATCTAAATGAAGCTAACAAAATGATATTTCAAAAGAGCAATTAACACTGATTCCTAGTGTATTTGAAATTAAAAGGCCTTTGGGGAAGAGTGACATTGGCTCTAAAAAAAAAAAAAAAAAAAAAAAAGAGTATCCCAGCCCTCTGGGTAGAAATGTTTAGTTTAAGGAGATTGTTTAGTCGGGACCTTTCTATGCTTTTCTTCCATCACCACAGCCAGAGGGTCAACCTGGTCTTTGTGAAGAATAAGGTAAAACTAGTTCCTCTTTTTTTTTCCCCCTACTTCATCCTGTTTGCTCTGATTCATGTTGCTTGCTTCAACTCCCATCTATTAATTCAATAAACACTTATTAGGCACCTCCTATTTGCCAGGTTCTGGGAATATACCTGGCTACTAAGGAGGTTAGGTGAATAGTCAGATACTATATAGAGAAGTAATATATATTCAGAAGGGGATGGCAAAAAAAACAAAAAACATAATACTAGTGGTGGTAGAAGTAGCATTATCCTTGTAAGTACAGAGGCTGAATATAAGCTGAATGACAGCTATCTCTATGATATAGTAGAATCAACTAGAAATAATCCCATAGTCCTACCAGGTTTTTCCCCTGTGGGTTTGTAAAGGTAATCTTTTCTTTTCTTTTCTTTTTTTTTTTCCCAAATCAAAGGTGACAGAATCCCTTCTGGATTAGGAGCTTTGGCTCCCAAAAGCCACTATAAATGGAAACATGAATATATTACCTGGCATGAAAGGACCAGACTAACTGGGAAAGCTTCCTCCTCTACCTGTTCCCTGTAAGAATATTAGTACAGGTGATAGGCAGGTTAAATGTCTCGGTGTTACTAACCACAGGGAACTGTAGAGCAACAGAGATAAGAGAGCTCGGTGATGATAGCAGATTCCAAACAGCTCCACACTTGAATAGGGAACCTAGAGGGCAAATCAGACAGCAAGGGGACACAGAGCTGCCCAGGTCAGCAAGAGATGAGCAAGAAGACTACAGCAAACAAGCAAAAGGGAAGCAAACCATGTCTCCTGGTTCTTCCACATGCGAGATCACTCTGAGGTCAACTGAAATTTGCCATCAAAAATATACCAGATGCCCTCATGTTGTTGGAATCAAATCATTTCTCAAAGGCAAATTTTTATAGAGCGCTTTTTTATCATGTTGATAATTTTGATTTATTTTCTACGTGTACATTTTCAAATAAGTTCTAAATGATCTCCCATTCTTCCCAGCTACACAACCAAATTATAGCAAGGCAGTTACTAAATACATAGCACAAAGTTTGAGAAGCTCTGACCTTTGGCTTAATTTTATCCAACTTAATATTTGGGTTACTGCATTCATAGGCCAAAAACTAGCCAGCATTATAATGGAATTCTCTGGAGAGCACATTCAATAGTGAAGCCCGGAAGTAACAGTTCTCACTCTTAGCCCAGCATTGGAATCAACTCCCACATCACACCCCAAACCAATTTCATATTAGAGGTAGGGCTTAGGCCTTGATGTATTGTTTTGAAGATCCTCTAAATACTTCCATGTACAGCCAAGGCTGAGAATCTTCCTGCCTTAGAATGAACAGACAGGAAGCTGCTAGTGTCTTCTTCCATCAAGATTCTTCCATTATCAGTTTCTCCCAAGGAGCCAGCGTCAGGAAACCAGGATGTCCAGCTTGGACCTCACTTTCAAAGGTGTCCATGTCGACTTTCCCGCCTCATTCACCAGCTCTACAGTGACATAAAGGGTTGTGAACAGGACTTCATCGTGTTTCATCGCCATGCTCCAGGGATCCCACACGGTCTTCAAAAGCAAACAAGTACTTTAAAAAAGAAATCCTCCAAGCTTCTCTGTCTTTTCCCTCTCCTCTGTACCCATCTTTCTCCTCCCCCTTCTCTTCCTACCCCGGCTGTCTCCTTTGCCTGCTCTGGAGGCTCATGACTGTCCTTCTGTGTCCTTCCTCTCACTCCTGGTTCATCCTCCACTGCTATCTGGGCCTCCCTCTTCTTTCTGTATCTGTCTCGGTTTCTTTTACTGTCTATTCTCTTCCCACAGCACACAACTTTCTTCTTTCCCTTACAGCTCCTTAATTAACACAGAAAAAAGGCCTTGGCAGATATTTATAATTATTAAGCTATTTTGTTAATTTTAAAACAGATAAGTACTGAAAATATATTTCACTCATCAAAGAGATAAAAAATGCTCATAAAATACAAACCATAATGTGTGTGCACGTGTGTGTGTGTGTGTGTGTGTGTGTATTTTTTTTCCAGTACTGGGAATAGAACCCACAGCCTCACACAGGCTAGGCAAGCAATCTACCACTGAGCCACATTTCCAGCCCTATAATAATTATTTTAATAACTTCCTATATTGGCCCTAGGTTACTTTTTTCATGTAGTTCATTGACCCTCAATAGAAAAATGATTCTCTGTTCTCCAATAATTCTGACAGCAGCAGCTGACATCAATGTAGAAAGAGCAACAAGCTAAAAACAGTAGTTGAGTGTATACACCCTGAATTGCATATTCAGTTGCAAAATCATCATCATTATTATTGTAATTACAGAGGGGAGGCATTTCAATAATTGTTCAAAGTGTCTTCTTGAGGAAATAACTAAATCAGGGCCAGCTGTCACAAACCAATCTACAATAATGATCCCCGTATGTGCATCTTCAGTATTCATAGCAACGCTACAATAACAGATTTGTGCATTCATCTAATGTCCCTAAACAACCGAAAAAATAGCAAACCTATGATCAAATCTGATGTCTCACTTGGTGGTTGACCTATGTTTCTAAACAGTGTCCCTGAATAACCTTAGACTCATAAATAGCCAAACAAAAATTGCATCATCAATTTAATTACAAACTAGGGTGGGTGGCCTAGCATCCACCTGCAATATGATGGCAGCAAACCTAGGTACATGGGGACAGTAGAAGGCAAGTAGGGAGATCAGCACACAACTAAAAATCTTCTGGAGAAACAGCCACCAAGACAGACATGTTTTATTGACTTGAAAATTGTAAACAAACGGGAACTGTGAAGGCCTTGTTTTTAGTTTACTTGTGAAATCAGCCAAAAGTATTTGAGATTTTCTCTTCCCAAGATACAGCTGTGAAATGACTAATAGGAATTAAGGGAGCCTGCACCAGGAACTGAATGTGCCACTTCACTGAGAACAAAAAAATGTTCCCCTGATAGAGGCTGTTCTCTCCGATGAATACCTTTAAGGAGGAGCAGTCAGGCATGGACATTGTGTATTTGTGAAACACCTTTGCAAAAATTTCCCATAGCTCAGTATCTTTGAATCCTGGTTATATATTTAATTTCATGTTCCTAAAGAAACTGTAAAGAGAGGGAAAGAAAGAGAAGCGGAAAGAAAATGTCTATCACATTACTTTTCCTTGCTGGACCACTTTGGCTTTCCAAATAGGAGTCTTGCTGAAAGCTGGGCCTGAGCCACATAAGGGTCATGACCTAAAGGAGCTTGCTAACTGCACCCATGTGACCTTCCTAGGTTTGAGAGTCTGAAAATTATACTCCTAGTTGCAGTGGCTCCTATCATTTACATATTTGCATCTTCAGCTAAAAGCAAGTTAACCCCCACGCAACCTTATCTTGTTACTGTAATGAAAATGTTTCCTACAAACTTATCTGAAAGGGACACTGATTGACATTTTAAAAGTTGTTTATAAAGCACAATCTGTATATTTTTAACTGGGAAAGTAAGGCATGACCTTAATAAAAATAAACCAAAACTTCAAAAATGATTTAAAATGGAAGGGGAAAAAATTTCCTTCCCACTTTTATCATAGGGTAAGCACTGATAACTATTTCTTGTCTATTTTTTCCATGGAAGGATATATAATATATACAGGATTTTAACACAGAGCATATTGTATAATATGTACCCTGTACTTTATTCACTTAAAAATGTATCAAAAATATTTCCATGTCAGCACATATAGATCTTTGAATCATTGGATATGCCATGAATTTATTTAACCATCACCCCAATCAATGAATACTTAATTTTTTACACTATACCATTATTATAAATAATGTTTCTATGAATATCTTTATATACCTATCATTGGTAACTCGTATGACTTTGCAGGATAAATTCCTTTCATTGAAATTCTATATTTTAATGTAAGCATATTTAAAGTTGGGTTTGTTGTTCCTAAATTATAACCCCAATGAAGTTGTTCCAATTCACATTTCCATCCACTGTGTATGTTCCACTATAACTTTGCTAAAATTAGATTTTATCAAACTTTAAACTTTTTCTCATAGAAAAAAATTTTAGCATGCTGTCATGAATTGCATTTTTCTAAGCACTAATGAAATTGAGCATTTTTTTCCGAGAAATTTTTGCCTTTCATGTTTTCTTTATGAAACATTTATTCATATTCTTTATCTGTTTTTCTGATTATTTTATCCTGGTAAGACTGTACGCTTTCTTTGTGCAATAAATAAATGTGCACTTTTCTTTTTAATTTTTTTTTAAAGAGAGAGTAGAGAGAGAGAGAGAGAGAGAGGATTTTTAATATTTATTTTTTAGTTCTCGGCGGACACAACATCTTTGTTGGTATGTGGTGCTGAGGATCGAACCCGGGCCGCACGCATGCCAGGCAAGCGCGCTACTGCTTGAGCCACATCCCCAGCCCAAATATGCACTTTTTCTGTTGGGTTGAGATAATTTTTTCTATTGGGTCGTTCATCCTTGGCTCTGTTGACCGTGTTTTCTTGCTGCTGTTCTTGTCATCATTTTTGTTTTTACCAAATAAAAGTTTTAAGTGTTTTACACAAATGCATTTGTCAGCATTTTCTTTTTTAGTTTCTGAGCTTTGCCTGTGTTTTAAATGTAAGCTGTCTTGATTTGGGTCTCTCTGCAGTTGTAGCTTGATTTGAATTCCACCACGTCACACGGTATAGATGAAGAAATTAGGTTTCCCTGTGGAAAGAGAAGACTCCTCCCATTGTCCCCAGGCAACTAGCTGGCCTCACAAAATCCGGTTAAGTTCCATGGAAGAGTACTTTCCCCTCTTTTTGTTTTTGTTTTGTATATACAAGCTCGGGAACAGTCTTATCAGTAGAAGGAATAATCCGGCTATTTTGGCACCAAACAGACAGCCTGGATTTTGGTGCCAGAGTTGTCTGGGAAACACACACAAAGCTGCCCAGCACCTAGACTTTGGGTTCTGTGGGATATTACACAAGGGGAGAAAGGAGGCCAAGGGGTTCCACGGGAAGCTGAGTTTATGTAAAGTTCCTCAGGCAGGGAGAAGCCCCTTGCCTCAGCCCAGGCCTCCACACCTGGCTTGAGCTAGCTTATTGTTCAGGCAACACCAAATGAATGCTCAGATTCATTCAGAACAGACTGCTTCTTGCAACACGTTAGGTTAATAAGGAGTCAGGCAGTAGAAATGTGATGAGCTCTCTCCCCAACCCCAGCTTTTATTCTGAAAAATAAAAGGTTGAAAGAATGACTCACTAGATGCCCCTATATCCTTCACCTCAATTCAGCAATTAACATTTTTCACCCTTGCCTTTTCTATTTCTGTAATAGCCATTCTTATCTATGGAAGCATTTGAAAATACTTATAGTTGATAGTTCATTTTAAATAATTCAGTATACATCTCCTAAGAATAAGGGCATCCTATATAACTATGATACCATTCTCAGGCCTGGGAAAGTTAGTACTGATTCAACAATAATCTTTTAAGTTTGTATTTAAATGTCCTCAATTTCCCAAATGCCTTACATAGGCATTTTTTTTCTTCGATCCAAGATCTTAACAAAGTCCATACATTGCATTTGATTCTGTCTCTCTAATTCAGTGTCCTGAGATGGCCATTTAGCAACATCTGGAGACATTTTTGTCATGATTAGGGGGGCTACTGGCATTGTATTAGTTTATTTTCTGATGCTATAAGAAAATACCTGAGAGTAGACGCTTTATAAAGAAAAGAGATTTGTTTGATCCACAATTTTGGAGGCTAGAAGTCCAAGATCATATGGACCTATGTGTTTAACCTCGGATGAGTGCCCCCACGCTGCCTGCATCTCAATATGTCGGAGAAAAAGGAATCCAATATACAGAAAGGACCAATCACCCTTGGGCCATTTTGCTTTATAACAGCCTACACTTGCAAGAACTAACTGGGCTCTGGCAAGCATTACATTCATTAATCCCTTCCCAAGCCAGGGCCACTAAAGAACTAATCAACTTTCATTGGGCCCCACCTCTTAAAGGTTCTACCACCTCTCAACATCACCAACCTTACAACACAGGCACCTTTGAGTAACAAGTCTCATCCAGCCCATAGCAGGTTATCAAGTGGATAGAGACCACCGGTGCCTGCTAACTATCCTATGATCCACAGCCTCCCATAACAAAGCATTACCTGTCCAAAATGTCAATTAATGCCAAGATTAGAAAACCGTGTTCTAGTGTTATGACTGGGATACAAGGTGTCCCCCAAAATTTCCTGTGTTAGTGCAAGAATATT
This sequence comes from Ictidomys tridecemlineatus, assembly GCF_052094955.1. Lineage (NCBI taxonomy): Eukaryota > Metazoa > Chordata > Mammalia > Rodentia > Sciuridae > Ictidomys > Ictidomys tridecemlineatus. The sequence continues at coordinate 208,607,487 of NC_135478.1, read as the reverse complement.
GAGAGGTGAAATGATCAGATCACGAGGTCTGTAACCTGATCCTAGTTTAAATAGTATAAATAGACTGACTGGGTGGTCACTATAGGCAGGTGGGGTGTGGCTGGAGGAGGTGGGTCCCTGGGGAGCGTACCCTGGAAGGGTGCATCTGCACTTCAGCCCCTTCACCTCTCGGCTTCCTTCCTGCCTTGAGTTGAGCCGCTTTCCTCTACCATACCTTGCCAAGAGGTTCTGCCTCACCGCAGTCCCAGAATGAATTACAAAGTCAGCCGTCCATGGACTGAAGCTCTGAAACCATGAGCCAAAATAAACTTTTCCTCCTCTAAGTTGTCCTTGTCGGGTATGTTGGTTACAGCAACGAAAAGCTGACCAACACATCTAGTTGATCTAAAACCGGCTCGAAATTTTGTTGTTGTTTTTCATGACTCTGATCCTTCTATACCATCAAAGCCAGTTGTTTTGTAGATTGTCCCACATGGTAATTTTTTCTGATTATTTCCTCAGGAATAGTTTCCATTTAACTAATAGCAAGAATATTAAATAGATGACTATACCAGCTGGTTACTACTGAGTAATGAGCTACCTTCTGGGAGGACAGGAGATGAGAAAGGGGGAGCATTCATTGAGACCTATGCTTAGACCAGGCACTCTGGTCACTTCAACAGATTTTGTTGGCAAAAGCAAGTAACAAAGCCAACCCAGAGTGGAATGGTAGAGAAGTACACTCTACTTCCTGTTGCAATCCATTTATCACAGTGATACTGAGTCCTCTTATTGCGCCATACCAGTATGTATACAGTGTCGTGTTGTCCCACTCTTAGTGATGTTAAAAATTTGATCCTTGGTTAAGTGGTCATGACTAATGTCTTCCACGGAAATCCTTATCTTTTCCATCATGTGGGGTGATACTTGGGTGCATGGTGTCAGTCCTTTTCTCCATTGTCTTGGCTTTCTGGGCCCATAGTAGCAAAGTACTTACAAATTGAGTCGCTGAAAACTATAAAAATGTATGAAGGCTGGAAGTAGGGGGAAGTGTGTTCCCTTGGGAATCTGTAGGGGCAAAGCCTTCCTTGCCTTTCCCAGCATTTGGTAGCCCAAGACGTTGTGTGGCTTGCAGCCTCAGCACGGCAGTTCAGCCTGCATCCTCACGTGGCATCCTCTCTGTGCCTGTGTTTTCATATGGCCACTTACCCTAAGTAAGGATACCAGTCATTTTGAATTAAGAACCTGCCCTACTCCCTATGGCCTCCTCTTGACTAATTACATCTGCATCAACCCTGTTTCCTAGTAAAAGCATATTAGGGGGATTAGGATATCAAAATTGGGGGTGGGGGAGGAGATAATTCAACTGGTAATGCCCATCACCTTCACTCAGTGGTTTTACTATCCACTGATAGTCTCTCCTTGCATTAGTTATCACCTTGCCGATTGCACAACTGTGGTTTTTTTAAAGTTTCATTGTCTCTTCAACTTTTATTAGCTGGCATTTTTCCAAAGAGAAGAAGTTTTGTTTTTCCTATTTCTCATCTTTCTCTCCTCCTTTCTTCTCTCCTTCATTTTTAGAATCATTTATGTTCATGGCTTTTTGCTTTGTATACGATCATTTTTTTTTCAATGCCACAGATTGAATCCAGGACTTCGTGCATGCTGGGCAAGCCCTCTGCCACTGAGCTATTTCCCCAGCCCTGCAACCATTCTTTTTATACAACCATACAAACAACATTTTCATGATCAAATTGTCTCAAGACTTGACTAGTGAGAGTCCCTAAGGTCAACTCTTAGGAAAAGAAAGAACAAATAAGTTGTTAAACTTTTTCAATATTTAAAAATTAAAACAGAAATATTGAATATGATCGCTCCAACTCACCCACTTCTACGGGACCCTTTTCTGTCATCCAGCTAAGACAGGCTTTTGTTTTCCTCCCGGAAGTTATGTGATTGTTCCCCAAGCTGATAGGTCACATTGTCATTCCTAATGTATAGCCATAATCAAAGTTGTCATTTATTGAGTGTTCTGCTTTACATGTATTTATTTGTAACTGTCACAGCAACTCTGTGCATAAGTAGTGTTTCTACATATTACAAATGAGAAATTTGAGACTTTTTAAAAATATTTTTTAGTTGTAGATGTACCTATAATTTTTACTTACTTATATGTGGTGCTGAGGATTGAACCCAGTGCCTCACACATGCTAGGCAAGCATTCTACCCTGAGCCACAACCCCAGCCCAAAAATCTGAGACTTAAAGTGAGATACTGGAAAGAACATGGATTTTGGTAACTGATGGTTTGAATCCTGACTCTGTCATTTATTGGTGTGTGATTTGGGCCTCTGCAGCCTTGGTTTGTTTATCTTGCTATCAGTGATGATGACATTTGCCTCATAGGTTGAGCCTAGCAGCTTATCTGACAGAGAGTAGGTGCTGTTAGTTTGCTGTTAGTTCTCTGTTAGGTAGCCTGATGAGAGGCTAGGACTCTCGGTCCACCAGCAACTAAACAGGATTCATCTATCTCATTAATTCTGAAGGTGCTCATTAGGAATGAAAGGTAGTTTAACCTAAGTTTCAGCTAAAGTTTGCCTTTAAGTATCTTTCAAGAAACAAACAACAACAAAACAGTTCATTAATCATTTTCTTAATATTGTAGAAAGGTGAGGCTGGGATTTAGCTCAGTGGCAAAGTGCTTGCCTTGCATGTGCAAAGCCCTGGATCTCCCCAGTTTAAAAAAAAAAAAAATGTAGGAAGAATATCATGTCTATTCAACATAAGGGAACAACTTTGAGGAAGATCTTTAGCATGTTACACGCACATTAAGAAGCTCATATGGGGCTGGGGTTGTGGCTCAGTGGTAGAGCACTTGCCTAGTATGTGTGAGGCACTGGGTTCAATTCTCAGCACCACATATAAACATCAGCATCTAAAAAAAATTTTTTTTAAAGAAGCTTATTTATAGCCAGGCACGGTGGCACACACCTATAATCCCAGCAGCTCCGGAGGCTGAGGCAGGAGGATTACAAATTCAAAACCAGCCTCAGCAAAAACAAGGCACTAAGCAACTCAATGAGACGGCTGTCTCTAAGTAAAATGCAAAAATAGGGCTGGGGATGTGGTTCAATGGTTGAAACTCAGTGCCCCTGAGTTTCATCCCAGGCCGACCCCCTCAAAAAAAGAAGCTCTTTTATAAAATCACAGTCTTCAAAATAAACTCCAACTTTTGTCCATGTGGAAACAGTGGATTTCATTTGTCCCACAAATAACGATGGAATACATTCTAAGAAATGGGAGGTTAGGCAATTTTGTCATTGAGTGAACATTACAAAGTGTTCTTACATATTTAGAGCTCACTGTGATGTCACTCGGTGGTAGAATTTTATGACACAGCATCATATATGCAGTCCACTTTTAGACAAAATGTCTAGGTGGCCCATGACTGTAATATTGAGTGCCTACTGTGTTCCAGGCACCTGGGATACATCAGAGAATAAAACAAACATCCCTGCCCGCTAGTTGGAGGAGATAGGTGAAAAATAAACAGATTTGCAAATTAAATAGAGTGCTAAAAATAGGCGACTGCAAATGAGGAAAATAAACAAAGCAGGGAATGTATAGAGAATTGCAATTCTAAATAGGACTGACATTATTTAAAAAGTGATATGTGAGCAGAGACTTGAAAGAAGTGAGGCAATTGGTCATGTAGCCATCTGGAAGAACAATAAATACAAAGGCCATTGGGCAGGAGTATGCTTGGCCTGCTGGAGGCACAGCAAGGAGGCCAGTGTGCTGGAATGCAGTGGAGGAGGGGAAGGACTTTAACACTTCAAATAGCCTCCACTAATGGCACTGTTTTAAGCACTTAAAAAAAATAGTAGGTAGGCCTCCCAAAACTTATAGGATATGAACACTAATTTTCTCTTTTCCAGATGAGGAAACTAAGGCTCAGGAAGGTTAAATAACTGCCCCCCCAAATCATACAGCTATTTTGTGATATAGCTGGGTTTGGAACTGAGTGGTCTGTTTCCAGCCTTTAAGCACCAGAGGATGCTGCGTTTCTTCTTAGTAGTAAGAGGTAAGGTCTGAGAGGTGAGGACTAGATCCCATAGGTCACTGAGGACTATTGGGTAAAGACTTGGTGTTTAGGGCTAGGATGGGGTTCAGTGTCAGAGTGCGGTATGGGTGGGAGAGGTCCTGGGTGGGAAGGGAGGATATGGCATTTACCCTTAATGGTATGGGTCTTAGACAGAAGAGGGAAATGCATTTTTGTTGTCTTTTCAGAAATTTCCAAAGTATTTACATATTTTAGGTCTATATTACTCTTGGCATTTAATATGTTTCTAATAGATTCTAAAAGGTTTTGATTTATGGGAACAAAGAAAATATGATCTGTACCTTATCAATTACCATACATAAGGTAATCTCCTATTTTTTAAAAATATTTATTTTTTAGTGGTAGTTGGACACAATACCTTTATTTTATTTTATTTTTTTATTTTTTTTGTGGTTCTGAGGAGCGAACCCAGGGCCTTGCCCTTGTGAGGCAAGTTTCTACCACTGAGCCGCAACCCCAGCCCCATAATCTCCTATTTTTTGAAGTCTCTCTAGAACCTCTATTACATGATTCTAATGACAATCATGTACTTGGTGATGCTTTCTTGGGGGCACCAAAGCAAAGTATTTTCGTTTCGTTTAAGATTTTAAAAATAACTTTCATTTATATACTTTTATGTGGTGCTGAGGCTCTAACCCAGTATCTCACATGTGCTAGGCAAGCGCTCCACCACTGATTTCTAACCCCAGCCCTCAAAGCACAGTTTTGACTACAAACTTTTTTTTTCCTACTGAGAAGGGGAAAAAAGTATAAGAACAAATGGACCATTTAAGATACGTCCTATCTATATGCCAAAGGTGATGGGTTAATGTTGCTACCTTCTTAAGGAATAATGTATCAGTACCCTGGTTAGGCCACTGGCCCCTCTGGGGCTCCATGACCTTGAATATGGAGTGATCCTGAAGCAAATGTCATTGAGAATAATTAAAGGACTCAGGCTCCAGCAATTCGCCCATTTAAGGAACATTCGCCCATTTAAGGAACATTTAGGAGTAGCACAGTAGCGTCCTTATGCAGAAGAGAAGGTTGGGGAAGATTACAGAGTCATCTAAGAATCCTATTAATGAGCATCATAGTCACCATTTATTTAGCATTTTCTGTATTCCTGAACATGAGTTACCTAGTATCAGCCCCAAACATGTTATGGGCAAGGAAATGGTGGTTTAGAAACATTAATTGGTCAAAGTATACATCGTGTGACTCAAGCATAGCTCTGCTGGTCTCCAAAGCCCATGTTCCCACTCATCAGCTGTGCTGTCTAGGAATACAATCCTCTAGGGCATATGAATGTTTCCTCTGGAACCCTCAAAAACACGATTTTTCTAGAGTGGTTCCATCATTCTAGAGTGAATTTTCTTAACTTCAAGTGATTCTAGAGTGAACTTCCATAACAGCAAGTTTCCACCTTTGCCTTCTTCTCTCAGTTTATCAGCTACATCCTGGAGGCCTCAGCAGATGCTCTCACCACCATCTCACAAATCCTGAGTTGCTGATTCTGTCTCAGTCACTGCTGCAGCTGACTTGCTCTGTTTGGGCCCACAGAGTCCTGCTACCAAATCTGCCACTCTTCTGCCTGGCCCTCTCCCCTGGCTGTGCTCACCAGCTATCCGCCACGCTGGTTTCTCACTCTTCCCTCAACCGAGATTAAAAGCCACACCACAGAACACTGGGTATGGCTTGCTGTGAGACTAACAGTGAGAACAGGGGCCAGGACCCAAAGTATGAGGAATGTCCTTCCTACTGGGGGTGAACTTGGACCACTGGGAAGTAGATGAGAAGGCATCAAGAAGATGGTTCCTTGTCCTTTCTCCTCTGAGTACTTACCTGAGGCATGGTGTGGCCATGCCACTCGTCTGGCAGTATTGTATATGGTGGCACAGATGTTCTTACTGCCTTCTGCCGATGACCCAAGCATCATAAGGCCGCTTCCCATCTTCTTCTGTCTCTCTTCCCTTTTTCTCTCCCTCTTACTGCCTGGGATTGCATCTCCTAAATAAAACATTACATTAATTCTTGGTTTGAGTTCTATTTTTTCTAGAAAACATGAGCTAAAATATTCAGGTTCAGTTTCTCCCAATGCAACCATCACTTCCTACATCTTCTTGGCTCAAAGCCAAAGCTTCTAAGAATGTGTTCCAAGGGGCTGGGGCTATAACTCAGTGGTAAAGTGCTTGCCTAGCATGTGTGAGGCACTGGGTTCAATCCTCAGTGCCCCATAGAAATAAAAAAAATAAAAGAATGTGCTCCAAAAGATAGGAATACCTGAAGATAATATTGTCCATATTTTGAGGGGAATTTAAATATTTCCCTTCAAAACAATAAAAAAAATGCAACTTGTTTGGAAGAAAAGTAATTAAAAGGGTCTTTGGCACTAAAAAAGATACTGAGCCCCCAAATCCCCAAATCCTTTCATTTCTTGAGTGTCTTGAACTAGCTTTCCTCTTCCTTTCCAGGCCTGTCCTGGTTTGGGTCCCCATGATTCTCACTTAGACTATTACAATTGCTTCCTAATTTGTCTTTCTGCCTTCACATTCTCCACTCCTGATTTAACCTGAATACCACTGCCACCGTCAGGTAAATAGTCTTAGAACTGATTTTATCTTGTTCCCACATGTTCTAAAACCTTTAGTAACCTCTCACTGCCCATAGAATAATGCCTAAAGTGCCCTCTAAGACTAACCTCAGATGACAACAGCAAAAGCCGGGCACTCAGGACCTTCCATGCGCTTTTGCGACCTACATCTGCAGCTATCAAACCAGCTATTATATTCCTCTATTTGATTTATGCCTCCAGCTAACCTAGGAAGCTTACTTTTCCCTAAGTATATATTTTCTTTTTCTGCTATTGATGTGGACAACAAATATACCTGTGGATCTTGATAACCCACTCCTCTCCCCTACAAGTGTCACAATGCCTGTCCCACCCATAATCCCTTCTAGGGGTTTCTAATTGGACACTGAATTGTGTATCATCTTCTTCTGCCATCCCAAACAAAGCCTCGCAGGCCTGGAGGGGGCACCTGTCTGGGCATTAAGTCCATGCTGATGAGATGGTTTGTTTAGAAAGCTCTGCCCGGTAGCCTGCACCTGATGGTGAACCATCAAGCCAGTCGGATCCTTTCGGGGAGTAGAATATGAAATCCACTGGAGGGAGTCAGCTGTTAGCAGGGGCAGAAGCTAGAAGATGCATGGAGGGAAGGAAGAAAGCTGAAGTCAGGTGGCAGCAGACACCAAGAGGCAGTAGAAGCTGTGAGACAGAGAAAAGAATAGCAAGTACCAAGAACAACAGCAGCCACAGCAGAGTCGAAGCAACAGCAGATAATCACAGTCCAGCAAGAGATATTTACTGTCAAAGAGCCCACAGGATGGCCCAGTTGCTACGGCTGTACTGTGTGCTGACCATCTTCCAGTGCCCACTAGTCATCGCTTGAATTTATTTTATTTATTTATTTATTTTTAATTGTTGGTCGTTCAAAACATTACATAGTTCTTAATATATCATATTTCACAGTTTGATTCAAGTGGGTTATGAACTCCCAATTTTACCCCGTATACAGATTGCCGTTTTACATATTGCCATTCTAGTGACTGATGTATTCTGCTGTCTATCCTATTCTCTACTATCCCCCCTCCCCTCCCCTCCCTTCCCCTCCCCTCCCCTCCCCTCATCACTTGAATTTATTTATTTATTTATTTTTTTATTGTTGGTCGTTCAAAACCTTACACAGTTCTTAATACATCATCTTTCACAGTTTGATTCAAGTGGGTTATGAACTCCCAACTTTACCCCGTATACAGATTGCTGTTTCACATCAGTTACCCTTCCATTGATTCACATATTGCCTTTCTAGTGTCTGATGTATTCTGCTGTCTGTCCTATTCTCTACTATCCCCCCTCCCCTCCCCTCCCCTCCCCTCCCCTTTTCTCATCCCTATCACTTGAATTTAGATGGACAAAACCTGAGTATCTCTGTTCTGAAAATTAAGTTTTTGCCTCTGGAATCTCTATCAGATCAGATCATGGCAGGAAACATGAAGGCACAATTGGCTGAAAAAATTTTGATGAAGACATATTTACAGAGACTAGGCATATTAAGAGGATATTCAGGCTCCCGAGGACTAGCAATGGTAGGAGCCCAAGGCTGAGAGAAAAGGGAAGGAAATTATTTGATCAAAGTTGGGAAAGAGCTGGAATTCTGGAACAGCTACTGCCAAAACCACTGTGCTAAAGCAGTGAGAAAAAGAGAAGAAATGTCCTGACTTCTTTTTCCTCCTACCCTCTGCTACTTGCCGGCACCTTCCACTGGCAAACCCAACAGTAAACCAGAAGGCAACGGAAACCAGGTGACGTGACATGTGGGCCCAGAGCAGGGCAGCTTAATCTCTAGAACCTAAGGATATGATCTTATATGATGAAAATGTAATTAAGTTTGGGATCTTCAGAAAAGAAGAGAAGAAGCAGATCCTATATCACTGGGGTAGGCCCTACCTGCAATCACACACATCCTTAAAAGAGAAGTAGAGGGGGGATTGGGGTTGTAGCTCCGTAGCAGAACGCTTGCCTAGCAGGTGCGAGGTGCTGGGTTTGATCCTCAGCACCACATAAAAATAAATTTAAAAAATAAAGGTATTGTGTCAAATTACTACTAAAAACGAGAGAGAGAGAGAGAGAGAGAGAAAGAGAGAGAGAGAGAGAGAGAGAGAGAGAGAGAGAGAAGCAGAAGGAATTTAAGAGAGGAGAGAAGAAGGACATGTGACCACCAAGTGAAGTGGCCACAAGCCAAGGGAAGCCTAGGACCAACAGCAACTGGAAGAAGCAAGGAACAGATTCTTCCCTGGAGCCTTCAGGAGCCACCGGCTCTGCCAAAACCTTGATTTCAGACGTCTGACCTCCAGAACTGTAAGACAATAAAATACTATTGTTTTAAGCCACCTGGTTTAAAGTAATTTGTTATGGTGGTCACAGGAAACCAACCCAGGGCCAAATGTACAATGGCCAGCCAAAATCTATTCATTTCAATGACTCAGTGACATATATCCTTGATCACATTAGCCGGACATTCTTGTTCCTACCTTTTCTATTCCCTTTGGTACTTGTCTTGGAACCACTCAAACGGTCCAGATTATACGTTCCCAACAACAGTTAATTTTGCATACAAATAGCTTTTCATCCCAGTAAGATTATGACATTCTCCTTTACAACAAGAACCCTGTCTCACCAGGTTCTCTTTGGAGCCCATAAAACTCTTCACACAGTACTTTGAACAGAGTGGACATGCCATAATTGGTAAATGAAAAAGAAAGCTTCCATTTGTCTATCTGTAAATGGAAAATAACAATTTCCACTGACTTGGCTTTCAGAGATAATGATGGTAGTGTTTCCTGGAAACAGTTTCTGTACCTGTAACAGAATGATATATCGAAGCAACCATTCCTGCTGGAGCAATTCCTTAGGGAAAAAAATGACACTTAGTTTTCGAGAGTCTCTCTAGTCCATGCAGAGCTGGTAGGACTGAAGAAGGAGCAGGCAGGGGATAATTAAGAAAATAGAAGAGCCAAAGATCTGTGTTTATTCAGGAACTTTGATTCATTCAATAAATATTTATCAAAGAACTATGACCTATGTTTATCAAATATAGTCATAGAAGCCAAGGAGGCACACATACAGAATAAAGCATGATCCCAAGTCGGTAATTGACACACAATATGGATGAATGCTTTTTATAAAGGCAAATGCTATGGGACCAGAAAGAAGGCAGTGATTAATCCCAGCCATGGGAGTTTCACTCCCCAAAAAGTGACACTCGTTTTTCAGGACTTCATCAAGCAGAGGCAAAGTCAAGAGCATTCCAGGACCAAGAGAAATAACTTTGCCTGAGCAGTTGCCAAGCCAACCACACCCTGCTCAGTCCCATTGTATCCACAGAGGCCTATTTTTACGCATTATCCTCCTAGCTACTTTTTAAGAGAAGAGAATGGCAGCTACTTCCCTGTTTCGCATCCAGGTATTTTGTATATCAGAGAAAGGAGCCGATCTGGAGGGAAAGTAGAGGTCGACTCCTGGCAAGCCCAAATAGCTATCCAAGAGTGCATTTAAATGGAAACATACCTTTCCTGCGTGTCCACCTCATTTCTGAAAACTGAATTAGGCTGTCCTGGGAGAAAATGTGGTGGCAGGGCATTTAGAGCCCTGGGGAAAGTAGGCAAGGACTGACAACAGCCCCTGTCCCTCCGCCCGCCATCAGTAGGCCCTTCTTTGAGATAAACACTCCTTGAAAGGGAGTCAGGTCCAGGCCCCTTTTCCTCCCCTAGGCTGACCTTCAGATCCCCCGTGGGGAGCAGCTCTGTCCCCGGCACCGCCCAGCTTCTCTCCCAGGCCCCTGAGACCAGAGCTTGTGAGTGGGAGGAAAGCCTCTTGGGAAATCAGCCAGGAGAGAGGAAAAGCCTGGCCAGGCTCCACCAAGGGGCACAGGGTTCCCTGCCCTCACCGGGTGGCTGCCACTGGAAGCTGGGGACGCTGGGGAGTCAGAATCCCGGCCCCAGCGTCCCCATCTCTGGTGCCTGTTTTCTCAGGCAGCCTCTACCTTCCAGCCCCTGCCAGGAAGCCGGCGGCCTTTTCGTGAAGCAGTAATAACAAGGACAGAGCGTTCCGCCTGCCGGAGCCTGCTGGCTGGTCACTCTTTCCACTGCCTTTTGTTTTCATGCATCATTCCCCTCACTGCTTCTCAGATTCCTCGGGGCTTTGAAAAAAGCCACAAATGCTCCACACAGTGACACCACCCAGCAGGCTGGCAGACAGCGCTGACATGCGTCCTGCCCTGAGCCATCGCACAGACGCAAGCCCTGACAACCGACGCCCACCGACGCCCACCCGTATGCTCGTCAGAGGCAGGTCGGCTTCCAGAAAGGGCCCACCTCCCATCGGCCTCGCTGGCAGAGGCAGGACGGTAGATTAAGTACCACCCCGAGGACTGATAAATCACGTTGCTGTGGTATTAAAGTGCATCTGCAGCAGACACCGTGGCGCACGCCAGTGATCCCGGTACTCGGGAGGCTGAGGTAGGAGGATCACAAGTTCAAGGGTAGCCTGGGTAACCTAGTGAGACCCCGTCTCAAAATAAAGGGCTGGAGATAAATAGCTCAGAGGTAGAGCACTGGCCTAGCATCCATGAGGACCTGGCTTTAATCCCTGGTAGGGCAAAAATAAATAAATTGATTAATTAAACGAATCCATCTGCAAGGTATGTTAGGCATTAGTACTTTTCCACCCTTCTTTCCTTAAAGCTCTAAATGCAACCCACGAAGTACCAGAGTCTCTGTGGGCCTATTGACCTATTAGTCATACACACATACATGGAGCAGAGAGGCTCTCAATAATGTGTTTTAGAATTTATTTTCTTTGGAAATAAAAGCTCATTCTATGCAATCAGCCATCCTCATAAACAATAATCCTTTGAAAGTGTAGCCAGTTTCAAACCACAATCCGGTGCTACCCTATTAGAATCTACTAAAGTAGGACCCAGGTATGTGTACTGGTTCTTAACTCAGCAGTATTGGTTAGAATGTGGGGCAGGAGAAATTATCATATATCTCTGGTAAACATAAAGATTGGCTCAGCTACTACAGAGAATAACCTGGAAAGCAATCCAGTAAAGCTGAGAATATGCATATCCTATTTGCTAGCAATTTTCATTCTAGATATATTCCCTAGAAGAATCCTCACATATGTGTCCAAAGAGACATACAAGGACAGGAATTGCATCATGGTTTGAAATAGCAAAAAACTAGACGTAGCAATTATCCACTTATAAGAAAATAGAGTCTAAAATATTTATACATATGGGTGGGGTGGCTCACGCCTATAATCACAGCAACTCAGGAGGTTGAGGCTAGAAGATCTCAAGTTTGAGGCCAGGCCTCAACAACTTTAGCAAAACCACATCTCAAAATTTAAAAACAAATAAAAAGAACCTCAGTACAAAAAACAAACAAAAAAATAAACAAACATACACACATAGTGGGATGATACAATATAGTACTTTTTAGTATAATATTACTATATTATAAAGAATGGGTTGACTCTGTGTTACATGGATCAATCTCAAAATGGTGTTGAAGAAACATGCGGCAGAAAAATATGTATACTCTTTGTATACATTTAAACTCTCAAATTTTATATATTGTGTATGTAAAATATGAACACATGCGTGGACAAGATTCCTACCATCTTTAAAAGAGATTGGTTATCTCTGGGGAGAGATGAGATGGAAGGGCCTTCTCTTGCAACTAAAACATTTTATTTAAAAATATTAAGAAAATATGGTAAGACGATATTATTTATTAAATCCAGATAATGGATACATGACTCTGAGGATCATGGACATGCATTTCAGAAGGATCTCTTGAAATTCCTAGGATTCTCAATTTTGGAAAATAAGTTTGTTCTGTGTAATCACCCATCCTCATAAACACAAAGGACGCTAGTGAGCCCTTCAAATTGTGTGTGCTGGTTAAGATGTCTTTGGTTAGTGGAGGAGCTGTTGTATAGGTCCACTTACAATCTCTTACCCAGGTCCCTTGTGGTCTCCTAGACATGTGAGTATCCTAAACAGTCACACATCTAGGAGACCACAAGGGAAGTACATAAGAATTGCTAAAAGAATGCTACAGATAGAGTTCTAGCAAAGTTCAGGGGGATGAGAGACAATTCAAGAGGAATTGTCCAGGAGAGGTCCAGGATGAATATAGTAGGAAGGATTTGAGCTGGGTTTGAAAGGCCCAGTATGGCCCTATTTCCCTTCCTTCTTCCTCCCTTTCCTCCTTTAATTTTCTTGCTTCTTTTTCTCCCTGGCTTCTGCCCAACTTCTTTGAAAACATTAGTAGACACAACCATGGTTCATTATCATTTCTCAAACCTGGCTGGTCATCAGAATCTCTTGGCAAGCCTTTTAAAAATAGATTCCAGAACCTCACCTCAGAACTACTGTATCATATTCCTCAGATAGTGTGGGCATGGACAACTGCATTAAAAATTTTATCTGATTTTCACTTTGGAAGTTTCTGGATATAATTATAATAATTATCTCCACATGTGGGTCAATGCCTATCTTAATCCCATTGTTATGTACTTCCCTGAACTTTGCTAAAACAGGCTATTATTTATTTAAGAGGCTTATGTCTTATTTCTTAAATTCAGCTATGAGCTTTAGAACCAAGGCCGTATCTTGTTCATCTTGGTGTTTTCTATGGTGTCGAACACAATGCTTCACATGGAGAAAGTAGTCAAGCATCATGATTACAAATATAAAGTCAAGAAGTTCAGAAATGTGCCAGGCACAGTGGTGCACACAGTGGCGAGGGAGGCTGAGGCAGGAGGATCGTGAGTTTAAAGCCAGCGTCAGCAACTTAGCAAGGTCCTAAGCAACTCAGTGAGACCCTGTCTCTAAATAAAACATTTTAAAAGGCTGGGGATGTGACTCAGTGGTGAAGTACCTCTGGGTTCAATAACCAGTACCAAAAAAAAAAAAGTTCAGAATTATGACAGGATACGAGATCAATATGTGAGACTCAACTGTATTTCTATGGATGCTCCACTACTTAGCTACACTGCCCCCCCCTTTTTTTGAGGCAAGTTCTCACTAAGTTGCCCAGGCTGGCCTTGAGCTTTGGATCCTCCTGCCTCAGCCTCCTGAGTTGCTGGAATCTGTAGGCATGCACAGCTTCATCCAGCTCAGTGGAATTCTTGACAGGGGTGCCATTTAATGGGGAAAGAATAACTTTTTTTTTCAATAAATGATGCTGGGACCACTGGATATCCACATGTAAAAGAATGAAGCTGGAGCCTCCAAAGACTATGCAAAAAAAAAAGTTTAACTCAAAATGGATTATAGATCTAAATGTAAGAATTAAAACTATAAAACTAGGATCTCACAAAAAGAAGGCAGAGACCAATAGAGTAGAGGAAAGGAATAGAGAGGGAGGGAGAAAGGAAGGATGTAGGGAAGTTCTAAGTACAATATCTACCAAATATTGCTATGTCCATGTATGAACACACTACAATGAGTCCTGCACATATAAAAATTATATATATATATAATATGTTATATACATAATTTATATACACATAAATTATAATGCACTAACTAAAATAATAATAACAACAACAAGGGAGATCAGTAGAGAAGAGAAGTAAAGATGGGGAAGGGAGGATGGGAGGGAAAGGGAAGGCACTAGGGAATGAGATTGTTCGAATTAGGTTCTGTGCATTTATAAATATGGTATAATGAACCCCACTATTTTGTCTAATTATAATGCACCAATAATTTTTTAAAAACTATATAACTGGGGCTGGGGTGTGGCTCAGTGGTAAAGCATGTGCTTAGCTTGTGTGAGACTCTGGGTTCAATCCCCAGTACATACATACATACATTCATACATACCCTAGGAGCAAACATAGGAGTAAATCTTCATGACCCTGAATTTGGTGATATTTTCTTAGATGTGTCACCGAAAGCAGAAGTGAAAAAATTAAAAAATAAATAAATAAAATTGGCACTAAAAGTAAAAACCTCTATGCTTCAAAGGACTCCATCAAGAAAGTGGAAAGGCAACCACCTGCAGAATGGGAGAAAATCTTGACAGATCATCTATGTGACGAAGGCCTTATATCCAGAGTACATAAAAATACATAAAAACCTGTCACAACTCAATAATAGATAAATAATCTAATTAAAACACAGGCAAGGAAATTGAATAGACATTCCTCTAAAGAATATATACAAAGGACCCCAATGCACATGAAGAGCTACTCAATCTCATTAGTCATTAGGAAAATGCAAATCCAGATCAAAACAAGACACCTTTTCACATCCACAAGAAGAGGCTATAATAAAAACAGACAATAGCAAGTATCAGGGAGGATATAAAGAAATCAGAACGCTCCTGTTGCCCCTGAGTATGTAAAATGGTGTAGCCACTTTGGAAAACTGGCAGTTTCTCAAAATGCTGAACCAAAAAACTACCAAATTACTCAGCAATTTCTTCCTAGGCTACACATATCAAGAGAAATGAAAACATAACCTCCATATTCACATGTGAATGTTCATAGCAGCATTATTATTTTTAAAAAATTTCTCTTGTAGATGGACAGCGTGACTTTTTTATTTGCTTATTTATTTTTTTAATGTGGTGCTAAGGATCGAACCCAGTGCCTCACATGGGCTAGGCAAATGCTTTGCCACTGAGCTATAGTCCCAGCCCCATAGCAGTATTATTTACAATGGACAAAAAGTGAAAGCAATCTGTGTCCCTTGATTGAAGAGTAAATAAACAAACTGGTATATCCATATAATAAACAAATAATGTACAGATACAGGATACGATTGGATGTACCAGGAAAACATTATGCTAAGAGAAAGAAACTGGTTACAAAAGACCACACATCATGGGATTCTACTTTAATGTCCAGAATGGGCAAACACATAGAGATAGAAAGTAGATTAGTGGTGGGCTAGGGATGGGGGGGCTAGAGGGAGGCTGGAACGAGAAATAGTTGCTGATGGATGCAAAATTTCTTTTCAACATATTAAAAATATTCTAAAATCAGATAGTTGAGATGTGACACATTCTATGAAAGTAGTAAAAAAAAAATTGAACCATGCATCTTAAATAGGAGATTTTTATGTATACAATATATCTTGATAAAGCTGTAAAAGAAATAAAGCATAAATAATCCAGTTTTAAATTCCAGCTCAGTTAATGTTTCTGAATACAAGAAGTTCATTCCCCGCTCGGGATCTTGGTTTCTGTTACCCCAAGTCTTTGCACTGTTGGCTTCTCATTCTTTAGGTCTTCAGAATCCCTCCCCTGGTCTTGTCAATCTCTCTCCCTCCTGTCAATCACTATAAATTATCTTATTTTATTTTTTATAGTGTTAATCACTATCTGAAAGCATCTTAGTTCACTAGTTTCTCATCTGTCTCTCCCATGAGAATAGGGACCTAATTTCATCACAACTGTATACTTATGTCTAAAATAATGTCTGTCCTACAGAATCCGATAATTTTATTAGATGTTGAATGAATGGCTAATCTCCAGACTCCACTTAATCTCTCTAAATCTTCATGTCCTAGCTACAAAATGGCATTATAATAACAATTATACTTAGCCCATTGCATTCTTGTGAAGAATTAAATAACAACATATGCAAAAACATAGCTCAATGTGGACATTCAATAAATGTTGATAATAATTGTTATTACTATTTCTACCACCATAACTAATATATTTTCCTTTTTCTTTTATGTGGTGCTGGGAATTGAACCCAGGGCCTTGTGCATGCCAGGCAAGTATTCTACCAACTGAGCTATATCCCCAGCCCTGCCACTACTAGTCTATAATTAAAATGACCCAGATGTGGATAATTGTAGATAAATGAAAAAGTAATGTTTGGGTCCTGCTTTTAAGGTTGGACAAATTTTGTATTCAAGGACTCCAGAATTTGTCTCCTTCTTAAACTCACTCAATGAATAATAGCTACAGCTTTGTTGTTTTTGCTGTTGGTGGTGGTGATTCTGGGGTTCAAACCCAGGGCCTTGTCATGCTAAGGAGATGTGCTCTATCATTGTCCAAGGCCAATATCTGTAACTATTATTGCAATCACCTGCATTATAAAGAAAGGACATTTTTAAAAAAAGAAATGAAGAAAGAAAAGGAAGGAGAAAAGAAAGACTAAAGAAAAATGGCCATAAGAGAGTGGGTTGATCTATGTATTGAGCATAATCTTCTTTTTGTCCACTTATTTTACATTCCACAAGGATGTAGTATCTACTTAAGTAGTAGTCACTTAATTTTGCCTCTTCCTTGTTGACTTAAAAGATCCATGACATGGAGTTATTGAAGCATAACTGTGAACCACCTGAGGAGTGAGGTGGTTTCACATAGCTAGGAAGTGGTTTGTATTACTGATCAGCATCTATCTAGGCTTATCACATTTTTATAACCCTCATTAAAAGTCCGAGTCATAGAAAGCTGTGCTTTACTGTCTTTTGTGAAAGAAATGATATGTTATAGTGGCATATCAATCATGAAAATTATGGTTATGCTGCAAGAACAAATGACCCCCAAATGTCAGCAGCTTACAACAACAGTATATGCCTCATTCGCGCTACTTGTCCACTGTAAGTCAGCCGTGGCTCTGCTCCAGCTTCTCTTCATTCCGAGGCCCAGGCTGATGGAGCAGCTATCATCTGAAACATCACTGGTTGTCATGGAGAGGGAAAAGAAAGGTGGTGAACCAAACTCTGCCCAGAAGGACCCACATCATCTTACCCACATTTCACTGACCAAAGCAGTGAGGGAAGGAGGCACAGTCTTCCAAAAGGGAGAGAGTACAGAAGGAAGAAACCTGGAAGGTTTAGAAAAGAGTAACACAACTTACCAAAGGTTGTCTTCACAAAATTTGGAACTCAGGTGTGGGTGGGGGTGGGTGGTGACACCTAAAGGGGTTTCTATTATAAATTTCAATGATGCTCTTTTGGGTAAGGAAGAAAATGATAAGCACATGTGAAATGGGATTGCAAATACAACGTAATAAATTACCATATATGGAATATATATGGTAATTTATTTAGCGTTCCAAGACAAGGAATATAAACGTAAAAAATACAAATAAAGGAGCAGAAGCCCTTTGAGAAGTCCGGTTTTCTAGAGAACGCGGTTTACACGATGACCCTCTCAGACCTCTGCGGATTCTTCTAGCCCTGCTGGGCTCTGTAGTCACAGGACAATTCCACTGACTTCTCTGGGGGCTGAGGCATCCTGTCTTTCAGGAAATAGGTGTTTTGTGCAATTGATGACTTTGGATGCTGGGAAAGAGCATATTCCTGTACTTGGTAGCTGTGAATTACAGTAATCATGTCACTGTATTTCTAGGGGATGAAGAATTTGTTTACTATCTGGTGGCTAGGCTTTTTCCCTGAATCTCAAGCCTGCGACTACTTATGGTTTCTTTAAGGAGGTATAGTTGTAATGGGCTGAGTGGTGCTATCTTCCAACCCAGTATGTATTGAGGTCCTATCCCCTGATACCTCAAAATGTAATCATATTTGTAAAGTCTTTAAAAAGGAAATTAAGTGAAAATGAGGTCTTTAGGGTGGCCCCTTATCCAATATGACTATTGTTCTTACAACAAGAGGAAATTTGGACCACAGAGAGACAGCAGGGCTGTCTCAGGAAAAAACCATGTAAGGACCCAGCAAAAGGCAAACACGTGCAATCCAAGGGGAGAGGACACAGAAAAAACCAAACTTGTTGACATTTTGTTCTTGGACTTCCAGCTTCCAGAACTATGAGAAATAAATGTGTGCTATTTTAAATACCCATTCTGTGGTATTTTGTTATGGCAGCCCAAGCAAACTAATACAGTGGTTCTTTGAAGTACGTAACGACATGATGCATTTTTAAAAGCCTATGGTTTGAATTATTGCCTCTGTACTAGTGGTGGTGGGTGGTATCTTTGATCCCCTCTGTCAACAGTGATTAGAAACATGAGAAATCTCAAGCAGATCAAGTGGCTGCCTTGCACAGGCACGTGGGGGACCTTGGGAATGCCTTGTTCACCAATCTAAAATAAGGTGAACCCTTAGAAGAAAGTCTCTCCAGATCCTCAGGATTTTCATAAATTGGTAGAGATTGGTCCAGATGTGCTTCAAACCAGGGAAAATGTCATTTTAAATGATATTTAATTACTGAGAACTCTTAATAACATGGAGGGATGATTATATTGTAATTGAAAAATTCAGCATGCAAAATTAAGACGTATAGACAGAATCACCTTAACTGCATAATAATCTGCATAGAAGAAAGACTTTTTAAATATATAGTCAAAGTTAACATCAGTTTTTCCTTATGATGAGACTATGGGTTTGTTTTGTTTTATTTTCTGTACATTTTTGTACTTATTTACTTTTCATATTGAGTATTATTATTTTTATAATCACAAAAAATGTTTATATATTAAAGATTAAAAATGGGAGCAGAGGGTATATAACCTAATGCCAGGACCAAGAGTCATCTCTGGAGAGGCAGCTCTGAGGCTCATGGTTAGACATGGATGCCACTAAGAGCCTGTTGACAAACTTGTTGACATTTTGTTCTTGGACTTCCAGCTGTTGCCCACCCATCCTCTTGAGATTTGGTCCTAGGACACTCCTCTCCTGCCTGGAAATTCCAACTGCTGTCTAGAACCCTGACCCTACCTTCAGACCTCTAACCCCTGACTCTGAACTTAGACTTTTCTTTCTGGATTCGAGTGTCCACTCCTTTCTCAACCAAAGGTCTGACCCAATGTTCCCTCCCTTCCCTCACACTTTGCTTCCAGACTTTGGCTCTCTGAGGCTGCCTTCAGTGCCACACAAACACCTGCACTCACCATGAGCAGAAATGGCTGGAAAGTAACAGGCATCACATGAAGGTGAAGGGGGGGGGGGGAGAAGGCAAAGACTGACTTGGTTGTCTTAGTTCCCCCTTAGTTCCCAAATACTAATTTGGCTGTCTTAGTTCCCCCCACTCCTCTTCTTTTTCCTCTTCCTTAGAGGAATCACTAAATTTGGTGAGTTTGCAAATTCACAGAGCATGCTCAGCACAGTCCCTCTTCTTCCTCATAGGTATCCGTTGCCCACAGTGAGGATACCACCTGGCTCTGCTCCTGTAGGGGTGCAGGGTCCCCTTCCAAGCCCCCCCCAACCCCAGGGTACATAGGCCTATCCTGATAAAATGTTACCCACGAAGGAGTGAATTGTAAAACCTAATTGTGAAAATCAATTAGCAGTCCTATTAGCTCTCACAATGAACAGGCTTTATGAATAATCAACATTATTAGGGACTAATGACAATTCTCCCCAAATTTACCCTAACCCCCAATGAGGTGATGATATTAGAAGGTGAGGACTTGGGGAAGTGATTAAGGAGGGTGGAACCCTCATGAGTGAGATTAATGTCTTTATGAAAGAGATGCCAATGTTCTCTTTTTCTGGAGTGAGAAATTAACAGTTGGTGTCTAGGCCCTCACCAGAACCTGTCCATGCTGGCACCCATCTTGGACTTCCAGCCTCTAGAACTGTGAGAAATTAATGTCTGTTGTTGATAAGCCACCCCGTTTTGGGTACCTTATTATAGCAACCTGAACATATCACCTACGGTAAAGGCAGGAGTCTCCTCTTTATCTGCTCACTGTTTGGTCTCTCATCTTGACTACAGCCAGAGATGGGAAGTGGGCAAAGGAATGCTATTAGTGAGATCTTCTCAGGGACTCAAAAAGGAAATAATTAACCAGGTAGAATGTCAAAGGCCTATGATGCCAGCAACGTGGGAGGCTAAGACAGGAGTATTGCAAGTTCCAGGCCAGCCTTAGCAAGACCCTGTCTCAAAATTTTAAAAAAAGGTGGAGGGGCAGGGATTATAGCTCAGTGGTAAAGCACCCCTGGGTTCAATCTCCCCAGCAGTAAGAAAGGAGCTTTATACATGTTAACTATGCATGTTATCCCCACATCACCCTGTTATTCTCACATATTACATATAAGAAGACTGAGACTCAAAGAAGTTAAGCATCTTGGCCTAGTTCTCACAGTTAATAATTGGCAAACATCTCTCTAATTTCAAAGCCCAAGCACTTTCCCTTCTCAAGAGCTTGTCCTGGGTGCTAATTCTTGAAGACTGAGAGAACAATCTTCATTTAATACCTCATTATGATTAATACCTCTATTAATAATGAACTAAGATATCAATGGAGCAACCAACATCCAAAGGAAGCAAAGATTATGCAACCGAAAGACAAGGAACAAAGTGATTATTAAACTCCAGAGTAAAAAAAAATCCAGAAATCTATCTTCCCCTGGGTTTCTTGGAGACTTTTGTACAAATGGCCTCCCTTTCCCCACAACTTGGGCTCTGGCTTCCCCAGTTGTAAAATAACTCAACAATACCCAGTCCTACTTAAGTCAGACCACATGTCGTGCTTCTCTGAGACGGGCCTCAACACGGTTGCCCTTCAGTCTTACTTCTCATTAAAAAACAAATGTACGTCCTATTGCCTGGGGAGCATATGGAGCAGTCGTTTTAATGAATAGTGGATCAGCTGAACAATGTACGAAAACCAGAAATAGTGAATTGATGAACAGAAAATGACGTTAAAATCTTAGCCATAGGTGGCCGACCCACCCTTGAAGCAGACGAGCTGAAGAAGATGTTTGGATCTGACCTCTGAAGGACAGTCCGCTGGCCAGCGGAACCACAGTCACTCTCCACGAGCCAGCAAACTCCCCAGAAGCCAAGGGACCGGGCGGTGTTTACAAGAGCTCAAGCCACTGCTACTTTCTTCTCAACAAAAACGCAGAAAGTACAAGGGCACCCCACAGGCCAATAAGCACATTCCTCATTGTCCTCCAGGGAAATTTGATGCCGAAGAGATGGACCTTATCCAAAAGAATGGTTGGTTCAAGCCAGATGAGGAATTACAGAAAAGATGGCCATCCATGGAAAATACCCTGCTTCCAAATCCCTAATGTCTTCATTAGGCAACCGAAAACAGGCACACCAGCTGGTCTCAACTGCTTTGAAACACTGTGGTACAGTAGAGAGAGCAAGGCTGTAGGGCTGGTGACAGGAGACTAGCCTTCTAGTCTCCAGCTCTGCCAAATTTCAGCTGGGTGATCTTGGCAAAGGCCCTTGACATCTCTGGGCCTCATTTGTTAAAGTGAGATTGAACCAGACCATAATGCCTTCTGGTTCTAAATCCCTTTATCTTTAGTCCTTTATCTAAAGTTCTTTCATCAATGGATTAGCATCTTACGTTTGGAGAAAATTAAAGCAGGTTCTTAAGTGTCATGTTTTGCAGAAACCCTGTTTATTCCAGTGATTGTGCTCTCCATTGGCTTCCTTTCTGACACAAGATTAAACCAAAATTCTCCAGGGTGGCATTCGAAGTTCTTCACGATTGGCCCATGCTTATCTGTCCAGTCACGTATTTTATATTCTAGCAACAGGAGAACACTTGAACTTCCCCCACAATGTCCTTATGGCATTATCAAATATTTATTGATATTTGCACTCTCTATTAGACACTCACACCTGTGTTTGCACAGTTTACTTGAATGTCGTATATTAACATATTAACCAGAATAAAGCTTTCTGCTTTAACATACGAGCTCTAAAATATTGGTAGGTGAACACAATAGAAGTTTCTTTCTTAGTCATGTCATAAGCAAGCCTTTCTCTCAGGGTCCCTCTGTTTTCGGCTGTGTCATCCTTTAAGGTTCAGAGTCTTTTGTTTCTAGAGTTGGCAGCTGGGAAAGAGAAGGAAACTCCCAGTTCAAATGCTATTTCCTTAGTATTTGCAAAGGCTGTTAGGTCCTCCTTTTCCTTGTCCACTGGACTTTGCACCTTTCTCTATGAGAACAGTCATCACGGGGGCCAGGTGAGGTGGTGCACACCTATAATCCTGGTGGCTCAGAAGGCTGAGGCAAGAGGATCACCAGTTCAAAGCCAGCCTCAACAATTTATGGAGGCCCTAAGCAACTCAATAAAAATAAAATATAAAAAGGGCTGGGGATGTGACTCAGTGGTTAAGGTTCCTGGGTTCCATCTTGGTACCTGCCCCATCCAACTCCCACCACTCCCCACCACCTGCAAAAAGTAAAAGGAATCTATCTTTCCAATAAGCTCCATGGGAGTAGTTCTTTGCTCTGACTCCAGCACTTAGCAAACTGTCCAGGACATGGTAGGTACTCAACAAATATTTTGGAATGAATGAATGCATAAAGAAATGAATAAATTCATGAATGAAGACTGTACTTTGAACCCCAGGAGTCATATAAGTACATGACTTGGATTATAAAAGGAAAAAATGGATGGATTAGAAAAAAAAAGAAATTACCAGAATCACTGGGAAAACAGCTCAGAGTGCACATCAGGACCTTGTCACCATTACCTCGCACAGTCCATGTCATTATCGGCCTTATGTAAGAAGATGAACAAACATTATCTGAGGAAGCTAAAATCTCCAAGGGAATGCTAGCCTGTGAGTAAATGAGGACAAATGGATGTCTCTGAAACGGCAGGACCATGAAACAGCCTTTGCAAATTGGTTAATGAGAGAAACAGGAAGAAAGGACGCAGACAGTAACAGAGTCATGACAACTATGAAAAGCACACTGATCAAGAAAGACAGAAACACGTTTTAAATATTTTTTGCAGAGGTATTGCTGTGGACTGACTGTTATGACTTCCCAAGAGCCTTAAGTTATACCTAACTCCGAAGACACTGGTATTTGGAGCTGGGGCCTTTGGAAGGTGCTTAGGTGGTGAAGCTAAAGCTCTCATGAATGACCCCAGAGAGATTCCCTCACTTCTGTGCCCCGTGAGGAATTGGCAAGAAGGCTCCACCTATGGGCCAGAAAGCAGGTCCTCACTAGACACCGAAACTCCAAGTGCCTTCATCTTGGACCTTTTTAGTCTCTGGAACTGTGAGATACAAATTTCTGTTGTTTATAAACTACCAGTTAATGGTACTTGGGGATAACAGCCCTACTTGATTAAGATGGATCTGAAGACAGTCCTTTTAATATTTGTGACACATTGATTCTCCTCATGGGATGTTTGTGACAAGGTTTGGTTTAGACAGTCCACATGGAGATTACTTGACAGCTTCATCATGGGCACCATCTGATGGATGACAAAGGTAATGTGAGCTGGGTGTGGTGGTGGCGCATGCCCGTAATCCCAGCTATTCTAGAGACTGGGGCAGGAGGATCCCAAGTTCAAGCGTAGCCTGGGCAACTTAGTGAGACCCTGTCCCTAAGTAAAATTTAAAAGGAATGGGGTTGTAGTTCAGTGGTAGAGTGTTTGCCTAGCATGTGTAAGGTCCTGGGTTTAGTCCCCAGCACCACAAAAAGAAAGGAGAGAGGGAGAGAGGAAGAGAGAGGGACAGGCAATGCAAGTGCAAGGGCAATTTACAATCAGCATCTCTACATTGAACAAGTTCCCAGTTTGGACTGATTTGTGGTGATAATGATATTGGTGCTTCTGTTGGTGGATGGAATTTTTCCAGAAACTGACCAAGAGATGAAACATAGGTCTTAGGTATTAAGTAAACTGAAATAGGAGAGCACATTTATTTTGTACACCTTGGATGATACACAAGAACAGAACTATCTGCATGCCCGGAGGAGCCTTCTGTGTCCCCCTGTGGCAGAAACTGCTCTAAGCGGGGCATTCAGCTAGCCCCTATTTCCCGGCCTCTCTGGAAGTTGGGCAGGGTCATTAGCTGAGTTTCAGTCAATGGAATGTGGAAGTGATGGATGCCAGTTTCTAGTTTCACCATTAAAAAGTCTCCTGTGCAATTCTCTTCAGGCTCTCTGTCCCCCTGGCTGAATAATAAGGACCTTTTGAACCTCAGGGAGGATGACCACAGGAGGGAAGAAGCTTATGCCCCTGAATTAAGGGACTGAACTAATCACCTGTTCCCCCCACCTCCGCTCGCACCCATGTGTATTGGGCTGCAGAAAGAGCAGTCCAATACATTTTGTGGGAGCAAACCACTGAGATTTTGAGGTCATTTGTTATAACAATGACCCTGTTCTGACCTATTGACCCTGTTTCAAAACTTTCCTGTTGGTCTCAAGCAGGGAAAGAGATGAGTAAATTTTTTGGCGCCTGAGTGCAAAGCCTTAGATGATGGAGGTAAAAGAAGGTAGCAGAGACCAAGTTCAACATGCTGCATTGAGTGGATTCTGGAGTGAATTTTAAAGCCTTTGAAATTCCCGCAGAGCTGAGGCCAGGCATGCTAGCCTCTGTTTCTCTATCCATCCCTCTGGACAGTTTTATACTCTTAGGAGAACAGTGAATAACCCTGTCCAAATTAGTTGTTGTATGAATCCCCAACACAGCCTACTACATTTAATATGCTTAGAGTCTAGTCAAATAATTCCACATTTAAATCCCTTCCTTCCTTCCTTCCTTCCTTCCTTCCTTCCTTCCTTCCTTCCTTCCTTCCTTCCTTCCTTCCTTCCTTCCTTTTGCTAAACATGATGATGAAGAATAAGAACAAGTAAATTGGTAGGCAACTTTGTGTCTAGGAGTATTTTTAAAATGATCTTTAAAACACTGTGGTTAGGCACAGTACTACAATACTATTGGACAATTATGAGGGACCCAAACACCATGTCAGAAATGAGGACTTTGGGTGCTTGCCTGAAGATGTTGTTGAGAAACTTTTTTGTTTACTTACCAGACTTTGAAAACCAGACTTTGAAATTTAAATCCTTCTTCAAGTAGCCTCAGGGTGTTAAGGACAATACATAAAAAAAAGTGCTGATGGAAAACATTTAAAAAATAACTTCTTACAGCCTTTAAAATAATAAAGGATAAATTCAGCTTAAAACAAAATACATTCTCCAAGTTCATCTGGCCTGCCCAGTAGAACATTGAGCTTAAAAGCTGGATCCTCCAGGCCACCTATGCTCCACCAAATAAAGTTCTGCAGCAGCCCAGGACATCTAGAAAATGTCAGATAGCTTCTACCTGATAGAGGTTTACCCATGCCCAGTAACGGAAAGGTGGCAACTGATCTCTCTGTCTCAGGAGTGCCTAGAGAAAGTGCCCTCCCCTAGAAAAAGGGAACAAGTGGGAGGCCTAGGAGAAAGTCTCATTTCTTAGAAGAGTCCCCATGGGACTGAGATAGGAGAAGAGGACAGTACTTTTCTCTTACGGAGGAAAACAAATTCTATTGTCTCCCTTTCAAGTGGTGAAACCCAAGCCCTGATAATCCTCTCATTTATCTCATCTTTTCCACATCCAAGACACTCCATGTCATTTTCTTCCCACCCCAAATTCCAAGTCGCCTTAGACACTAAGGTATGCAGGAGCAGACCTGGTACTTCTCGAAGCTCATTGTCAGGGCTGTGTCAAAATCACAGAGGAATCAAGCAGAAGAACAGGTAGCATAAAGGAATCGTCACTAAGGCACCGTCAAGAAACTGAGTTTCTCCCTCAAGACAGGATCCTCATCAACCCAAAGGATGTGGGACTTCCTTGTACATCCCCAAGTCAGAGCCTTAGAATTGACATAAGATCTTAAGGAATACTTGATAGAGCCTTGTAGACCTATGTCAAGGGCATGCTTCCCAACCTCTTAATGGCCAGATTCATTTTTTTCCCCAAGAGTTACATGCTTTGAAATACTTCTCTCTACAAATTAATTACCTCTGTAAAAATAAATTAAGTATTTATTACTGTAGGTATTATATTAATGAATGATTAGCAGACATTATCTTGAATCTTCAAGTAGCCTGTAAAATAGAAATTATTGTCTCTCTTACACAGATAAGTAAACAGGGTTTGGAGATGTTGGGGAAATTGCCTAAGTCTTATCGCTGCAAACTAAATACTGTTTGGACTCACCTTCTCTCCTGTGGACTCCAGAAGGAGGGGACTCCATAGACAACCCACAACCAATCAGAACATCCTAGTCTGGGATAGAGTCTTCACAATGAGGTGGTGTGGCATAATCTTCCCCACCTTCCAGCCCTTATCCTCCCCCCATCAAAAAAAAAAAAAAGGAAGAAAGAAACTTTCCATCATTATTCTAATTGATCTATTCAGGTTTTATTTTTTGTGGGTAAATATACGATATCTTCCAGGCATTTTTCAAGTACTGGACATAGTTTCACTAACTCCAATATTATCTGAGAGTCTAGGAGACCCAGCCTGGAAACAACAGCTGGCAGTTCAAAACAAATGGAAGTTGGCCAAAGGGGAGTTTGGAACACAGACCTAGGCACAGCACCCTCCTCCTCTGGGATTCTTTCACTCCTTGGCTTCTATTAAGTGTTCGTTGACATACCATGGGCTAATGTGACCAGGAGGATCCTATGGCAAACAAAGTTTGATAATGGAAATCGGGGAGTCATTGAAGCTTACCAACATAGGCCAGAGTGGCAAAGAAAGGGAAGAAAAAAAAATTAGATGGGTGGCATGAAAAGGGACAAGGACAGAGGCAGAAGAAGAAACAAAGAGCAGAGGAAAGAGGGAGAGGAGGAAGAAGAAAAGAGATAACAAGAATGAAGAAGGATGCTTTACACTATTTGGCTTGACTCACTGTGGGGTCTTCATCACCAAATAACTAATAACCCAAGTGGAGGTGACAGGCATGTGGGGTGGCTAGGTCCCCTGGGAGGCCTATTGTTGAAAGATTATTTCCTCAAAGGGATTTTTATCAACACTCTTACCCAACTGGTAAATTTTAAGCCAGAAACTTTAAAAATCATACTATAAATATAGAAAAAGGTATATGACTATTTCCAGTTGCATAATAAAAATTACAAGTTTAGTATCCTAAGTTTAAATTGTTTCATTATGCAGAAAACTCACAACAACTGCCCTAGCTAAAATAGAAAATAACAAAATAATCCTAAAAAAATAGACAATAATAATAACCATTTTAAAAAAACCCTCTGGGGATCCAGAAATCTAGGGTAATTTTGGGTAGAGTTTAGCTGACATGGGTGTTTAATTGCTCTACAATAAAGTATTTATTTGGAGATTAAAAATAACTCATTTTTCCCTTATAAGTACAAATTCTTAGTTTTAACAATGAAGTCCTTTAACTTCATTCTTTATATTTTCATTGAATCAATTGTTCAAGAGGTAAGCACCAAACAAAAAGAACCCACATATGCTGTTTTCTTTCCTTTGCTAAAATTCGAGTGGTCCTCAAGAAACATCAAAAGATATGTTTTTTTTCCTGCATCCAAATAAATATTCTTCCATATTTTTAAATTCTACAACCATGGACAAAAAAGCTGTCTGTGCCATTCAATTGGGATTGGAACTCTAAATTGGAAACATGAGTTCCCTGTGGCAATACCCTCTGGAAGGACAAACTCTCAAGGGCTAAGAAAGTGGGTGGCAAATGATGAGTGCTAGTCGTCCTAATCTGGTAAGTCTAACAGAGGTGTTGAATATAAAAAACATCAAAAAGGAAAGTTCAAGGGTGGAAAAAAGGGGCTGCGGTTGTAGCTCAGTGGTGCAGCACCTGCCTAGCATATGTGAGGCACTGGGTTTGATCCTCAGCACCTCCTAAAAATAAATTTTAAAAAATAAATGTTATGGGGGCTGGGGCTTGGGGCTCAGTGGCAGAGTGCTTGCCTGCACATGTGAGGCACTGGGTTCAGTCGTTAGCCTGCATACAAAAATAAGCAAATAAAATAAAGGCATGCTGTCCATCTACAAGAAATAAAATGGATATAGAAAAAAGTGGAGAAAAGGTTTTAATCTGACCAGAGTGCAGAAAATCTCTTCAGGGAAATTACTGCTCTCAGCTGTAACTAGTCTTCATTTACCTCCACATTCTCCCTCAAGGATTGATCTACTTAATCATACTGAAAGACTAGACAGTTGCATTTCTGGAAGCTAAACAGAGGGGAAAGGGACTATTTTCATCAAAGGCACTCTGTAGATCATTTCCCTTTTACAAATCTGTGCACCAAAAACAAATCACTAGCCTGCATCTCTAGCAAAGCTCATCTTCATCCATATTTCTTTTCATGACTGACCTGCTGTCTAGTGTACCCTCACTAGAGTAAGCTCAGAAGAGAAAGGAAGAAGAGGGAAAACTAGCCACACATATCACTAATAAAATAAATCTATGGGACAGTAAATAGATGGCTTTTCCTGCCCAAAATATCTGGAACCTTGCTATAAAAAACAAACCACTTTAATAATTTCTTTCTAGGTTAAAATATTACTTTAAAATATTGAAATGTGGAGCTTCCTCTAATGGATCTTTGATTTGCAAAGAACTTTAAAGGTTTTTTTATTCACCAAGTCATTATGCTCATGTTTGGTTTGACCTTATCTTTTTAACAATCTCTATCCCTATATCTCTACCAGAAATCTTCCTCCCCAAAAAAGAGCATCTCATATTGTTTATCTTAGAAAGCTTTTATTTTATCTTTAGCTTTGAGTGATAACTTTACTGAATATGAGATTATTAATTGACTTTTTTTCTTTTTATCATTTTGAAGAAATAATTCCATTGCCTCCTGGAATCTATTGTCTGTGTTGAGCAGTCAGATGTTAATCTTATTTGGGTACATTTTTTGCATGATGAGGTTGGCTGGGTTTTTGTTTGTTTTGTTGTTCTACCTTGTTGCTCTCAAGATTTTCTTTTTTATCTTTTGATATTTTTTCTTTGGTATATCTGGATGTGGGACTCTGTGTTAAAACTGTATTTGAAGTTCTTGATATATGAATTTGTTTGTATTTATTGTACTTGGAGTTAGTTGATTTTGGATGTGTTGATTAATGTATTTTATCAAATTCCAGAAATTTTCATCATTATTTCATCAGATTTATCCCCCTACCCACCCACTGCTGGTACTCCCAGTCTGCATATGTTGATGTGCTTAATAGTGTTCCACATTTCTTTGAGACTTTTTCTCCCCCATATTTCTTAATTATTTCTCAGGGTTGTTTGTACTGAGGATTGAAACCAGTATGCTCTACCACTGAGCTACATCCCCAAACCTTTTTTTATTTTAATACAGGGTCTTGCTAAACTGCTTGGGTTAGCCTTGACCTTTTGATCCCCTTGTCTCAGCCTCCCAAATAACTAGAATTATAGGCATGCATCATTATGCTTGGCATTATCTTGTCTTGAGAACAAATAATCTCTATATATATTCAAATTTGCTTCTTCTGCCAGCCCAATCTACTAGTGAATCCTTCAAGTGGTTGTTCATTTCAGTTATTGCACTTTTCAACTCTAGAATTTCCATAAGATTCTTGAATAAAATAATTAATAATTCCCATCCTTTTATTGGTATTGATAATGTCTAATAAGACATTGTCATATCTTTCTTTCTTCTTTAAGAATGATTTCCTTTATTTCTTTGAACATACTTATAATATAACTGCTTTGTGGTCTTTATCTGATAAGTCTGATATCTGGTTCCTCTCACAGGCAGTTTTCATTGAGTCCTTCCCCAACCCCACCCTGGGCCCCTTGTGTGAGTCACAATCCATTTTATTGTTTCTTTGCCCTGTCTCCTAACCTTTTGTTGAAAACTGGACTTTATTTTCTTTCTTTCTTTCTTTCTTCCTTTTTTTTTCTTCCCGTATGTATATATGTGGTTCAGGGACATTTTTGCTATTGCAGCAATATTGACTATTGATTCTATTAAGCTAGGGATAATTGCTGTTTGTTTCTTTGACAACTGTTTAGATTGTTTTAATGAATGCTACCTCCCATGGTCTAAATCCTCTGATGTTACTCCTTAGAAGATACAGGCTTGGTTGTATGCACAGTCACTCAGGGATGACAATATTTTTAACAAAGTTCTCTTTGACTGTCTCCATTCCTGCTTGTTCTAAGTTGTCTCTGTTACTATGATCCCTAGCTGTTAGGTTCCACTGGCTCCCAGCTAACTGCTCTATTATTTTCTTTTTTTTTAAATTGCTTTTATTTTTTAAATACATGACAGCAGAATGCATTACAATTCTTAGTACACATATAGAACACAATTTTTCATATCTCTGTTTGTATATAAAGTATGTTCACATGCTCTATTATTTTCCACAATGCTCTGAGACATAAATTGCTACACAGTTTGATCCAATTATATTTAAGCATCTTTGCAGTGGTAGTTTTTGAGGTCAGTCTTTAAGGTTTGTTCTGAGCCCAGGAGGCTCAGAAAGTTCTCTCTTTCCCTGGTTTTCTCTGGTAAACTAGCCAACCTAGAGCTTAGCTTATTGCTGTCATGGAGCCACCAGAGTTCTATTAATTGCTTATCACCAAAATCTCTATTCTCAAAAATTATCTTCAGCTTGAACTTCTCCACAGTCCAAATAAAATCAACTCCCTTACTTCAGAGCTCTCTGTTCTTATCCTGAACCTTTTCTCTCAGGCAAAAATCTCTGAAACTCTGTTCTAGAACTTGGGGCAGTCTAGAAAAGTGTTCCACTTTTCTTGAAGAGATCTGGATGGGAACAGTAGCCTCTGATCTCCTTGGCTTGTATTTCCCCTTGAGGACACTGTACACCACCCACCTGTAAACTGAGTTACAATTTAGGCCCCAGTTTTATCAGTCTATTGGACCTGGGGGGGGGAGTTTCTACCCTAAAAGTGGGGGGTTGATGAAAGGATTGAGTTCCCCGCCTCTTGGCTGCACTTTAGTCTTTATGAAATGGAGTTAGCTAGGATTAGATATGGAAATCCTTGACTGGTCACTGGGGAGAACATACCCTGTTTATCCAGTCACATATACTTAGATTAGAACTTCTATCACACTAACCTAGGTGGGAGGGGAGTGGAAGAGAGAGTACAGTTTTTGATCCAGTTGCCATAGACTCCCACTTTTCTGGAGATGCAGTAGATTTTCCTGAATAAATGTTTCGCCATTTGTTTTATGCCCTTAAGACAATTTTCAGAGACTTTAAATAGTTGTTTTCAAAAATTGTCTCATCAGTTATGAATGTTTTGTTCAGAGTGGATCTGTAGAGCTTCTCGTTCCACCAGGTATTATCTTCATAGCCTTCAACATTTCATGACTGCTAACAATGTTTTTCCAAGTTTCCATTCAGTTTTTGGGTTCTGATGAGAAAATCAATGAAATAAGAAAACTGAATTGGAGGTGAATTTGGAGATGAGGAACTTATATTTTGACTCTCATCAAAGGAAATCTTCAGAAGGGCTCCAAGAACCATCTCCCTTGTGCATTCCAAGCACATACCACAGATACTGATCAAAATAAACCACTAGACCGGGTTATCAGGAAACACAGGTACTAATTTTTAGTTCTTTCTCTGGTTTTCTCGGTGAGAGTAAATTAGTCAACCTCCTCTGAGCTCCAGTTTTCAGGAATATATCATATTAAAGTATTTCCCCAAACACATTTGATTTAGACTGCAATTGTAGTGAAGCAGTTTTCACTAAATCAACCCCACATCTTCTCTCTCTAGCTGTCATTTGTGACTAACACAATGTGTCTGTGATATATCTGCTTGAACTTGAGGGTCGTTGCTGCTCTGGAGCCGAGAACACCAGACTGAGCCTTGACCTCCAAGAACCATGTTCTAAACACCTTGAGCTTATTGGATGAGCAAGTAAAGTCACCAAACCTTTTCTCCATCCACCCAAAATGTTTTGATTTGTGAAAGAAATGTAATTAGACTTTTGTTATTTCAGGTTCTGATCTTCTGGTCATTGCCAATGTTCTCCACCAGATTGATGTCTCATCCTCCCAAGCATTACCATTTTTGGTAACTTAGAGTGAATTTAATTCTAGACAATTCCTCTCACAGTTATGTCCCACTATCTTTGGGACCAAGTTTGCCTCCAGTAGAATCTTTATGAGGGACTGTGGCCCTGACTTAGCTTTGCTGGCTTCTTCATAAGAACTGCCTTCAGCCATTTAAATACCTTGGAGGTCAAGATTAATAAGTTCCATCAGTCACTAAGATATTTATAATCAGTCTTCTTCCAAAGATTATGCTTATCAAGCTCATCAACAGGATGAGAACCTTTTGGCCAACCTTTTCCCATTCCTGAATTGAGGGGAACTCATCAAACCAAAACCAACCCAGTTTTCTCACAGCAGTTAAAAACCATCATCTTGCCTGCAGAGATTTTACAGCACAACAAAGTTGTTTAAAATCTTTGGGGCCTGCTATGGTCTCGATATGAACCCCAAAGTTTCATGTACTAGAGGCTTGATACACAGTGAGGTGGTGAGACCTAGTGGAAAGTAATAAGGTTAGGGAGATTCTAACCTTTCAGATGGATTCACACTGTAAGGTTGGTCTTGCAAAGGTGGGTCTTACAAGTGGTTTAGTTTTCTGCAAGAGCAGGTTGGTATAAAAAGACTGAGCCTGCAGCAGTAGAGTGCTCTCCTAGCACAGGTGGGACCCGGGTTCGATTCTCAACACCACATAAAAATAAAGGCATTGTGTTGTGTCCATCTACAAAAAAGATTTATTCTCTTTCTCTTTCTCTCTCTCTCTCTCTCTCTCTCTCTCTCTTAAAAAAAAAAAAAAAAGACTGAGCCTGATTCCTCCCCAGTTTCTTGCTCCCTATCTCACCATGTGATCTCTTCCACTACTGTGATGCTATTTTTAAGGAGACTTTCACCAGACCAAGGAAACAACACCAGCACCATGCTTGAATCTCCAGAACTGTGAGCCAAATAAACCTCTTTTCTTTTATAAAGTCCCCATTTTGTTATAATGATACAAAATGGATGAAGACAGGGCCCAAGGGAAAGTTGTTGCTTGATGGTTATAGAGTTCTTGTTTGGGTTTATAATAAAGTTTTGGAAGTAGATAATGATGTTGGATACAAAACACTGTCAATGAACTTTTTTTTTTTTTTTTTAAGGTGGTGCTGAGGATGGAACCCAGGACTTTGCATATGCTAAGCATACTCTCTACCATTGGGCTACATCCCCAGCACAAACTGTGAATATTTTTAATGCCATTGAATTGTACACTTTAAAATGTTCAAAATGGTAAACTTCATGTTATGCCTATTTTAAAATGCACACACACAACAAACATTCGGGGCTCCATTGCTGTTGTCTTTCTGTTCTTCCTGTTACTCAAATTGCTGAACAACAGCATTCAGTCTGGGGCTTTGCTAGCACCTGAGTTTTCCAAAGAGCTCCATAGGTTTCCCACATTACTGTCATTAGCATGGCGAATGCAAAATAAATTAACTTCCTGTATCTCTTCCTATTTCTCCAAACACTCAGAAGGGATATGCAGCCACTTAGTGTCCAGGGATGTACAAGGGCTTAAGATGGATGTCTGTACCTTTGGAGTTAGCCTGAATTGGCATCCACTTCCTTGTGTTCTCATTAAGTGGTACCCAAAATAACTAGCAGGATCATGAAGTGTGTTCTGCCAATACTTCTGAATTTTAGATTTAAATTAGAATTAAGGTGCTACAACCCCAATTAATTGCCAATAGGTTTGAACATCCTTTTCTGATCGATCGTGTCTTTTTCCTGTTTATATGTTAGCCTGCTACAGCCTTGTGACCCAGGGCTCTGGAATGGATCAACACTCCTACTCCCTCTTGCGCACGCCACTGCGTCTCCATGGAAACAGCTTGTCAGGCCCTGCTTGGCAGCAGGTACTGAAGACCTCTCATCTGCAGCTCCTGGCCTCCATGGATTTGGTCTTAACAAGCCAGGCAGGATGTTAGGAACTCTATCCTCTCTGTAGTCGCTGGGGGTGCACCTGGAAAGTCCCCAACACCATCATATTCAGGCAGTTATCAGTGGAAGGGAAGGGTTCTGTCCTAGCTTCCTGTTTGAGCATGAACTCTTTATCTCCCTCCAGCAAGCCTTCTCTCAGCATCACCCTGCACCCACCAAAGCTTAGAGCCACTGTGGGCTCTTCAGGTCCCATCTGTGTTGACCACCACTGTTAATTTGGTGAAGCTCCTTTGTATCTCTGGGACCCTCCATTCTCTGGATCCCCCTTGCCTCTGTGAAAGCCCAGACCCTCATTATTTCCTTCTGAAATTACTGCAGGATCCTCTGAACTGGTCCTTGTACTTTCACGTTTGCTTTCCTGTGTCCAGTCTGCACACTACAACCATGATAAAATGTCCAGAAAAAGAGACTAGGCAGGGTGTGGCATGGGAGATAGAGACAGATTGGCTAACAGGTGCCAAAATATAGGTAGATAAGAGGAATAAGATCTAGAGTTCTCCAGCACAGTAGGGTAACTGTAGTTCACAGTAACTTATTATATACTTTATAAAGTTCTAGAAAAGAGGAATATGTAGGCTCCAAACACAAAGAAATGATAAATGTTTCACCAGATGGAAATGCTAATCACCCAGATTCTAATCACTGCACATTATATACGTATAACTTGTTACAGCATACCCCATAAATCTGAACAATTAAAATTAAGCTTTAAAAATAAGATAGTAGAACCAAACTGTCAGAATTTGATATTGTATATCACAGATTTTGCTCTGTTTTAGAGTTCTCTTGTAATCCTATGCAAAAGGGAAGAAATCAAAGTAGCCATAAACTACAAAATATTTTATACTTGGAGTTAAATATCAGGCATTATAAAAATAATAATGCCTAATTATTATTACTACTATTCTGTCTCTTTTTTCAGTAGTAGGAATTGAATCCAGGGGTGCTTTCCCACTGAGTTATATCACCAGTCCTTTTTATTTATTTATTTATTTTTAAATCTTGAGATAGGGTCTCCCTATGTTTAGACTAGCCGTGAGCTTGGGATCCTCCTGCCTGAGACTCCCAAGTAGCTGGGATTACAGGAGTGTGCCACCGGGCCTGGCATGACCCTAATTGTAACCTAATTTGTAACTCCCTTTTGAATTTTTATTTGTTTGTTAGGAGAGTCAGGATGAAGTAGAAGTATTAATCCATTCCAGAGCCTTCTGGAGTATTAGTCTCTTCAAAACATTAATTCCATTTTTAAAAAATAAAGTATTATTAATGGAAAGTTAAAGGGATAATTATTTCATTGTTTCCCCTATAAACACAAGGTATAAGCCTAGGATATGGTTTATGGTGGAGCACATGCTTAGCACATGCTTGGTGCTGAGTTCAACCCCTAACTCCAAAACAACGATGACAATAAACACCCAAGGTGCAAAAGAAATCAAAGCAGCCCCTGACCTCTCCCCACAAAAAGCCAGTTATAGGTTCTTGACCCTCGAGACAGACTTCAGACCCTCTAGCATGACGTGCAAGACCACACCTTTATGGCCTGACCTCTGCTCCCCTCCCCAGCCTTCCCTCTTGTCCCCTTCCCTGCCTATCTGACCACAATGGTCAACACCCTTTGCTTCTGCAGTGAGTCACAGTCTCACCTCTGTGACTTGGCCCTGCTGGCCCCTCCTCCTGCAGTGTCCATCTCCTGTCCCTTTATATAAGCCCTGTGCACATTATTGGCTCTCCTGACTCTTCAGTCCCCTGTTAAGTGCCTCTGCTGTTTTCTCCTAATGCTTCCTGTGTCTATCTCCGTTCTGCTCAACCGTCAACCCCTGGGGGGCACTGAGCATGCCCACCTCCAGCTTAGCACCTAGCACACTCATTCACACGTCCATTGTATACGTGAAAGGATGAATAAGAAGTCTCTAGAATAAAAATGTCACCATATGCTGATGATCAGTACATTCTTTTCCAGAGTCTTCTTTTGCTGAGTGCCAATCGTCCACCAGAATGGGCCAGCTATGACTCTGTCACACGGCTGATGCCTGGTGACTTGCACTGCTGGCCACTGTCTTTGGGGACACTTCTACAATAGGGACAGTCGCCTCTGCTCAGCTCTGGTTACTTCTGGTTGCCTCCTTTCTGTTAGTCACCAGGGAGGACTTTTCTGGCCTTGTAGCTCTGTCAGCAGCTGGAGAGCCATTCCTAAGAGCTGAGATAGTGAGACGGGCCTCCTCCCATGGCCAGGGGAAGATTCCTTTCTCAGTGCTGGTGCAACCTCACTCTGGCAATGTTTTCCTTAGTGGTGTCCAAGATTTGAATCCCCGTAAGAGGAGAAAATGGCAGGTGATCTCAGGAATGGATA
Source organism: Ictidomys tridecemlineatus (assembly GCF_052094955.1). Classification (NCBI taxonomy): domain Eukaryota; kingdom Metazoa; phylum Chordata; class Mammalia; order Rodentia; family Sciuridae; genus Ictidomys; species Ictidomys tridecemlineatus. The sequence continues at coordinate 208,570,767 of NC_135478.1, read as the reverse complement.
AGACCAGTAAGTATCTCCAGGAGACTGTGTCTTACTTTTGGCCTTTGGTCGGGGGTGGTGGTGGTGATAAATGACCTGTGCTCAGAGATCAGTCAATCAGTCGGTCAGGGGAGAAGTGGAACTTATGTGGATCCTTGTTCCCAGAGAATGCAAAGCTTGTCTGGGAGAGAAGCCAGAACAAAGGCAGGTGCCCACCCACGTGGGTACACAGGGTGGTATTAGGCAGCAGGCAGCCTGTCCCACTCACTTTTTCCTAAATCAACGCATCTCTCATCTTCTAGAAATGAGGAACCAACTTTTGCCATGGAGCTGGATGAGATGAGAAAAGAGGGGGTTTTGTCTCACACCGAGTTCCCTTGCTCCCGGTGTAAGGCTGTCACAGACAGAGAAGGAAGGCCTGTGGCAGAAGGAGGGAGCCTTCAAAGGTGCAGTGTCACTCTCTCCTCCGCAGTCAGTAAGCAAAGGATCCATTAAATGAGAAAACGTAGGTGAAAGCACTTAGCACAGTGCTTGGCAAATGGATGGGATTCAATAATATTGACTTTTTCTTGTTTTATCTATGCTCAGTGGAGGGACTCAGAGGTACATTGGTGTGTGGAAGGAATAATGGGGGTACCAGCAAGGGTGGGGGAGCATTCTCAAACTGGATGATTGTTAAATTTTTGCCTTTAGAGGTTCTTTGCTTCGATACTCTCAGAGAACAAACACCCATCAGAGGCAAAACACATTGCCTTCAGGCATTTATATTTATATATTGTATATTTATATTTTACCATTAATGGTTTTGTGTATATTTGTATTTTATTGTATTATATATTTGTATGTCACAGATAGCAAAATATAACATATAAATATATACATATATATAATTTTTTTAATGGACAATAGTGGATAGAATTTAAAGGCATTGAACACTCTAGATAGGAGGGCAAGGAAGAGTAAAAGGTTTCCCAGTAAAATTAAAACAAAAACCTGTCAATCTAAATGAGAATATTAGTACTCTTATAACTTCTACTATAGAGATAAGTAATTTTAACAAATAAAAGCCTCCAACAGAGATGAGACAGCAAATGTGGGAACCAAAAAACAACCAGGGCAAAAACCTCAGTCCTGAGGCAGTTTCACAATTGGACATGCTCTGGTGGAAGAGGTTACCTGTTGACAACTGAGGGGTGGCCCGGGAGGCAAAAGGCAGACTGAAAGCAGGAGCACATTTGCACATACGACACTCTCCACAAGCAGGTTCTGACTCGGCCCGAAGACTCTGAACAAGAACCTAAAACAGAACTCAGAGTTCTTATAAGTGCTCAATCCATGTTTATTTAACCCAAACCAAACTCAAAGCAGAACAAAAACAAAACTGGAACTTATCAACACCAGGCCTCTGTGTCTCCTACTAGTTTCAGTAAAATAATGGGATTAATACAACTCTGAAAATAAACTAACCACGTTCTGTATTTGTCCGGCAGGATCTCACGTGCACTTTCTCTTCACACTGCCCCAGGATCAGAAGTTAGACGGTCACATTTATAGGAAAGGAAGAAAGGGGGCTTGCTCAGATTAACAAGAAAAAAGTTAATGCTGGTCTAGAGACAACAATTGCAAACTCCAAAAGTAATAGATGAAGTTTAAAAAAAAAATGGAAAGAAAACTTTATTCTCTTTAATGTCTTAATAAAGAGAAATCACAACTTAATAATTAAGAGACAAAGACAACAATAAAAAAAAATTAGCAAAGGACAGGAACTGTCCAATCATAAAAGGAGATCACTGTAATGATTAAAGAAATATTTTGTTGTTGGGTAGGTTCTGCCTCAAATGTGAGAGAGTAATTTGAGATAGCCTAGATATCATAGATAAGATTGAAGATATATGAGCCCTTTTTCTTGTCCTACACTCAAACCTAAATCTTGCAATTTTTAACATCTACACTGGGGCTAATGATGAGAGAAAGCAGAGACCATTGGAAGAACAGGTTGGCACTGTTTGGGCCTCATGAATAAATATAAGTGGCAGAAAAGGAGAATTATGGAGGGAAGCATCCTTTAGCTGGGAGCCTGTGGGCCTCGTGAGGTTCTTCAAGGACAAAGTCAAGCCTTGTCTGCCCTCTGGACCCACCACAGTACCAGGGGTTGGACCCCAGCATGCTCTACCTCCAAGCTACATCCCCCAGCCTTTTTTTATTTTCAGATAGGATCTCACTAAGTTGCTAAGGCTGGCCTCAAATTTGCAATCTTCCTGCCTCAACCTCCAGAGTGGCTGGGATTACAGGTGTGGGCCATGGAGCCTGGCTGAGCCTTATCTGGCTGTATGCAAAGTCCCTATTTGCAGAGTCCCTAGAGTTTTGATACTCAAAAGTGTGGTCTGTGGGTCGAAGCATGGATATCTCTGGGGAACTTATAGAAATGCAGAACTCCTGATCCCCACCCAGATTCCTGAATCAGAATCTGCATCTTAACAGGTTTCCCAGGTGACATGTGCACACAGTGACAGCGACAGGCAGAAGTACTGCCCTATGGCATCTGGCTTAGGGTTTGCTCCTCAAAGGTGCCCAGTAAATGTTGACTCATTGAGTGAAAGGTGGACAGGATGGTCTCTGGGGTCCCTTTCAAAGCTAAATCATCAGATTTAATGCAACTGTTGTAGTCAGTTGAGTAAAGCGTCACCCATTTTACAAAGGCTCTAAGTAAGATTAATGAATTAATAACAGTGCATTGGTACCGAGGTGGCTACAGTGAATTTAGAGTTTCTCATTAGTATCATTTCACTGGGCTTCTCGGTGTGCCCAGGAGGCACCAACAGAACATAACTCCTCTCTTTCGACCTTTCCAGTTCATCTTTCACAAAAAGAATGTAAAATCAAGTGAGCACAGACGAGAACAAGAGATCTGAAAAGGTGGGAGTTTCAGTGCCCACCACCATAGGGAGGTTTCTCTTCCCCGGTACTTCCCCAGAGAGTGGAGCCCCCAAGTTTTCACCATCTGACCCCTGAGGGGGGTGTGCAGGGACAGGAGAGGTGGGGAGAGGAAGGGTCAGAAGAGAAGAGACAGGACCAAGATCCAAGGACCCCTGTGCTGTCCTATAAACTGACACAGGCAGAGATGCCAAATCTGGCCACTTGAGTCCTCCCGAGGCCACCGTGAGCAACAGTGTCCTTGTTCTGATTCCACTTGCCGTCTGCCAATCTCCTTGCTGAGCAGCCCAGCCTAGGAGCAGTCCAGCCCCTGGCTTCAAGGTTGTCTGTCCCCAGACCCTAGGCTGCCAGGAAACCAGTTAGAAGAAGGGAGACAAAAGGGATCTAGAGGATGAAGAGGCATTTTGAGTTCTGCTAATGAGTGAGGTGACTCACAGGCTGACTCAGACTCAGACCGAGACGCCTGCGAGAGGGAGGGTGGTGGGGGACAGACCTCAAAGGAGCCCCGCTGAACCCTTCAAATGGGAGCTAGGCAGCCAGGGACATGGTGTTATTTAGAGAACTGCCTGCCGTTCCGGTGCTGGAGGGAGGGGTGGGTCCTGAAAATTGAGGGAGAAAATTACATTTGAGGCCAGAAGCGGAGTTATAATCTATAGCCTTCTGTGCTTTGAGAAACGCGTCACATTCTCCAGTGACACTGCCCTGCTCTCTGGCAAATCACAGAATACGGACGGACTCAATAGGAATTAATTGTCATCAGGTCCTTGGAGAGTAGAGGGGAAGAAGCAGGTACCAACGTTGAATTTTGTAATACTTTCAACAAGGAAAGTGAGCCTCTTGATTTTCATTAGTATTTTCCGTTTCATTAGTATTTTCCATTTGATCCAACCTATGATTAGAAATATACCTTAAAATTTTTTAAACATACAACGGAGGTATCTTCTCTCTAGTTAATGGCTAATTGAGATTCTGAATTTGGAGATGCCAGGTTGCATACTGTTATCAAGGCTAGTGACAGCATTGCCCTATAAGGACCACATGGAAAAGATATGACCAGACAAGGTGCTGGCACACATCTGTAATCCCAGAAGCTCAGGAGGCTGAGGCAGGAGGATTACAGTTCAAAACCTCAGCCACAGTGAGGGCCTAAGCACCTCAGTGAGACCTTGTCTCTAAATAAAATACAAGAAAGGGCTGGGGATGTGGTTTTATGGTTAAGCGACCCTAGTTACAATCCAGGCTCCAAATAAGAAAAAGAAAAAAAAAAAGAAAGAATGTAGATAGGCCTTCTGGAGAGCATGTATTTGCAAGATGGCAAGATATAGGTAGAGAATACCCGGGTTTTCTCCATGTGCTAAATAACCCCCCCAAAAATCAAACCCATGGTCTCAGTCTAATTCAGTCAATGTGAATCAAATCAGCTATCTAAAAATTATTTTGGTTGATTACCTATTTCTATGTAATTTGATGGTTATTGTCTCCAGTGCACTTCACTAGAGTGGTACCATGCCTGGGAAAGGCACAGGTTCTTTGGCAGCTTGTCAACGTGTGAACTTTTGTGGAGATGAGAAATACTTAGCTCTAAAAGCAGAAGTAGTTCCTCTTCACCTGCTCCCAACCCATGGCAACAGTGGTTGGTTAAGGTGGTTTTAGTCTCCGTTAACTAGTTTTCTGCTACCAGCAGGTTTTCTGTACTCAGTGCTAGGTGTTTCATAACATTAATAAAGCCCAATAGGCCTGATTATTGCAAAAGCAATGAGAATGTTGAGTATGCTATCAGGAAGAGGCTTATGATTATGATGATAATAAAGAGATCAACATGAATGTGGCAAGAATGTGTACCCTGAGGCTACACGTGGGTCAAATAAGCAGGAGTTATTCTTTCTGTGTTCTTTGCAATGTTAGTGCCTCTTACATGCTAGGCAAGTGCTCTACCACGGAGCTACACCCCCAACCCACAGGAGTGATCCTGAAAATCAAAGAGAGTCTCAAAATATGTGAAAAACTTTGTCTAGGTCTTGCAACATTGAACATCAGTTTGCAAGAGATGAGGAAACGTCATCCAAGATATAGAAACTAGTTTGGATGTGTGATTAGAGAATTGTCAACAACATTGAATGCCTATGATCCAAATAATTATTCAGATAAGGGCTAAAATTATATGCAAGCATTTAAAATCCAGGTATACTGTAAATACTCATTCTGAAATCTTTGCTGAATGCCAGGGATGGTTCCACAATAGCTAAGCTATGAAACCAACCCAGATGACCATCGACAGATGATTGGATAAAGAAATTATGGTACATGTACACAATGGACTATTACTCAGCCATAAAGAAGAATGACTTTTATGACATTTGCTGGTAAATGAATGTAACTGGAGACAATCATGCTAAGTGAAATAAGCCAATTCCAAAAAACCAAAGGTCAAATGTTTACTCTGATATGTGGATGTTAACTCCCAATAAGGGTGGGGGATGATAGAAGTTCAGTGGATTAGACAAAGGGGAATGAAGGGAAGGCCACAGATAGGAATAGGAAAAAACAGTGAAATGAATCTGACATAACTTTTCTATGTACATTTATGAATACAGCACAGTGAATCTCAACATTGTGTACATCGACAAGACTGGGATCCTAAATAGAATAAAATATATTCCGCGTATATAAACGTATCAAAATAGATTCTACTGTCGTCTATAACTAAAAAGAACAACAGCAACAAAAAAAGACCTGTTAGATTACACAAAATTAAATTCCCTCTACACAAAATTAAATTCCCTCATTGGAGTTGCTAAGGAGTTTTTTTGTTTTGTTTTGCTTTCTCCTTTTGTAGTGCTGGAGGTTGAACCCAGGCCTCACATGCATTAAGTAAGCACTTTACCTCTGAGCTACGCCCCCATTCCTTTTTACTTTTTATATTGAGACAGGGTCTCACTAGGTTACCCAGGCTGGCTCTGAACCTGCTATCCTCCTGCCTCAGCCTCCCAAACTGTTGGGATTGTAGGCGAGCACCACTGCACCCGGCGGAATTCTTTGACATTTGGCAAAACTCACCAAGTGCTGCTTTTTCCGATTTTCAACGTCTGTATGAACTAGTCTAGTTTGAATAAAGTAGCCCAGGAGAATGGATATCAGCAAGAAGGAGAGAACCCTGCCTAGTTTTAAAGCTCTGAAGGACCAATGTGTCTTAGTTTATGCACTAACAGAATTCACTGTATTTTTTAAAAATCATGCCTTTTCACTGAACATTGGGTAGTCAGATTTTTCCTTTAGCTTTTAGCTGGTTCTGTAACATAAGTTTTTTTTTTTTTTAATTTTGTTTTGTTTTGTACCAGGGATTGAACTCGGAGGCTTTTAAACACTGAATCACATCCCCAGCCCTTTTTTGTATTTTATTTAGAGACAGGGTCTCACTGTGTTGCTTAGGGCCTCACTAAATTGCTGAGGCTGGCTTTGAACTCACAGTCCTCCTGTCTCATGCCTCCCAAGCTGCTGGGATTACAGGCGTGCCCCCACTGTGCCCAGCTAACATAAATTCTTAATGGTGACTCTGTATCCCATTTCCGTATGTCACCTGATCCATCTTCTGCTTATCTCATAAGGATGCTGGTATTAATATCATTTGTCATAAATTGTTATGTTCCTCTGAATATTTTTTTCCTTGTATTTTAAGGATTCTTTTTCCTTTTAACTTTTATTTTATTTGTTTATTTTTATGTGGTTCTGAGGATCGAACCTAGGGCCCCACATGTGGTAGGCGAGCACTCTACCCCTAAGCCACAACCCCAGCCCCCCTCTGAATATTTTATTAGGATAAATTAGTAGAGTGAAGTTACAGGTTATAGTATGTAAACATGTTTAACATTTTACTATGTTCTCAAATTTACCTGTGGAAAGGTTTTGGTAACTAATATTTCTACCAGAAAAAATACCAATATTCCTATTGCCACCAATTGTTGATACCAGTTACTGTTTTTTATAGTCTACTAGGTACCATTTTTATTTTATATCTCTTCATTTTTTAGAAGAAACAAATAATTCTAAAGTTTATAAATTGTTACTTAGATCTTTTCCTATAAATTTCATTTATGTCTGTTGCCATTTTTTTATTGAAAACATTTCTATTAAAAAATTGGCCAGGGGCTGGGAATATAGTTCAGTTGGCAGAGTGCTTGCCTTGCATGCACAGGCCCTGGGTTCAATCCCCAGCACCACCAAAAAAAAAAAAAAAAAAGAAAAAAAGAAAATTGGTCAGGCTGGCGGTATAACTCAGTGGTAGAGCACTGGCCTAGCATGTGTGAGGCACTGGGTTCAACCCTAGCACCACGTAAAAATAAATAAATAAAATAAAGGTATTGTGTCCATCTACAACTAAAAAAAAAATGGCAACTGTGAGTTGTAATAGTGCTTTACATATTGAGAGTTCTGCTTCCCCCATCTTTTCATTATTTTTTTTAATAACTTTATTTTGTTTATTTATTTTTATGTGGTGCTGAGGATCGAACCCAGTGCCTCACATGTGTTAGGCAAGTGCTCTACCGCTAAGCCACAACTTCAGCCCTGATATGTATGTGTATGTGTGTGTGTGTGTGTGTGTGTGTGTGTGTGTGTATTTTTTTCCCCCTTTTGGGTACTAGAAATTGAACTCAGGGTCATTCAACCACTGAGCCATATCCCCAGCCTTTTTTTTTTTTTTTGTATTTTATTTACTTACCTTTCCATGTGGTCCTGAAGATAGAACCCAGGGCCTCACACGTGCTAAGCGAGCGCTCCACCACTGAGCCACAGCTGCAAGCTTCATAAGGTTTTTTACTTTATCAATAGTGGCCACCATTGTTTTTGCTTCTCTAAATTTGAGGTCATACCAGTTGCAATTAATTCACCTGGCTGTAGGGTGTGGGGTCACATGCCTATATTGCCAGCAGCTCAGGAAGCTGAGGCAGAAGGATTGCAAGTTCAAAGCCAGCCTCAGCAACTTAGCAAGGTCCTAAGTAACCTAGAGAGACCTTGTCTCAAAATAAAAAAAATAAAAAGGGTTGAGGATGTAGCTCATTGGTTGAATGCCCCTGGGTTCAAAATGTTGTGAAACATAAAAGATATTTATCACATACTTCCAATGATCAGTCTACTCAAAATTAAAAAGCATTGGCCTATAATTCTAACATGAATTTGTAGACAATTGAACTCCTACTCTTGGTTCTGACAGAATCCTACAAAAACAAGATATTAATTTGAACATTAATAGTTATTATAAATTGCTATAATGTAGCAAAAAATAAAAATCTATGTATTAAAGGCTTGGTCCCCAGAGTGAAATCATCTGGAAGTGGTAGAATCTCTGAGAGGTAGGGCCTACTGAGAGGTTCTTAGATTATTGGAGGTGGACCCTCAAAGGAAACTGTGGGACCCCAGCTCCTTCTCCACCATGTTATGCAGCGCTTCCAGAGACCCAAAGACAAAGGGCTAGCCAATCATGGACTGGAATCTCCAAAACTGTGAGTCCAAATAAACCCTTTCTCTTCATAAATTAATTATCTCAAGTATTTTATTATAGTAACAGAAAACTGACTAACTCAGGAATGTTATGAAAATAAACAAAGAATGTTGAATATGAAAGCATTCTAGACTTTTAGATGATTTCACATAAAACCAAGCTGTTGCATTAATATTCTTTTATTTTATTTCAAAAACTCTAATTCATCCGGTATAGTATAACAAGAAAGACACAGAATTCATCATTATTTATACCTCAGGCTCAAAAGTTATGTCCTGCTTACATTCCCAAGAAATTTTATTGTTGACTTTTCTTCATTTGAACGCAAAGGAGGTCAGTCAGTGAAACATTCTCCTGCAATAGAATAAAATTGGTTTTTTAAAATTATATATTTTTATAAATAAGTAATAAATGAGTATTTAAAGGAATACATAAACTTTCATTCCCACTGATGTCTCCATCCTCCCTCTGCCTTTATCCGGGTCTCTGTGGTTTCTTTCACTTTTCCAGTGTTCCATCATATGTGAAAACAAATGCAAATAGTATTATTGCTTTCATTTTCATACACAAAGTAGCATACTCTGCTTCATGCTCTACCTTGCTTTTTTTTTTTTTTTTTTTTGAGCTAACATTATACCTTGAGGGTTGGGGTATAGCTCAGTGGTAGAACACTTGCCTCATAAGTGCAAGACCCTGAGTTTGATTCCTAGCACCGCTGGACAACAACAACCATAAGTAATAATAATACATCTGAGTAGAGACCTTCAATAGGAAGACATTTACTGTAAACATGGGACATGATGATACTGGCCTTAAACAAGAAATTTTTTTTAAAACTTTTGTCTCACAACAAAAAAATGATAACTGGGCTGGGCCTATAGCTCAGTGGCAGGGCACTTACCTAGCATGTGTGAGGCTCTGGGTTTGATCCTTAGCACCGCATACAAATAAATAAAATAAAAACATTCTGTCCATCTACCACAAAAATGGTTTTTAAAATAACTATGTGAGGCAATGAATACGTCGATTAACATGATTTAACCATTTCCCAGTGCATGTATATATCAAAGCATGTTGTATGCCATAAATACATATTTTATTAGTCAAAAAAGAAAATAAATAAATAAAAATAAAATATTAAAATAAATAAATGGAGCACCCTGCCCATCTCTTCAGCCCCCCCCCCCACCCAACCCAAATTCCTTATCTTGGTTCTGCCACCAGACATTGAAACCAGTTTCTGCTCTTTTTTGGCAAAATAGCTCGACCAGTTGAGGGGTTTGTGTTTTTTCCCCCCAATGCTGGAGATTGAACCCAGGACCTTGCACCTGCTGGTCAAGTGTCCTGCCACTGAGCTACACGTGCCAGATTGCCTTTCACGCCTGCCTCCTGGTTAGGTGTGGACATGCAGCTAAATTCCATTGGATAGAATGGGAGGAGAGTATCTGAGCATTATTTCTAGGTCCAACTCATAACCAAACCCCCCAGATCCTCCATGTTCTCTCCCATCTATCAACAAAATGCCAATGCCTAGAATTTCCCCCGTAAGCTGCAAGTTGAAGATGACAGAATCACCAATTGGAAGGAACTGGGTTTTTGAATTACCATTTAGAAGCAAGACACCCACCATCAGAAATAACCATTTTGGGTGTGTATGGTGAGGACAAAAGCTTCCTATCATGTTTCATGAGCCACAAGACATTGTGGGGTTGATTGTCACAGCAGCCAGTATTGCCTTCATTAACACAGACAGCAATCTCAAAGTGCCTTCATCTAATCTTCTGTGCAAGGCATGAAAGCATGAATCTCTTCCACAACATTCTACATTACTGCTCATCCTGTCTGACATGCTTTGAATATTATGTGAATTTTCCTGTTGAGGTGGTAGAACCTTTAAAAGGTGGGACCTATTAGAAGATAATGAGGACGTAGGGTACTAAACAGAATAACAACGCTGGTCTCGTGGAATGGATGAGTTCTTCTGAGAATGGGTTTTTATAAAGCAAGTTTGACTGTCTCAACTCTCTGTCTCTTGCTTCCTGTCTGGCCATGTGTTCTCTCTCTCTCTCATTCACACTTCCACCATGATGCCATCTGCCATGTTGGGATGTAATACGATTGCCAGAGGCAAGCAGAGACTGTACTGTCCTCTGGGACCTCCAGAACTGTGAGGGTATTTAAACCTCTTTCCTTTACCCAGCATTGGGTACTTTGTTATAGTAACATAAAATGTACTAAAATACAATCCCTGCATATAAATGATCACAGAACCTCTACTGGACTGCAATTCCTTTGGAGGAAGTGACTATGTTAGTCATCTTTGTATCTTCAGTACCTAACATGTCTGGCATATGGCAGGTACTCAATGAATGCTTTTGGATGAATAAGGGAATATTGGAACAACTCCAAAGGTACAAAATTATTTCACTGTTGTATTAGTCAGTTTAATACACTTTGATCAGCTTAAATGATTAGAAAATTAGTTATATGGAGCTAAACTCCACCACCCTTTAACTTGTAACAATTTATGATCACTCTTTGTGGGCACACGAAATCAGTCTGAACCCTCTTTGAGACAGCACTTCAACTGTTTGAGGATACCCATTCCCATCTCTTCCATGACAGATCCTCTGGCCTTCAGGGTAAGTAGACTAATGCTCTTTAATTGTCCTAAGGTTACAGTTTCTAGAACTGTCATCACAATCTTTGCCCTCCTCTGAACACACTCAGGTTTGCCATTGCTCTTCCTTCAATGGGTACTCAGGATGGACGTACTCTTGACATGCACCTGACCAGCTGGTATTGGAACCCATTGCCTCTCTTAGACACCATCCTTCAGTCAAAGCAGCCTAATCTCTTAAGGCGGCCATATCACCTGTTAAATCTCCCTGAGTTTGTGATCAAGCTTTCTACCTCTCCTCTCTCCTCAAAACACCTGGGGGTACACATCTTTTGACGTAGAATGACTCATAGCAGCAATGGGAATGTAAAGCTTCCCATCAAGCTTGGAACAACATGAAATGGTACAGGTAATTTTTCTCAGCTGCACTAAGCTTATCCACAGGTATCTGAATACTGTGCAGTGAACTGGGATATACAGATCAAGGACTGTAGCAGCCAAAGAAAGAAAAAAAATCAGGCACAGCACCAGCAAACAAGAACAAAACAGTGGGCGCTATGTGCTTTTCTCCAAGGTACTGCCTAGCACCTTCTTAAGCTAAGGGATAATGACCATGAAACAGAGACATGCATTTCATTCAACAGAAAAGCCTGGTTTGATGTGTTGTCAATTTCTTCATCTCATTTTGCACACTGTACAACCGCACCTTCCCCAAATACCCTCAGCCATCGGGTAAATAAATACTGCTTCCTGGGGGAATCAAATCATGTCTGTATGTCTCTTGCCCGTGATCACTTTCTTATAAAGCAGACATCTTATGTGCTTTGCGCTGATTAATTTCTCCTGCTATTTCTGCCCCACAGCTCTCAATCCATGCCTCAGAGGCTGGGTTCACCTCCCACCTTAGACCAAGATTCTGCATGTTATTATTTGACCTCCTTTGAAAAACTCTTTGCCAGCTTTATAACCCGATCCGGGCACACCCCCATCGGGGCCTGCATTTCCTGTGGATGATGCGATGGTTTCCTAGGTGACAGTGGGAAGGAATAGACCTGTTAGCTTGTGGCTTCTGACTCACCCACTGCAATGGACGTCACAGAATCCTGGCTGAACAAGTGGATGCTGATAATAAGCTTGTGCTTAAGGTAGAAGCGGGGCACTAATGGTTAAAACAACCCCATTGTACCAGCAAGCCAACAGACCCACAGAAATGCCGGATCTGGAAAAACAAACAACAGATCTGAAGCCTCTCTGAACTCTCAGTCGTACATGAATTCACAGTGGAGTCCTATTTACAACACCAGTGTTCTGCTCCGTTCCCTGTAGAATTTCCTTTTCTTTTCTGGAATGTAGAAATGTCAGGGTTCTCTAATGAAAGGACATATGGTATCTGGAGAGGGAGAGGTGGAAACAAGTCAAAAACTCATCAAAAGGCTCCTTATGAAGGTGACAGCAGCTTTTGAATTTTCTCATTTGTTCCCCGAGATAAGTAAGCTCACACAGTGGACTAACCGATCATCGGAGTCTAGAATGAAAAATATATTCTAAGGAGCAATAAATCTTCAGAAAGTTGATTTCATGAAGCCTGAGAAGCAATAAATCTTCAGAAAGTTGATTTCATGAAGCCTGAGGAGCAGGATGCAGACAGACAGACACACACACAGAGAGACTGACTTCGTAACTACCTCTCTGTGAAATGATCCCAGGCATGCATAAAGTCAAAGAAAGCTGTCTAGAATAAAAATCCAGAGTTCCTTTGTCCTTTGCATCAGCACCAGTGAAGACTGAATGAATTCTTAAGATTCTTGAATTCCTTAAATGACCAGCAAACCTAAAGGTTCCCAACTGGAGATAATGCATCTTGTTTTCCTCTGGGCCTTGAGGGATGCTTTAAATAGCATCAGCAAGCATCCAAATGAATTAGACAGCAAATGTAGGTTAGCTTTATTTAGACAGATAAAGACACGCAGAGAAAGTTGTCTGGTTCAAGGGCAGTGCAGCCTGACACGACAGCATTTCTCAGAGGAGGGGAAACTGCTTCGGGTGAGAAAGGTATTTTGGGCAAAGAGCAAAGTTCCTTGGCTCTCCAGGGGAAGAGAGGCTAAGATCCTTCAGTGCAGAAGAGCAGAATTTAAGAATGACCTGCAACTCATTGACAGAAAGAGCTACAGATCCACAACGTTAAACAGAACGTAACATCTCCTAGTTCACACCTTATCTTTCCTCCTGCCCATTCCTTGAGAACACCATCAGAAGAGAACACAAGCTGGGCCAGGGAGTTTGCGTAATTCCTCTGGAGCAATGTTTTAGATTTTGGGCAAATTCCAAGTCAGGAAATACCGTCTTCCCTCCATACCCATAGGGGATTGGTTTCCGGACCCCCTTGGGATAACAAAATCTAAGAATGCTCCAGTTCCTTATATAAAATGACATAGTATTTGCATATATCCTATGCAAATCTTTCTGTATGCTTCAAGTCCATCTTAGATTACTTAAAATACCTCAGCAATGTAAATGCTGTATAAATAGGTGCTGTACTATATTGTTTGGGAAATAATGACAAGAAAAACAGTGTGTATGTTCAGGACAGATGCAATTTTTTTTTTGAAATCAAAGACTTCGAATGGTTGAAATGAAATGGTTGGTTGAATCCAAGGATGCTGGACTGTGGACCCAGAAAGCCAACTGTATGTCCAGGTGGAGGGCCCCTAGAGATGTGGAAGTTCAGAAAGCAGAGAAACGGGCGAATGTGGGAACTTTGACTCGTTAAACAAAAATATTGTTTGAAAAAATGTTGCAGCCTATGGGTTTGGTCTTTCTCTCCCTCTTCCTTGCCCACTCCTTTAAATTATTTTCTAAAAATAAATGTTTATTTCTATATATTTTCTGAAAAATAAATGCTATATGGAAGGTAGTAGATCTAGAAAAAATAAACTTAATGCTTCTGTTTGTTTTTATTATGATGTTTATGATTTCTTCTCCAATTTTTTACTGGTTTCCTCTCAGTTGCAAAAGCCAAATGACATTTGTTATCATAAAATACAGTAGCTTGTAGCCCCAGTAGTAATTAGTTTTAAGAAGAAAAAGGTCATTTCAAATTAGTGGATTTTTATTATTTGAATAGATTATAGCCCTAAACATTTAATAATTTTATGAATAAACCTATTTTTTCCCAGTTTGTGGATGTGTGTGTCTGTGCACACGTGTGTGATATGTGGTGCTGGGGACTGAACCCAGGGCCTTGGACATGTTAGGCAAGTGGTCAACCACTGAGTTACATCCTCAGTCCCCTAATGAATTTTTTGTTCCTAAAGTAACACTGAAAAAAAAAATATATATATATAAATTAATATATAAATATATAGTTTAATTTACATATAATAACCATATATATAAAGTTTATATATATAAATAAACTTTTAAAATTAAAAACTTAGTTTTGAATGTATTTTCATTTTTCCCCCAACTAATTTTATAGATATTTTCTTTTTTAAAGAGTCTCACAACTTCTGAAAATCAAAGGAAAATATGCTATAACCCTATCATGAAGCCAAATCTAAACCTCATTTTGAATTAGGCATTCAAGCTGCTTTCATTATACTTATTCCTTCACACATTCCATCCATTTCTTCCTTCCACATTATTAAAAAAAATTTTTTTAATTGAACATGAACACAATATCTTTATTTTACTTACTTTTTATTTTATGTGGTGCTGAGGATCAAACCCATTGCCTCATGTGTGCAAGGCAAGCTCTCTACCACTGAGCTGCAACTCCAGCTTGCCCTCCACATTATTAGGGAGCACCCACTGTATATACACAGAGCAAAAGGCATACTTGGTTGTTCCATTTCCTCATTTCTGGCTGCTTGTCTTTGTCTGATTGACCTAAGCTTCTTTCTACATTTGCAGGTCAACTAGTGTATGTGCTTAAAACTTTATTCAGTTGAGAATTACTTTAGCCAGAGCACATATTTGCCCAGTCCACTGCCAAAAATTCAATATACATTTAACTATTGGCAAAATTGGCAACTCAGTTAATCATTTGATGTCATTACAATTCTAGAAAGGTGATAGAAAGCCAATAACCCTGACTATACTTATAAAGAAATAGATCCAAAAAGCTTAGCTGAGCCCCAGATGCAAAGTTCATCCCAGAATTACATCACCTTTTTATAAAACCCCCACATCTTGGGGCTGGGGCTGGGGCTCAGCGGTAGAGTGCTCACCTAGCACGTGCGAGGCGCTGGGTTTGATCCTCAGCACCACATAGAAATAAATAAATAAAACAAAGATATTGTGTCCAACTACAACTAAAAAAAAATTTTTTTTTAAATAGAACCCCTACATCTAAAACCAGTCCTATATATATTTTTAAAAATGTGTGTAGTTATGAGAACCTAATCAAAAGGAAAACTATCCTTTTAATGTTTTCAGTAAAGGGACTAACATTTCTACTTTAACTGAAATGAAAAAAAGTAAATAACATCCCTGGGATCTCTATTTCTTGCTTTGATATCTTCAGTCACTTTGCTATTATTTGAACACCTTTATTAGAATTTCTCAGTTTGTGTTAATAGTAAGAAGACCTTTGAAATGTTCTTCAATAAGTCAGTTTCATAACTGGTTTTTAATAGTTTTAAGTGCTGGAGGAAAAAGAAACTTTAAATGCAGCTAGAGAGCAAAGTTATAATCAATCACTGAACCAAATAAATAAAATATGATGTATGTAATTTTTTTTAAAAATAGAGCAATTTTTGTTTGTGGGTGGCTCTCTCTGGTTGTTCTTCACTTTTGCCGCACAAAATATTATTTCGGTAATCTTATTACACACTGTAAAGAGGAAAACAGTGTAACAGTATTTGCCTAGGTAAAATAGGAATAGCACATTTTATTTTTATTTTGTGACATTTGTGGCTCTTCAGCATGACATTGGCATTCTTCCTCTTCTGATGCAACTTCCTCCTCTGTTTTTGTTTTGGTCGGGGCTGTTTCAACCTCCCCCTTTCCTGCCCGTGAGGTCCTGAGCTGCCACTTTGTTTTCAGAATCTCCACTTCTGTTTTCGGTGGCAACACCTACATGTAAACATCTGGCCGCCCATCCACAAGGACACACACCCACGCGCTCTCAACTCACACAAACACCACGCACAAGTCACACACGCACACAGCCTGGCTCGCTCAGCCTCCCCCAGAGAGCTCAAACCGCTCCAGCTGTTCTCTAGCCCTGGCAACAAAAGCAGCAGCGGGCTCCCAGTGTCACTTCTCTGACACTAAAAATGCTGCTTCGAAGGAAGCTCTCATGGCCATTGGAGCAAGGAGAAGCTGGCTGAACAACTGAAGTCAAAGATGGCAGAGCCAGTGCGGGAGGCTGCACGAAGGGACCGAATGGGAAGGATCAAGGCTTCCTTCTGACTGGGCACATTCGTGTACCGATATTTCAAGACTCTCTTTCCAGTTAAGATTGGCAGTGAAGAGGTGACATTACGCCATGGATGACATGTGACATTAACTCAATAAAGAACACCAGCTGCCTCACCTTCACCCCTACCACTGAGAGAACTACTTCTTCTTCTTCTTCTTCTTCTTCTCCTTCTCCTTCTCCTTCTCCTTCTCCTTCTTCTTCTTCTAATTTTTTTAGTTGTAGATGAACACAGTATCTTTATTTTTATTTATTTACTTTTTATGTGGTGCTGAGAATCAAACCCAGGGCCTCACACTTGCAAGGCAAGCACTCTACCAGTGAGCCACAACCCCAGCCCATCTTCTTCTTTTTTAATTTTTTTTTTTTTTTTAGTTGTAGATGGACACAATGCCTTTTTAAATTTGGTTATTTTTATGCGGTACCAGGGATTGAACCCAGTGCCTCATGCATGCTAGGCAAGCGCTCTACCACTGAGACATAACCCCAGCCTCATTGAGAGAACTTCTAATAACCAATAAATAAGTCCAGTGCCACCCCCCAAAAAATAGCCTTTCAAAAACTTGCAAGTGTGAATGAGAAGAAATGCTTCCAACGAGGAAGGCTGTGTGAGTAATGGGAGAACGTGGCACCTGTCTTTTTAAATTGGTTAATAAGATTCAAATTGTTTTAACATCAGGAGAGGATAAGGATGAGATGGAACTATGTTAGGTTCTTTACTTGAAAGATCTCATTTTAATTTGCACAAAACCCCATAGAAGTCAGCTTATTGTGTTCATTTTACCTGCAAAGTAAAGGTGGGAAAGGATGGTGACCGGGAAGCAGTCCTAGTACTAACCTCAGCAGAACTTAGGTTTGAACCCAAATCTAATGACTCCCCAATTCTTTCTTCACTCCTTTTGGTTCCTCTGTTTTAAACATATTGACATCTTTTCAGAGAGGCTGAAAAACAAAGATTAAATATTTATTGAGCACTGACCAGAGGGTCACACATGAGGATGGGGATAGAAAAACAAAATCACCCTACAACCAAAGAGCTAAGCATCAAGTGCAAGGCTGATGGAACAGTCTGAAAATCAGACAAGGAAATAGGGTTACAGGAAAGGGGCTGGGCGTGGCTGTTGGAGAACTAAAGGAAGGATGCTTGGCCCTGGTTGTTGAGGGAGGGTAGGAGACCCCACAGAACACAGGGAGATGGTTCTGAGCAGGTGCTAAGCAGGGCAGGGGTGGGGCAGAGGAGTAGGGAGTGAGGGAATGGGTCACAGGAGTAGGGAGGAAGAGGTCACCTGAGTTCATCAGGGCTGGCATGGTGCAAGGTGAAGACAGAACCAGGCCTTAGAAGGTTTTGAATAAGACCCTGAACTGAAGACAGGGACACATGGAAGGTTTTTGAGTAGGGGAAGGCAATCATTCAATCAAATTCGTGACTAAACCATTCCAAGGTATTGCTGAATCCATCTGACACCAGATCATAAGTACACAAAGTACACAAAGCAGAAAAAGATAGAAAATCAATATTCTTTTGTTGTTGTTGTTGTTTAGTTGTTGACGGACCTTTATTTTATTCATTTATTTATATGTGGTGCTGAGAATCAAACCCAGTGCGTCACACATGCCAGGCAAGTGCTCTACCACTGAGCCACAATCCCAGCCCCAGAAAAATCAATATTCTTAATCAAGACTCAAACAAATCAAAACTCCCAACAATTAAAAAAAAATAGAAAAAAAAAAAAAGGAAGGCCTGCTTATTTCTGAGCAATCACAGCAAAGGAGGGAATCTGTGCCTGAACACAGGAGCTCAACCCTGGCCTACCTCTCCCTGCTGTGATGGCTCCACATGGCCCCGTTCTAATGACTCCTGAGACCATCTCAACCACCAAAACCCCGGGGCGGGCGGCAAATCCAGCCCCATCCTCCCCCAGAGAAAAAAATTCCAGCAGGGAAATGACAATCCCTGTCACTTCCTTCCTATCTAGAAGCCGGCCCATGAGGACTGCTGCCCTGCTTCACCTGATCACACCAGATACCCTGGCTAGAATGGGAACCGGATCCTGCTGGCTTGATTGAGTTAAAAGGAACAGTGCCAGGCCATCTAAAAGTCTCTCAATAGCTTGATGGCTTCAGAGAGGCCTTGGTGGCTCTGAAAGGCCAGCGTCCAGTCTCAGCTCCCGGGGTTAGGGAGGAGCAGGATGAATCCCTAGCACAGAATCCAGAAGCACTGGAGGCCAGCAGTTCTGAGAGACTGCAGAGAGGGCTTGTTTACATTTTTCTCTTGGGCTGAAACCCATCTATTTAAACTTTAACCAGAGGCAATTATAAAACCGTGGTGAGCCAGAGAGAGATGGCAGCCTGCGCAAGCCGGCAAGTCAGATGCCAGGAGTCTGGCACTGAGCGGAGGGAAAGAGAGGAGAATGTTTTTGAGAAAGGGATCAAGGAAAAACAACAAAGGAGGCTTGGGAAGCAAAAGGTGTTGCCCAGGCAGCTGGCGTTCAGAAGTAGAGTAGGGAGGACAGAGGTGAGGGCAGGAGGTGGGAAGGGGGACGGGCCAGGGGAGACAGCAGCCTCTGATGGCTGTCACCATCCCACCGGTTCAAAAGTCCCTCCCGCCGCAACATCTGACAGTCACAGTTCCACTGTTTGTTCCCTTTTTTCCCTCCTCTTGGGTCAAAAGTGCACTAACCCAGAGAATCAGCAGCAAAAAGAAGCCAGCCTCCGGCCTGCCAGGACACAGGCCCTCTTCCCCGAAGGCCAAGTCTCCTCCTCTTCAGTTCAGGTTTTCCTGGCAGAGACCCACCTTGGAGCCTTGACCATTAGCCCAGGGATGTCAGAGGAAATACCCGACTGGACAAAGGCCTCTACTCCAGTTGCCTAAACTGGACCCCATGCCTACCGGGATCTGGGTCCTAGATTTAGTGAATCCTACAAACCGGTGGTGGGGGCAGGGGACAGGGGGAGCACTGTGGCTCTAAAGTAAAGGTTTTTATTCTGGACTTGAGGACACCTGTGGGCCTGGCCCTGACATCAGGGCCAAGTTCAGATGCATATCCACACGTAGGAAGGTCTACTGGACCACAGCTGCTATAGACAGAATGCATTCCCCCAGATTCATACGTTGAAAACTTAAAGTGATAACATTAGGAGTAGGATTTGGGGAAGTGATTAGGTCATGAGGCCAGAGTCCTCATGAATAGGATTAGTATCTTCATGAAAGAAGCCCCAGAAGCTGGGTGTGGTGACTCCTGCCTGTAATCCTAGTGACTCGAGAGGCTGAGACAGGAAGAGCACAAGTTTGAGGCCAACTTCAGCAACTTAGTGAGACCCTGTCCCAAAATAAAAAATTAAATGTTCTGGGAATGTGGTTCAGTGATAAAAGCACTGCTAGGTTCAATCCCCAGTACCAAAAAAAAAAAAAAAAAAAATCTACCACCAACAGCAAAAACCCAGAATGCTGCTTTTGTCCTTTGACCATGTGAGGAAACAGTGAGAAGATGGCTCTCTAGGAACCAGAAAGAGGCCCTCATCAGACACCAGATCTGCCAGTGCCTTGATCTTGGACTTTCAGCCTCTAAAAATCGTGATCATAAACTACCTGGTCTCTGATATTATGTACTAAGACAGCAGACCCCGACATCCCTCTCACGGCAGGGTACCTGACATTCCACTCCTACTCTTAAACTTTTCAGTTTTGATGTCCCCAGGAAGATAAAAATGCAATGTGCAGAGAATTTAGATGTTATAGCAGGAATTCACTTCCCACTACTTCCAGGCAGCTTAGCTTTGGGGCCCTGTGGGAAGAGGATCTAGGAAAAGCATTCTGGGGGCGGAGAAGGCCTTGGGAACTACCAGCAGGAAGCTGGCAGGAGGCATGGAAGAGCTGGAGACATTTCTCTGTGTATAACAGTGAGGCCCAAACACAAGTCAGAGGTTCACAGCAGAAAGACAAGTCACCCTGCCTTTCTGTAAATCCTTCTCTGCTCGCCCAGTTCTCACCAGGGAAACCAGCACCGGGAGGGACCTGAGGAAGGTCAGAGGACTAGGAAAGCACCCTGAGATGTTCAGGTCCCCGCCTGGAATCCCAGGGTAAGGAGGTCAAGGTCACGGGCTTCTCTCCAGACCAGTTTGCTACACTCACCGGAAGGTCTGTCCTCCAGCTCCGAGCCACTCCAGCCAACTATCTAAAAAATTCATGACCCTGTTCCCAAGGGCCAGGAAGACTCCTTGCAAACTCACCCTGATTGGTGACAGATCCCAAGATGGTTTCCTTGTTTGTGTGGAGGCAGGGCACTTCATACAAGGATGAAGAGTTTGTGATGTGCTGCAATTTTATGTCTTAAAGTCTGTATGGGTAGAAATTGCTTCCTTATGCCCTGATTCTGGAAGAGAAAGAAAGTCAGATACTGAGGTCTCCTACAGAAGGGACGCCTGTGAACCTGTGACAGCCAGCGGACATCCCAGGAGCCACGTGGACATTTCAGAGGGATGTGCACACTGCCCACCGCCCAGCAGAAAGTGTGATACTTGGGGAGAGAGATTTTGTAAAATCAGGCATGGAATCTCCAAGGGAATGCTGGGGATCTGTACATAAACCAGTAGCAAAGAGTAGTAGGTTCAAAGAGTGGATGCAAGAGCCAGGCTGTGAGAGATTAGCTCTGTGATCATGAGCAAATCATTTAACCTTTCCGGGCCTCAGTTTCCTCATCCATAAAAATTCAGACAATAGTAGATCCCAAGTCATAGAGTGGTTGTAAGGATTAAATAAGTTAATATTTAAAGGATTGAGTTAATATTTAAAACAGTGTCTGTCACATAATGAGAGATACGTAAGTGGAATGTTTAAAAAGTAATATAATCAAATCTCCACGCCTGGACACTGGTTGTTTCCTAATTGACAAAGTCTTGGGTGGGCTCTGTGCGTACCCTCCCATCATTCCAGCATGAGAAGGCAGAAGAAAGACATCCGGACGATTTTCTCCTGCAGAAAAGGTAAGGCACCTTTGCTTCATTCTGACTTCTAACAATGTGCACACCCAGACCAAGGCCCAGCCAGAAGGAGAAGCTCTGTCCAGTGTGTGGACCAGAAAATTAGAATCCCCCCACCCAAGTCCCTCAGACCCTCGCCAGCTCCCTGCCTTTACAGCGCCAAACGCTGCACACAGCTGTCCCCCATGGATACCCTGCACCAAGCCAGGGTTCCAGAACCTAAGGAGTAGCGCCCCGAGAACCTCCCATGGGGCTCCTGGGATGTCTGCGGGCTGTGGTGGCTCCACAGTGTGCATCCCACAGAAGACGTCAGAGAAGGGGAGGAGGAGCAGAGAAGCCGGCAGGTGGCAGGAAGAAGGAAGGATCATGGCGAGAGGAAACCAAACATACCAGGGAAAAAAGTAGAAAAGCCTAAGTAAGTACAAGAAAACTTTTTTTGTCTCTCTATTTTTGGCCAAGTGAAAAAAAAAAAAAAAAAAAAAAAACCAAGAGACTCAGACAGAGCCCGTGAAGGGAAGGAACCAACTGACAAACTGCAGAACTGTGAAATGCATGCTAATTACCCCACCCTTCCTCCTGCGCTGGGCTGCAACCAGAGCCCACAAGCCATTTGTACGCTGGCCTCCTAATGATTTCATTTTACAGATTTCCTTCCACTTTTTTTTTTCTTTTTCCTTTTTCTTACAAAGGCCATCACAATTCTATTCTGTTTTGGGAAGTAGGAACAGGATCTATCTTTAGGAAATTTAAATGCCAAAAAGCTCAGATAAGCATAATGGAGAAGCAAAGCCTAGTTGGTGTGATCGAGACAAATATTAAATCACAAATATTTGAAATTCTTCCCCTTTGTGCCCAGAGGAGAGAAGTGCCTTTGTTTGCTGAACTGGCTCCTAGAACTACGGAACTACGTGGCCTTTGTCCTGCTGTGGAGGACACTGGGCAGGGAGAGACACCAAAGGAAGGCAAAATATTAGTCAAGTGCCTACGACGTATCAGGCCTTCTGCTAGAAGCTAGGAGTGAACCCTCAGGAACCCAATGATCATTTTCTTTCTTTCTTCTTCTTTTTTTTTTTTTACTTAGTAAGATTGTGGTAAAATACACAAAATGTATCTTGTTAACCATTTTTAAGCATACAGTTCTAAAGTGTTAAGAATAATTCCCATGGTTGTGACATCTCCAGAAATCGCCCATCTTGTAAAATTGAAACTGAACATGCATCCAACACAGTAAACCGCTCCCATTTCCCTTTCCACCCCCAGAATCTCTACTTTCTGTTTCTATGGATTTAATTACTTGAGCTCCCTCCTAGAAGTGGAGGCAGCCAGTTGTTTGTCTTTCTGTAACTGGCTTATTTCACTCAGCATAATATCTTCAAGGTTCGTCCAGGTTATAGCCTGTATCAAGAATTTCTCTTTCTTTTAAAGCTGAGCAGTATTACATCCTATGTGTAACAGACTTGGCCTGTCCATTCCTGACCGTGGATACTTGAGTTGCTTCCACCTCTTGGCTATTGTAAATAAGGCTGTTATGAGCACTGTCTTAGTCAGATTTTTAGCTGCTGTGACTTAAAAGACCCTACCAGAACAATCGTAGAGGAGGAAAAGTTTATTTGGGGGCTCATGGTTTCAGAGGTCTCAGTTCATAGACAGCTGGCTCCATTCCGCAGGGCTCAAGGTGAGGCGGAACATCATGGCGGAAGGGTGTGGCAGAGGGAAGCAACTCACACGATGATCAGAAGCAGAGAGAGAGACTCCATTCACCAGATACAAAATATATACCCTATATCCATGTTCCCAATGAACCACTTCCTCCAGCCACCTGCCTCCAGTGCCCACTCAGTTAATCCCATCGGGGATCCATTCACCGATTGGGTTAAAATCATTTCTCCTCTAAACCTTTTTGTATTGTCCCACACATGATCTTTTGAGGGACACCTCGCATCCAAACTACAATAAACACAGTTGTACAAACTTAACACTCTTTAAAGAAGCTTATTCCATCATATTTGTATTATTTGTTTACCCATCCTTTGGCCCACCTGAAGTTTTAGCTGCACAGGAACCTGTTATTTATCCAGGTATGCTCACTTCCCGTACAGTGTGGGCACATAGTAGGAACTCAAAAATATTTGTTCAACAAAATATTTTTACACTTCTTAGTCTCCAGTATTGCAGCTGGCTGCTTTACATATTTTAATAAATAAGTTTTGCAATTTTAATGAATGTTATTTTGATTATATTTACATAGTAAGCTAGTTTATATAAGGAGATAAGTATTTAAAAAAATCCAAATCTCAATCAAAATCCACTCTAGATGAAATGCTATTGACAATTCCTTCCCACTCACCTTGCTTAAAACCAACCTTTATTCCTGCCTTTCTTCCCCTTTCTTTCCCTCAAGTCATGGCACCGTTAGATCCTGAGGGTATTCATTAGGGGTCCCTCAGACCATGGAACATCCTGTTGAATAAAGCCAGGCGTGGCTTTGGAGTTTGGTTTACTCAGCTCAAAATCTTTCCCTGGGGTTATTTTGGATGAAGCACAGGATCAACAACACCCAGCTCCATCTCTGGAGGAACTCACAGAATTATGGCTCTCTCTGCTTATTCCTGATTACTACTAAGTAAGAGACACTGGTTTTCTCAGGTACAGAAAATAGTGTTTATTTCCATTCCCTGTTAGCCAGATGACAAACAGAAACACAACTATAGTGTTTACAAAGCATAAGGAAGTTGTGAAAATTCTGTATTGTATTTGATGATTAAAAATGTATTGAAAGGGCTGGGGTTGTGGTTCAGCGGTAGAGCACTCACCTAGCTCGTGCGAGGCCCTGGGTTCATCCACAGCACCACATAAAAATAAATAAGTAAATAAACAAAAGGTATGTGTCCAACTACAATTGAAACATAAATATTTTTTGAAAATAGTATTGTATTTGATGATAACTACTGTGTTAAGTATCAGCCGTGGCAGAAGCTAGTTCTGTGCCCCTTTAAAAAATACATGTTGGAATCATAATTTCTAGTCAAGGTAGGATTTTTGTACCTAAGCCTTTGATGCTCATGCTCATCTCTACACACAAAGCAATGGTTATCATATTGGTCTGTTTTACATTACCCTGACAAAATCCCAGAGGCTGGGTAACCTCATTAAGAAAAGAGGTTTATGTAGTTCACAGTTCTAGAGGTTCAAGAGCCTGCATGTGGTGATAATCTTTTTGCTAGCAGAGTCCCAAAGTGGCACAGGACATCATGCGGCAAGAGACCAAGAGTACACACATGTGTGTGTGTGTGTGTGTGTGTGTGTGTGTGTGTGTGTTGTGTACATGTCCTCTGGTCTCTGTCCCTCTTCTTATAAAGTCACCAGTATTCAAATGAGGGATCCACCCTGATGACCTTAACCAATCCTGACCACATCCCCAATCCCCACCTCTAAATACTATAGTCAGATTTTTCACCCTCCAGATACCTCAAAATGGGGATTAAATTTCAACAGGGAATGCTGGTCACATTCAAAACAACAGTGATTAAAATATGACAAGAAAAATTAAAAGGCACAGTTGGCTCCATGTATGAGCTTTCCCATGGATTAGAGACACAAAGCCATGAGTGGAGCAGAAGATGGGGTTACTGGGTCTCAAATCTGAACGGTGGCCCAGGATGCCAGCGTGGGCTTCTGAGGGGCCAGGGAATGAGGACTGACTGCCTAGGGTGAGGAGGTAGGTGGTAAGCCAGGTTCAGTGCCCGAAACCACAGGCCACACTGAGCCCCCACCCCATACACTTAGAGGCTGGAATAGCTGCCTGATGCCTGGTGATGGGCCTCCCACCAGGGAATAATGAGGCCAGGAGAAAGTGCACGTGACAGGCAACTGGACCAAGCAACCACAGGCCTCCCTGATGGCCTCTATTCCTTTACTGCAAGTCTGAGAAGGAAAAGAAACTCTTCTTATTGTATAATATAATTTTCTATGAAGAAACTCAAACAGGCTCCATAGAAGTGGAAAAGAATTGTCTTTTTAGAATTAAAAGACAATTTGGCAAAGTTGATGGGTATAAGATCAGTTACAAAATTCAGTCTCTCTCTCTCTCTCACACACATACACACACACACACACACACACACACACACATACACACACGCTGTTATTGTCGTGTTTGAGATTGAAACTAGAGATGCTCTACCACTGATCTACATCCACAGTAACTCCCCCTCCCCCACCTTTTTTAAAATTTTGAGGCAGGGTCTCACTAAGTTGCCTTCAAATTTGCAATTCTCCTGCCTTAGTCTTCCCGATAGCTGGGATTACAGGTATGCACCACTATGCCAAAATGTATAATACTTAATAACAAACAAAAGCTACCAGGCTTAATAGAAATAGCATTGTGGCTAGGTATAAATATTTAAAATCATATAGATTTTTATGTATAAATAAAATGTAGATTTTATATATAAAATATTTTTATAGAAAGCACTAAAGAAGATTTGAATAAGTGGAGACACATACCATATCCGTGAATTGGAACATTCATTATTGTGAGATGTCAGTTCTCCCAAAGTTAACATTTACTTTTAATGCAAACTCAAGTTTTTAAATTCCTGGCCTGGTTGGGAACATGGAACAATGATTACAAAATTCAAGTGGAAAGTAAGGGGTCAAAAATCTTATTGTAGTTGAGGATGCATTTGCTGGACATAACAGAATATACAACATAAAGTGGTTAAGCAATAAGAGATTTGTTAGTTCAGATCACAGGAGATTCCGGTTTGGGTTAATTCAGCCACACAATGCCATTGTCGGGACCTGTGACCTTTTCATCTTTCTGATAAGCCACTCTCAGTGTGTGGGTGTGTGGCTTGTGCCTCCAGGGTGGCAAGATGGCTGCCATAGTATCAGGCATCACATCTTCCTCCAACTTTATTCAAAGAAAGGGATGGTAACTCTTTTTTCTTTTGTACCTTTTTAAGAGGAAAATTTTCCCATGCCTTTCCATCCTCAGTGTAGCACAATTCTGTATACTTAGTTCTCACTGGCAGGAGATGGAACACATCCCAGACCCAAAGCAATTCTGATAGAAGAGAATTGCCCTCATGATGAGCTTCAAGTACACACTAAGGGATAGAATCCAGGGATATCTGAAGACAGCGAGGTTCAGTTAGAAAGAAGAAAGAGGTAATAACTATTGTTCAGATAACAACCATAATAGTCAAGTCAATTTTGAAAAAGAATAATAAGTTAGCATGTTTTTTTCCCACTAAATATCAAAACTTCAAACTGGAGATGGCATAAAAAACCAGGAGTGAAAGGTGAACTATTCAATAAATATGCATTGGAATAATTGCACATGCATTTACTATTGCACACCGCAGCAAGCTTAAGTTGCTTTAAAGGCCTAAAGGTGAACAGTAAAATATTATTTCTAGGAAAAATATAAAATATTATCTTTATTGAGGCTATTGTAAAGGTGCCAAAAGCATGCATTGGAAAAAAGATAGCCTCTTCAACAATAGTGCTGGGAAAACTGGAAATCCATATGCAACAAAATGGGATTAAGTCCCTGTCTCTCACCATGCACAAAACTCAACTCAAAGTGGATCAAGGACCTAGGAATTAAACCAGAGACACTGTGTCTAATAGAAGAAAAAGTAGGCCCTAATCGCCATCATATTGGATTAAGCCCCTACTTCCTTAACAAGACTCCTATAGTGCAAGAATAAAAATCAAGAATTAATAAATGGGATGGATGTGAACTAAAAAGCTGCTTCTCAGCAAAAGAAACCTTAGACAGTGAGATGAACAGAAAACCTACAGCTTGGGAGCAAATTTTTACCACTCGCACATCAGATAGAGCACTAATCTCCAGGGTATATAAAGAACTCAAAAAGCTAAACTCTAAAAAAAAAAAAAAAAACAAATAACCCAATCAATAAATGGGCCAAGGAACTGAAAAGACACTTCTCAAAAAGTGATATATAATCAATCAACAAATATATGAAAAAATGTTCATCATCTCTAGCAATTAGAGAAATGCAAATCAAAACTACTATTTCATCTCACTCCTGTCAGAATGGCAGCTATTAAGAATACAAACAACAATAAGTGTTGGCGAGGATGTGGGGGGAAAGGCACATTCAAACACTGCTGGTGGGACTGAAAAATGGTGCAGCCAATCTGGAAAACAGAATGGAGATTCCTTGGTAAACTAGGAATGGAGCCACCATTTGACCCAGCTATACCCATAAGACTTTAAGACAGCATACTACAGGGACACAGCCACATCAATGTTTATAGCAGCACAATTCACAATAGCTAAACTGTGGAACCAACCTAGATGCCCTTCAGTAGATGAATGGATAAAGAAAATGTGGCAAATATACACAATGGAATATTACTCAGCAATTAAAGAGAATAAAATCATGGCACTTGCAGGTAAATGGTATGAATAAATCTAAATGGATGAAGTTGGAGAATCTAATGCTAAGTGAAGTAAGCCAATGACAAAAACCAAATGCCAAATGTTTTCTCTGATATAAGGAGGCTGATTCACAGTGGAGTTGGGACGGGGAGCGTGGGAAGAATAGACAAAGTGTAGATAGGGCAAAGGGGAAGGAGAGGGAGGGAGGGGGTAAGGGGATAAAAAAAGATGGTGGAATGAGATAGACATCACTACCCTAAGTATATGTATGAAAAATACACGAATGGTATGAATATACTTTGTATACAAGCAGAGAGATGAAAAATTGTGCTCTACATATGTAATATGAATTGTAATGCATTCTGCTATCATATATAACAAATTAGAATAATTTTTTTAAAAAAAATGTCTTTATACTTTTAGGATAGGGAAGAAATTAAATGAAGCACAGAAGTATAAGCATAAAAGAAAGTATTGGTGCATATTAGGACCTTAAAATAAAAGACATCAGCTGGGTGCAGTGGCACCCTCATGTACTACTCCCAGTGACTCAGGAAGCTGAGGCAGGAGGATCATGAGTTCAAAGCCAGCCTAAGCAACTTACTGAAGCCCTAAGCAACTCATTGAGACCCTGTCTCTAAATAAAATATAAAAAAGGACTGGAGATATGGCTCAGTGGTTAAGCATCCTGGGGTTCAATCCCCAGTAGGGAAACAAAAAAAGAAAAGAATATCATCAACAAAGTGAAAAGCTTAGCCTGAGAGTTTTTTTCAGACATAAAACCATCAAAGTATTGGTATTCAAAAATTATTAAGAACTGCTATAAAGCAATAATAATGAAAAAAAACTAGAAAGAAAATCGCATAAGGATATGAATAGGCAAATCTTATAAGAGAATCCCTAATGACCAATAGAGATTCAAGGACATGTTCCATACCATTAGCAATTAAGGCAAAACAAAATAAAATAATAGAAAGTTACTGTTTCATATCCATAAATTAGCAAAAATTTCAAACTCTGAGAATATCCGGAGTTAACAAGATATAGAGAAACAGAACTCTTGGAAGGCAAAAATGACAAAATATATTAAAATACATCCTAAAACCCAGTAGTTTCTTTCTTTCTTACATTGACTAGATTAGTGTCCTCCACCAAGGGTGACTGCCCTGAGGGAACATTTGGCAACCTTTGAAGACATTTTCAATTGTCACACTGGGGGCAGGGAGAAGTGGCGTGACTCATATCTAGTGGGTAGAGGTGAGGGATCAGCATCGTATCCCACAAAAAAGAATTACACAGTCCAAAATGTCAATAAGGTAAGGGTGAGAAGCTCTGGCCTAGAAAAATCCTCACATAATGTGCTCCAGGAAACTGGTATTTAAATGTTAATGGGAGCATTATTTGTTATGGCAAACAACAAACTAAAAATAACCTTAAAGCAAGAGAATGGATACAGAATGTGTGTATATTCAAACAAAGGAATAATATTCAACAGTTTTAAGTAATGAGTTAATATTTCAGGTTGCAGTATGAATAAATCTAAAAAGTAATGATGCATTTTAAAATGGCAGCTGAGCACCATGGCTCAACTCAACCCTGTGACACAGTAGCTCAGGAAGCTGAGGTAGGAGGATCACAAGTTCAAGGCCAACCTGGGCAACTTAGTGAGACCCTACCTCAAAATAAAAAAAAAATTTTTTTAAAGGATCGGGAATATAGCTCAGTGGCACAGCATTTGCCTGGCATACTTGAGGCCCTAAATTCAATCCCCAGTAACACACACACACACACACACAAGCAGAATGTTATGTACAACATAATACATTTTACTTTATAAACACAAAGCAATATTACATATTGTTTATGTAATATTGTTTTATATACATATAATATAAAAGTATATATATTGTTTCTATATATATAAAATATGAAAGTCTAAAAGCATGAATGAGAATAATTTATAGTAACTTCAAGATAGTGGTTACTTCTGGAAAAAAAGGGAAGGAAAAAAATTGAGAAATGAATGAAACCAGGGGTCAGTCAGAGGCTTCAACAGTACTGCTAAGACTTCTTATATGCAAACTGTAAAACAAATAAATCAAATGTTAAGATTTGTTAAGGTGGTTTTTTATACACTGATGTTTTTAAAACCATTTTTCTATTTGAAATTGTACTTTTCTGCTTGAAATTATTTTCTAATGGAAATAGGTTCAAACATTTAAGAGCTGCCATTTGCAAACATGATAATTCCTTCTGTCTCAGGAGCATGGAGTTGGTGGAGGAAGCTAGTGCTTCTGGAAGAAACGTATGCCACTCCAAAGGAAGTGAGAGAAGGGAAGATTTACCCCAGGGTAAAGAAGTCTCTCTGCAGACCCTCTCCCAGGGATTCTTGGCAGGAAGAGAACAGCTTTCCCAAGGCAGCAGTGATTGGTAGGCTGAACCTCTGTCCATGGTCCTATCCCGTGTCTCTAGCCCTAGAGCAATTCAGAGGAAGGTTCCAATTTGCATGGAAGAAAAGCACTGAAGGGCTACAGATCTGGCTGAGAAGCTGAGAGAAGAGGAAATGTGTACACAGCCGGTCTTGAGACTTTGCAAAGAAGCTCCTACTGTTTGCCATGGATGGCTGTTCTTATAATGAAGGAACAGCTTCCAGCAGTGAAGTGAGCTCTGCCCGTATTGAGGCCTGCTCAGTAAAAATGACACTGTCATCTCCCTAGCTTTTCATATTTTTAACGAAAGCCTTTCTCATCCCAATGCTTTTCATCATTTCTTTCCAATATTCCTATAAAATCAGTCAATATTCTCCTCCGCTTTTAAAGAAATGAGGAGAAGCTAGCAAGACCTCAAAGACGACATCTTTCTATTAACCAATATTTTGACCCAAACCACTGGGGATAAGTAAATGGTGAAAGTAAATCAACTGAGAAAGATGTTTTATGGGCCTCCTGGAATAATTGCCCATCTTTTAAAAAGAAACAACATTTCTTGGGATCCCAGGAGGTGTCTGGCACTACACAAAGTGATATGAGCATGAGAGTGCAGAACATAATGTTTGGGAACATAATGTTCCTTGGGGACTTAAAAATTAATGCAGATCCAAGACTTCAAAAAATACCAGAGTTGTTTGTAATAAATTAGGAGAAGACAAAGTGAAAGGTGTAGGGGCAAAAACCCCCCAAGCACAGTGATAAACCAGGGAACACGAAAGCAGAATATGATGAGCCAATCAACCTCAGGAGAACACAGACTCACAGTATGGGCAGAATACAAGGTACTTATCCTGCAGAGCCAATTTTGCAGATTCAGTTACTCGTCCACACAAAATCAATAGCTGTGTCTGATAGGGTACTGGCAAAAACAACAAACAAACAGACAACAAAATACATACATCTATATATTTATAAATATATATATATTTTTTTTCTGTAGATAAAGTCCAAGCCATCCAGCACAGATAAAGTGTCTGGGGGGGGGGGGAAATACATGGATTGGCAAACTTTTAATATATAAAACTGTAGATCCAGCAGTGGGTGAGAGCTCTAATGGGAAGAAGTGCAATTGGTTTTGTAGATGCTGATTTTTATCAGCAACCAGAACTGTGCTAAAAGCCCAATTTAGCCTATTTTAGGCTCCCTAGTAAGTTTTTCAAGGAGGGAATATAGCAATACATGAACACTGTAATATATAGATACGAAAGTGTCTTAATGGAAATATGTACTCTAGTTTAGGGCAATATTGCCCTGCCAAAATGATGGAGGTTATTGGAAATGTAGGGACCCATTTGGTCTTCAGACTTTCTCTACCACACAGCTTGGCCATTCTCTTGGGGAGTTTTTTTTTTTTTTTTGCTTTGTTTTTGTTTGTTTGTTTGTTTTGTTTTTGGTCCCAGGGATTGAACCTAGGGGTGCTCTACTACTGAGCTATATCCCCAGCCATTTTTTATTTTTTTATTTTGAGACAGCATCTCACCAAGTTGCTGAGATTGGCCTCAAACTTGCAATCCTCCTGCCTCGACCTCCCAAATCTCTGGGATTATAGGTGTGCATCACCATACCTGGCTGTACTTCCTGTTTTAAAAACTTCAATCTTGTTAACCTAACAAATGGGGGGAGTCAGTCTTCTATATTGATGGTCAGATTCTAATTTGGGCTTCCTCATAGCCACTGCAAGTTTTTTTCACATTTATATTTATCTTTTCATAGTTTTCTAGTCATATACTATATGATTCTGTCTATATAGAGATTTAATAGGTCTAGAAACTTTTGTTCCACTGGTAAGAGAAGGGAAATATTATACAGCGATGTCCACAAGAAGATCTAATGGGCATCTCCAACTCAACACAGTCAAAGGAGAACCCTTGATTCTTTTCTTGAACCATCTCATATCAAATAACAATAAGAGGCTTAAACAAAATTTAATTTCTGTTTTTCATAAACAAGGTCTCTGGTGTAGGTTCAGCTAACTCCACCATATTATCCTGGATTCAGGTGATCTTTTTTTCTCCTTTACCATCCTTAGCATATGGGTTTTTAATCTTCAGACCTCTCGTCTTAAAGTCAGAAGATATCTACCATAGCTCCACCCATTATGAGGGTGTTCCAGACAGACATATCTATGCCCAGAGGCTTTCACTGAGATTTCATTAGCCAGAAATAAGGCTCCCTTAGCTGCAAAGGAAATGGGAAAATTGAGTATCCAGCAAAAGGGAATGGGACTATTATGACTGAATTATACCAATCATGATTCATCACTTGGGGCTGGACATATTGTCCTTCTAAACAAAGGCAGGGCTCTGTTAGAGGCAAGAAAGGAACAGTGAGTGGGGAGGGAATTAAGAGGGTCAGCCATTCTTCTTATTCCTATGTCACCTGCCTCACCAATGGCATCACCATCCACCTGGTACCTGAGCTGACAGTAGAGGCAATAGATTTGAGTCCTTGCATTTTCTTATATCTCACATAAACACCCACAGAGAGTCCTGTGGACTCCACCTTCTGCACCTGCCCCAGATACCAGCTTCACTGCTACCGTCCTAGATCAAACCACCATTCTCACCTATATGGCAATTGCTTCCTAAAGACTTCCCGACTCAACTTCTTCTCTTGCTCTCTACAATTCTATGCCCCAACAAAAAAGCACTTCCTTGTTTATGACCTCCCAATGGCTTCCCATCTGTCCAAAGTTGAAATTCCTTATCCTAGCCTGTCATGCCTAAATGGTCTAGACTCTGTCCACCTGTCCAACTTCATCTTGGGCCACTTTTCCATTTGCCAATGAGTTCCAGGCTCTTGGGTTCTCTTTCTCAAACTCATATTTCTTACTATCTTGGAGACTTCTGAGTCATCTGTCCTCGCTACCTAGACTGCTGTTCTTTCCTATCTTTTCATGATGGGTTCCTCTCTGTCAGTGAGATCACGGTTTAATGTCATTTTTCAGACAGGGGTTCCCAAATCATGCAGTCTAAAATGTCACCAGGTCATCCATCGATTCACTCTCTTTTTATTTCTCCATATTGCTATCACTGTCTAATTTTCACGGTATTTACCTCTTCACGCATCATGTTATTTGTGTATTATCTAACTTCCCCACTAGGACGAAGCTTCATGCAAGCAGGGACCTCATCTGTTGCATTCATTGCTGGAAGTTCTCATCCAATATTTCTGAATGAACGAAGACATGAAAGGAAAGACTTTTAAGTGGAAAACTTTGTGAATCAAAATAACATCTGCAACATGTTATCAGGATCCCTAGAGTTATCCTTTATAGAGTAAAATCACTCAGTTAAAAAAATCTCAAATGTGTTTTGCTTTAAGACGTCACAATTAATAAGCAACATTAACTCCCGCCCTACCTCTTTCTTCCTTGTGTCCTCATTTCCAAAGCCAAACAAACCACGTGTCCTCTGAACCAAATTGCTCTTTCTCAATGTCTTCTCCACTGACTTCTTTCTCTTTGCTTAATAACATGATTGCATTGTCTCACCATTTTCTGAAGGTTTGGGAGACTCTGAAAAGAAACATTTGGGGAATGTTTTGCTCCTCTCCATTTCTGGCCCAGGATTTCAAGGAAGGGAAAACCCAAATGTACTTGAAAGAGGAGAGAGAGATTTAGTTAGCCTCTGAAATGTCTTGCCTTTCTCTTACATTTTCATATTTCTATCTATGACTTTCCAAAGGCTAAATTCATCTCCACTCCCTTGACCAAAATACTAGATTTTTCTTTTATTAGGTTATCCTCCAGGTATAATGATAAAGTCAGAGAAATGAATACGCCATCTTCCTCCATCTCTCTTTCTAGGATCCTCTCAGTTTTTTCCAGACCTTCCCAATCCCAAGGTGACCCTGTGTAGGCCCAGGTTTCTGGATCAACGGTCAGCTGGGACCAAGAACTCAGCCCACATTCAAGACCTCCAGCACACCTGCAGGCCATGACTCATTGGGATTGTACAACAAAAAGTTTGGGAAGTTCATTCAGATCCACACTAGGTAGCTGCTAGTGATGCTTATCCAGCACATTCCCAAATCTCCCTGTTGGGAAAAAAATAGATTCTCAAATTCTATTCACAAATCAATCTCTCCCTCTCCCTTTCCCCTCCCTTCCTCTGTCTCCTGATCTTTGAACTTCTGGAATTGCCTATAGAAAATAATAAGAGAGGGGCTGGGGTTGTGGTTCAGTGGTAGGGCACTCGCCTAGCACATGCGAGGCCCTGGGTTCAATCCTCAGCACCACGTAAAAATAAATAAATAAATAAAGGTATTGTGTTCAACTACAACTAAAAATAAATATTAAAAAAAGAAAATAATAAGAGAATCTCCATCCTCAACTGTCTTTAGTGAATATACTAAAAATAAGACTATGGGGTTGGGGACGAAGCTTAGTTGGTAGAGTGCTTGCCTAACATGGATAAGGCCCTGGGTTCAATCC
Organism: Ictidomys tridecemlineatus; assembly: GCF_052094955.1. Lineage (NCBI taxonomy): Eukaryota > Metazoa > Chordata > Mammalia > Rodentia > Sciuridae > Ictidomys > Ictidomys tridecemlineatus. The sequence goes on along the minus strand of NC_135478.1, from coordinate 208,535,996 downwards.
CTGGCACCACAAAAAGAAAAGAAAAGACTAAACTATTCCTCCTCTGTATTCAGTGAAACTTTAGCCACTGTCCTTTCTTACCTATCAACACTGCTCCCCCACCATGCACAGTGTCCAGCTCTAGTCCTAGATAATAATTCTCAGATAGGCCTCTGAAACACGATGTCCCAAACCAGCCTTGGCAACGGGATTTTGATCATGCATCAGTGAAAAATATGAGGATATGCATCCCCCAAAACACATGTATTAAAAACAAACCATACATATATGTTTAGAAACAAAACAATAAGAAGAATAAAGGGAAAATTAAGTTATTGGACTCAGTACTGTTGAGAGTCTGTCTCTAGATTTTGTCTCAGATTAACTGGGTGACTATTTCCTTACGGCAGATGAAATTCTAAAGATGGCAGCCCCAAATTCCCATCCCCTGGTTATTTAGTTAGACTGTCATTGGAGTTCAAGCTGGGGAGGGTTTTAAGTCCCAGGTGAGTTTAAAATATGAAGATTATTAAGTGGGCCTGGCCCAATCCAGTGAATCCTTTAGAAGAATAGTTTTCTAGAGGAAGATGAAAAGATTTCATTTGTGAGAAAGTCTCCAGCATGACTGCTGGCTGTGAGAATGGAGAAAACCAAGTGAGAAGGAATATGTGAGCATTACTGCACCAGAGTTCTTCCCCAGAACCTCTAGATGAGAGTCCAGCCCAATTCATCTCTTGATTTCTACCCTATGGGATCCTAAGCAGAGATCCCAGGCAAGCCCACCTGGACCACAGCAACCTATAAAACCATAGAACCTGCAGAATAAGTGGGATACTGCTCTAATCCTTAAGGTTGTGATAATTTTTCCATTGTCATAGAAAACGAATACATCTCTTCAGTTTTCAGATCTCTAAATGAAGTTAATAATGTCTGACTATGCCCAAGAAATACTCCAAATACAAATTATGTTGTTTTAGGTTTAATAGAGTGTATTAAATTATTTCCAAATGCTGTAATTTTTATATTAATTACAATATTCAAGGGTCAATCGAGGACAATTAGACTCTTCAATGCTGCTTACGTTTGTTTTGTTGGATTCATTGCAGTTGCAGGACAGAGCTAACTTTAGAAGCTACGTCATATGGGTTAGGGTGTGGAGTTGTTCCTTCCGAGAGACCCGATTGAACCTGTAATCTTTTTTAATTTGCAAAGCATTGTGTTGCATTTTATCAGTGATCCACTGGATACTCCGTCTACATGTCAAATATAGGGATCTTTTTCTTTCCTAGTTAGATTTCCTTTTTTGAAGAACTTGACCTTCACCTTAAAAAATCTTTTCAAATTTGGCAAGCTCTTTCTACCTTGAGAAAATCCTGAGAGAAGAGGCATAAGAGGATCATACCTGTTTCAATAAAATTGATTTGCCAGGTAAAAGAAAACCAGAAAGCAGGTCAAGAATGTTTTAAGCGCATAATCATTCCCTAAGTAAACCGAGATGTGAATGGTGCTGAACTTGTTAACCCGGATTTCTCCTCTGGAGTATGGAGAGGTAACCATAGAGAACTCCCGTGAGCAGATCTAGTTTAAACAAAGTGATCTGGGAAAGAGCAAGAGGAAGGTAGCGGTTAAGGAAGCAGGAGGTTGTACTCCGAGGAAGAACATTCCAATTTAGGAAGTAGACTTTCTGTGAAGGACCAGAAGGGAGGGAAATATTACTTTGGTTGGTAAAAACTGCATGGCCCTGGGCAAGTGGCTCAAATTTGTTGAGCTTCAGTTGCTTGTGAGTCTGCATCAAGACAGTTTTGAATGTTCTGAGCACCAGGCCTGGGATGATGGCTGCATTCAGACCAGGCAATCTCATCCTCTTGTCCTTACCCCAGAGTCCTGGATAATCATCTTGGTTCTAACAGATACTAACGGCCCCTGCTGGCTAGACCTCTGTGTCATGTTCAATCCAAAAGACTCCAGACCAGTTAGTGGCTAGGCCAGACGTCTAAAGCAAACACACCCTGAAGGCAGGGAGACAGGGAGAGTGGATCTAGATATGGGAGCCAGTTCTCCAAGGACAGGACTTCCTATGGCCCCAGTTGCAGGGTACTATAGGAAAATATCCACAAATAAAAATCTCTGTCTAAAACAATCCAATTTTCTAGCTCAATCCATTGACAGTGACTTAGCCATCCAAGATCATATTTTTCCAACATGGTCCATTTTCTTGGCTTTCCTAAGTCATTAATTATGATCATGTTTTCCCAAATGTGGAAATTCCCCTTGCGCAGATGCAGCCAGTACTGGCCAACCCTCCTTTCCTGAGAAGTCTCCACACAGCACAAAAATATTTTTGTTTTCCCGAATTGCCCACGGGGAAAATTTCCTCACTCATTTTTTTTCTCCCCCTCCTCCCTTAAAGTCTTCTGGCAATTTCCAGGAATCTAAACAAACCCAAATTACTTAGATCACTGGAGAGCCTTTCAGATGTTCTAACGTGACAAAAGAGAATCTGAACTTTAAATTTAACATTATTAAGCCAATTCTAAGAGTTACATTTAATAAACGAAGTCAAGGCTACTGAAACCGGAATACCTCCCACTCTTGCCTAAGAATATGTTCCTAGGACTTGGGAGCTTACATTATAAACAGTGGTGGCCAGATTGATTAACATGGTGTCTGAATTAAACAGCATTATTATATGAGACATACTTCGAATATAGGAAAGTCTTATACAAACGTAGACATTTTGCAGCCAAGTGGTTCTACAATACAGATGATTATTCAAATCGTAAAAGTTTGCTAGACAATTCATCCCATTTACTTTATTCAGCTTCTGGATTTCCCAAGGTGCCCTGTGCAGGGCTGACAGCAGCAGAGACACTCCAGAGATATTTTGTTCCTTTCAGAACATTCATCAAGAGGCATTTTTGTGCCAGAAACTAAATTTAGGTGGTAGAGAAGGGGTGGTAGAGTGATGAATCAGACTGGGTCTCTGCCCTCAAAGTCTTTATAATCTAATAAAGAAGTCATGATACACACACTAACCACTGGTTCTCCATCAGGGACTTGGCAACGTCTGGAGACATTTCGGCTTGTCAGACCTGGAAGTGGGGTCATTACTGGCATCTAATGGAAAGAGGCGAGGATCCTGCTAAAGCTCCTGGAATGCACAGAACAGCCCTCCACAATAAAGAATTCTCTGGTCTTAAAGGTCAGTTGTGCCAAGGTTGAGAAACCCTGACCCAGCTGTGCTAGCTAGAACAAAGGACTGGTTGATCGATTGCTCTACTGATGGATTGGTGTTGGTCCACATGATAAATGACTTTCACCTTAAGACCCCAGTCATTTTGAATTTGTGCTTATATCCCATTATAACTTTAAAGTGTCTTTTGAATAAATGAGTACACGGAGACAGGTGCTGAATGAAGCATGAGATAAAATGTCACTAGGCAAAATGAATGATAATTTAGAGTGAATTGTTAACTTGAGGACAAAATTTTTTTCTAGAATGATGCCAAGCATATAATAACTACAGAGTGAAGATGAGCTAAACATATTCAGATCAATTAGCAGCATGAATTTACCTAAGGTTTAAAGAGGAATTTTATTAAAACAGTCCTCACAGTAGCCTTCTTCTCAGAAATACTTCTCTATAGAGTCCTGGAATTGCATATTGTACTATGAGGTGATATAACTCTGTATTTTTATATCTTAGCATTCAAAATTTTCACTAATCCAAATTAGCCCTTTCCCTAAAGTACCGAATTAGTGAATGCTAATCAAGTTTGAAATTTTAAACAGTAGCTGGGCATACTGGTGCAGGAGGGCAATCGCAGTGACTCAGGAGACAGAGACAGGAGGATTGCAAGGTCGAGGCCAGCCTCTGCAATTTAACAAGACCCTATGTCAAAATAAAAAAAATAAAAGGGGCTGGGGATGTGGCTCAGTGGCACAGCACTTCTGGGTTTAAAAAAAGGAAAGAAAGAAAAGAAAAGAAGGACAGTTGAGTGTCACTCTCAGTTTGGGATCAATTAAAAAATGAAGTCATATCTTTAAATTAGAACATGTCAGTGGAAAAATATGATTTAATTTACTAAAATTAGTTAGGACTTTTTTTTTCCAGGAAAAACAATCAAGTGGTCTAGTGTTTATGAGGCAAACAGGGCTATTATTACACAGAAATCTGTACTTTTGATTAGGCCATTACCATCAATTGTGATATGTGGGTTACCAGGAAGTAGTGGCTTTCTTCCTCCATCTATCTGGCCTGTATTTTTCAATGTAAGTTGGTGAGTAAGGCAGGACCTGGCATCTAATTTTTGTATTACCATTACTCAAGTGTAAGTAGGATGGGAGAAGTGCCGTACAAATTTCAAACAGAAATAATTGTAATAATCTGCCATTTAGAGAGTTAGAAGCAATATCCCTGAATTTCACAAAGATCATGGAGACCATGATGTTTCTGATTTTGCAACATAAAGAAGCAGAACTTCCTTTGAGTTTGAAAATTTCCTGTAATTTTTTTTTTTGCCCCAACATGAGTTTAATGAAGTATATTTAAGAGCAGGGAAGTGTGTGGGGAGTTTACTCATTCCTTTTTATAAAGAAAAATTAAATAAACAAAAATTACGTCACCTCTTCAATAGAAAGAAACTGAGAGGGACCTCCTTAATAAGTAGATGAAGTTAAAAAGAGACATATTTATTTAACTTTTTTCAAGATTTGTTTTATATATATATACATATATTTTAAAGATTTGTCATGTATTTATTAATATATTCTTTGTAGATAGACACAATACCTTTATTCCAGTTATTGTTTTTTATGTGGTGCTGAGGATTGAACCCAGTGCCTCACATAGGCTAGGCAAGCGCTCTACCACTGAGCCACAACCCCAGCCCCCAAATTAGAAAATCAAAGGAATAAAACTTGGGCTGGGGGTGAAGCTTAGTCAGAGCATTTGCTGCGAATGTGAGACTCTGGGTTCTACCCCCAGCACCCCTCCCACACACAAATTTAGCTCATGGGAATGTTTAGTATGGCCATATAACAAGCTATCACTAGTATAAATAGACCTTGATGTGATGCATTAGGATCTCCCCATTGTTGTCTGCATTTATTTACAATAACAAGAAGTCTCCCTTCTTCTGGGAGGGAGGTAGATTTGGCCAAAGGGGGGAAAAAAACATTCTTAGGTAAATATTAAAATGGGGACTTTGGATTGAAGAGTATGTGTTTTTGCCTTAATGATGGGCATGCATTCATCATTTATTTATAATGATGGGCATGACTAGCAGGCAGAATCTCCTGTCCCAGGAATAATGTGATTTCCATAATCTTGGAACCCTGCTGAATTGAGCTCCTGTCACAGCCTTGCTGGTCACTGCTCCGACCTCAGTGAAGACCAAGGGTAAAATGACTGCCACCCACCCTCTTCCTCAGATAAACCAAGGTGTTTACCACATGCCTCTCCATCTATCCACCTCTTCCCTACAGAAATCTATCGTCCTGGGAACAAAACGTATTGCCAATACGTGGAAGTATGAATCGGCACAAAGTTGTACTAAAAGAATCATAAGAAGGTGGTTTTGCTTCAGTATTTGCTCCAAAGGGAAGAACAATGGGAATGTGGTCAGCAGATAAGTGTGTATTTCCAACTTAAATTGCTAGACAAAATTATTAGGTTTTCCTCTATTTCCTATTTCAGGGATGATGTTCAAAATATTTAATAACTGCCTGGGTGTGGTGGTGCACGCCTGTAATCCCACCGGCTCAGAAGGCTGAGGGAGGAGGATCTCGAGTTCAGAGCCAGCCCCAACAATTTAAGCAAGAACCTAGCCAACTCAGTGAGACCCTGTCCCTGTCTCTAAATAAAATATGAAAAAGGGCTGGGGATGTGGCACAGTGATTAAGTGCCCCTGGGTTCAATCCCTGGTACCAAAAAAAATACTTTAATAATTGTTATAGCATAGACAAAGACCAATCACAATGTGTGTCCAAGGAACCAGGATAGACTAAATAAACTAGAAGGCCCAACTAGCATGCACCAGCTGACTGGAGCCCTGATTATTTTACAGGGTCTTGAAAGTCAGTATAAAGTTGATTTGTAAACTGAAATGAATTAGGAAAACATATCTTACCATAATATACTTTTGATGCAGCTGAATTGAAGATGGATATACAGAAGAAATTAAAGACATTTGTTGATTCTTATTGAATTCACATTCTCAGAATTTCTTATAGATTCAATGTTCTAATTAATACCCTTCCTCTCAAAATTGTTCAGAGTAAATAGATAATTTTTAAATGCCAGGTTTTGTGTCTGTTTCAATTGGGCCATAAATAAGGCCATGTTCAATTGCCCAAATATAAGTTGCCTTTTAAAATTCTAAAGTACCCTTACTTCTATAACTGAACTGATATACCCCTAACATTTATGGTGGTTATTTATTTATTTATTTATTTGGCAATGGGATGTAGGGTGGTTTCTTGTCTTCTTTGCATTCTTTTGTACTTGAATTTTTTTTTTTACAATTCATTACAATAATAATCATTCAAAAACTCTCTCCTTTATATTTACTTAGATAAAATTATAGTTCACAGTATTCTATCCTCTCTATTAATGAATTGATTTTCCAAATTCAACCCCACTTTAATCATTACAATCACTTAAAAAAAAAAAAGGTCTGATGACATAACCAATGTGAAAAGACAGGATATCCGGTGGCTTCCATAGGACCCCCTGTCTCTGAAAAATTTTTTTTGCTATTATTTTTCTTTGTGTTCTCATATATAGTTGTTTCAGAATACTGCTGAACTCTCTAATTCTTCTGAAAGGAAAATCATAATATGTACATTTAGGTAACTTGGAAACACACTACTCAACTTAGTCTTTGTAAATGTTGGCATATCCTTGAAGGCAAGATTCCTGGATTAAATAATTTCAGAAATTTTCTTTTGTTGCACAGGCATCAGGGAGACAAAGGGGATGAATTAGAAAGAGATTTGAACAACACTCTGGTATTCAGGCTTATAAATAAATTATACAATTTTCCTTTTCTGGGTATTATTCTCATGGTGTAATGGACACTCTGGACCAATAAAATCTGTGTCTTTCAGCCAAATGATTCAACCTCATTGCATTCCTCATGAATCCTAAGGGGTTATATTTCCTTGAGACTGGGTTCTGGATCAGTAACAGAAATTTGAAAAAAAAAGCCTATTTTTTTTTAAGGATTAGGATTCATTTATTTATTTTCTTTCTGGCATTGTGGTTATAATGCTATTTGTGCTCTATCGACCCATCTATCAGGAGAAAAGTGGGGGCGAAAGTAGAACAGTTTTTCATCATTGGAAAATTTCAAAGTCAAGCTGGATGACTACCAGGTACTCTCTAGAAGAAACACATCCATGAAAAGGAAACTTGACTAAGGTGACCTCTCATGTTCATCTCTAAATTCTATGGTCTGAAATTTACCCTCTTATCTTATGGTAGTGATGGATCATACTAGAAGAACAAGAGTCTCTTTTAGCTATCTTCCTTGTTTTGTCTAAAATCTGCAGCTTTGTGAGGGTGTTAGCTCTGAGAATTAAACAGAAAGAGAAGAGGGTGGGTGGGAAAATACTGCTAGGAGACTCGGAGCTGTCCAGCAGTCAAAGGAGCTGTATCCATGTAAGTTTCAGCTAATGAGACATATTATGGCAGTTTGGAACAAGATTCAGCTAGGCTACTGCTAACCAAAAAGAGGGGCAGGTATACAGCAGTTTTCCCTCATCTCAGGTTTTGGCTACTTCAAATCAGCCTTGGTCCAAAAATATGAAATAAAAAACTCTAGAACTAAACAATTTATAAGTTTTAAATCACTTGCTGTTCTAAGTAGCATGATGAAATTTCATGCCATCTCGTTTCATCCCACCTGGGAGATGAATCACCCCTTTGTCCAATGTATCTATGCTGTATATGCTACCTGCCCGTGAGTCACTTAGTAGTCATCTCAATCATTAGATTGACTGTTATGTGTCATGTGATTTTATTCAAGCAACCTTTATTTTATTTAATAGTGGCCCCGAAGCACTAGAGTAGTGGTACTAACAACTCAAATATGCCAACAAGAGACCAAGGAAAGAGGTGAAAGTTTTGACTTAATAAGGAAAGGAAAAAAAAAACTATTCTGTGGTTGATGAGGTCTATGGTTCTATCTGAGAAAATCTGGACTAGCTTTGCTTCACCTCTAACTGCAAAAGTTATGGCCATGTGCTTGATAAGTGCTTAGTTAAGATGGAAAAGGTATTAAATTATAGGGTTCAGTACTATCGATGGTTTCAGGCATCCATTGGGGTCTTGGAACATACCCGCTGATTTCAATGTGGTACTACCACATGAAAGTACTGTCCAAACCCATCCCAAGGGGATTTTTCTGACTTTTTAAATGTATGGCTTTTCATTTTAAATGGCATTGATGGACTTCTAAATTATGTAGAGGAAAAAAAGAGAAAGTAATATTGAACAGGGGAAAGATAAAGTAGAAGACAAAGGGAGAAAGGCAAAAATACGACTATTACACTGTACAAGCGGTCTTTCAGCTTGTTAATTTCAAGCTACTGAGCAATGCACACACACTACATAAACATGCTCTATTGGTAGCAAGGTTCAAGTCTATAGCAGCTTCAGTATTTATGTTTTAATCAGTAACACAATTATTTTTGTACATTTTTTAAAAAAGAAAGTCAAGTATAGTTTACAAAGGTTTCACAGAGAGCACAACTAAAATATTAAAAATAAATGTTTGTCCTAAATAGGTTTTTTAAAGTCCTTTTCCCATTGCAAGAGGTAAACTACATTCATCAAATGCAAGCCCACTTGACTGAGGTTTTGAAGAAAAATATAAAACTATTTAACCATGCTTGTATTCTTATTAAGTAACTTGATACTGAACTGTATTTTCTTATATTTCCTTCTACAAGGAAAAAGCAATGTTTCCACAGATATCCTGGGTTTGAGAAGAGGAAGGGAATTACAGAAACACCTCACCCAGCTTCCATGTGCTAGACAACTAAATGGTAACCTAATCTTACCAGTAAAACTATTGAATGTGGAAGGGCTATGTGCTCCACAATAATTTTTCATAAGTTTAGAAAGCACAAATTTGGGGTCTGGGGTTGTAGCTCAGCAGTAGAGCACTCACCTAGCACATTCAAGGCCCTGGGTTCAATCCTCAGCACCGCATAAAAAGTAAACAAATAAAATAATTTTTAAAAAGTTAAAAAAAATTGTTTTAAAAGGCACAGATTTAAAAATTTTAAAAATCAATTTTAAAAAATTTAAATTTTGTATTTATTGCAGAAAATTTATAAAATATAAAAATTGACAAAAAAAGAAAATTTAAATTATTCTGGTGGAACTCTTATTAATATTCTGGCATATAGGCTCTCAAATACATATATGTTGGCCCCACGTGGTGGTACATGCCTGTATAGTCCCAGCTACTCAGGAGGCTGAGGTAGAGGATTGCAAATTCCACCCCTGGGTTCAGTCCCCATGTTATGGTTTGGATGTGAGGTATCCCCCAAAAGCTCATGTATGAGACAATGCAAGAAGGTTCAGAGAAGAAATGATTGGGTTACCAGAGCTTGAACCCAATCAGTAAATTAATCACCTGATGGGATTAATTGAGTATTAACTGAGGGCAGGTGGGGTGTGGCTGGAGGAGGTGAGAATTTGGGGTGTGGTTTGGGGGTATATATTTTTATCTTGCAAGGGGAGACCTGATCATCTCTTGAGCTGCTTCCCTCTTCCACACTGTTCTGCCATGATGCTCTGCCTGCCCTTGAGCCTCAAGGAATGGAGCTAAGGACTAAGACCTCTAAAACCATGAGCCCTCAAATAAACTTATTCCTCTACAGCTGTCCTGGTTGGGTCCTTTAGTTACAGCAGCCAAACAGCCCACCACAAAATAAATATGTAAATAATATGCCAAATACATAGTGGTCACATACACATTTCACACTCAACATTTCTTTCAGATGAATAAAGGGCAAGCCAGGCGTGGTGGTGCATGCTTGTATCAGCAGCTCAGGAGGCGGAGGCTGGAGGAGCCCATATTCAAAACCAGCCTCAGCAACTTAGTGAGGAAGCCCTAATCAACCCAGTGAGACCTGTGTCTAAATAAAAAATTAAAAGGGGCTGGGGATGTGGCTCAGTGGTTGAGCGCTCAAGTATCAAAAAAAAAAAAAAAAAAAAAGAGAGAGAAAGAAAGAAAGAAAAGGAAGAAGGGCAAAATAAAAGAATTGTTGGCCCATCTTTTTCAAATTAGGGCTCACAGTCCAACTTTTTTTTTTTCAGTTGTAGATGGACCCAATACCTTATTTTATTTATTTTTTATGTGGAGCTGAGGATTGAACTCAGTGCCTCACACATGCTAGGCTAGTGCTCTACTATTGAGCTACAACTCCAGCCCCCCAACTTTTTTTATGCTGGAAATCAAACTCAGCATATTACACATGTGGCTGTACCACTGAGCTACGTCCCCAATTCTGCCTACATATTTCCATCATCTTTTTAAATGTGTTTCTCCTACCCTTGGATCCAGGGTGGAAAATAAGTTGTAAATGGGGTGCCAGATCTAGCAGCAAGGGTGGAGACAATTCCTTATCTTTCTTTTTCTAAATTGAGGCTCAAGAATTTGTAAGGGAGGGCTGGGGATGTGGCTCAAGCGGTAGCACGCTCGCCTGGCATGCGTGCGGCCCGGGTTCGATCCTCAGCACCACATACCAACAAAGATGTTGTGTCCGCCGATAACTGAAAAATAAATGTTAAAAATTCTCTTTAAAAAAAAAAAAGAATTTGTAAGGGAAATAAATTATTGCAAAACAGCTTTATTTTTGTGAGATAACATTGGAGGTCCCCAAGTTGGACAGCTGCAGTCAGTCACATGCTTAACAGAACAAAGAGTTCTACAAAGGAAGAAGTTAACTTTAGCTTTGAAAATCCTTTTATCCTCCATGATTTTGATGCCTTTAAATTTGTCACCTGAATGCGATATTAACATAATCGTCTGCATTTCAACTAATGAATGCACCTGCTTCTAAGACTTTATTTTAGCAGTTTTAATGAGCTCTTCAAAAGAGTTTGCCTGGACTTACTGCACTGCTAGAGAAATAGCAGCTGTAAGCAAGTAACAACACATTCAGTATTTGAATCAAGTTCTATGAAGTTGTTAAACTTGAGAAGGAGTATCCATCCATCTGTCTGTGATAAGGGAAATGAAGTTGAGATATAGCTGAGGCATTTGGAAAAAGCACTAGTGTAAGTGGGTCTGACCAAAGGTTATTCCTTGTTAGGCCATAATTTATGGATCTCAGGCAATTCATTTAGCCAAGTGCCAATTTTCTCATTGTTTTAGTCAATTTTTTTTATCACTGTGACCAAAAAACCTGACAAAAACAACTTAGAGGAGGAAAGTTTATTTTGGCTCATGGTCTCAGAGGTTCAGTCCATGGCTGGTTGACTCTGCAGTTCTGGGCCCAGGATGAGGCAGGCCATCATGGTGGAAGGCCATGGTGGTGGAAAGCAGCTGGAGACATGGCAACAAGGAAGCAGAGAGCAAGATCCACTTACCAAGGACAAAATGTAAACCCAAAGGCATGTCCCCAGTGACCTGCCTCTTCTAGCCTACAGTTACAATCCAGTTAGTTAATCCATATGTGTAGATGAAGCCAATGACTAGATTAAAGCTCTCCTCTGAACTTCCTGGGGGGACCATAACACTCTTCTATATAATAATGACAGTACTTGTTTATAAGTCTGTTGTAAGAATTACATACCTTGGGCTGGGAGTGTGGCTCAAAGGTAGAGTGCTCGCCTAGCATGTGCAAGGCCCTGGGTTCAATCCTCAGCACCACATAAGAATAAATAAAATAAAGGTATTGTGTCCAACTACAACTAAAAAATAAATATATACATAAAAAACAATTACATGCCTCACCTGTTATAAGCACTCAATGCTAAATTTTATTATAATTATTATGTTTATTGTTAAGAAGATAAGCCACATATTGCAGGAATCCACTTATCAGAACTATCCAGAATCGTTAAATCCACAGAGAAGAAAGTTTGTCGGTGGTTGCCAGAGAATAGGGGGAGAAGGAATTGGGAGGCAAACTCTTCATGGGATTTAGGATTTCCTTTCAGGGGTGATGAAGTTGTTTTAGAACTAGATACAAATGGTGGTCACACAATGTCATGAATATATTAAATGCCTCCAAACTGTTCACTTTAAAATGTTCCCTTTCATTTTGGAAATTCACCTCAAATCTATTTTTAAAAGTATTCCTTAAATATGTGGCATCAGGGGCCGGGACTGTAGCTCAGTGACAGATCGCTTGCCTAGCACATGTGAGGTTTGATGCTTAGCACCATATAAAAATAAACAAAATAAAGGCTTGCTGTTCTTCTACAATTACAAAAAAAATTTTTTTTTAAAATATGTGCTTTAGGTGGATCAAACAAATTCTATTTGATTGGCTGTAGGTGAATGGTGAATAATTGCTCATGGAGACCTAGAAAAGATCATCTGATTTCTTTTACTCAAGTAATCAGCATGCCTGTTTCAATGCTGAATCATGCCTTGACCCTACGGTGAAGATTTCTGAAAGAGAAGACATCAACCAACCTCTTGACGCCCAAACCCCTAAAGCAATCCTGTATGCCATTTAGAATTTTTAAATATCATGTGGCTGTTAGCATACTAGGATACTTATTTACTCTTAATCTATATTAATTCTTTTTATTATGTAATCAAATTCTTTCCATGCTTGTTACACTCTGACTTCAATCACATTTTCATGATTGTAATCTCCCTCCTCCTTTCCTTCCATCTGTTCCTCTGTGTACTTTTATTTGAAAAGTAAGGAGTAATAACCCATGCAGAACTCAATTGAATGGAAAATGAAAAATGGGACCAATGTTGCTTTAAAAATGTACAAAACAGACACATTACAGATCAAGTGAAAGTAACATCCTGGAGGACAGATGCGGTAGACTTTGATATATCTGTCTGTCTGTCTGTCTGTCTGTCTGTCTCATGTAGGGAGTTCAAAGGTGGGATAGCTATTAAGAAAATGAAAAATTCTCCAATTCCCTTTTTATTTTATTCCTCAAATAGTAAAACAAATATTTTGGCTGGAATGAAGGTAATTTATTCTCTGAGTGCTCTTCCCCTTCACAGGATTCTGACCGGTTCAAGAATCTTCATCAACTTGATACAGGGGTTTCTTTGGAAAGGCACTGATTTCTAGAATCCCCCAAATGAAATCTGCTAGAATAGGTAGCCTGCTGATAATGGCATGTGCTCCCATATTCCAGAAGTTCTACAGTATCCAGGACGGCATGGTGCATCTCTCCAGGAGACATTCAGTTCTACTGAGACCTCAGCTTCAAAACCTGAGAAAACCACCCCAAAGGAGTTCACCTCCGGCCCCCTCAGGCAGTGCTCTGCTATTGCCATCATTGACCTCATACAGATGAGCACCTGTTGTCTATGGCCTTGCTGTGCCCACACACTGTGGTCCTCAGAAGGGAGGCCTCAGTATCTCCTAGAAGCCAGTTAGAAACCCAGACTCAGGTCCCACCCTAGACCTGGTGAATTGGAATCTGCAGCTTCACAGGATTCCCAGGGGATTCCCATACACAATTAGATTTAGGAAGCAGTGGTCTAAGGGATCTACCTAAGATTGCAACTCACCATGTCCTGCTTCAAAGTTGTATCCATCACTTTCCACCTCCAGTCTCTATACAGATTTCTGTGTAGGGCTCCAGGGCAAATTATCTCTGATTTTGGATAAGTTCCCAACCAGTGGGTCTTGCAGCGATCTGCATTTCTATGGTTTGGGTGGTCAAGTGCTTATATAGCGCAGACTCCCACTGGGCAAACGGAGCCCATTCCCCTCCAGGTCATCTTGCCCTCTTTATTGCCACAGCGCCAGAGTTACCATGTTCATAAATTATTGTTAAAGAAGGAAATTACCAAAAGAAAAAAAAAGTGTCTATAAACCTGCATAGTTTAGAGCTAAAGAATATGTTAAAATTTTCCATCGTGGAAATTTCCCAGCTACTGGGCTCTTTAGATTTTTTTTTTTTTTTTTTTCAGAGCTGCAAGCAAAGAATGGAAATTTCCAAATGCAGCATCAAGGGCTGCTGTTCTGCTGACTGTCTTGCTCAGCCGGGGTCATCTGCTTCTCTAAGACATCAAGGAATGCCAAGGTAGGTCTGAGAGAACACATACACTTCCTCCGCAGGAAGGAGGGAATATCTTTGTGCTGCTACTGAGCCATGATGAGGGGAGGGAGGGGCAGGGGAGGGGACACGCCCTGCTCCCTCCAGCTGAACGTGAAGTTTGTTGATTGTTATCATCTATCAGCAGCTTATCCTACTTGACATTTTTCCAGGAGAAGCAGGCTGGCAGGATTCTTGTTTTTTTTAAAGAAATTCCTAATTGGGTAGGAGATCCAGAGGGAGAAAGGGAACCAACATTTGTTAGGGTACTCCACCAGGTAGTTGTGTCTATTTAATCTTTCTGTGACCTGCCCAAGGTTAACTTCCGATTTTCTACAACCAAAATTTGAAGTGTCCTCTGTTCTTCCAAAGCCAACCCAACCCCCAGTGCATTAATTAGTTATCTGCAAACATCCGGGGTTTTTTGTCTCCACCCTCTTCAATAATGTCAACAGTTCTGTTCCTTTTCACTGTATCTAAGTTGAAATATAGTCCCCTTCACAGCTGGTTCTGAAGCCAGTCAACAGGAGTCTAAATAGTTCTTTAAATTCTGGCACATTCCTCTCCAGCATTCTGGTAGTGGCATTTCTGTTGAAGTCTGAGTGTAAAGGCTTTGGCTTCTTGCAGACAAGTCCAATGACCCTCACTGGTTCTGGGCCAGAAAGAACATTTTTCAAACCCAAAGCTGTGTGATTTTTGTCTGAGTGGTTTGGGAGTTTCGCTTTTAGATTTTCTGAAGATTTTGAGATAGTCTAAGAAGCAATGGCTACCAAGTTCGCTGTCTTTTTACTGACATCCCTAGGGGACCAGGAAAGGAACAGTGAAGGAGGTTTTCTGACATCACTGTTGCTATTTATACCTAACATTATTTATCGAGGCAAGTTTGTAATAGTGAAGATTTTTTAGCAAGAAATTAAAAAAATCATCCCATGGCTGGTGAGTTAAAAAAAAATTATCCCATTTTTTTTGCCTTTTCAGTCACATCCAGAAACAACAGATAGCAATGTCCTAAGGGACCAGTTTTGCCACCACCTGATAAAAAAGGTGGAGGGGAATGGAAGGATTGGCAGTGATGTCATAGGTCAATTTAGACTTTAGTGACAAAGGCTGTTCAGTTTGGTCATTGGTTATACCTGCTGCGTCTGGTTCCTAGTGAAATCTGTCAAGTGGTATTTGAGTACAGGTCTGGTTCAGGCTTCTTTCCACTCCTCCTCTGTATCTGTCATTAGCTACAGGATAATGGTCCTCTTAGTCGAAGACACTGATGATTCATATCTGTGGGTGGGGCTGAAGAGACATGTATGATGAATATTTCTTTCCACTTGAGACCACAGAGATGACTTTTTAAAAATGCGTGGTCAGGATACATGCTGTTTTAGCTTATGATTGATTGTTTGTGATTTTAAACGTGGCCTCAATTCCATCCCTCCTGTTTCCCTTCCCCGTGCAATGTGACTTTGCAGTTCCTCTCATCACGAATGGGAGTCTATTCCCCCTCCCCCTTGCATCTAGGCTGGCCTTTTGACTTGCTTTGGCCACGCAACAGAAGTAACAGTGTGCTGTTTCCAAGCTAGCCTCAAGTCTGTGCTTCCACTTTCTCTCTCAAAACCTCCCACTCGTAACTAAGCAAGCCCAGGCCAGCCTGCTGGAGGACAAGAGTGTGTGCAGGAGGGATGAACTGTCCCCCGCTGAGGTCACCCTAGACCAGCCAGCCCCAAGCCAACAAGCCAGCTGACCACTGTATGAACAAGTCCACCAAGATCAGCTGGACCACCCAGCTAACTCACCAATTCATAAGACATACTAAAGGACCGTTGCTTTAAGGCTCTAAATTTTCAGATAATTTGTTATGAGGAAATAGGTAACTACTAGAGGAACAATTCCTGTCTTTTAGTTGGTATCTGACAGCCAGGAGTCTCAGAGTCAAATCTGAAAGGTAATCCTAGCATCTACATTGATTCATTTATTTTGTATATATTTCATACTTTATGGCTAACATATTTGCAATCTTCTTGCTCCTTACTAGTGAATTTTTTTAAAAAAATCCAATAAACCTATTGTTTATCACACTGATTCTCAACCAACCCAAGCCCTTGTTTTAAATATTGGTTTTGATTTATCAGATTAGGAAAACGGAATCTAGAGTAAGGATTGGCAAACATTTAGTGTAAAAGGCCAAGTAGGAAATATTTCAGGTTTTGCAGGCTGTACAGTCTGCTGTGCTGTGGCAGCGCTGAAGCAGCCACAGACAACATGCAAACAAATGAGCATGGCTGCGCTCCAGTAAAACGTAATTACTAAAGCAGGCCATGGACCGGATTTGGTTCTCAAGCCACAGCTTGCTGACCTCTGATCTAGAGCAATATAGGACTATTCCAAAACATCTTCACCTATACCATGATTCCATCAACTTTATTGTTAATTCACCTCTACTACTTTGAAAAAAAAATTAAAAGACAAATTGAGTGGACTGACTTCTTCTAGGATACACAACGGGACTGACTATAGAGCGCTTATACCAGGCTTATACAATACCTCATCACTAAAACTCCAGAGCCGCTTGTCCTTGGCTGGTTGTTTAGTTCATGCTAAAGGCCAGAATGATACAAGCAAAGTCTCCTTTGTTTTGTTTGATTTAACAGCCTCTAATCTCAACTACTCATTTCACAAACACAGGCTGTGTGTTACACTGATGATGGGGCTGCTCTTGTACTTTGCCTGCTTGGAGTTCCCTGAATGTATTGTGCTATTTCACGCCTCTCTAACTGTGCACACAA
Source organism: Ictidomys tridecemlineatus (assembly GCF_052094955.1). NCBI lineage: Eukaryota > Metazoa > Chordata > Mammalia > Rodentia > Sciuridae > Ictidomys > Ictidomys tridecemlineatus. Next base: position 208,518,977 of record NC_135478.1, on the reverse strand, counting down.
TGTTCCTTCTGCCTGGAACACTCCTAGCCCTCTTCTCTTGCTGGCTAACGCCTACTCACTGATCAAAACCAAGCTCAATGATACAGCCTCTTGGAAGACTTCCCCGAGTGCACCTCCACTTCCTCACCCTCAACCTCCAGACCACACTCAGTCTCAGCACTCATGCTACAGAACTAATAAATAAAAGAGGTAATGCTTCTATGGGACCAGAACTCATATATATACACCACACACTCGTATATACCGTCATTTAATTAAAATTGGTGGTATAACTTGCTTGTTTCCCCAGGCCAATCACATTCAGAAACCCTGATTGAGCATTTTCTGACTCTTGGGCTAGGCTACACAAGTCATTAAAACAGCGATTTACAATGTAGACTGTAGACCCACGGAGGCACCAACTGCCTATTCTTTGTTTTCACTTCTCAAAACCTAACAGTGTCTGGAGCAAAGACTTTAATATTAGATGAACCCAGTATAGAATACATTCTAGCATGTTCTAAGACCCGTATATTTCTAACCTCACTTAATCCTCATAACATCTTTATGGGGGAGCTGATATAATTATCACCATTTCACATACAGGGAATCGAAGACACAGAGAATTTTTAGATAACTTTACCAAGATCACACAACCAGTAGGTGACAGAGCGGGTCCCAGAGGCCCTGTTCACACCTGTGGGGTGAAGTGAAAGCTAGTGACTGACTCAGCATTAACTTATTTCTACTCCTGGAAAAAACGGCTCCAAAGGAGGCGCTTGCGAGGTCATGCGTGACAGTGGTTATATGCTTGGGCTTACAAGTTGATGGCATTGTGTTCACGTTGACACTCAAGTGCGCCGTGTGAGTAGAGTTGTGAGTAGCATTAGCGGTACCTGCAAGGTCTGCTCTTGTTCCGCTCTTGCAGTAACAATTGCATTCTGAGCTGCAATCTGATTTCCCCCCCCATCCTCTCCTCCCTTTGGGTGGCACTCACTGGCGCTTGAGGAGTGACTCCCGGGCACCGTCAGCAGGCTGTCTTTGTCTTCCCTGGTGGTGATCGTCCAGTAGAACCACCCATGCCACCCTGTTCCAGAGATGAGCTTAAAATCTCTGCGCTGGACATTGCTAGGTGTTGAGAAGATGAAGAGGATGCAGAGTCTCAGGGACACCCAGCTTATGTTACAAATTACTGTTGTTAAGTTGCTGAAGCAAAGGGCATTTTGATGAAGACTACCCAGGACTGCTACAATGCTTGAGAAGCTGGCACGGGCAATGTTTGGTAAAAGTTTGGGGGCCAGTCACTCACTGTGGCTCTGGAAGTCCCCATGGGGCCTCTCAAGCAATACATCAACTCCTTAGGGAAGACAAAGACAGTGACAGACAGGGACTGTCTCATAACTGTCTCTCAGCACAGGCTTGCTCTGCCGAAAAGACAAAAAACAGGTAGTTGGAATAGAATTTTGCTTCTAAAACAAGTTGGGACTTGAAAAGTGTTAGGTTTGAACATTAGGATAGTAGAACATTCAAATGATCACAGGATCTCCACAGAGCCTTGAAGTCCGTGGTCCCTTTGAGTACAGAGCAAATGTATTCCATTTTTCTGTCTCTTGGCAGTTTTCTCAAAAAAAAAAAAAAAAAAGCCTCTTTTTCTTTACTCCCTTTGCAAATTAGGTAAATAACAGGAGGCCAACTAGCCTTTCTCGATGGCCTCCACTGATGTTTTAGAGGACCTAACAAATATATCAAGGCCAGGACCAGCTCCTACAGACTTCCAGTCCTCAGTCTGAGGCATAACAGAGGCCAGTATGAGGTCAGAGACTCAGCAGTTTGGTCCTCCAGTCAACCAAATGTCCTTGTAAAACTGTGCAAGCTTGTGATTGTTGGCTTTCCTCCTGGTCAAGAATTAACCATGGGTTGGGCACAGTTGCACATTGCCTGTGATCCCAGTGACTTGGGAGTCTAAGGAAGGAGGATCACAAGTTCAAAGCCCAGCCTCAGAAAATTAGCAAGGCCCTAAGTAACTTAGTGAGACCCTGTCTCAAAATATTAAATAAATAAAATGAAAAGGTCTGGGGATGTGGCTCAGTGGTAAAGCACCCCTGGGTTCAATCCCTACTACCAAAAATAATAAATAAATAAATAAATAAATAAATAAATAAATAAGAATTAATCATGGAACTTCTCCAGGAAAATGTTGATGGCCTATCTGAAAACCTTCAGAAATACCTATTCACATATTTTTTTCAGGGCATTGAGTAGAATTTATAGCACCTTATTTTTCAATTAAAGTAATCCAATTGTTGTATTTATAGCCTGCGTACTACAGTTTAACACTTAAGGATTCTCTGCTTGTTTCATTATGAAAATTTGCATTTTCCCCATCTAAGATCATAAACTTCCTAAGGGCTGAGATCATGTCTTCACTTCTTTAGACTCCTTTGGAGAACCAAACACAGCACAATACCCAGGGGTGGAGGAAGAGTGAGCCCAGGACAGAGTGTGTGTGTGTGTGTGGGGGGAATTTCAGTGCCCCTCCACTCTCTGAAGCTGGGTGTAAGGTCTTCAGGAAGCACTTAAGTCTGAGATGCAATTTTCTCATCTTCAGATTGCCTCTCTTCTCTCACTGGTTGTTGGGAGGATCAAATAAGATAATGCATGTGAGACTATTTTGTAAACCCAGATCTGCTAGCTACTGAAATGTAAGGAATCCTCAGAAGACGCACTTAGTAAATATCTGATTGATTTTTAATGATAAGGTATTGTCTTTCCCTTTCTCCTCTACATTCAGTTCCTTTGAGGGTTTTATTTCTCAGGATTTAATTTTATTTGAGTAGAAAAGCCACTCTGCGCCTTTTCTGATACCATGTAATACATTCCCTAGTGCATTTTACCCCATAGTTACCTTAACATTTGATTGAAATCCGAGTAAGCCAACCAAAAAAGTCCTAACGCATGTCATGCTCACATCAATCACAAAGGATCATGGAGTTCAAGGCATTCATACCCCACTAGGGTGTCAGAGCCTTTCTTATGCTGCTAGCAGAACACTGAAATTGCACCCCAGGCAAGGATCCTGTATATTTTGTATTCCAGCACATCACTGATACATGAGTGTGGCAGATCACGGCTGTAAGCCAAGGCCAGCTGAGAAGAAAATGAAAAACATGGTACCTTATGTGGGAAATTTCACAAAGAGTTGACATTATAAAACAGACTCTAAGAACAATTAATTTGTTTATAGTCTTTATTCCCTATGTGTTGTTAGCAAAGAAGACAATCTCCTGTTGTAACAGAATTCTATATCATACATTGGAAAAATCTTTCCAACAAAATTATTTCTCAGAATGCTTCTAGAAAATATAAAATGTAGTCTCTGGACTCCCTCCTCTAACTAGAGAGAAAGTAAAAAGAGACACTAAGAGTTAAATTAAATGGCATATTCTAGGTTAGTTTATATAAATGTCTGATTCCCCATGGAGTTCTCTAAACCTGAATAACACAAAACTAGAAATATCTAGAAAACCAATGACTTGGCTTTGCTAAGTGTTGCCTTCTCTTACTAAGGCTTTTATTTATTTTTATTTTTTATTTTTTATTTTTTTTTTTGGTGTTGGGGATGGAACCAGGGTCTTGTGCAAGCTTTACCACTGAGCTATACCCCCAACTCCTCCTCAAGCCTCTTTCTTTTTTGGTACCAAGGGTTGAATCTATGGGTGCTAAACCTCTGAGCCACCTTTCCACCCCTTTTTATATTTTATTTAAAGACAGGGCCTTCCTAAGTTGCTGAGGCTGGCTTTGAACTCACAAAGTTCCTGTCTCAGCCTCCCAAGTTGCTGGAATTACAGGATGCTCTACCACACCTGGCCAAGTCTCATTTTTAATAGATATATGAGTAGCCAGTAAAATTATACTCTCACTATACACTAATACGTTTCAGTGTTCAAACCTGATGACATGCTTATTTCTAGTTACATTTTTTGAATAATTTTATTTTTGTTAGGCACTTTTCTCTGTCCCTCTCAGGTTCTCCCCGTTTGGGGCTGATGTGAGGCCAAGCCCTGTCATAGTCAGTAGCAGAATGGAAGTATCTAAGAAGAGGAGGAAGCGGGGACTTAAACTTATTAATGATTCTCTTCCTAGGACGCCATGCCCCTAGGAATGAGAGTTGCAGGAAGACAGTGATAATGGGAAGGGAGGCATTGCCAACAGCCCAACTGCGTTTTTGACCCTTGGCCACAACAGTAGATGGGGAGTGGCAGGTACGTTCAGGGGCATCTCTGTGATTTTAATGCTGAAGGAAGGGAATGTGCTGGGGACAGGTATTATAACCCAAATGTCCAAGGTAGAGAATTTCTTGTATATAATATGTTACTTATTTATTTAATTTATTTCAATTTCTTGTTTGTAATATGTTACTTATTTATTTAACTCATTTCATATATATTACAAATGTTCTGCAGAGTACAAATAGTCTGCAGCATAGAATTATTCTTCTAAGATTTTTCAAGATGTATAACAGTTTATAGTCAAATCATACCCAGAAGAGATCTAAAATAATTTTTAAAGAAAGAAGTAAATTAGACTTGTGAAGTTGGGTAGAAGTTATATGACTTTAATAAAACTTAGGTTTCTTCTTATATATTGTTCCCCATGGTAAAAAGAGCAGCGTTCCTATCTAAGTGGTAGCACTTGTACTATTTGCTTAATTTTAGGATCCTTGATTGCTCTTGGGAACAAGTATACCGCTGTGGCATGAAGTGGAAGGTATAATTTGGAGCCAGACAAGAGAAAAAAGGTTTCTTTGCAAAACAATCTATTCACCTAAATGTAGAAGCATAAAAAAATCAATAATTTTACCAAGTAATCTAAAGCTACATTTCATATGCAAGTTCCATATAGAGTTATAACAAACTTTGCTACATCCCCAGCCCTTTTTTATTTTATTTTGACCCAGGTTTCTCACTTAGTTGCCAGGCCTGGCCTCAAACTTGCAATCCTCCTGCCTCAACCTCCTGAGTAGCTAATATTACAGGTGTGTGCACCATTGTGTCCAGCTCATACCTCTTTAAAAACAAATGCGGTCAGGTGTGGTGATATATACCTGAAATCCTGTGACTTGGAAGGCTGAGGCAGGAGGATCACAAGTTCAAAGCCAGCCTCAACAACTTAGCAAGGCTCTAAGCAACATAGTGAGTCCCTGTGTCAAAATAAAAAGGGCTGGGATGTGGCTGAGTGGTTGAGTACCCCTGGGTTCAATCCCTGGTACCAAAAATAAATAAATAAATGCAATGTGGATAGCAAGCTATAAAATGTACTGCAGTCTTCATTGATATTTGCCTTATCATCCATGATAACTCATTTTGCATTCACTAAAGAATAAGAAGTATAAGGATACATACTTCCTATAATTCATCCCCATGTAGACTTTTGGAATTTGGGAATAATAGGTTTCCTTTTTTCTTAACTTGGTGGACCCTGAAAGGTATATGAGAAGTGCTGTTTGTTGCACCTTGGTCAACACAGGGCTCATTTCCAGCTCTACTTAAGAGACTTGGCAAGATATTTGTTGCTATCTGCATATGATATTGAAGGAAATGAGGAAAATGAGCTTCCTTAGTTATTAGATGGCACCAGTGACCTTGCCTATTATGTCACTATTGAAGAAATAAATTGCATTTCTTCCTCAGCATTTTCATGGTGAATCTCTGAGACACAAGGATATGGTTATGTCAGGAAAAGGCATTTATTTATTTAAGAGATGAAAGCACTTACTTAGAAGAAAACTTTTTACCTGATGGGGGGTGGGGAGATAGGTTAACAAATGATCAAGTCAGTAAAACCTAATGAAAGAAGAAAAAGGAAATAACAAGGAAGTATATAATAAATAGTAGAAACAAAACAATAAGAATAAAAAATGATATATGTTGAAATGCGTTGAATTTCCCTTGCAAAAGATAAACTTTCAGATTGGGCTCAACCACAAAAATTAAGCCATGGATAAGGAACTCAATTCAGAGAAAGTTTTAAAATAAATGATTGAGTAGATATACATCAGGCAAATCCAAAAGAGCAAACAGCAATATTAATATCAAACTGAACACCAAAAGCATTAGATAGAAACAAGAGGACTGAATGTTTAAAGGTACATAGCAGAGATTGGTAGATGCCTGTACCATCTATTTCTCTTCACCCTGGCTAACAAAATCTCAGTTTAATTAAGGACAGCAACGTGTCCAGACTTTTAAAATAATGATTTTCCCACCCCCTTTTATACTAAGTTGTAAGCAGAGGTTAGTGGGTGAAGCCTGATGAAGTTCAATTCTGTGGGGAACTCTTCCTCTTGACCTTCCTCTTTTTCCTCCTTCCTGCCCAGAGTATGTATGTGACAGTGAGAGCTGCAGAAGCCATCTTGCAACTAGGACTTGGAGAGTAAACGCCACATATTAAAGGTGGCAGAATAGAAAGACCATTGCAGTTTAGGTGACCACGAAGCCATTATACCAGTTTTGGTCTCCCTGCCTCCAAACATCTTTTATGCATGAGAAAAATACATCTCTATGTATTGAAGCCACTATTCTTTTTTTAAAAATATTTTTTTTAGTTGTCAATGGACCTTTATTTTATTTATTTATATGCTGTGCTGAGAATCAAACCCAGTGCCTCACACATGCTAGGCAAGTGCTCTGCCACTGAGCCCCAGCCCCAGCCCCCGAAGCCACTATTCTTTGAGTGTCTTTTTTTTTTTATATGAAGGGAGCCCAATTCATTTGGCATAAATAAAAATATGAACAAAAGATTTAACAGTCGTCAGCTATTATGCACTAAAAAACAAAGCACAAAATTTAAAAAAAAATATCAAAAGACAAGTAGCACTTTATGAAATGAAATGACAACCACGGGGATAGATTTTAATATACCCCTTACAGAACTTGATAGAATATGACATTAAAAACAAGCAAGAATACAGATGATTATAATTACATTAATTTAAAGCTTATGATATATATAATATGAGTATATGTATGTGAATAGTAAACAGAATATAAACTAGATATTTATACCTTACAAAAAGAGCATATGCAATCTTTTTATATGGATATGGAATGTTGACAAATTCTATCATGTGTGCTCTGTAGCATGCCAGCAAAGTGACCTTGGGCAAGTTACTTGGCCTTTCTGGGCTTTGTTTCTTTATCTATAGGGTAGGGATGGAAATAGTCCCAAATTTTCTCCTTCCTAATTTTAACCTCACCCAGCCTAGTCCTTTCCAGCCGATGGCCATTTACCTACATAATGCTGCTGGTGTGTAACCAGCTCTGTGAAGAGGGGCCGGGCCATGGGATGGCTGTCACTGCTCCATATTGGAAGGGCCAGCAGCAGACTGGAAGGTCAGCATTTCTCAGACTGGCCTCCACGGAACAGGGAACACAGGCTGTCTACCACGGAATTCAAGAGCACCAAAAGAATGTTAAATGGATGGATTGTTGCTTGCAGGGAAAGAAACAGGCACCATGTTTCCAATTATTCTTCCTTTCAGACAACAACTGGCTGTTTCCGCCGGCTGGCACAGTTGCTGAATGCGGAGCACTATAGAGTAAACCCTGCTGAAGAAGGATGAATGTGGGCAGTGAATTTTTTTGACACAGTCTCAGCTTTATTTCTGCTTATTGCTGGCAAAAGCTAGTATGAAGGACAGTCGAAGACAATCGACAAAAACTTTGTCAATGAGGGTTACAGGACAAGAAGTCTTTATAAGCCCCCCCCCCAAATATTAACGTTTTAAGTTAACAAAGATTTTTGGGGAGAGAAGATAGGGCTCCTAGATTGAGCTGTTGGTCAGAACAAGGAAAACACTGATATAAATCTTCAAGACAACCCACAAAATGTTGAAGCATTTAAAACATTTAAAAATAGGTAAATAGACCTGGGTACAGTGACACTCGCCTGTGGTCCCAGTTACTAGGGAGGTTGAGGCAGGAGGATCACTTGAGCCCAGGAGTTCAAGGCCAGCCTAGACAACCTAGAGAGACCGTGTCTGAAACAACAATAGAATAGGTAAGGAAAGGCGAGAACTTCCAGAAACAAGTACTTTAATTTATGAAAATATGTGCATCTATTAAGAATAATATTAAGTGTGTATTTTAATAAATTATTTATTTCACACAAGCAAATTATAAATATATGGGATAAGTTACAAATTATAAATATTCAATATCTTGATATATACTTTTAATAAAATAAGACATAATAAAAATATCAATTATATTAAAAATTAAGTTTTAGCCCTGAACTTAGAGGGCAAACAGAAATCCATTGAAGACAGTCAGCTCCCCAACTCATTTTAGTTCACAAACCCAGGATAAACTGACAAGTCATCTGGGAATGAATAGGGTGCTTGTTCCTTTGCTTCTGGGGATCTATAACAGCATCATCAGAGTAATGCTTGTGTTTTTGCATACATTTGCATGTTCCATCTCAAAGATGTGGATATACAAACAGGTAAATGGAGGGTGTTTTTCTCTTTTTGGTCCACAGTATTTCCTGTCTAGCTATTCCTAACAATTTGTTTTCATCGTCTTAGAGCCTTTATTTTTCACCAATCTCTACTCCTTTCTCTCTTTTAAACATTTTTGTGTGATTGCAAAACCAGTTCCTGTATTCTGCTTTGAATGACCTTCTCATTAATTTCTGCATTCATAAATATTCTTTCCCAGTCTCTGCTGAAGCTGTTGTCATTTACGGATGTTCCAGATGTAGGAGAACATCCAACTCAGGGAGAAGTTTCTTTTAGCTTCTGTTTCTTTCTCTCTCTCTCTCTCTCTCTCTCTCTCTCTCTCTCTCTCTCTCTCTCTCTCTCTCATATGTATACATATATGAAATGACTACTGTAGTGATAGATTTTAGTATACCCTTTCACAATTTATACAGAGTATCCATTTATCAGGGAGGGAGAGAAGAGAAGGGAGGAGAAACAGAGTAAAGAGAGAGGAGAAAGACAGAGAACAGAACTGCCCAGTCTGAATTATTCTAGAAGCTTGGAGTCTACAGATTCTTAGATTCTTGTTTTCTGCAACCCTTTTGATTAACACAATGTTATCAGGACTATAAGAGCAATTTTAAATTTAACTTGGAAGACAGAGGTAAATATTTGCTGTATTGAATTATAAATTCTTCTCAAAATCAGTGTCGAGAACTACATGAAAATGATTTGAGCCGAGCGTGCTGAGCGTGTGGGGCACACCTATAATCCCAGTGGCTCAAGAGGCTGAGGAAGGAGGATCATCAGTTCAAAACCAGCCTCAGCACTTACTGAAGCCTGTCTCCAAAGTAAAATATTTTAAAAAAAGGGCTGAGGATGTGGCTAAGTGGTTAAGCACCCCTTGGTTCAATCTCTGGTACCAAAGAAAAGAAAGAAAAAGAAAATGATTAGAAAAAAAATATTAAGGGTCATTGTTTATTCTGAAAAATGTCAGGGTACAATGTACATGTTTGAGCACACAAGGTACAGAGTCATCTCGTGTTCCTGCCTTCTCCCAACATGCAGAGGTCTACCTCCTACTGTCCTCACCCTTGTGATAGAAAGAGATGCCACAAAATAAATTTTAAATGATTAAGAAAAGAGACAGGAGGAAAATGAAACTAGGAAACTCTCTTTCCATGTAATTTTGTCCCATTATTTGTTTTCCCATCACCAGACAAGGAAACTCAGCTTTGTCTCTTAAGAGTTCCATCTGCCTCTCTGAAAAAGGAGGGACAGCGTGGGATGTCAGAGTGGGGAACATGGGGTGAAGGATACACTGGGAATTACATCTTACAAGCCTGAAGAAGGAGGAAAGTGAAAACTGACAACCAACTTCAATTGTCAATTTCTTTCTCAAATAGCACTTGGGATTACCAGATCATTTCAGGAGATGCAGACTGCTTTTATAAACCTATTTCACATCATCATTCTGGGACTCTGATGTGTCCCTCCTCCACTTGGTCAATAAAGAAATTCATCTCCTCCAATCACCGGGAAAAGAGTCACAATGCATGACTCAAGGTTCAACCAGCTGTGGGATTTTTCCTCATATTAGGGTTGGTGTCCTCCTAGATGAGCCGGAAGGTCAGCTACTTCCCCACCCCCAGGTAGCCATAGATTTCTGCTGTATGAAGGAGTGTCTGCGTGTCTGTCCAAAATATAATGTGTACACTTGAATAGTACTGTCATTATAAACATAAGTTTAAATAAAATACTGATTTCATCAACTTACCCAAAGAAAGGACTAATTCGCTAAAAGAACCTGTGATAGAATTCTTTGATTTTCATTTTTTTAATCAAAAAATTTTTATTTGACTTGCAGATCTGAATCCATCCTTTCTCATATGCTAGGGATAACATGTTCCCCCATACATTTGAATCATTCAACACAGATGTCAACTATTACATAAAGATTTATAGTGGAATTAATACTATGGATCAAGTATAAGTGGCTGCTCCCCCGTCGCATCTCACAGCATTTTCATTTTTCATTTTCTTGAAGACTCTACCAACAGGCTTATGTCTCTCAGGCCTTTCTTGCTGAAGTTACTGTAGGAGACATTCTCATGGACTTCCATGGAGTCCAAGAAAGGTAGATTTGAATTCATGGATCTCACTTTGCTGGGTCTTCCAAGTGTGCCTGCTTATAAATTAACCTTTGTGTGGCCAGATTAATCAACCCCAAGCCAAGTCATCAAAGGCTCATCTTTGCTTCTGGTCAAAGGTGAAAGACTCACCTCCCCGGGTTCTGTGTTCACAGCTGTCCTCCACCTAACCCCAACCCACTGTCCTATTACATCCCTTTTCTGCAGGTCCCATGCTTCTCACTGATCTCTAAACACACCCTGTACATTGTCACCTGCAGGCATTTTTTCTAGCTGTTCTTCTCACCCGAAACAACCTTCTTCCTTTGGTTCTGTAATCCCAAGCCCTATCCCTTCAGAGTAAGTTCATATTTCCTAGTAATAAAAAAGAATGCATGAATACATTCTCACTGGAGACAGACCTAAACGATATAGAAATTTAAGAAGTGCAGTAAGAACTGAAAGTCCCTAGGAATTCTAGTCCTTCCTTCCCCTCCCTCACCACCCACTAATTGCATCTTCTCCCCACTTTGGTTTGAATGCATTCCCTCTAGAGTTGAACCCCAATTCCCAATGTGTCTGTGTCAGGGGTGGGAATTGTAGGAGGGTTTAGAGGGTTAATGCCCTCCTCTCCCGAGTGAGTGAGTTCTCCTGGGATTGTGCTCATTATTTCAAGAGTTGTCGAAAAGAGCAGGTTTGGACTCTTCTGCTCTCTTCCTGCTCCTACTCTCTTGCCCTTCTGCAGTGTTATGCAGCATCTAAGCCCCTACCAGAAGGTGAGCAAATGTCAGTATAATGCTCTTGGGCTTATCATGAGCTGAATAAACTTTTTTACCTTTATAAATTAATCAGTCTGTGGTATTGTTATTATACCAAAAGAAAACGGACTAAGGCATCCCTCCTTCTTACTTGCTAGGTATCCTTCTCCACACATACAAGTTGGGTGATATTGTATACTCAGTGCTGTGGGTATCTTCCTCTTCTTCAAGTCCTATGATAAACTTCTCTCCACTGCTTCAGCATCTGCTGACTTCCTCCCCATCACCCTGCCTTGGATTTCAAACACTTAGTATCCAGGCACTCTGCTGGCTTCTGATTCATCTCTTTCTGGTGTTGGGCTGTTTAATTTCGTATGTGGGAGTGTCTTACCACTGCAGTAAAATCTTTGAGAGCGAAGATATCTTGATCTTCTGCAGAGTTTAGAATTGTATTGTGTAGAAAATGGGAATTCAACACAAGCAGGTTCCCTGCTTCCTGATCTAAGGTGGAAAAACTCTGCTCGAATGAGAGAAAGGTGATAATGTACTAGGATGAGTCCTTTAGAGTTCTCATGGCCTCTCTGGACAATTTTCTTAATCTGTTGGAGGATTTTTATGAATCAGCCGAGCAACGCAACAGCCTTGTGAGAAGTCAGGGACCCCAGGCAAGACTTTTCTCTTCTGACCTCTCAGACCAAGGACAGCTCCAGCAGTCACACACCCAAGAGGAAACCATCTTACAGCCAGCCAGAGCAGGAAGGAGCCAAGAGGGAAGCACAAAACATCCAAAGGAAACACACACTTTCAGACTTTTTTAAAATCTGAACTCTCACTGAACCAATTCTCCAATGGAACTAATCACTGGCATATAAGAACTGCAGCAATTCAAAAATCCCTTCATTTTTCATTTTCACATAAAAGCTATAGTCTAACTTAACATTCCTTTAAAAAAAATGTTATTCACTCAGCATGACAGAGAAGGCGACACAGCCAATATAACATATCTGGTGTTTTATTCAGTATGGACCCTTGAACAAGTTACTTAACCTATCTATGCCTCAGTTTCTTTGACTATCTATAAAACAAGTATAGCACTTGTGCCTATTTTATCGGATGCTGGACATGAAAATGAAATAACTAAGTTTAGTGTGCCACAAATTCTGGCCCACAGAAAGTTTTCAAACGGCTGGGACAGTCCTGTTGTGGCTGCTCATATCTATGTCAGGAGCTGAAGGCATTTCTAGGTAGGATTTTAGCCAAAGAAGCCATTCAGGAACACTGCTAGGCTGGTGAACATTGGGAGTGATATTTCCTGGGAAATTCAATTCAATTCCTTCTTTCATCCTACAACAGATTTGTTTAGGGTCTTTATTAAACTTTCTATTGCTTGAAATAAATGGCTTATTGCATGGAAAATCTCTTTTTGTTAGAAATTTCCTCTGAAATAGTATTAGTTATAACGTGCACATTCCTTTTGGCATGGTATATGTCTCCTATTAATAGTCTCAATTCTGAAGTCCAACTAACCATTTTTAAAGGCTCCCACTTAATATTTAATAACTAAGGATTTTGTTTTATCAAAATAAGTTGTTGTTTGTCCCAAAGAAATCTGCTAAACCCTTCAAAGGAGGGCATCAATCAAAGCAGATAAAATTAAGTTTTATCTAATAACTAACTGCTTAGAATATTGTAGATGCCCAAAACAGTTAAATACTTTAAATTGTTAATTTTAGAGTCTCGAATAGTTATTAAAGATACCTTGGACATATACCAGGAAAGTTTAAAGCATCTGACTGGTTAACTCAGACATAAAGACACTTAGCATCCATTGATGATGAGTTTTAGGTTGAGTTGTTCAGTTTCTCAATTGTTTAGTCTGCCTGGGCAATGTCTACATAATATACTAACTTTGGCCCTTTCAGTAATTGATACATGTTCCTCAACATAACAGCTAAGGCAATGGAATTTGAGGTCAGAAAGATGAGGATTTATTTATTTTTTAAATATTTTTTTAAGTTGTAGTTGGACACGATACCTGTATTTTATTTATGTATTTTTATGTGGTGCTGAGTATTGAACCCAGGGCCTCGCACATGCTAGGCAAGTGCTCTACCACTGAGCCACACCCCCAGCCCCAAGATGAGGATTTAAATTCCAATTTGGTAACTTCCTTTGTAAGGAAGCAAATGACATAATGTCTCTAAGCATCACTTTCCTCATCTCTAACATGTAGCACTTCTTTCTCTGGCTTGTAAGGATAAAATGAGGTCATATATACAAAGAGTTTACCCTGTGCTTAGTGGGTAGATACTGGAATATTATTATTCTTTTAATAACTTCAGTTTCTCAGTCATGATAATAAAAAGTAAAGATATAATATTTCAGCTGGTGATCAGCAATATGGAGGACAGAAAAATGGGTACCCTAGATGTCTACCCAGGGGTAGCTAAAATAAGAGCCATTAATAAGGTGGTTTAGCCTAAACCCACTAAATGTCATCAAGGTGCACGGGGGCAAGTTGTGTTCTTTTAGCCTTTATTGTTTCATAATTGTGAACTTCATAATCAGAAGAACACAGTCTGACGTGCAGGGAAGGAGAGCCCAGGAAGGAGTCAATTTGAGGGGCACTGAGATGTGGAAGGCTAATAAGTGGCAGGGCCAGTGGTCTATGTGGGTGACCCTTGGTGTTAAAGGCAGAGTCCATCAACCTGGAAGCTCACACAGAGCACTGAGACCCAACAGTGCAGTCTAGAGGGTGAGCTGAGTTGTAGCCACAGTTTCTTTTGAGTGTTTTTAAAAAAAAAAAAAAAAATTTTAAAAATCAAATAACCACGTTACAACAATGATATAATGTAAATACAGAAAATCCAAAAGATTTAGGAAAAATAAGCCATCTGGAATCCCATTAGCCTAGCACATTTGATAGCAGTGTTTGGGTTAATTTCTTCCTCATCTTTTTTAGTATGCATATTTAAAGAAAACTGAAATCAAAATCACAGGGTATACAATTGTGGATCCTGTTCTTTTAAATTATCTCATGAGCATTTTCCTTGTTGCTAACCAACTTCTCATAACTCTCCTTTTAACAAGTGAATAATATATCATTAAGCAAATGAACAGTAATTTACTTAATTTAACTATCTTATATTGTTAGACGTTGAGAATCTTTCCAACTTTTTGGATATTATAAATATTTCACATTTCAGTCGACATTTTCCTGCCCATTTTCTTTTCCAGGCTTTAGATCACCTTCTTAGAACTGACTTTCAGAATTTCCAAAACAAAATGTTCCAGGACATAAACATTTTATGAACTCTTCATACTTACCTGCCAGACTGCCTTCAAATTACTTATCATCCCAGTCCCAGGAAGGGTGTGTGGAATCGACAAACCTCACGGCACCCTTGAAAACACTGGATTGTTTCATTATTAATTTTCTTTTTACAGCTTCAGTTTTCAGGCTGTGATAATAAACCAGTAAACATCTAGTATGTCAGGCGGTGATCGGTGCTACAGAGGAGAGTGGGGGACGTGGGGTGTTTCAGACAGGACGATTCAACCCAGGAAAGGCCTTTTTAAAAAGTTGACATTTGAATGAGAGAGATGAAGGAAATGAGGAGGAAAAGAAGGAGAGCTGTCTGAGGAAGGAGTTTTCAAGCAGAAACAACATGAAGGCCCTAAGGCAGATCCATGCTGGGCCCATATGGCCTGGTAAGAAGATGGGAAGGTGGAAGGAGATGAGGTCAGAAGGAAAGGGGGCAGCAGGGCGGGTGAGGACTTACTGGCCATGAAAGATTCTTTTCCTTCGAGTAAAATGAGAAGGCAGAGAGGTGTTTGAGCAGGAGGAGCTGGGAATTGGCTCTTCTGTGATTGCTTTAGCCAACGTGTTCAGAATAGACTAAACACGCCCAAAACCAAACTCAGCATCTTTCCTATGACCTCCTCCTTTCTTGGCAACTCTATTATCTGACTCAATAATGTTCAGAGCCCGGGTCATGGTCATCTTTTATATCTCAAAATTAATTGTCACCAAGCCCTGTCAACATTGCCTCCAAAAGATCTCCTGCTTCTGCCTTCTCTGTCCAGTCCTGCTGCCTAGACGTGCCCTGACAGTTTTTTGACTGGTCTCCATCCCAGCTCTCTCTTTGCTCCTCCACTCAGGCTACCCTTGCTTTCAGAACTGTCACTCTGGCAAGGCTGATAGTTCACTGGTCTGCTCTTCACCTTTGCTGTCACCCTGCTCTGCACCAGGTTCCAATTCTTCAGAGTGAAATTCAAGCCCTGCCACAATTCCATTCTAATCTCATAGTTAAACCTTATCGCCCCTTAATACTCAGAGGAACTGCCTTCCTGTCTAACAAGTTTCCTGAACCAGCTCTGCACACCTTTGCTCACATGGCCTCTCCGTCCTTGAACCTTCTATCTAAAAGCCCCTTCCTACCAGCTGCACTGGTATACACACCTGGAATCTCAGCGACTCGGGAGGCTGAGGCAGAAGGACTGCAAGTTCAAGGCCAGCCTGGGCAATCTAGTGAGACCCTGCCTCAAAAAAATGAAAAAGAGCTGGGGATGCAGCTCAGCAGTAGAGCACCCCCGGGTTCAATCCCCAGGATGGCCAAAATGAAACAAGACAAACTAACAAAATTCTCCCCTCCCAGCCCCACTGAGAAATTCTACCCACACTCCTAGGACCACCTCAGATACACTCCTAATACCACCATTTCACAAATCCATCTCCAATCTCCCTGGCTGCACTTCTGCTTATTTCCTTCTGTGCTCACATAAATTTGGCATTACTCACACACTGGGCACCATGTAGTACCCCAGTTTGTGAATGTGCTGTCTTCCCTAGTAGGTGATAAGTTCCTTGAACATCTTTATAGCTCCCGCAACACTTATGACAATCCCTTGAACATACTAGGTGTTCAATAAAATGTTGGTGGGACTTAATGTCCCCAAGGCCTTGTTGCTAATTCATTCTTGCATCAGAATTAGAATTCAGGTCATCTTGTTCCCAGCTCCATATACCTTTCCCAACACCATTCTATCTTTCTGGCTTCTTTCTATAGTTCATTGTCATCTCATCTGAACTGCATCTGAAACCGCTAAGTTATTTTAAGGAAGAATGACTAAGCAAAAAAAAAAACAAATGCTGGGATCTATTTTCCATGTAGCTATGTAAGGCAAAGTGAAAATTTAACTAAAAACTTGAATTAAAAGGGGAAAACAAACAATAAAAACACATACCATGTACACCTCTAGAAACTTTTTGGCTTTCTAGATTTTGATTTTTGAGTTGTGTTTATAGTAATCGAGTTGCCAGTTTGTGTGCTGTAAATTTGCAGTCTAGGGGGAAAAAAAGAAAAGAAGCATGTGTGTGTGGTGATTGTTTTCCTTTTCCTTTGCTTAACAGCTCCCAGCAACATTTCTAGTCCCTAAAAAATATGAGAAGGATTTAAACATTTGGGAATGAGGTTCAGTGGCCAAGTACAATTCGCCATTATCCTAGTCCCCCCTTTTCCCGACTTGCAAAAATAGTCAAAGAGCTAATGTGTCCTAAACTGGGTTTCCTCCTTGGAACTTTAAATAAGCAAATTATACTCCTGATACACGCTATACACCAGTATAAGTAAAAATGCAAATAAAATTAAGTCGTAGCATTTAAAAAATAGTAACAGCTAGCATTAACGATGCATTCACGAGACTTTGTGAGCCAGGAACACAGAGGCCCTAAGGAAAGGAAAGACGTGGCAGAGTTAAGACGTGTGTTTGAGAACGCTAAAGGAACAAGAAGGGCTGTCTGCTTCACAGTTTCCCTTCCCACTGCAACTAGAGGAAGGCAGGGCTGCTGTGAGGAATGTTCCATTGACATTTGAATGAGACAGGAGGAAATGAAAGCCTTCTGCTTTGCTAGAGGCAGGGATGAAGCTGGAGCACTCATCCACCCTGCTGTCCTTCCTCTCCCTTGGAGGGTCAGAGCTGCGGCCACCTGAGCGTCCAAGGAAAGCCAAGGTCAGAGAAATGAAAGGAAGGTTCCGGAAGCTTTACCTCTCTTCTGTCCTGGGCAGGTGACCCCACACTGATATAAACAAAGAGTGAGCATTTAAGAAACCTGCCCATAAGCAATTCCTCCCAACTAGCTTTGAATTCTACTTTATGGAATGGCACGGGCCACTCTTCTTGTACTCTGTAATGGAGACAGCTTTTTGCCATAGCTAATGATCATAACTGTTTCTGTGTTACATGGGTTGTATTTCTGGACTGGGGGAGACAGCACAGAGTAATGGGTAAGATTTGAGGCTTGGAGACAAACAGATTTGTGCTGAAGCCACAGCTGTGTGATCACAGGCAATTTACTTAAGCTCTCTAAGCCTCAATTTCCTCACCCATAATGTGGGGATGATAATACCGTCCAGCTGATCAAATTACTGGGAGGAATAATCTAGAACAAGGGCTGCCCAATACAAATATAATGCGAGCCGCAATGTGAAACACATGGGTAATTTAAATTGAGTAGCCCACTAAGAAGAGGCAGAAGAAACAGGTGAAATTAATTTTAGTGTTACATTTTACTCGTGTCCAAATTATCATTTCAACTTGTAGGAAATATTAGTGAGCGACTCTAGGTTCTCTCAGAGTCTCTGAAATCCCACGTGAACTTGACCCACATGGCATCTCCCCACTCAGACCAACCATATTGCCAGCGCTCAAGAAAGAGCCATATGTGCCTCGTGGCTACAGTATGGAGAATGTGAATCTATTGAAAAAGCTGCAAAGTCCTTAGCATGATGCTAGACATCTAGTGAATGCAAAAAAAATATCATCAATATTAGTCTGAGTTCTCCGGAAACGTTTCAACGCTTCTCCAGACTGATCCTGTCTACGATGCTCTTAGGAGCCTTGAAGAGGCTGGTTGCTCAAGCCTGGGTCCTCAGATTATTTTTAGGGGTGACTCCTTAAAGTCGCTCCCCATCTGATGCATGGATCTTTATGGAGAATATACCCAGTAAACTCCAGTGACCAGTACTAACTCGTGAAACCCCAAGAAGGAGGCACTACTAATTTGTCACCTTCTCATATAAATATGACATGAGAAGACATTTGTGAAAGCCGTCACCTGCTCCTATATTTTTCCTTCCTCCACGTAGTAGGGTGTTAAGCAACACACTGTGATTAAAAGTTGATTTGTTGGAGCTAGGGTTGTGGCTCAGTGGTAGAGCGCTTGCCTGGCATGTGTGAAGCACTGGGTTCGATTCTCAGCACCACATATCAATAAATAAAACATAAAGGTCTATTGACAACTAAAAAATCTTAAAAAAAAAAAGTTGTGGTAAAACCAAGCAATTTCACTAGGAACATACTCAAGAGAATCATAAAAGATGTTAACACAAATTCATGTACACAAAGGTTTCTTACAGCATTATTCATAACAGACAAGAAGGGGAAACAACTCACATGTCCACAGGCTGATGAATAGATCAACAAAATGTGGTAGATTCATAGAAGGAGTATTATTCAGCCATAAAAAGGAATGAAGGACTAATAATGCTACAACAGGGATGGATCTTGAAAACAAGTGAAGAAGCCCATCACAAAAGGTCAGGTACTGCATAATTCCACTTATGTGAAAAGCTCAAAAAGGGGAAATCCATGGAGAAGAATATAGATCTGTGGCTGATATAATTGTTAATTGAAATGGTTAACCAGGGGTAGGGGAGAACTGAGAGTAACAGGTGTGGGACTTTCTTTCCACAGTGTTCTGAACCAGAGAGTAGCAATGGTTGCACAACACTGTGAATGTAAAATACCAATGAATTGTTGAAACAAAAAAGTTGATCTGTTGTCCTAAGGAAATCTGGTCACAGGTACAAGTATTGCCAGAGCCCCAGAATAGACATTTGTAGGACTTTAAAAATAGAAGCAATCACTCATGACCGAAATATTGTTTGATATCATCTTTAACTAAAGCATATGTAACAGCAAACCTCCTTCTTCTTTCCATAAATGAAAATTGCTTTAGGGCTGGGGTTGTGGCTCAGTGGTAGAGTGCTTACCTAACATGTGTGAGGCACTGGCTTTGATCCTTAGCACCACTTATGAATAAATTAAAAGTAAAGGTCCATCAACAACTAAAAAATATTTATAAGAAAGAAAATTGCTTTAAAGTTTAGCATTAAGTTTATTGTCCAACCTAAAGGTCGAATGCATGTACAGGTACATAAACAGGTAAGCATGTGGTGTGTCAGGATTTTCTGAGCAAATGCACCTGTCACTCCTGTGTTCAAGACTGTCTGAGGGTCCCACCTCACTCTCAGGTCCAGCCCCACCCCTCTTCAAGCCCCCTGCCCTACTGTGGAGCATGGAGAGCAGTGGTTAGGCCCAGAGCCAGGCAGCCTGTGTTAAAGTCCAGGTCTCCCTACTTGCTAGCTTTGTGACTTTGGATACCTCCCCTAACTCTTCTATGCCTCAGTTTCCCTTTACAATGGAAGACAAGAGTTCCTGGGCTTGTTGTGACGAGCAGAGAGTTAACAGATGTCAGGTGCTCCGAAGAGTGCCTGTTCTGTGAGGCTTTGCGTTTTATAAATGAAAATCAAACCCTGTCCCCACGCCATGTGTAACTTGCCCGCTCTTGTTCTCCTGGGGTCTGGAACACTCCTCTCCCACAGCAGCTCTTTCCCTCTTCTCCTTCTGGACTTTGTTCAGTGTGGCCTCGGTGACTTCTAATGCTGCCCCCACCTTTGCCCATTTCTGTTTATAGCACTCACCGTTTCTAGCATGCTCTATGATCATCTGATCACATGTCTTGTTGGTGGCCATCGACTCCTACTAGATGGCAGGGACCTGACTGTGCTGTTTGTGCTCGATCCCAAGCACCCAGAATAGCAGGATGCAGAAATGGTGGGGACCTCTGGGCCGTGGCACCGAGTGAGATGGATGCACCTTTCACTGAATACCCTGTGCACCATTTTATTCTGTACCATTTGCCTATGTCCTTTCCATAAAGATGAAAAATAAAATACAGGAGATAGAAAGATCCCCGGACCTGAGGGAGAAACTGGTGGCCTCAACTTCAGTGACCACCTGGGGGTTCTGGAAGGAGATACGAGGATGTCACTGCAGGCCACCCTTAGACGTCTAACCTCTTAGTTAAGAGTGGAAGGACACCTCAGAAAAGGCACTCAGAGCCAGGCTCAGAGGCGCATACCTATAATCCCAGGGTCTTGGGAGGCTGAGGCAGGAAGATAACAAGTTCAAAGCCAGCCTCAGCAACTTACTGAGGCCCTAAGCAATTCAGTTGAGACCTGTCTAAATAAAATACAAAAAAGGGCTGGAGATGTGGCTCAGTGGGTAAGTGCCCCTGGGTTCAATCCCCTGTACCAAAGGAAAAAATAAAAAAGAACAAGTCTTTGGGGGGGCTGTGGGCATTGCACAGGCTGGACAAGTGTTCTACCACTGAGCCACATCCCAGCCCCCATAAGAAGTCTTAATAAGACCTTTTATGTTGTGCAATTCGAGTCCTGGGCTTGCGGGTACAATAAGGAACTTTTCCATGGCAAAAGGCCTATTTCCAGGCACAGTAAACATAAGAGACTGTGGAAGGCTGTTTGCTACTTCTACAAACTTGGCTTAATAAGCAGGTGACCATGGGGTCTGGGAGTCCTTGGGCAGTTGGTGTCTGCAATCTGCTAAGAGGGAATTTCCTCATTCCCTCTCAGGCCTCTTGGAATCCTAAGAAAGATCCCAGGATCCCATAAAAGAGCACTGGACTTCAAATGAGCTGTTTTGAAAACTTATCCCACCTACTCTAGGGGAAAATTCAGCTTGAATAGTCTTTTGGGGTCTCCCACCTCTCTTTGAGATCTCCCTTCCTTTCTTGCCTTTAATACCTCTCTGCTCACTCCTGTCAGGAGAAAAAACAACTAATGAGTCACTAGCCCCAAGGGTAATGCAACATCCCTTCCCGGAGCTTTTGCATTAAAAAAGAGGTCAACAGAGAGAAAGAAGTAACAGCGATACTGTTGTTAATGATGATATTAATAATACCAACAAGGATATCAGTGATGGTTGAAGGTATCAGTTATTTATTGAACAGTGTTAGATATTCTGCTAAAAATGGATGCAATTTGCTGGGCATGTTGGTGCAGCCTACAATCCCATTGGTTTGTGAGGCTGAGACAAGAGGATTGTGAATTCAAAGCCAGCCTCAGGAATGGCAAGGTACCAATCAACTCAGTGAGACTCTGTCTCTAAATAAAATACAAAATGGGGCTGGGCATGTGGCTCAGTGGTCAAGTGCCCCAGAGTCATTCCCTGGTACCTAAAAAAAATTTTAAAAATGGATGCAATTTACCTTATTTATTTCTCTAAAATACTATGAATAGATATTATCACACCCATTTTGAAGATAGGGATTGAAAAATCACATAGTGAGCAAGTGACAGATGAGGGCTTAGAAGAACTATCTCTAAGAAATTTTGCACCAAGAAATTTCATCATAGTGTTCAAAGTGGTAGATTTCTTCTTCTCCTTTTCCTTTTCCTTTTGCAGTGCTAGAGATTGAACCCAGGGTCTGGTATATGCCAAGGCAAGTTCTCTACCACTGAAGTTACTCGAACAAATGGGTTTCTAAGGTGTCACTTTGACCTTGTAGGGAAATAACTGATGAGACTCAGTCGATCACCAACCCTCAATGGCAATGCAATTGATAGTAGAGACTTGAAACTTCAAGTGAATCAGTATGTCTATGTCTGCCCAGGTTCAAATCCTGAGTCTGACACTCTGGAGCAACCTGGGGCAAGTCATAGAACCTCCCCGCATTTGCGATTATGAGATAATGTAAATAAAGTGCTTTCAACAGTGCACAGAAATATATACATATATATCATATATATAATATATTATTCAATATATTATTTATACATATATAGCATATATATAATATACTATTCAATATATTATATATACATATAATATATAATATATGGCACCTGAATTATACAAACACATATACATATACTATATATACATACAATGCATTATATAAAATATATGCATTATATGCTATATAATATGTACTTTATAGCATATATAATATGTTACATATTATATATGCTATATATTATATGTATGTGTGTATATTCAGATGCCATATATTTTGATTACTGTAAATCCCTCTTAAATATTAGAAACACCATACTTTATTTCTATCTTCTCAAATATTACTATATTTTATCTGATTTTACAATGTTGTTATTGATCCATTTTCTATAAGGTTTTTTATTAAAAATGAAACATAATTTTGAAGATAGACACCCAAATTCCAGTTCCCTAGCACAGTGGCTACTCCCATTTTTGCACACTGCCTTCAAGATTTGCTCATTCTGAGAAGCTACATGAACAGGGCACTGCGCTCAATCAGATTTGATTTTTTGTCCCAAAGAAGCTGTGTGACTTTAATAAAGTTACATAACTGCCCTTTGCCTTAGTTTTCCAAAGTATAAAATGAAAGAGTTAGACCAGATGAAGTTTAAGAGGTCTCTAGCAGCAGCAGTAGATGATTTTGTCTGTAAGCTACTCTTTTTTTTTTTTTTTTTGGCTTTCATAGGTGATTGGGAATAGTGCTAGGGAATTGTATGTATAAGATATATAAAACAGTGTTTACATAATTAGTTAACTTCCTAAACTATGTCTGGGAAATAAGTTTCACATATAAAGAGTTCTGCAAAGATGAGGTTACAATGAAAATCCTCAGGAATTTCAAAGATACCTACCAAAATTACCAAAACTTTATTATAACAAGTCATATCTTAATACATTTGTAATGTGTACTTGTACAACTAAAGTATAAATTCAAAACATTAATGATAAGTAATACATTAAGTTTAAAGAGGCCATTTCAATCTCTGTTGATATATAATTATTAATTCATAACATAAATATGAGAGTGTTACGTCAATATGGTTTTTCATGTGGCATTTATAATTTTTTTTAAATTCTTTACAAGAAAAACCAAAGAGAGGAAGACAAAGAAATACAGGAGTAGTTCTAGCTTACTTATCAGATTGATGGAAGCATGTTGGCGTAAATGTCCAAAAATTATCTATCACTGTGAGCACAGTGACTCAGTCACTCTCTCCCACCCTGTCACGTGGCATGGAACCTGTTATAACTTTTCTAGAGGCGATTTGACAATCAATTTGACAATCAATCAAGAGCTTCAAAGTGTTCCTACCTGCTGGGCATTTTCATCAC
Organism: Ictidomys tridecemlineatus; assembly: GCF_052094955.1. Classification (NCBI taxonomy): domain Eukaryota; kingdom Metazoa; phylum Chordata; class Mammalia; order Rodentia; family Sciuridae; genus Ictidomys; species Ictidomys tridecemlineatus. The sequence continues at coordinate 208,495,380 of NC_135478.1, read as the reverse complement.
TTACAGAAATTTGTACTTAGGAAATAAGAGATGCACAAAGACTTTGTCGCATCATTAAATCTAAGTGTAAAGAACTGAAAAAAAAAAGAATAGCTAAATATACATGTGAACATATATTTATGATGTGTGTTTATGTATACAAGTGTTAATATTTTTCTAGCCTCAGCCAGATCATAATATAGATACTAGAGGTGCTCACTGCTGCTGGTTTTGTTTCTAGGTCTTTTCAGTGAACAGAGGAGCTGGGAAATATATCTATATATAGACATATATATTGTCAGTTTATATCAATAACTTCTAATTCAAATTCAGGCCTGCAGGGTTGTATCTAACCTCTTCTATTTTACATCTGTATTCCTATTCTCCCAGGTGGATCCTGACTCCCAAGGACACCAAGCATGATATAATAGTCCTTCATATTAGCTTATCTCATGTTTCCCAGAATAGCAATATTGACACTACCATCAACAATATGATTACTAAAAACTTATATTTTGGGGGAGTACTGGGGATTAAACTCAGGGGCACTTGACCACCAAGCCACATCCCCAGACCTATTTTGCATTTTATTTAGAGACAGGGTCTCTCTGAGTTGCTTAGTGCCTTGCTCTTGCTGAGGCTAGCTTTGAACTTGGGATCCTCCTACCTCAGCCTCCTGAGCTGCTGGGATTACAGGTGTAATCCCACCTGTGCCCATGCCTGGCTCATAACTACTAAAAACTCTTTTAAAATGTTTTTGCCTTTTCTTTAGCATATATCCATATAAGTATTTATAGCCAAATTAGGCAGAGTTTTTTGTTTTGTTTTGTTTTGTTTGAGACAAGATTTTACCATGTTTCCCAGGCTGGTCTTAAACTCCCAGGCTGAAGCAATTTTCTTTCCTCAGTCTCCCAAATAGCTGGGACAGGGACATGCTGTGTGTGTGGCTTAAATTAGTATGTTTTGAAGTCACTTTACATAGTTCCCTGTAGGCCACCAATAAGATACACAAGGTCTTTTTAAAAACATTTAGGAACTGCATTTTTAAAATAAATATTTTCATAATTATGTAAAATATTTACATGATTTCAAAGTCAAATCTACAAAGTAAGGTAAATTCAAAGCTGTCCAGTTTTGGTCCCTATTCCCTCCAATTTATTCCCTTCTTCTCTATAAGTAACTATGATTTTTGTGATGTTTATCCTTCCATTGTGTTTTTAATATAAGCAAATATGTATACATATATGCATGTATATGTTTGTGTGTATATTTTATATATATACACACACACACACATGTTCATTCTTACATATGTGGTAGTATCCTTTACTTGCTTTTCTCTCCTCATATTTTTTTCTTTGTTTGTTTGAGACAGGTCTCACTATGTTGCCCAGGCTGGTCTGGAACTCCTGGGCTCACGTGATCCTCTTGCCTCAGCCTCCTGAATAGCTGGGATGACAGGAGTGTGCCATTCTGCCCAGCACTCCCCTGATTCTTTGCTTATAATACATCCTGGAGATCAGTCTATAATACCTATATTTAAAGATTCCCAATATCTTTTTTTTTTTTTCCCAGTACTGGGGATTCAACCAAAGAGTGCTTTGCCACTGAGCCACATTTCCAGCCCTTTTTATTTTGAGGCAAGTTCTCATTAAGTTAAGGAAGGTCTTGCTAAATTGTTGAGGCTGACCTTGAACTTGTAATCTTCCTGCCTTGGCCTCCCAATTCCATTTTATAGCTGCAGAGAACCCCATTGTGTGGAGTATTATAGCTTATTCAACCAATTAATGGACATTTGCTTCATTTCTAGTCTTATTATAGAAGGTCCTTTCTGCCCTATGGCTTTTGGACACACACACCACACCCCCCCACACACACACATACACTGAAGTTTTGAATACAAACATATTTTTACTATGTGGAAATATACAAGGGGAGCCGAGGTCATCTTATACCAATAGCAGGGCAGCTATCAAAGACAACCTGGAGCTATGTCAGAAGATGTCAGGAGACAGTCTGAAATGCTATCACAGACCAAATAGGGATCATTTGAGCAATAAGTAGAAGAAATGAGCACAAGACCCTGGGTACAATCCACAGTACCATAACAAACAAACAACAACAACAACAAAACTAGAAGAAAAAAAATCAGACATACTGTAATACATTAAGTCTGTTTCAAGGAATGAGTTCTAATGATAATTGAGAAACAGAAACAAAAAACAAAAGCTTTTTAAAACAACCAAACAACAGAAACACGATTGACACATGCCAAAATATCAACTCAAGGAATAATAAGATTCAAATACTACCTTTTTCCAATCCTTAATGAACTAGTGGACCTAGGTAACATCACAAATGAAGAGCTCATTAGACATCACACACATCCTAATGACAAAACACCACAACCTGTGAAGCAAATAAGCAAAAAAAAAAAAAAAAAAAAAAAACTGAATCTGGTAAAAGCTGTAGATGGTTACAGGAAATACAAAAGATGGAGAAACATGAAACATGTTAACTATACCATGAGGATGTAGGCAGGAAAATCCAGCTATGGGAAACTACAGGAGAAACAGCCAGGTTTGGTTTCTTCTCTTGTCTTTCTCCTTCTTCCCCTCTCTTCCCATCCCCATCCTCTTCTCTCCACTCCCCGCCTCTCTTGCATATTAGGCTGGGAATGTGGCTCAGTGGTAGAGTGCTTGTCTAGCATGCTTAAGGCCCTGAGTTGATCCCCAACACAGGGGGAAAAAAATGAACGAGAAAGACAGAGGGTAAGACAGACTGAGATAGATAGGCCAGACAGATAATATCAACCAATCTCAATGTGTAAATATATTTGAGTCTTGCTTCAAGCTTCAAACAAGGAAGCTGCAGGCTACACTTGGTGGCCTGCTCACCTGTAATCTTGGTAACTCAGGAGGCTGAAACAGGAGTATTTCAAATTTGAAGCCAGTCTGGGCAATTTAGTGAGGCCCTAAGCAATTCAGTTGAGACTCTGTCTCAAAATAAAAAAGGGCCAGGGATATAGCTCAGTGGTAAAGTGCCCCTGGGTTCAATCCCCAGTACCCAAAACTTCAAAACAACAAAATAAGCAAGCTATAAAAACATTAGGAAATTAATGAGACAATTTTTGAACACTGAATATTTCATACTTTTAAATAATTCATTAATTTAGATGTGAAAATGGTGAATTTTTTAAAAGTTCTTATCTTTTAAAGATCCAGATTGAAATATTTATGGATGAAATGATACAATATCAGGAGTTTACTTCAAAATAAGATGGCACGGTGGTGCAAGCCTGCAATCCCAGCTATTTGGGAGGCTAAGGCAGGAGTATCACAAGCTTGAGGCCAGCTTGGGCAATTTAGCAGGGCCTTGTCTCAAAATAAAATGGTAAAGAGGACTGGGGATGTAGCTCAGTAGCATAGCACTTGCTTAGTATACTCAAAGCCTTGGGTTGGATCCCCAGCACTACAAAGAAAAAATAAGAACAAGAGAGTAGAAGGGGTTCTTGATTGGCAAGCGTAGGATGATAGGCACATGGGGTTCATTATGCTGTCAACTTTGGTTTATGTTTTAAAATTTCTATAATAAAATTTAATATGCGTTTCATATAGTCAGTATTTTGAGGCTTGCGCATTAGGCACATGCCAGTGCACAGACACTGCATAAATACCATTATAAGGAAATGCTACAAAGTTTTCAAGGTGATTATCTCTGTATGATAAAATTTTGAGTGATTTGGTGATTTTTATTTTCTTTATTTTGCTGTACTGTATATTCTACATATATATTTTACATTGCACATGTATTCCTTTTTATTTTCTGAGGCCGGGGACTGAACTCAGGACCTCATGCATGTTAAGTACACGCTGTACCACCGAGCTACACCCTCAGCCCCCACATGCATTCTTCATGATCAGGAAAAAAGTTATTTGAAAAGAGAAATATTTTGTTTAACAATATCACTTTTACAATTCAACTATAATTCAACTCTGACGCCATGAATAAAATAACTTCATACTTTATAAATATAATTAGGCAAGGCCACTCATTTAGTATTAATTATATTTAGTTTTGAGTGGGTACAGGTAATAGTTTATGAAAATCTATCCCTAACATCAAGTTTGTGGCTTGGAAATTCTGTCTTTTGGCGTAACGGAATCATCTTGAATTTATGGCTTGGAAGTAAATGGTTATTTTTTTTCCCTTCCTTTTTACGTAACATAGAAACAACTGATCCAGTTTGGCGCAAACTTTCTCCTCGAAAATCACCTTTGTGCTGAAATATGGCACCTCCGATTTCAGTCAAATAACCTGCAGATGAGCAAAGGTTTCCTAACAAAATTTCTCTGTAATTTTGCTACAGTGTTAGTTCCTGACAACGTGGGAGAGTCCTTTTTTCAGGGTTCTTTTCCCTATTTTCTGATATGCAGTGAGAACAAACACTTATCAAATTGAATTGCTTCTTTTGTATCACTAAAATTAATGTAGGCCAGGACAGGTGCAATGAAAGAAAGATAATTAATGGGTATTTTTAGTATATTAAAAACTAATATGAAGTATGACATGGTTAGTCATTCAATTAATCTTTTAAAATCAATCCTTTCAGATCAATAAAACTTTTAATAACCAAATAAACTTAAAATAACTGCATATTTTATAATTGCATATATAATTATAAAATCATCCCGATGCTTTATAATCTCTCCATCACTATTAAATAGAGAAATGTTACTTATCTAATTCTCATTCTTCCTTTTATTCACCTAATTTTCTCCTATATAAACTGTTGTGAAATGTTCTGAAATATTAATGGATCATCATTGAAGTACCTTTTTGTTCTGAATGTAGACTTCAAAGAAAGTAGGTAGATGTAGTTATTCTTTTGGAAGTGAAACTTTCTAATTAAAAAGTTGCTAGAGGAAGATAATGTCATTTTTTTCTTTTGAGTTTCCATGGATTATTATATGCTTCACATAAATTCAGTCTACACTTGCAACTATTTTCCGGGCTTTGTGCTAAGTTTTTTTTTATTGTTATTATTTTGTAGTTGTAGATGGACAGTGTGCCTTTATTTTGTTTGTTTATTTTTTTAATATGGTGCTAATGATTGAACCCAGTGCCTCCCACATGCTAGACAAGTGCTTTGCCACTGAGTTACAGCCCCAGCCCTGTGCTAATTATTTTTATATATAATCCCAATCATTTAGTACAATAACCTTGTGAGATAGTTATTTTTGAAAGAGTTTCAATTGCTTGTTCAAGGTCACATAGTAATTAAGCTATTCCAAGTCTTGTGTTATCCACTTTTACATTATGAATAATGACAACTGAGAACATTTGTAACAGTCCTCCGTGTCTAGGACCCAGCCTGGTATTGGAGAGTAGGTCAAACTGGCTCAAGGTTGATATCCATCTATTTTGGTTGTGAAAACAAGGTACCCTGCTCCCCCCCACATCCTGGGAAATGTACAGGAGGTAAAGATGACTCAATAGCGGAGCAAAAATGTTGCTAGCTGAGGTGGAACATGCTCTCATGCAAAATCAAAGTCAAGGGTCCGGGAGGAGGGAGAGGGCAATCTGTTCTCCACAAGGGCAAAGCAGAGCTAGCCTTCTGCTTTGATCTTGTAGCAAACTTAAGAAAGTTCAGACATCTTGAAATCTAGGCATAGACAATGTTTTGATTTAACGATGAATGAGCTAAAGGTCAACCTGAGAAAATTGATTCTTGTCATATTTCCAACACGGGTCACTTGTTTCATCCCCATGGACTCAAAGTTTGGAATCAAAACCCTCACTTTTAGTAAATTATATGTTGAAAATACCGAGAGTTCTAATTAGAGGTACATCCCAAATGCTAGCAGAGCCCCCTCTATTCATTTGCTCTTAGCTTTATGAGAAACTGTGATGTGGTTTTTTCAAAGTAATTTACCTTCAGGTTTAAAGAATGGAATATATGAGGAAAGAATTTTCCAAGTTTTATTGATTCAATAATGAATTGAAAAAAAAATGTTTATAAGATTACAGCTACTTGGTAACTCAAAAATAATTGATCTAAGAAACTTGAAATTTCATATGCTAAATGCTACATCCAGTGGTAAAATTCAATGTTCTAGCTACTGTTATTACAGAATCATCCTGATGAGCATCCACGGGGGAGCCTCACATCAACTGTTCCTATAAGGCCACAACGATTATTACCAGGAACATTTTATCCATGGAGACATAAAGATGGGCTATGAGATAGACACCTTGGAAATAGACTTGAACTAAGGGATATTAGGAATCAATTGGAACTACAAAAATAAAATATGTCAAAACTCACTCTCCTGCCACTGGTGGAACAAATGTTTCCAGGGACCTACAGCCAAGAAAATAGAAATCCATAAACACAAAGGCTAAGATAATCAGCCGAATCTACCAAGTTTCCATAAATGACAAAACAAAACGCTAAAAACCAAACAAACCAAAAAAACCCCACCTACTTTGAAGGAAAGAATGCCGAAGAGCTTTGACCTTTTCTGCCTGCCGCCTACCACAGAAATCCCGGCCTGCAGCTGATTTTAAAATTACCACATCTCCAAAAAATTATGGGAGATGGGTATCTTAAAAACACAATAGCTTTGATCTCATAGGTCAAATCCACATTGGCCTAAGTGGTAATTATTGAGGAAGGGGTAATCTACTTCATTCATTTTAGTAACCAGTTCTTTCTCAGTTAGATTTGCCACAGAGCCAGCCCAACTTAATTAAGAAAGCACAATAATATCGGATTGAACTATTTTTTTCAACCCAAGAATTTTTATTATAGAGAGAACGCTTGGACAATTTAAGCAATTATATGCTTTATTTCTCCTTAGCTGTATCTCCATTCTTGCTAATTTACAAGGTTTTGAATTCAACTTGCTTTATTCTTAATATTTTACATCTCGTCTTCTTCCTTTTATAAAAATTTAAACTACATTTCAGAAGGCTGCAGGGTAAGTGTTGGTGGCTAGTTTCTATGAGTAACAAGTCATATCCCCCGAGAACCCAGAGCACTGTCCTGGGGAACAGCAGGCCAAATTCTAAATGCCATGAAAAACCCTGCAGACCTAACACAGAAAGTCTAAAGCTTGAGCCATGCTACTGATCAGTTGTTGGGTCAATGTACCTTCTAGATTTCACCATATGGCTCCTGAAATACCAGGAGAGCACAACCTACATTACCACCGTGTGTGTGTTAGGAAGGGGTTACTGGGGATTGAAGCCAGAGCCTCCTGCATGCTCTTCAAGCACTCTTGCCACTGAACCAGAGCCCCAGCCTACCACTTCTTCTCATTTAGATGCAACAGCTGCTAAAGAGCCAGGTACTGTGAAAGAAAACTGAACTTGCAGTCAAGAGTCCAAATGTGTGGCTCCAGCTCTTCAGGGAACCAAAGTGTTTTAGAGCCATGGGCTAGGGTGTGCCCGCTGAAGCAGGCTATGCAAGTGCCAATCTGACTTACCCACTTTCTAGCTATGTGACTCTAGGCAAGGTTTTTAAATCTTGTGCTTCAATATTCTCATTCATAAGCCAGCAATGATGTCAATAACTACCATACCGAGTTTTTGTGAGGCTTCAAGATTCTAAAAGGGCTTAGCACAGAGCCTCAGCCCAGAGTAACTATTAGTACCAGCTGCATGACCTTGGGGATCACATTGACCCTCTCTGGGACTCTATCTCATCTTCTACTCTAGAAGGGATCACTGTCTCGTGTGGTCTTCAGGAAGACAGAATTAATTCAAACAAGATAACATATATAAAAGTTAGTTTTAGGGGCTGGGGTTGTGGCTCAGCGGTAGAGCGTTCGCCTAGCATAAATGAGGCACTGGGTTTGATCCTCAGTACCATATAAAAATAAATAATAAAATAAAGGTATTGTGTACAACTACAACTAAAAAAAATTTAAATAAGTTATTTTTAAAACATAATCAAATTTTAGACATCTTGTTCAACCAAGAAGAATCAGTTCCTTTCTTTTGTTCTGTTTCCATGATACTTAAAACATATGCATGTGTGCACACATACACACAATAGTGATCTGTTTACCTGTCCACTCCACTCCCCAACCAACAGTGTATCTGAGTCACCTCTGCATCCTCAGCACCAGATAGTTACTCAATTAATTTTTATTCAAATGAGCCTTGTCCAAACAACTGAGCAGGAATTCTTGAGGCCTTTTGCTGGATGGATTGTCACTTTTGCTTGGTGTCTTCAGTGGATCACACAGGAAGTGCTTGTTTTTCTCCAGTTAGAACGTACTGAGATTCTGCCAATTTTATGTGTTTGCATTTGTTTATTCTTTTCACTGAATATTATTGAGCACCTGCTGACTGCAAGGTCCAAAGCTGAGCTCCGTCCAGTGTGCCAAGAGTGGCAAATGCCCAGATGAATTTAGTCCCTACATACTACATGTAGAAGGAAACTACTTGTTGTAGAATCACCTACTCTTTGAAATAATAAACTCCTTGGTTTGATGACTATATTGGATTGGATTACAGGAAAGAATGGGTTCCTGGAAGTAAAGGTCTTTATAGAATAATAATCAAGGTAAGGAATCTGACTGCCTGAGTTCAAATCCTGGATCTGGTTTGCAACAAGATGTAAGAACTTGAGAAAAATTCCTCTATGCCTCATTTTTCTCATCTGTAAAATGGAGCTAATAGGATTGGTAAGTTAGAAAGAAAACTCCTGGGAATCTTTTACAATGGTACTTGCCACATAAACAACACACAATGTGTGCTCTCTGTGATGATTAACCCCACTCTCCCGGCTCCCTCACCCCACTGTTTGAATTTCCATTGCAAATTTCCATTGCAAATGGGGCCTGGCTACCCCACCAGGGTCAGGAATTTACTACATCCTATGCTTGTCCATTTGGTTGCTAAGCAAATTGAGTTGCTGCTAAGTTTCAGGGAATTGAGCTATGCATTCTTATATCTTCCACTCATCGGTCTTCCATCCATCATTTGGGATTACCTAGAAGAAATAGAATCTGTCCAATGTGGAATGGTCCCTGGAACTTCAGAAGGCAGCTATGAACTGCCAGTTCTCACCTTCCTCTCACATGCCCACACATAGCCTTAGCTCCTCTTGCTATTTCTGATTAACACTGTTTACCAGATTCTTTATAATACTTTTTACTCTTCTTGAATAATCTCCTGATTTTCAACATCTGAATGTCTGAAGTCCAGCATTCATTAAATAGAGCAAATGTGGTCTGATCACCAGAGAGTATTAGAGAACTAGTTCCCTTTTGAACACCATATTTCTATTAACACAAAAGATTGATTTTTTTTTTTTGAAGCAACATCACACCAGGTTGACTCATCATCCACTCACAATCAACAGGGGACTAAATCTTTGTGACATGTGCAGTTATAAGCTATCCCGCCCCCACTCTATACTTGTATAATTGAATTTTGGGATCGTTGAGCACTTTATATTTGTACCCATTAGCTTTAGATTGTTAGATATGAGTCATTATTACATTTGTCAGGAGCTAGGGGGAGGAAATCCTGACTGTTGTGTGTCATCTGTAACTTTGTTCAGTATGCCCATCAATGTCACCAGCTTAGTCATCAATAAAAGTGTTAGGGGGCACATGGTTGCAAGCCAAACCTGTACTGGATCTAGAAACCTGGGTATGCATCTGCCTCTTAAAAACAAGACACTTTTAGGGGCTAGGGTTGTGGCTTAGCGGTAGAACACTCACCTTGCACGTGTGAAGCCCTGGGTTTGATCCTCAGTACCACATATAAATAAATAAATGAAATAAAGGTATTTTGTCCAACTACAACCAGAATATATATATATATTTTAAAGACCTTTATAAAAGACATCATTTAGGTATGGTGGTTCACAGCTGTATTTCTAGCTACATGGAAGAACATTTTACATGGGAGGCTGAGGAGGGAGGACCGCAAGGTTGGGACCAGCCTGGGCACTAGTGAGATACCATCTCAAAAAAAAAAATCATTCATTCAATCATCAAATATTTATTGAGTGCCTTCCATGAACTATTCCAAGTGCCGTACAAAACAAAATCTCTGCCCTCCTGGGGCTTCTGTTCTAGAAGGGGAAATAGACAATGAAAAATAAGAAGATATGTAAGTTGCATTCAATTTTATGAAAAATGAAAGCAAATAAAAGACTAGAGAAGTTGGACAAAGGGATGGAGGTGGGGACTGTCTACAGGCTGTATGGCTAAAGCAAAATGCGCAGGTCCTGCATTCCCGGTATGTATCTGACCCAAAAGTTCTTCCCAAGTGGGCAGCAAGTCTTTCTTGATTTCTCAACACCCCCTTTCTCTATATGGAATTATATTAGAACAAAAATCAATAGAGCAATGATGAAGAATTTAATTAGTCATGAAACAAAAAAAGAAAATTTGAAAGGACTTCACATTTCTCTGTCCACATAGGATATTCAAATATCTTAAGGACAAGTGGAGTTGCCAGGAAGTCAGTCACATCTCCTAATGAAGACTCCTGAGACTACAGGCACAGTACATGGTTGAAAGCAAAACAATAGAGGAAAAAGCTGAAAAGTACTGCTTACCTTATTCCAATCCCCATGTTCTCAAGAATGGAGTGAATTCCAAGTCCAATAGCCTGCGAAGAATCTGGAGGATGGGGTACTTAGGTGACCCCAAAGCTCGGCTCAGAGAGTCTGCACATTGAATTCTGGAAAAGAAGTCCATAGTGACAGATTGGAAATCTGCCTCTATCAACTGCTCTCTGCTCATGATTTTAATGTTGATTATTCTTCTAAAATATGTGTGTGTGTGTGTGTGTGTGTGTGTGTGTGTGTGTGTGTGTGTACTGGGGACTGAATCCAGAGGTGCTTGACCACTGAGCCACATCTCCAGCCCTTTTTATTTTTTGATTTTGAGACAAGGTCTCACTAACTTGCTTAGTGCCTTGCTAAGTTGCTGAGGCTGTCCTCACCCTTGTGATCCTCCTGCCTCAGTCTCCAAGTCTCTGGGATTACAGGTATGCCCAGTTCTTCTAAATATTTCCAATCTTTACATCCCTCTGTTATTAAGGGACTTGATAAATTTTTGTTTATTAAAATTCTAGTTGTGCCCTTTGGTTGGAAATTCATCTTATACCTCACAATGATACCTTTGGTATTTACATTCAGTCATCTATTTTGTACCATATACTTTGTTGGTGCTGGGAATAGGATAAAATATGGTCATTGCTTCCAGGAAGCTCACAATAGAGAGGGAGGTAGAAACAGGAAAGCCAGCTCTAAGGAAGCAGTGTGTTGAACAGAGAAAAGGATGGGAAGTGGGAAGTCAGTGACTTCTAAGCAGAAAGAGTTAATCCTAAGGAGGTGGCATGTCCGTTTCAGGTAGAGGCACAGCACACGCTGTGGAAATAACAGAACGGAACGTGAAGGCCAGATACCAGCCCTGAATGCACTTCCATGCAGGTGAGGCAGAGAGAATCAGGCAAAGTGGTCAGGGATGAGACTGGAGAGGTAAAAAGGACTGCATTATGCAGAAATGTGCAAGCCATGTTATCGAGGAGGTACCCTGCACGGGAATGGTGATTGATGACACGTTGACATTTCAAAGAGGGAGAAGTTGAGACTGCAGATCGGATTTTGGGCTTGGGCAATGAGGTGGATAGTGATGTCTCTCATAAGACAGTGGAAAACATGAAAACGACATGGACAGTAGGTGGGGGAGCAGGTGACCCATTCAGCCCTGGATGGGTTCCTTTCTGATGCCTGGTGAGCAGTCAGAGCAGCAGAGGGCGGTTGGTCCAGAAGTCAGAAGACACAGGTTTAGAAATCATAGCATGACCCTAGAATCCACAGTGAAGCTCACAGTGTGGGCAGAGGAAGGTCCCTGAGAAGCAGACCAGAAGGTGCAGCCAGAGAGACAGGAGCGACAGGAAGCAGAGCTTATCTCAGAGGATGAGGGGAAGCACATTTCACGTACACGAGGGTGGGGGCAATAAAGGCAGATGCTGTCAAGAGATCAAGTAAGAAAGACTGAGAAGCCCCCACAGGTGCACCAAGGAAATATCTGACCATTTTGGTAAGGAGCTGGGCTGGTGGGGACAGAAGTCAGGTCACAGTGAATTGAGGAGACCACGGAACCAATGAATTCAGACAATATGTCAAAAGTTTGCCTTCAAAGTGGAAGAAGACATGATCCCTAGACCTTCTTCCCAAGGGAAGGAAATTGAGTCCTGAGGGAGGCCCATTTTCAAGGATTTTTATTTACACTAGCTCAGCTGACCACTGTTGGCAATGCTCTGGGCAGACATGGTCCAACCAGCAGCCCCAGACTAGGCCAGAACTGTAAGGTAAGCCATTTATTTATAATTTTATGTTCTCCTTGTAGGTGTTCCTGGGCCAAGGCCTGCTGAGATGCAAGAAGGTACGCTGACCTCTCTGAGCAATCCACCAACGACATGACCTACAGAGGGACACATCTGGTCAGACACGGTTCTCACAGTCATTATCTCTCACCTATTGTCATGGCTCATGTAATGGGAGCAGCCAGGGGAGGGGAGAGGAGTCTGGTCACCTTGGAGTCAGGAACAGGCAGCTGGCCCCACAGCTGGCCAGGCAGCTATGCAAGCAGGGAGTCTCTCTGAGAGCAAAATCCAGAAGCCAAAATAAGTGGGTCAGGTGGAAAACAGATGACCAGAACGGCAAGCCATGCTGAAGGTTGGTCCCAGGGAGTGAAGGTGAGCCAGGACATAATGGATGGATGCTAGAGGGGCTTTGGATGCTGCAGGAGTCCAGGGGGCCGTGCAAGAACAGGGACCAAAGAACCAGAAAGGAAGTAAAGCTCAGAGGCCCGATGCGATTACGCTGTCCACATGTCCACATCTCCACTCTGCATGCTTCTGAGGCCCTGCTTTAGTTCTCAGGCCTTCATGATACGAAGTTTCTGACATTCACAACAGTCCCCCAACTTTAATCCCCTCTCCTACCATCATGACCCTGTATTCTGAGGAGACAGCAAAGCTCTGGCCCAGGAGCTGCTAAGGGAGTGCTCACAGGCATTGGTGGTCACCAACCTAAAAAGGTCATAGGAATGGCTCTCCTTGAGGCGGAAACAGGCCTGACCGTTGATTTAGTCCCTGAGTGAATAAGAAAACTACCTAGTGACTTGAAAAGTGGAAACATGATTTCTAAATTATGATCCTTCCAGGACATCTAGGTGCTCTAAAGTGCACACTGTGAGGAAACCGAAAGGCTTAACGGTCTTCAGTTTGTGATTAGAGCACAGAAAAGAGAGAGAACACTAGCAAACAGCACGGATTAGCCCAATATTTTTGGTTAGTGTGCAGAAGGCCAACCGAGCTTTCAGCTGAAGACTTTTTTTTGTTTTGTTTTTCCATTTCCCTAAAGTCAATAATCATTTACCTGCTAGATATTGCTTAAAGCAGAATTTTCATCTAATTCTCATTTGAGGGGACTGAAAAGGAAAAACTAAATAATAATACCTCATTTGTGTATAATGCTTGTCTTTCACAGAAGACACCCTACCCACTTAGGACTATCTAATTTAGAGTAACAACGCTTTTATAATGTAAATACTAGTAAGGGCTATTATCATTTTATAAATGAGGCATGAAAGAAATCCAGGGAGGTGGGAATGAAATGACTGGTTCAATGTAACTTCCATTTAAGAGGTGTCATTGCTGGTTTATTTTTCACTTTTTATTAACAATGAAGCCACATTTTGGAGAAACATGTTTATTAAAGGTGTATCTCGCCCTTACATTTGAAAATGAAAAATCTCTTAGGGAGAAATAACAAGGACCAACATAGTCACGTGCTCCTCAGATCCAGCTGCCCTCAGGAATCTAGAGCTAACCAATCAACTCCCGGCCAACTCTGCTCATGCTCAGCAGGGCTCTCAGCACCACACACACCACAAGCCACTCTGGTGTCATCCCCTCTCGGTGGGAGTTATGTCATAATGGTCTTGTTGCCTTGACCTGGGAAGCGCCATTACCTATACAAATTTAGCACATGCGTAAAAGCACTGATACTCTTGTTCTTTCATGAGCTTCAGGTCAGAGAGTTTTTCTGATCTTTTAATGTATTTATTCATGTTTTCATTCCCTCACACTCTCAAGCATTCATGCATTCATTTGACAAACTTCTTGTGCCCAAAATGTATTATTTTAGATATCAAGCACTATTCTAGATGTTAAGGATAAAAACAAAATCAAAGACTTTAAGAAACGCACAGCCTAGTAAAGAGCCAGATGAAACAATTGCTGTTCATTGTGGAAGGTGAGGAGATAGAGATAAGCACAAGAATAGTTTGGGGAGCACTGAGAGAAAATCTGGCTTGATCTATATGGGGTGCCCACAGGCTTTGGGAGTCACCAACCTAAAAAGGTCAAAGGGATGGCTCTTCCTGGGGAGGAAACAGGCCTGACCCTTGATTTAGTCCCTGAGTGAATAAGAAAAGGGAAGGCCTTGGACAGAGGTGGTCTCAGAGCCAAGCACTCCTGGGAGAGGACCTGTGCATTCCGGGTATGGGGGACAGCATGTGCAATGACGTGAATAAGATCACTCTATGCATCTGGAGAACTGCAGAAGGTTGTATGATGGCGGGTGCTTTAGGTATTCTATGACTGGTCCTGTTTGCCATCTCAGGCCTTGAGATCCTCGTAAATGACTCTATAAAGGGAAATGTCTTGTCTGCAGTAGTGTAAGTAAAAACACTTTCTATGTGGATCTGTACTCACTATTTAAGGATTATCACAGACGGAAAAGCACACAGTCAAGGTTTCTCTAGTCTCCCCAAGATTTGTATTATCCATATTTCATTACTATTATCCTCCAGGGACTAATAGAAACAGCGGACTTTTTCATCAAATCTAGGTGGTCTCTTAGCCCATTTCCATTATATTTTACTATAAAAATTTTGTATGTAGAAATACTTCAAAATACAAGTGGGTATTGAAAGGAAAGTGACCACAACACTCGGAGCAACCAAAAGATCTTTATTGCAGCAGTGCAACAAAGAGAAAAGAAAGAAGGAAAAAGAGAGAGAGAGAGACAAAGAAGAGAAGAGGAGAGATGAAGAGGGAGAGAGCAAGAGCAAGACAGACAGAGAGTGCGCGCAAGAAAGATAAAGAGAGAGAGAGAGAGAGAGAGAGAGAGAGAGCGCAAGAGAGGGGAGGTCTGGCAGGAGGGAGTTTTTATAGCCCAAATCTAATGGGGCCTCTGGGTCTGCAAGCTGCCTTGTTGGCCCAAGGGGTGTTAAGTGTTCAGCCTTGAGCAGGGTTGAATGTTCAGACTTGAGGCAACAGGTGATAAAGGACCAGACAGAGTGGGGTTTGAGTGTGTGGGCTATCTTGCAGCCAACATCTGTTCTGCCTGCCCTGCAGACAACACAGTTCAGCCTGCTCTGCACCCAACAGGTATGGTGGTTTCACATGTGTAATTCCAGTGATTTTTGGAGGGGAGGCAGTACTAGGGGTTGAACCCCAGGACTTGTGCACGCTAAGCAAGCACTCTACCAACTGAGATGTATCCCCAGCCATCCCAGTGATTTGGGAATTTGGGTAGGAGGATTGCAGGTTCCAGACTAGCCTGGGCAATTTATGAGACCCTGTCTTAAAATAATACTCAGTGGTAAAGTGCCCCTGGGTTTAAACTCTAATTCCTGAACAAACAAACACCCCGAAGCATTTTCAAATGCATGGTTGGATGGGGCAGGTTTTTCCTCTTAACCTCTTTCAGACTGTTCAGATTGGAGCTGCCCAGCCTCCAAAAGGACAGAACCAGCCTTATAAATTTCTTATTGGCAACACCAGGAGGAGGTAGTTGGAAATGGCCTCTGAAAATTCTACACCAAGTCCCTGTAGTGACAGCTCTTTCCTGGGACTCCATCTTCCCCTCTGAGAAGGCTGGCATGGAGGCCTGTATGAATTGAGGCGAGAGAGAGAGAGAGAGAGAGAGAGAGAGAGAGAGAGAGAGAGAGAGAGAGAGAGAGAGTGAGAGAGAGAGAGAGAGAGGAAATACAAACACAATAGAATTCACAAAGAACTGTCCTTAGACTAATCGACTGCCTCAGTGATCATACTCTGCCTTCTCTTGTCACTTGTGAAAAACTTTGACCCTGAAATCACACCCTTATTTGTACTTGGGAATTTTTCAGCTACTTTAAGAGTTCAAAATAATTCATTGATATTAGTTCCGAATTCATGGGATCCTCTCTGACATATCATTTCTTCATTTATCCAGGCTTCACCCATTCAAGAAGCATCTCCTGCCTCATCTCTATCTCTTGAAGCCAACCCCATCAGCCTTCTGCTCCCGTTACTCCATTAAACAAGCCATGAAGTCTCAGTGGCTTCCATGATGTTGATTCCGATGGTTTGTTTTCAGACCACATCTCACCCCCTCGGTAGCCTCTTAGCACAGATGATTGGTGCCTTCTTATTGACACTTGCTGTCTTCCTTCCTTCTTGTTCTTAGTCTCTTGCTGGTCTCTTTCTGATCTCTGAATGTTGGAAGTCACCCTGGGCTTGCACCTCTGTCACTGCCCAGTCAGTCCATTGCTATAAATACCACACCCTGGAGGCTGGGATATGGCTAAGGGTAGAACTTGCAAAGGGTTCATGAGACCTTGGGTTTCTTTCCTAGCACCACAAAAATAATAGACAAATACCATCTCTGTCACCCTGACCTGTCTTCTGAAGAGGACTTCTTTCCCCAGGGGTGCTCAAGTTTGGCCTGGGCCCTGAAGGAAGAGAGATGAGTTGGCCAAGAGGAGAAAGTAGAGTTTTTATTCCCCCTAAGGGGAAGAGGATGAGAAAAGAGGACTGGGTTGTGGCTTAGTGGAAAAGCACTTGCCTTGTATGTGTGAGGCACTGGGTTCAATCCTCAGTGCCACATAAAAATAAATAAAATAAAGGTATTATGTCCATCTACAACTAAAAAAATTTTTTTTAAAAAAGGCTCAGTTGGTAGAGTGCTTGCCACACCTGTGCAAGGCCCTGGGTTCAATCCCCAGCACTGCAAAATAAATAAATAAATAGGCTCAAAGGCGTGAACAGAGAAAATGTCCAGAGAACAGGAAGCGGTCTGGTGCAGGTTGGAGATGATTGATAAGTAGGTTCTAGGTATGTTTCAAGAACTTTGATGAACAGCTAAGGAATATGGACTTTACACAGAAGACAAGAAGTAATTCTTAGAGGTCCTTAAAGAAGGGAGAGACATAAGTATTTATGTTTCAAAAATAAAAATATGAATTTTGGCAGCAAGATGGAGGCTGAACTAGATTAAGGAGAGAACGTGGCCAGGAAGGTCAATTACGAACCCACTGAAACAGTCTATAAGGAAGGGATTAAGGTCTCTATGGCAACAGTGGAATAAAAAGTAGTAAATAGCCAGGTGAGGGGCACACAGCCATAATCCCAGCTACTTCGGAGGCCAATGCAGGAGGATTGCAAGTTTGAACCAGCCAGAACACCATATCAAGACCCTATCTTCAAATTTTCGGGACAGGGATTGAACTCAGGGCACTTAACCACCAAGCCACATCCCCAGTCCTATTTTGTATTCTATTTAGAGAAAGGGTCTCACTGAGTTGCTTAGCGCCTTGCTTTTGCTGAGGCTGGCTTTGAACTCACGATCCTCCTGCCCCAGCTTCCCAAGCTGCTAGGATTACAGGTATATGCCACAGCTCCTGGCTTAAAAAAAAAAAAAAATTTATAAAGGGGTGGAGGATGGGGAAAGAACTAGTGATGTAGCTCAGTGGGAAAACAGCCCAGGGTTCAATACCATGTATTGAAAAAAGAAAAGAAAAAAACGTAGTGACAAAATCAGGGGGGATTTAGAAACAGCATCAAATACACCATGATTGATTAGGTGTAAGTCTGGCAGTACGGGAGACAGGCCAAGGTTAAAGTTTAGTTACATTCAACACAGGGAGACCAGGTGCAGAGGGGATGATTAGTAGCATTTTAAGTTTGAAGCAATTGCAGGGTGTCCAGTATGAATGGATGACAGGTCTGCAGATGAGGAGAGAGGTTGGACTGACTGCACAGATTCAGATAAGCCTTCATAATAGATAGGATGTCCAGGGGAAGACAAACCACGAACCCAGAATGAAAGCATGCAGGCAGCTGTCAGGAGAGAAGAAACAGAGGTTGAGGTAGGACTAGAAACGAACCTGCAGAGAGGTGGCACAGGAGTGGGACAGAGTAAGGTCTGTCAATAGAGGGAGAAGCCACCTTCTGAGAGGTAATGATGGGCCAGGATGAAAGGACAAGGAGGTTCTGTAATTAGAAGATGAGACAAACAGCTAGAAGTTGGTCTGCAAGGGGCCTAGCTAAGCCTCTTTTTTGAAGTGTGGCTGGGGGCCAGTCCAGGTAGCGGCAGAAGAAGGTGGAGCAGGGCCAGGTGTAGGGATGGGAGTTTTAAGTACAGCAGGTGGCTGGCCATCCAGCTTCTGTCCACAAGACAACCTCCGAGTGTTTGCACAGCCAAGCATTCTATTTGGTTCAGCCTATATTCATTGAGCACCTGCTGTGTCTAAAGTAGCAGACCAGCATTGCAACGCTCAAAAAGACATCCCAGGTGCAGTCATGTTTTAGCTTTTCATTTATCAGCCTAAACTTGCCTTCTTCTGACCACAGCTCTCTGTCCTCTGGAGCTGTACCTGATGCAACAAGAGTTTCTTTCAAACAGCAGTCCTTTTGCTAACTGAAGATTCCTCTCCCCTGCCCCCTTGGGGATTTCCCACTTGTTTCAGTTTTGCAAAATAATCTGGTCTTTTCACATGTGTATGTTTGTTGGTAGGTAGGTATTTTATTATCAGCTGGCTGCTTCTCTCCAAGTATCCATAGCTGATCTCTTTTAAAGTGTTGCACTCATCTAGGCATGGTGAAAAACACCTGTAATCCCAGTGACTTTCAAGGCTGAGGCAGGAGGATCTCAAGTTCAAAGCCAACCTCAGCATTTAGCAAGGCCCCAAACAACTTAGTGATATCCTGTCTCTAAATAAAATATAGAAAAGGGCTGAGAGTGTGACTCAGTGGTTAAGCACCCCTGGGGTTCAATCTCTGGTACCAAAAAAAAAAAGTTGCATTCAAAGTTAATTGCAATTGTCCTCATCTAGTAAAGCAGTGTACAAACCAATAGGAGCATCCTTTCCCTTGTTCAGGACATGGTCTCTGTGGTCCCACTACCTGAGATTGTAGATTGTATATATGTCCTGAGGCCATACTGCTGCCTCCAGGTGTTTCACAATCAATATCCTGACATCTTTTGGACGTGAAAGTTTTACAAACTAGGTCTCCCAAATCTTACACTTTTAAAAGTCAATTGCAGGATTTAACATTTTTTCCTTACTAAGTATTATGTTTTTACATTGATTTTTATTAGCTAAGTAGTAAAAACAACAAGGGTTAACCAGGTATGGTGGCACATGCCTGTAATCCCAGCAGCTCAGGAGGCTGAGGCAGTAGGATCATGAGTTCAAAGCCAGCCTCAGCAACAGCAAAGTGCTAAGCAATTAAGCGAGACCCTGTCTCTAAGTAAATACAAAATAGGGCTGGGGATGTGCCCCTGAGTTCAATACCTGGTATCCCCCTGCACCCTCCCACCTCCACCCCACCCCCTGCAAAAAAAGAGCAAGGGCTTAGGAGTCAGGCATTCTACATTCAAATTTTGCTTTTGTTAGGTAGCCCACTGACTTTGAATGTGTCATGTGATCTCTGAGTCTCAATGAGCTTAACACTGAGAAGAGAGCTAATCCTGTCCACATTGCAAAGTGGTTTTGAGGCTGAAACAAGCAGGGTAGAATATCTACTGAGTGCTCAGTATATTTTGGTTTTCTTGCTTTCCTTGGATTCTCTCAGCTTTGTGTTCTTAGTAGATGCATGCCTTGCTACTCAAGATTAAAAACAAAACAAAACAAAAAAAACTTTCTTTTAATAAAAAGAAAAGCCAGGCACAGTAGCACATGCCTATAATCCCAGTGACCCTGGAGGCTGAGGCAGGAGGATAGTAAGTTCAAAGCCAGCCTCAGCAACTTAGCTAGACCCTAAGCAACTTAGCAAGACCCTGTCTTAAAACTAAAAAATAAAAAGGGTTAGGGATGTGGCTCAGTGGGAAAATGCCCCTGGGTTCAATGCTTGTTAAAATGAATAAATTAATAAAATAAAATAAAATGTTGACTATAATAGAAGCCAAGGACCAAAAGAAAATACTTTGGCATGACGGTTAAGCAAATGGTTCTGCACCCAGATTTTCTGTGATTGGATCCCAGCTGCTCTACTTACTAGCTATGTACTCAGAAATGAATTTATAAACCACTCCGAGCCTTGTCCTACTCATCTGTAAAATGAGGATATCAATACCTGCTTCTCAGATGTTAGGGATGATTAACAAAGGTGATGACAGAAAGCACCTCTGCCCGGAACCTTCAATCCAATATGTATCAGTGAGTGGTATTATTATTATTACCACTTAGAAACCTCCATGTAATCATTTCATCTACTAAATATACTGTATAATATTGTCCCATTATATTGTCCACCAGGATCCCTAGAAAATCTCTACAAGGTCAGGTACGACAAATATGCCTCTACTCTTTGGACATAGGAACCTTATCTACAAAACAAAACAAAACCAAAAAACCAAACAAACCAGGTTTAGGATTTTGGGCAAATCACTTAACATCTCTGACCTGTGGCTTCTGCATAATGGGAATAATAATGATGCCTATTCTGGTCTGGAAGGGGACCTCATGATTTGAATATGGAGATAAGGAAATGAGGGTAATTTGCAGGTATTTAACTTAAGTGAACCCGTGCTGGTGCTTACTTGTACGGGTTTTCTTTCCCCAAGCATCCTAAACTTATCAGTGAATAGGTTCTAGAATTCACTTTTCCCCTTTTAAAAACTGGCATAATTGCCTAACCTCAGGCATATGTACTTCTCTCTTCAGTGATTCTTCACAATGTGTCTATGATCATATCTGGAAGTATTTTTTGTATCCCTAGATGTAGTTTATATAGATCTGAAAATTTGAATTCATTTAAATTTGAATCTTATCTAAATTTAAATTTTATTTAAATTTACACTGCCATCATTCACCTTGGGATCCCATTTCATCTTAAATTTTTCTTCTCTCTCTCTCTCTCTTTCCTCCTTATCATTTTTCTTTTTGCAGTACTGGGGATTAGGCAAGTGCTGTACCACTGAGTTATACCCCCAGTCCCTTAAACTTTTTCTTTATTCTGACCAGAAGAATATGTATGTCTGCTGAGATAGATTTAGAATATACATAAGTCATGAAGAAGAAAATAAAATCAATTTGAATTCACTACCAAGATATAACTACTGTTGCTGGTGCAGTGGCAAACACCTGTAATCTCAGTGGCTGGGGAGGCTGAGGCAGGAGGATCACAAGTTCAAAGCCAGACTCAGCAAAAATGAGGTGCTAAGCAACTTAGTGAGACCCTGTCTCTAAATAAAATACAAAATAGGGGTGGGGATATGGCTCACTGGTCAAGTGCCCCTGAGTTCAATCTCCAGTAGCCCTTCCCACCAAACCCAAAAAAGATATAACCACTGTTAATATTTTACTAGTCTTTTTTCCTGAGAAAATATATTTAAAATAAATGATCAACATTTTCTGATGCCATGACATCTTCCCAAACCCACTTTTTTTGTATACATACATTGGAATATACCAATATTATGCAATAATTCTTTTTGACATTTAGATGTCCAAATACTCAATTTTAATAAAGAATGCTGTACTAGCCAGGCTAATCCCAGGAATTTGAAAGGCTGAAGCAGGAAGATTGTCCGTTTAAGATCAGCCTCAGCAATTTAGTGAGATTCTGTCTCAAAAATTTAAAAGTAAATAAATAAAATAAAATAAAAAGGTCTGAGGATGTAGTTCAATGGTAGAGTGTCCAGTTCTGCAAAAATAATATAATAAAATATAATAAATATTAAAAGACTGGTATGCAGCTCAGAAGAGAGCCCTTGCATTGCAGGTTCGAAACTCTGGATTCCATCCTCAGTACCACCAAAAAAAAAAAAAAAAAAAAAAAATGACACTAAATGTTCTTCTACATTAAATTTTGTGAGCATTTCCAATCATTTTCTTTGAATAACGACTTAAAAATGAGATTACTGTGTTAAATTGTTTGTATATTTTAATTTTTTAAAAAGTATATTCTTATTTCCCTATTTAAAAATTTTTTTTAATTGTCAATGGATTTTTTATTTTATTTATTTATTTATATCTGGTGCTGAGGCTTGAACTCAGGGGCCTCACAAATGCCAGGCAAGCAGCAAGCACTCTACCACCAAGCCACAACTCCAGCCCTATTTTAAGGTTTTTTAACCTTCAATGACAAATTGCTCTGTGGAATGCTTATATCAGTTCAGGCTTCCAATATAATAGGAGTGCAATTATTTCCCTGAATCTTTATCCATGCAAGAAAGCATCTTATAAATGTTTTTGACCATTTGCAAGGCTCAAAGGCATCTGGCTGGTTTTTTGTTTGTTTGTTTGTTTGTTTAGGGCAGTGCTGAGAACCTAGGACCTCACACATGCAACCACATGCCCTACCTCTGAGTCTCACCCCCAGTTCAGGCTTTTACTTTAATTTGCATTTTCTTTAATTACCTGTGAGACTGAATCTTTTTAATCTTTGTTGAGTATTTGAATTCCTTTTTTCTTTTTGTCCTTTCATGTTCTTATTTATTCTTTTTTTTTGGGGGGGTGGGGGGCCCTGGAAATTGAACCTACAGGGAATCTACTGTGGAGCTACATGCCGGTTCTTTTTATTTTTTTAATTTTGAGGCAACAACTCACAAAATTGCCCAAGTTGACCTCCAAATTGAAATCTAAATCCTCTTGCCTCTGCCTCCCAGTTGCTAGGATTGTGTGGCCCACCACCAGGCCTGGCCTCTTTACTCATTCTTTTGAGATGTTGTGTTTTTCTTATAATTGTGTAAGATTTCTTTCTATGTTAAGGACACTACCCTTTGTCATAGCTCTATCTAAAGTCCTAGACATGTCATTTGCCTTTTAATTTTGTTTGTGATGCTATTTTATCTCCATAAATTTAAAAGTTCTAAGTAATCAGATATATCAACATTTTTCTTTTAGAAACCAACCAAGCTTTATGTTATTGTTCACGAAGGCCTTTTACCGCCTGCGGATCAAGCAATGCCTGTGGCACTTTCCTCTTTTCAACGCATGTCACTTTTCTTATGTGGGTCATTTTCCACAATGAACCCCTTAATTCATCTGAAACGTATTCCATTCCTTCTTAACTGTGTTTGTTCCATCCTATTGAACCAGAGATGATGGTTCCGTTTCAAGAAATAGAAACCTAAACTTGAAGTGTCTTAACCAACAAAATAGAATTTTCTGGCTCCTGGAAGTGAAATGTTCAAAGACTTTGGGTCTGTTTGGTCAGGTGTCTCACACAATGTGGACAGGACCTGACAGTTCTCACTTCATTTCTTTGCTGTAGCCACTGGTGACAGCTCCAATCTCAACAGACTCTCCTCTTGTGGTCCCTTGATGGGGCCAAGAATTTTCAGGGTTACTTGTTTGTGTATTAACTTCCGGAAGGAAGCATCTTTGGTCTAGCATTGCCAGCAAAACTCCTGACATTCTCTTTGGTGAAACTGACTTAGGTCTCATACCCATACTTGAGTAAGTCATTAAGTCTGAAGGGATGTTATTCACTGCTTGGCTTAACCTGGCCACGTGCCCTGCCCCTTGGAGATGAAGGTAATGCTGGAGAACCCAGCTTTCCCAGAACTTTTCGGGGAAGGAGCAGTTGGAAAGATGGAAAGCAAGAAGAGGGTAACTAACGTTCTATTTCAAAGGATCAATATCATTGTTTTTTCATGGAAAATGACAGATGCCCTGTCATTCAAAAGCTGGTTTGTCTTACCTCTGTTCATACTCATAGACACTAGAGGTCAGATCATGAAAAGACATGGTCCCTTCCCTTTAAGTTCACGATATATATGGACCACCTGGACACATTGCAGTTTCTAGAGGTCTGATCAGATATGGTTGGAACAATTTCCTCATGGTTAACTGATCTCTAGGTTCTCTGAATTCCTTCTTTAACATGGACTTCAAAGATGTGATACAAGTAGACAACAGCCTCAACTCTCCCCTGAATTTTTTTCTGGCCAAGTCTCTGTCTTCTGGCTACCTGGTTCTTTAGTTATTTGGACCATTCCTTGTCCTATTTATTTGCCCAAGTTTCAATCACTTTGCAATATCTTCCCCTGTTTTGTGTTCCCCGACCTCTAAATACCTTCTCAGAGGAGGCTTCCCTTGGGTCAGTAGAAGCTGAGGACATCAGGGTTTAAAGTCAATCACCTAGTTGGTTCAGAAGAGGCAGGACAGAGTGGTACCATGTGCCAGGCACAGTTCAAAACACCCGGCCCAGGGGAAGCCATTGTCCATCTAACCCCATATTGAATATCTGTATAATTGTTTATCCTTTTCTGTATCTTAACTCCCTTGGCCTTTTCAACATACATTCCCTGTCTCCATCCAGACCCCCTGTGACAAGTTCAGTGACTTGGCTTCTAAGGGATGACAGTGGTGTCCTTGTCTTTAGAAGGCTTTGAATCCCATTGGCCTTTCTGGGTCCTAGTTTTTGCCACTCTTATTCTTCAATAATGCTCATCCAATCCTGTATCCTTCGTGGAATAACACACTTCTGAATGTGGCATCCAAACTTCTTTCTGATGCTTTCCTATCTTTCAGTGACCACTAACAGCACTACCACTTTCAGGACACAAAGTGGACCCCTTATCTGTTGAGTGCAATTAATACTGTTAGAGCTAAAATAATAAAATTCCAAATTTCCTGTATTCTAAAATCAACTTATGGTAGGATGCACCACGCTTTAATGACTGCCTCAAGATCTTCCAAAACACAGTACCACATTACAGGTGCCTATTGAAAATACATTTCTGATTTTAGAAATATTAAAAATGTGGGAATAAAGAACCTGTACCTTGGGCTGGGATGGTGGCTCAGCGGTAGAGTACTCGCCTAGTATGGGCGGGACCGGGGTTCGATCCTTAGCACCACATAAAAATAAAATGCATTGTGTTGTGTCCATCTACACCAAAAAATAAATATTAAAAAAAAAGAATCTGTACCTTAGAATCTAGGGAAGGCTACAGTTGAACCGTTCTGTTTGTTTAATTAACTATTCACATCAGTCAGTCTGCCCCATTCAATAGCCCTACCCCTCATTCTTTATTATAAATGTAAGCAAAAGTAAACATGGAAAACAATCATTGTCTTCAATACTATTCCCAGACTCCAGCTGCCTCTGGACATGAACCCCTCAAGCATTATTCTCATGGGCCCTTCTTACAAAGTAGTTCCCCCTTATCTGAGGTTTTGCTTTCTGCAGTTTCAGTTACCTTTAGTGAACCATAGTCTGAAAATATTACATGGAAAATTCCAGAAACAAACAATTCACTAGTTTTAAATCACTTTTCTTATAATATATTGTCATAATTTTTCTAGTTTAGTTATTGTTGTTAATTTCCTACTGTGTCTTAAATTGTAAATTAAATCATAGGTATGTTGTGTATAGGAAAAAAACATAGTTTATATGGATTTGGTATTCTTCGTGGTTTTGGGCATCCACTGAGGGCCTTGAACATAACCTTCCTGCAGATAAGGGCAGGACTACTGTACATCCTTCCTCCAGTCTTTCCTGCATGTCCTTTATAAATATGAGCTAATGCTGAGCATGGTTGTGCATGCCTGTAATCCTGCAAATTAGAGGCTGAGACAGGAGGATCACAAGTTCCAGGTCAGCCTCAGCAATTTAGGAAGACCCTGTCTCAAAATAAAAAGGGCTGGAGATATAGCTCAGCCCAGTACCACAAACAAAACAAAATACCCCCACCGCCCAAACCCAGGAGTTTATCAGATCACTTCTTCAGCAAGCATTCTAATGTTTTCTTTTTCTTCCTTGAAATCACTGATTTTACAAGAACATATATTTCAAGTCATCTTTCTTGAGCTTTTATTCCCTATTTCCTGCCCAGTCTCATGTACATATGATGTCTTTGTCTTCACATGAGGTTAGTGAATGCAGTTGCCTTCTCTGGCTATTACAATTTCAAGGGTGCTGTGGTCACTTACTTCAAGTTGACTGTCACTTCTACTTTGCTAACACATTCTTTTTAGCTGGTTAGAATCAGGCATAGAATAGTATTTCTTCAATAAGCAATTAGTTTAAATTTAAATAGTGCCAACTTTATTTGATGCTCGCTTTTCAACAGAACAATATTGTCAGTTGATGATGTCAGATCAATTGAACTTCTCCACTACACTCCTATGCCAATAATTTTGTCATCTTTACTTGGAAAGCATTATTGAATGCTGCCATAACGGGATCACAGGCATGCTAGAACTAGTTGACAGAATATGGCCAGTGGAGAAAGGGTGTGAGTCAAGACCAGGGTGGGGGTATTCCCAGGGCCAGGCTGTGAATACAGGAGCTGGCCTGGATTAGGGAAGCTAGGCTGTGCAAGATCTGGTGTCCCATACCAAAGTAAAAATCCAGAAAGCTATTAATACCAAGCAGTCCAGACTTACTCCAGCAGCAGCAGGTTATCCATGAAGGGTAAGGGACCTATGTCTATAGTCTAAGATGATCACAGCAAGAGTGTGGGTAATAGAATATAGCCCCCTGGGGAAGAGGACTGGTCAAAGCTGAGTTAAACAAGACATCAAAATCATGGTAAAAGTAAGTTAGGGACCAGGACAGGCCCCCACATCTCAGGACTGAGATCTAGATGCAAGGCACAATGGCCAGAAAGGAGTGTGTCATGTTGGAGGCCAAGAATTGGGCAAACACGGCCAGAAGACATAGTAGGAGGGACCTACATGTGTCCCAGGCTCACAGCTGACCTGCCTGGAAGGAAGCAAGGTGGTAGGGGCCCTTATCCTTGATGCACTTTCTTCCAGTTAGAACTGGCCTCTCAGTGTTGGCAGGCTGGGGAGTCAGACCTGTAGGTGGAACTTCTTAAAACAATCCAGCTGCTGGTTGCTAGGGAAGTCAACTGGCCTGGTGCCTCATTACATATTCCTGGGACAATGTCACTTCTGCTTTTATTTTCACCCAAATGTTCTCTACCAGGTGTCAAACCTCAGGTTTGTGGGTTTCCATATGTATCCATGACTTCATTACTGACAAGGTCATGCTCCCCCACCTCCTACTGTGTTTTCTGGATAAAGAAGTGATATATCCTCATATTGCTGTAATACAACAATGACTAGGAGTTATTGACTGCTGATCACGTCCCAGGTACCATGCTAGCTAATTTACATGTTACCTTATTTAATTCCCACAACCTCCTTTAGAGTAGTTATTGTTACCTCTATTTTTAAAAAGAGGAAACTGAAGCTTATATGGTTTATATAAGCAGCCCAAGTTCACACAGCTGAGATGCAGAAGAGCTCAGATTTAAACTTAGCCTTTTCTGTCTGCTTATCCACTGCTTCAAATGTCTACATTTATACAGTGACATGCCCAAACCATTTTCACTAAACTTATAAGTCACTAGTTTTTTTTTTTTTTTTTTTGGTCTACCTACCTACCTACCTCTCAGGAATCTAACCTCTTTAATTCCATATTACCACGGATTGCCCTATGCAAGAAGTAGATCCTTAATACATACTTACTGAATGAATGACTATAGTTCGAAATGTGATTAACTGCACCACTCAGTTCTCTCTTGATCTGGGTATTTATAAAGCCAACTAGTAAGAATTCTTCATTTTGCTCTATATAAAATCATGAGTTGCTTAAGGAGGGGAACACATTCTGAGAAATGTGTCCTTAGGTAATTGTGTCATTTTGCAAACTCCTAGAGTGTACTTATACAAACCTACATGATACAGCCTACTATCCACCTAGGTTATACGGTGTATGTGTGTGTGTATGTAGATATGCAAGTGTACATGTGCATTCGCACACACATATGTAAGATAGCCTATTGCTTCTAGGCCATGATAGAAGAAAAAGGACTATATCAAATATGAGAAAAAGACATATGAAACCTATGCTGGTGTAACAGCAAACTCTTTTACTGTAATTTTTTAAAAATAAGAAATATACTCAAAAATAGTAGTATATAGTATAATAGATACATAAACTGGTAATGTAGTTGCTTCTCATTACCAAGTATTGGTCCTGTACAAAATTGCACGTACTGTACTTGTATCCGACTGGCAGGACAGTAGGTTTGTTTACACTAACGTTCATAAGTAATATGGTGTTCTGATGGCTGCAACATCACCAGGCAACAGGAATTTTTCAGCTCTATTATCTGATAGGACCACCATTGTGTATGCAGTCTGTTGTTAACCAAAAATGCCATTTTGTGGTGCAAGGCTGTACTATAACCATGAACATGTCCATTACCAGGAAGAGAAAGCAAAGCATTACTGAACTGAAGAGACACACTTTATTACCAAATTAAATCAGAGGTAGGCAAATGTGTTTATATGTTCAAGTAAAAAATTTGAGAGTTTAAAATAAAGATAGATACATACATATATACACACACAACACATTATTTTCTTTATAAGTCCAAATCTGAATATTGTTCTCATCATCTTCATGTGTGTCTAAACCAGATGTTGCTAATATACTGCCCACAGTCCAAATCCAACTCATGCCTTGTTTTATGTGGCCTGTGAGCTAAGGATTGTTTTTACATTTTTAAAACAGTTGGGGGTAAAAAAAAATCAAGAAAAGAACTATACTTCATATCATGGGGAAATTATGTGAAATAAACACTACAGTGTACATGAATAAAGTTTTATTGAAACAACTGGCTTGTTCATTTACCTATCACTATGGCTATTTTCTCACTATAGTGGCAGAATGGAGTAATTGAGAAAGACTGCATGGCCAGGAAAGCCTAAAATACTTCCTGTCTGGCTCTTTATAGAAGAAGTTTGCTGTCCTCTGGTCTAACTAAATAACACAGGATGTCACAGCATTTTTAGTATCGCTTAAAGTACATGTATTATTTTAGTTTCTAAAATTTCTACTTCAAGGACACTTTGTTGTAGATTTCCATGTTCTCCCAACCAAGTCAACCTTTTCCTCTGTGATATTCTTTATGGCTTCTGCTGATAGCAGCCAACACCTTTATGCAGAGTCAATAACAAACTGAGAAGCTGGTGGCTTCTGTAAGAGGTTCTTACAGAATTTAGGGCACGGAAATGGATTCCCCAGATTCCATCAATTGATTCAGAGTGGTGTGATGGGATCGGATAGATGAGGGAAAGCAAATTGCTCTTTTTGTCATCACCCAGGACCTAAATAAAGATAAAAAAATGACTCAGATTGACCAGGCACAGGTATCACCTATCAAAATATTTTTGGAAGGCAAAAACATGGTACTGTGAACGCCCTATCCCGTGCCAGCTTGAGAGCAAACAAAGGGTGCAGGACTCTCTACTGCCTAAGATCAAGTTTAGTTTGTGGTAAACTTCAAGGGAATCTGTTTTATTTGTTTATTTTTTAATTATTGGAGATCCAAACATAAACTCTTTTGTCTTTCTGTATGTCTGCTTTTCTCTCTGTGCATATATTTCTTTCCAAAATTTAACACAAATTTACTGATCATTTATCATGTGTGATATATAGGGCAAGGCTCCGGGATACAAAAATATATAAAATAAGCTCCGGAAGCTTAAAGTTTATAACAGAAATGAGTTGTGATGCTCCTTCTTGATCTTCATCAGTGAATAAGGACAAGTCCATCCACCTTAACACTCTTGGCTTCTGTGGCATTGTGTTCTCCTAGTTTTATTTTTTGGGTTTCTGGGGTCTCCAGTGCCAGATCTTTCTTTTCTATTCAATCTCTACATGTTCAGGGCTTAGTCCTAGTGCCACTTTTCTTTTGATTCTATCTGCCCTCCCTAGGCAATCTGCTCCCAAATTCACCTCTCCAGCAATTCTTCTGAGCTCCAGAACCATATCTACAAGTCTACAGTGGACGTCTCCACTTAGACAGAACTTCTGATTTTCCCCTGCAATTCTGTGACTGACCCAGGACTCCCCATCTTGCCGGCAGACACTTCTGCTCATGTGTCCCATCATGGGAGAATTCTTAAGCCCACCATAACAGTAACTCCTTCCTCCTACCACCATCCCTACACAGTCATTGAGTTCTTGAAAACAGCTGTTTGACTCTAATCATTTGTTCCTGTGCACATCACTGCCTTTACCTGAGGTAACCATCATCTCTCACACAAACCACTAAAGTGCCCTTTCAACCAGTCTTTCTACAAATGCTCCTGCCCTATTGTATTTGATCTTCCCACAGTTAATGTGTTTTTGTAAAACTTCTTTCAAAAAGATACAGTGTTAGTCAAGTATGTGTGTCGTTTTTAACTTTTTTACTTGGTAATGTATTGTGAAGATCTTTTCACATCAATATAGCTAGAATTGCCTCACAAATTTTAATAACTGCCTACCTTTCACTTGTATAGCTCTACTATCATGTATTTAACTGCTTCTCTATTGATGGCTGTTTTCCGTCTTTAATGATTATAAAGAATGCTTTACTGAATGTTCTAGAAGAGTCATCCTTCAAAATATGTGTGAGCCTATTTATTGGATAAATATATAAAAGTAGGATTGCTAAGTCCAAGGCGTTGCATTTAAAACTGTAATAAATATTGCTAAATTGCCCTCCACAGAGGTCGTACCAACTTTTCCTCCACCGAATATATAAGAATGTGCCTGCCTCTCAGGCTGGCCAGCCAAGTATGTTATTAAATGCTAGGATTTTTGTCAACCTAATATATAAATAATGTGTTTCAATGCAGTTGTAAGTGCATATCTATAGGTATGAGAAAAGGTAAGTGTTTTTACATATTTTTAAGATCCTTTTGTACTTCTTGTACTGAAATCTGTTTATCACACCGTTGGCCCAGTTTTCCAGAGTTTTTTTTATATTTTTCTTCTTGGTTGATGGAAATGCTTTGTTCTAATCTAATTTCCAGTTCCCATCAGATATCCAGGTGTTTTTAAAAAGTTACAATTTTGTCCATTTTTAATTCTAATAACAAGTAATTATCAAGGGGGTAAATTCCACGATGAGAGGCCCAAACATAGAGCTTATGAATCCATTTGTGCAAGTACCGACTTCCTGAAATGGCTTGACAAGACCACAATGTGTGTCTGTCCACTCTACTTCATGTCGTTCTCCTAACAGCTCATGGAGACATGTACTATTATTAACCATAAAGTGAAGTTCAGAGAAAAAGAATGTCCATGGTCACACAGCTAGTAACCTTCTCTTCCGAAATCTTCAAAGCCTAGCAATCCATCATCACTGGCCACTCCTCAGCACACCAGACTCTGTTTCTTGATGCTTTTAATTTCTCCTGATCTGTTCACTTTCTTTCCTTCTACAAACATCCAGTGGACATTTTAAGTACCTACTATGTGTCAGGAATCCTCATGGAGTTTATATTTTAAAGGAGTCCTCAACCATAACCAATAAAAACAAATGGTAATAAAGTCTCAGCAATAAAGTTGTATTACTGTGAAAAAAAATTCATTGGATGTTGGGAAAGGTGGACAGAGAAGGGTACTTCAGGCAGAAGTGTTTAGGAAGCGCCACTTTGAGTAGATAACATGTAAACAAAGATCAGAAGGACCCAAAGGATATTCCAGGAAGAGTAAGTCCTTTGAAACAAGAGTGAACTCAGTGTGTTTGAGGAATAGAAAAAAGGCTGGTGTGATTGGAGTCTAGGAGAGTGGGTGGGGATGAGGTTGAAGAGGTGGTCTCAGATGCCACGCAGGGCTTTGGAGGCCGGGAGAGGAGTCTGGACTTTATTTCAGGTGCAATCAGAAGACACAGAAGGATTCCAAGAAGAGAAGCGAAATAATCTGATTTATGTTTTATGACGTATGATTTATGTCTCTAGCTGTGCTGTGGAGAATGGGGACAAGCGTGGAAGCAGGAACACCATTTAGAAAACTATTACAGGAACACAGGAAGGATATAATGGTGGTCTACATCTGGGTGGTAGCAGTAGAGATAGAAATGCTTTGGAGGTAGAATTGACCTGAATTCCTCAAGGACTGGACATGAAAACGGAGGAAAAGAGAAAAACAAAACAAAAAAAATCTACTTCTTGTCTAGCTTGAGCAATTGGTGGATGGTGAAACCACATAATTTGAAGACGGCTAAAAGAATCTGGAATTCCATATTATTTCCCCCTTTTTCCTAGATAGCCTGAACCTCATAGACTTTGAGTTTAAAAACAAACAAACAAACAAACAAACAAACAAAAATACTTCCAAATATCTTTATTTTCCTTTCCTACTTGCCCTTTCATCCTTCTTATCTAAGAGAATATCCTCTAGTCACTTCCTCTGCTCTCATCTCTTCCTCAACCCACTGCAATCTGGTTACTATCCCCTTTTATCAATATACTTCTTGCCAAAAAACCATTGACCTCCTTGTGCTAAATCCAAGACTTTTTCAGTCCTCATTTCTCTTGGCCTCTCTCTAGCGTTTAATACTGTTGGTATTTCCTCCCTTGGCTCCTGAAGCTCTCCTTGCTCCTGGTCCTAGCTCTCTGGCACATGCTAGACAAGTACTCTACCACTGAGCTATATCCTCGGCCTGTTTTATTTTGAGACAAAGTCTCCCTAAGTTGTCCAGGCTGACTTCAAACTTGCCATCCTCCTGCTTCAGTCTCCCAGGGAACTGGGATTACAGGTGTGCATCATCATGCTCGGATGTTCCCTACACTTCTAAATGTTGGTGTTTTCCTACGGTTCTATAGCAGGTCCTCTTATTTTCTCTCACTATCCCTTCTGTCTCCGGGATTTCATCTACTTCTGTGGAACTATACTTATTCTGATGACTCTCACATAGATCTCTCTCCTGAGTTCTAGATCAATCTGTTCAATTATGTAGAAGACAGCTTCACTTTGACATCCCACGGACACTTCAAATGCAACATGTTTAAAATTAATTACTTTCCTTCCTCAACCTGCTTTTCCTCATGAGGTCCCCATCTTGATGAATAATACCACTGTTCTCCCATTTACCTAAGCCATAAATCTCTCCTTATTCTTTAATCCTGCAGATATAATCAACAATCAAATTCCCTGACTCTATGCCTAGAATGTTTATGGAGTCCTTTGCTTCTTTCCATCTTCATTTTTGCTGCCTTAGGTTAGATGTCCGTCTTTTCTTTCCCATAGTGTTAAAATAACCTCTTAACTAGTCTCCCTGCTCTCAATATTACTAATAAATTCTGCAAACTGGAGTGCTCTTTTTAAAATGAACATGTGATCACTTCATGCTCCTTAAAATTAATTGATGGCTTTCCACTGGCCTCAAGATAAGGTCAAATGTTTGAGGAAGATAAACAAAATCTTTCACATTACAAAACTGTGCTGATCTTTCTGGATGCATCCTTCAGGATTTCTGCCATGCATTTGTACAATGTGTTCATTGAGAACCTTTTACCTGCTGGGCACTGGCCTTTGCCTTCAAGTCTTTGGGCACACCTTTTTACTTTAAGGTCTTCACACAGCACTTTCTTTGCCTGGAACACGTTCCCTTTGACTCGCCCAGGTGTCTGGATCACTTCTACTCATCCTTCCGTACTCCTCTCAAGATTCATCTTCTGAGCTCGGGTACCTATGAGTCTCCCTGAAGAAACCACCTCCCCGTGTACTCATCTGCCTCCTCATTATGCTATAAGCTCCTGCAAGACAGAGACTGTAGTCTTATTCATCTTTGTATTCCCAAGGCCTAGCCCAGTGCCTGACCCACAGCAGGCACTCAATAATGAATAGATAAAGGGGCAGAGTTGGGTTTCAAAGTCAGGATTTTTCTTTCTGCCACAAATCTCACATTTCTTCATGCTATTTCTTAATATCTCAGATCTGAAAATTCTAAAATCTGAGTCACATATGTTTTACCTCTTACAAATTAAAATACAGGCAAAAAGCTCCATGAGGATTCAGCTAATTATTTCTTATATAGCTCTTTCTCTGTCATTCCACCACTTTATTCATCAAAGTACTTTGGCTTCACTACATCTAAAATAAGGAAGAGGCCTTTTTCTACACTTTTATATGTTTTGAACTTCCTACCCTGGTGCTTCCCTACCAACATCAGGCAAAGAGGGAGTAAATAAGTCAGGAGCAAGGTAGTTTCTATTTATCTGGCAACTGACACTGAAGTCTGATGGATCAGCAGGGAATCATTCATTTATCTCAGTGTCTCTATAGATAGGTATTAAAGGTTCAGTGCTAAAATTTTAACTTTGCAAAATGTAGCTAAAATTGAAATTATGTAGTGAGGTCAAAGAATTTTGTAAATGCAAAGAAACTTAGAGGTCCTTTAGTCTAGCACTTTTAGTTATGCTTCCATAAGAGAAACTCACTGAAAAAACTCTAGTAGCTAGCCAAAATTCATTGAGTTTGTAGAAGTGGGAGCAAGTTTCCCAACTTTGAGTGGGCAATCTTTTCTTCATGCCACATACAACTTTACCAAGGGGATTTTTAAATATATCAATCACATCAGAACCCAAGTACTTGCACAGTCTTATGTTTATGATATTGCCTTTGTGATACCATTTTTATAAAGGGAAAGGAATGAGATGGGAAAAATCCACAAAACAAGGTTATCTTTTCCAGGGACATAGGAGACTTGGTAAAAGAGATGATTGGTACACAAAGTGATGAGGTTTCCTATTGATAGTGTAGTCCTGTAATTACACTTTGTTCTCTGAGTGCCAGAGTGCTAACCCTAATTTATTTGTCCTTCCTGGGCCTGGATTCCATTCAGTTCTATGCCTTATTTAGTCAAAATGACTTCCCCAGTTTCCATGTGTATTTTTTTGTGCTTAGTTTTAGAAATATCATATTTAAATCTGTTTTCTACTTGAGTTTGTTTTAGTTCCAATGCTGAAGACTGAAGATTCTGGGTAAAAGAAATAAAGATGATGTGGGTTTTTTTTTTTTTTTTTTTTTTTAGTCTTTACATTTCAAGAATGGTTTCCTTAATAAAGTAGGTTGGCAGTCTACCTTATTCCTCAAATGATGACGTTTTCCATGGGAGTTAGCATTTAATTGGGATAATTTGTTTTCAACGGAAAGCAGAGGTTTCTTTCCAAGAGAACCAGTTTGATAATGTTTTACCAGCTAGTGCTTTGAGACCAAATATAAACCAGTTCTAAGAAACAGGAAGTGAACCTGACTGGTCTAGTTTGAGTGTCCCTGGCAGTGACGCAAATACAGAAATCAAATTAGGAAAATAAGATATGTGGGTGTGAGGCAATCGATAATAATCCAGGATGCTACAACATAGCAAGAAAGTCTTTAACCAAATGCCATTCATTTTAATAACACCCTGAGCAGTTTGATTTCCACCTAACACGCTGGTGATTAGAGAGCAGGATGAGCTTGAGTTCCCTAGCAACCGCATGTGCTTTTGAGACAGTCATTAGCCTTTCAGTTAATCCCTTACTTCTAAATGTATGACTGACATTTTAAAAAAATTATGTTTCAGAAAATGCTTTCTGAATTTTCTAGAAATGAAATGGAAAGGAATACTAGTACTTACAATAATAAAATAGTTACCCTGAGAATTGTATGGGGTGGGGGGAGTGATGTTCCTCTGTGCCCAGCCTGGCCCTACATTTCGCTGCTGTCAATGCTAGGTTTCTGAATCCCCTGGGGGTAAAGGGCAACGGAGATGAAATCCTTCAGAGTTTAAGGCTGTCTCCTCCTGCAACATGGAACAGTATTGAAACCTCTCTCAGAAGCTCAGCTCTGAAGGTGGGGTGAGCCAGGGGTGTGCAGTTTGCAGTTTGCTTGATGAAGAGGCTGATGGGGGTGGGGGCTGGGTGGGAAGGAATGTAACAAATTTTCTTTCTCCTTTAAACCCAAAGAATTACCCTGGTCGAAGGAGCCTGGTGAAGGAGGGCGGTGAGGGGAGTGAAGCTCTTTTCCTATTGATTGTTTAATTGCACCAGAGGTTGTTTTGTCCAGGGCCATTGGCCAAGAGCATTATTTTTGTGGCTAAAGTGAGGTTGGGCAGGTTTCCCATCCCCTTCCCTAGTTTTCAATAAGACAACCCAGAAAGCGCAGCAAGGCTAGGGGAATATGGGGTATGTTGGCTTTTGCTACTCAGCTGGACCCTAAAGAGCCAGGGCTGACGGGATGATGTTTCTCCAACCCTGAATCATTGCCTCCAGCTTAGTCCTGAGTTCGGATGCACAACTCCACCCTCTGTGTAGCCAGGACCAACTAAGGGGCGTTATTCGAATAGTAATTATTGCTGCGTTTGGCTTGCCATCCTTATTATGGCCTGGGTCCCTTTCAGCTAGACACTGGGCTCCTTCGGTTGTGCCAGGCTACCTCCATATGCTCCCGCCGCCCGACCTAACCCCACTGCGCGCTCCCTTCCCAAGGCGACCACCTGCGCCGCCCGACTTACCCTCGGCCCCGCGGGGAGGGCCCCTCGGGGTAGCGGAGCCCTCCCTGCTCCGGGCGGCTCTGGGGGAGCTCGGTGTTTGCCTCCAGCCCTTCGCTACCGGAGGATCAGGTTCCTCCCCTCCTCCCACTCCAGCTCCGGCCGCCGCCGCCTCCTTCTTGCATGACACAGCAGAACCGCAGCTGCTGCAGCAAGTCCAAACCATCCGCCCAGGAAGCGCCGCAACCGGGACTCGGGAGGGGCGGAGGGGGCGAGGCAGTGGCCCCAGCCCGGGGGGACACTTGGCCCCACTTTACACTACACACTCCTTTCGTAGGCCAGGGGCACTCGAACAAAATACAGCTCAAGCTGACCAGGCCGAGCCGGGGAGCTGTGCTGGGCTTGGCCGCAGAAGGGTTAGGACCAGAGAGGAGGGTGTGAAGGAGACCCGGGTAAGGGGCAGATCATTTCAGGTAAAGAAAGGTAAGAAGGCCCCGAAGTCAAGGGCCAAACTGTGAAGGAGAGGAAAGGAGGTCAAAGAGAGGTAAGGAGGTAAAGTTGCTGAGAAGAGAGACCAAATGGGAAAGGGGTGGGGGTTGGGGATCTGCAGGGTTAGGAGGACTGGGAGGGAGTATCTGGGGAGGCCTGAGCTAGGCGCCCAGGAAGAAAAAGGGCTGAATTGGGAGGCAGGAGCAGAAAAGGAAAAGGAGGAAAGAACTAGGCATGAGATTGGAAGGTAAAAATTGGGAGACTTACAGAATTAGAAGGGAGGTAGTGGCGATCATTTATCATAGTAGGTAAACTGATGAGCTGGAAAGGGAGATAGTTAAGGCAAGGCCAGAAGAAAGGATGATCTTCCATCTCTCTGTTAAGTTTCCTGTGAAGTTTTTCTCCCCCATAATTGCGCCAACCCAGTTTTCCTTATAAAATGGAAAATAATGAACCAAAACGCAGAAATAGCTATCTAGCCTAGATTTATAGAATAACATCTTCTGGTCCATAAAAACTTTTAAGACAGAGACCTGGAATTTAAGGTAGAAACTCCTAAAAGGTTGTGAGTCAATAATACCAAGAGTACATACTCAAAAGGGCTACAGTTTCCACACATTTAGGACTTGAATAAGTCTTTCAAAGTTGTTTGTCAAATACTTAAGTTAAATGCAAGAAATGAGGACAAAATAAGTGGTTCAAAATATTATTGAAATGCACGTTTCTCTCTCTGCACACACACACACACAATTTCTACTGTCTAGCATGTACTGCATGATTAAGGGATAAGTATATTTTTCTGATTATTTCCCACTAAACACGCATCTTACAGCAGCCAGTCTTCTTGTCACCGTTTGAAAGAATGTGGTCAGAAAAGTAATGCAAAAACTGCTAGTTTGGTTTTGTCTGTACCTTCCAGGTCATATCTTCATACCTCACTTCCTGACACAAACAAGTTTTTACTGTTGTCAGCAACAAAGCCCTAATATAGCTGCGGAAGAGAAAAACTGCATTGCATTTGTCTCCTGCAAGCATCGACACAGTTACCAGAGGAATGTAATTCCAGAATGCTTTAAAACTGGTGATGATGGTAATTATGTATCAAATGCCTGATTCTATTTGCTATTATTGTTTTGGCATTTCTGTTCTCCCACTGATGTTGTGACTGAACTCGCAGAGAGACAAATCCGGTTTTTCTTTCTGACTTTGTAATATTCAGTTAGGCCTGATAGAAAACTCATTGCTCTTGGGGGAAATAAAGTAGGAGCCACGAAATGTCATTTTAACAGAGCGTGGGTTTTGTGACTGTAGGAAAGGATTTAAGGACGCTCCTTCTGTTCGGCTTGCTATGTAATGAGCACGGGCTCCACGCACGCACCGACGCCACAGCTCCCGGATGCTGTGGCTCCCTTATCTGGGCTTCTGCAGCGCCAGAAGCCCCTTCGGGATGCTGCGAGGGGCTCCCGGTGAGTGGTGGTACAAACGCTGCGGCCGCCGCCGCCGCCAGTCCTGCTGCTGTTGTTGCTGCTGCAGTCACGTGGGAGCCCCTTTAAGTTTCCATAGAGAGGCCTCTCCGGTGTCACATGATGGACATGATATAATGAAACAACATTGTGGAGAGGAAAGCATTAGGGGAGCCCACGGCTACAAAAACAAGTGAGTGAGAAGAGGTGGGAGGAAGAGAAACTACGCCACCTCCCCTGCAGCCGAGCGCACGCAGCAGCCTGGCGTGACAAGTGGGCGACGCCGGGGGGCAGGGAGCCGGGGGTCCTTGGCCCTGGCCGGGGACCTCGCCGCCCACCAGCGGAGAATAAGTTTTAGCCGGCAGCCCCAGCCAGCCCTGCACCTGTCTCCAGCGCCTCCATCGCTCCTCGTGATCATCCAAGGGAAATTCTCGAAGAATTTGGTTCACAAATCTACGTGCGCATCATTTTCTCCGCCGCGTCTCGTTGGGGAGGAAGGAACGAGAAAGGGATTCGAGCGGCGGGCGTTCTGCCCAAAGGTAAGTTCGGTAGGGTGGGGAAAGCCGGTCCAGCAGGACTTGGAGACGAGAACTCTGTTCTCTATTGCCATCTCAGGGGGTGTAAAAGGGGTCCCCAGAGTCCCGGAGAGGCAGCTGGGTTTGCTAGTCAATTCGAGATATTTCCCCCGTGGAGTCTCGTTAATTTCCCCCTTCGCACGCCCCGCGTTCCCACCCCCGCGCTCCCCTGGGCCCCTTCGCCGGCTCGGGAAAGGGTCTGCAGTTCCCGGCCAGGATGTTGGGCTGGCGAGCCCGGGAAGGTAGGACCGTGGCGTGAAACGGGCATGTCGGAGCTATTTCGCCATGTTTGTGTTGCTAAGAGCACTTTTTTCCCCTTTGCGGTGGCTGGATGCCACATGGCTCCTCCGAGCTGCTGCCGGGTAGAGAGCGAGTGTTCTTTTTTTTTTTTTTTTCAATGTCCGCATTCCAGCTAATGTTGCGCAGATAAAATTCAAACTTGAGGTAAACAGAAGAAGAGGAGGAGGAGGAGGGGAGGGACCGCGGCGGGAGGGGGGGGCTGTTTCCATTTCGAGATCCCACCTCTTCACTCCGCGGAGACCAACATCCCGAACCTAGAGCTAACTCCAGCCTTTCTCCCACGTCCCCCACCTTTGCTGTCAACAAGAATTAAGGCGGGGGGCGTGCTTAC
Source organism: Ictidomys tridecemlineatus (assembly GCF_052094955.1). NCBI lineage: Eukaryota > Metazoa > Chordata > Mammalia > Rodentia > Sciuridae > Ictidomys > Ictidomys tridecemlineatus. The sequence goes on along the minus strand of NC_135478.1, from coordinate 208,455,711 downwards.
TGGAAAGGACGCCAGGTCTCGGTTCTCCGGAATAAAAGCACCCCCCCTTGGAACCCAGACCTTTGACTCGGTCCGGCTTTTCGCCGGAGGGACGCAGGATGGCTGGGTTTGCTCTGGAGATGGGGGACGGGAGGGTGCGAGCGCTCCCGGGTGGGGCGAGGGGTGTCTGTCCCCGCGCACTCCCGGTGACTTCAGGATACCAGACCTTTTCACTTTCACCCCACCCCAGGCGCAGGTCTCCCCGCAGGCGGGGTGGGTGGGGCTCCAGGTTTCCAGAAGACAGGTTACTTAGCAGGTGTTTGGGGTGGGCATTTCTTGTCCGTAAGTCTTGCATTTGGTAGGACTGACGTGGGGTAGAACTGCGTTTTCTGCCCCCCCCCAGATTAGGGAGAAAAATCAAGATCCCCCCCCCCGCTTTAAATGTACGTTTCAGCGTGCAGCTCGGCTGCTGCGTGAGTGGCGACGGTGAGGGTGAGCTTCGTCATGTGGAAAACTGTAGGCTTCTGACAGCTTGGCGCTGTCTCCGCGCCCCCCCCCCACCCTGCGCCCCGGGCGGAAGGTGTGGGTTGGGTGGTCCGAGAAGGGTGACGTGCGAGGCGGGGTGGGGACAAGCTTGGGATCCCTCAGAGCGCCGGGGTCCGCAGCCCAGGACGCCGGCGAGCGCCGTGTCAGGGAGGAGGCGGCCACGTGAGGGGGTCTGCGGAAGCGCTGGAGCTGAAAGCTGGGGGCGAAGTGCGTAGCAGAGTCGTGACGGGGGCTGACACGCAGCGGCCGGGGCCGCCCCCAGAGCGCGGCGCGGCGGGGTTGGCTCGGCCGCTGGGCCGGGCGCCTCCCACGCAGGGCCGGCGTTCGCGCCGCGGGTGGGTGCGCACTCGCGGGCCGGCTCCCCGGAGACCGTTTCCGGGCGAGGGCCGGGAGCGCGAGCGCGGGCGGGGCCGGGCAGTAAACAAGGTGGCGCCCTCTGCCCTCCCGCCCCCGGCTGCCGTGGCGCGCGGCCGGCGGCGCCCGGAGCGGCGGAGGCGCGGCCGCGGCGCGGGGCAGTGGCGGTGGGGGCGCGCGCGTACCCGCCCGCTCCCCGCTCCCCGGCACCCCCGCGCGCTCCCGCCGCCGGGCCGGCCTCCTCTGTTTTTGTTTTGATGGAGACCGCGTGCAGCTGGCGCGTGTCAAGTCACGTGTTGGGGCGGGAGGGGGCCGGGCGTGAGGAGGGGTCGACGCCCCCGACTGACCCGGCCGCGGCGTCTCCGGGCAGGATCTTCTGGAACTGGTCGCAGTTGGTCCTCGGTGACCGGTATTTGGGTTCGTCGTCACAGCCTCCACGCGGGAGTCGCCCACCCCCACCTCCGAGCTGGACGCTGGTCCGCGCTGATCGACTTAGAAATCCAGGGGACCTCACAGGTGTGTGTTATTAGTGAGGACCTAGAGAAAAATGTCGTTCTTAACCCTGACTGCACTTAAAACCAACCTGAGAGACTTAAACATAATTCTGACACCCAGGCAGTCCCCACATCAACCGAACCCAAATCCAGGTGGGGCCTGGGCAGAGTGTATTTTTAACACTCCCACCCGTGATTCTGATGGATAGTGAGGAGTGAGAACTTAAAGAGGGAAGAGCTGAATGGACTACATAGGGAAGAAATAGTAAAATTAATGAAAGTAATTAGCAGTTACTGATATGTCACCAAGGGGGGGTCCCTCTCTGCCAGGCACTGTAGTTGTCCCTGTTTTACAGCCTGGGAAAGGAAAGCTTAGGAGGTTAGGTGAGAGTTGATCTGGAAGGACACCCTGACTAGTACCCAGGGAGTCCAATCTTGGAGCCTATGCTTTCAATCATGAATCCAGAGTTTAAAATGTACTTTTGCAGGGCCTGGGGATTTAGCTCAGTTGGTACTTTCCCCATGTACTGGTTCAATCCCCAGCACCACAAAACAAAAACTAAAAAACCTACATACCTTTACTTAACTAAGACCACGTGAGTTTTTACACACACATTTCCACTGTTAAGGGTTTGGTCTGGAAAGTTTTACTTGTTTGCAAGGGAGGGATCACTTGGTGAACTCTTTAAGGCCTGCGGTCTCTCTTTTCTAGAAGTATACTGTGAAGAAAGGCAAGAGGATCCCAGTAATTTGAGGAGAATAAATTCCCTGCAAGTATAGTTTTCTGTTTTTGAGTTGAACGTGTGTATAAAACGGAGGGGAGGAGTCCAGAAACTGCAGATGCTTTCCAAGCATTTACATGAGTAGAAGGTGTGGACACGGTGTGGTTTTGGTGGTCACAGGATGGATGTAGCCCCAAAGTGCCATGCAATGTACAGAGTAAGAGAAGTTCTGCCATGAAAGTTTTGGATGGGGGTGGAAATCCCAAAACAAACAAAACAAAACAAACCAAAAACCCAACTTCTTTGGTCTTGAGTAGAAAAAATTCACTTCTCCCCTTGGTTCATTTGTTTCCTCGCCAGGCAAACTCTTGGGGGAACATTGGTGTGTGTGTGGGGTGGGGATGCGTGATTCATTTGTTTTGAAGTGTATTCATTGATATCTCCTCGGGATATTTCAAATAAAACAGAAAACAAGTTTCTCTCTGAAAACAAAGGATTTTAGTTTGTGTTAGTCTGGTACTGTGTCTTTTAAGAATTTTCCTTTCGTTCTTCTGATTGCTATCAAATATTGTTGGTCGTATGGTATATTAGTTATAAAGCGTTAAGAACTGGTTTTCATGTTGTTTGCAGTTTTGGTAAGGGACATTTAAAGGTCTGCCCAAGCAGACCAGACATGAATGTGAGTATCTGAGGTCTGGGTGGGAGTAGGTCACCAGCCTGGGCTCCCTCTCTCCCTCCCATCCCCTTATTACAAGTTTCTTCCAGCCTTGCCAGTCCACGTGGGGTTCATTTGCATAGCTCTGCTTATTTTGCTCTTTCACTTTGGGGTACCTCCTTGAGGAAATTTTCTCTGGTTTCTCCTCAGAAACCATGGAAAAATATCTTCTCCATATCATCTTTATTTCTCCATATCAACCTCATATTTATCCCAGCATATGGTATTTTTCCATGTTGCACACCCCTTTTAAGTTTGGTTCTTTAAAAGGGGCAACAGTGATTTTTTTTTAATCTGTGTGTCACTGTCACAAAACTTTTATTGCATCTGTCCCAATTGAATTTACTTCCATTCAAGTGACGTTATTGGTATTGGTATTTGCTCATGTCACCCATCTTCATTCTGAACTGTTCTCATCTCATCCTTGTCTTTGAACTACTTAGCTAAAAGCACATTCTTACCCAGGATGAGAATACAGTGCTACTGACACTCTTTTAAAAGGAATAGAAAAAAAGGGGGCTGAATATAATGTTTTTCTCTTGTTTTCTAATTTTACTCTTCATCTGCCATTTGGACAGTATGGATTTTCTTGGTGAGATATTCACTGTTGATACTACTTTTCACCTTATTTGGGCAGGAAGAAATGGTACTACATTAACTGCCATAGCAGAGACCACAGATGGTTCATCATATTTCATTAACTGTAATTTTCAGGTTCAATATACAGAGGTATTTGTAGAGCAGCACCATCTTGGAGAGCTTTCTGGGATGATCAAAATGATTTATAAAGCTGCACCACCTAGTTTGTTAGCCTCTAGTCACTTGCAGCCACTAAGCACCTTAAATGCAGCTAGTATGACATAGGAACTGAATATCTGATTGATACAGCTGCTAATGTTTTGGACAGCTCTATTACAGAGGATTTGCTTATTTTTAAATAAGCAACTACTTAACAGATAAACATTTAAGCTAAGATACTCTACCTCTAAAAGAAAGATCTTGATTCATCTTCTAGGGTTCAACACTAATATTTCCCCTTCACAGACCGTATGGTGCTTGCTGAGTGATATTTTTGACTTCTGCAAGGCCAACATTTGTCCCTTCTCTGAGCTGTTCACAAAGTTCGTGTTCCTTTTTCAGGAACACAGTGGGGAGGTTGGGAGTAATTATGATTATGAGCAATTATTTACAAATGGACATGAGCCCTTGTTGTATAAACAAAGTGAAAGTGCTATAAGTTGAATTAATAGTTTAATCAGACTGAGGGGCAGGGACAGTATTTGCCTTGCTGGTCATTGAGTCTCCAGTGCCTAGTGTAGTGTTTGGCACATAGGAATGCTCATAAATATGTGTTGAATCGAATAATGTTCAAGTAATTTTATCCCTGCAGTTTAGCTTCAGAGGGTATATTGTATAGTTGGTGGTATGGCAGGTTCCCTGGAAGTATTGTTTTCTTTTTAGAGTTGAAGAAAAGGCTGAAGGCCAGTAACTACACTGACTCCCCATTTTTTGGAGAAGTGTGACCTCTCCAGGGGCATTGTCAACTCAGTGACTTTGATTTCTTTCCTGTAAGATACATAGCACAAGTTATTACCCTCATTTGATGACAGATTGAAAAATAGTCACAAGAAGATCTGGTGCTCAGGTCATACAGAGTGTTGGAAGTATAAATCAAATTGAAGTCATCATTTCTATTTGTGCACTAGGCCATGATACTTCTTCAGGAAAAATAAAATCACACACTAAACTATGTTAGTTAGAAATTTTGATTTGTAAAATCAAAGGTAATTATATATTTCAATGGAGTCTAAAAGAGGACTGAAAATATTAGCTCTAGAATAGCATGACATTGGGAAAACAGCTTTAGTATGAGGAACAGGAATGGAAACGTTTATTTCTTAAACCTTCAAATCGCAGTCTGAGGTGGTCCTAACACCCAAGTCATAGATTTCCCCACAAGGATATTTAACATGTAAATAGAAACAGATGTTTAATTGTAAGATAACGACTTCTAGACTTTGAAATATTTATAAAAAAGGTATATGATACATCAAACATCTGTTTCTAACAAGAACCCCAAAGCTGAAAATTGTAGATTTTATTAAATTTCATGGTAGTGTGGGGGTGTCAATGTAGGGCAAAAGATGGTTTTTACATTTATTTATTTACTATTGTTTATGTATAATGGGTTGAATTCAGGGGTACTTTATCACCGGGCTACATCTGCAGTTTTTTTTATTTCTCATTTTGATACAGGGTCTCACTAAGTTGCTGAGGCTCACCTAGAACTTGTAATCCTCTGCTTTAGCCTTCATCTGCCACAGCTTGTTCCTGTGACACATGCTGTTTTCCTATCATTCTACCACTACATGTTCACCAACGAAACTAATTTTTTAATAGAGCTCGTAAAACATAACTGGAGGTACATATCTATTGTCAAAGGAAAAAATTGGTCATAGAATACATTCTAAGACAAAATGTGAAGTTTTGAGGGGAGGGACTTCTCTTTTAACCAATTTTTAGTCCATGTGTCCTTTGTGATTACTTTTTGTTGGGGCCAAAAATATAAATAAATAAAACCCCCCAAACAAACTGTCAACCATGTGTCCCATTAATTCCTACTGTTGTCTTTGAAACCAAACCAAAACACAAGGATAACAAGGCAGAGCCCAACACTGCTAATGGCAACAAAAGTTAACCAAGCAAACAAACAAACAAACAAAAAGCCTGTGGGATTTGACTTGTTACTTTTGTGGAGAGCTCAGTCATGTGAAGGCTTTTTTTAGGTATTCCTTGCTAAGTTACATAGGACAAAAAAAAAAAATTATCTGCCCATATGTGAGTATCTAGTAATGTTACTAGAATTAATACTGCAGACAGGGCTGGGATTGTGGCTCAGCGGTAGAGTGCTCCCCTAGCATGGGCGGGACCCAGGTTCGCACCACATAAAAATAAAGGCATTGTATTGTGTCCATCTACACCTAAAAAATAAATATTAAAAAAAAAATACTGCAGACAATCAAGATGTCTCTTGCCCAGAAGATCTGTAGGACCAACTGCTTGGGTTCAGGTGTTTAGTTTAAGAATTACTTTGAAAGGCAGTTGAGAATGGTTTATAATGACTAGCTTTATGGAAAAATTTAAGGAAGTTACTGGCTTCATGTCATTTCTTTCATTTCCGGGGAGTGCAGTTGGATTGGACCAGTGGTTCTTAAGACTTCAGTGTGTATCAATACCACTGAGGGCTTATTGGGCCCCACCCAAAGTTTCTGACTCAGTGGATCTAGGGAGGCTCAAAAATGTGCATTTTTTTTACAGGTTTCCAGGTAATGCTGCTGTTAACTGCTCTGAGGGCTAGGGTTTAAGAACCATTTTATTAGGTAATCTAATGTTCTTTGCCCCTCAACACCCACCCTTTTTCAAGTAGCAGCACCTATCATTGCTTGATTTCTCCAAGGTTATGTTATTTAAATTTTGCTGTGGTAAACTGAGTTTTAAGTTTCTTTTTTATTTATTTATTTATTGTTGTGTTTTGTTTTGGTGCTGGGTATTAAACCCAGGGCCTTGCATACGCTCAGCTACCCAGCCTACATTCCTAGCCCCAAGATTTAGCAGTTTAAAATAGATTTCTTTTAAAACTCCAGTTGGGTATTCCTGCTTAACTAAACAAGTATCCAGTAAAAATATATTAAAATATTAATAATATTGCTAAATGACCAAACTGTTTGCCACTCCCTTAAACTTTTAAAGTTGTATTACATCTAAACATGTGCCTTTTAGTCTTTTAAGATACGGCTACAGAGTATAATGTAGCACATTATATAATTGTGGGCTTACTAAATAAAAGGATTTATGAGAAATAGGTTTTTTTTTTTTTTGTTGTTGTTGTTGTTGAAACTTCATGGGTCCATAGCTGACAGTTGCAGTGTTTAGTCAGACATCTCTTAGGATAACTGCCCCCTGGAAGAGCCATGGTGTTTAGGAAGGAGATGCCCAGAGGGGATGACCTGGACATCAGATATAGTCATTCCCTTTTTATGCATTTTGGAAAATCATATAGCTCTGAAGGACTGGAATCTCTTGGAAGGGGAATGGAGGTACAGGAGACTTGTCTTAAAGCATCCCTCGCATAGCAAGATATGTGTTCAGCAAGGTGGGGCTGGTGGAGAGCCCAAGGCCTGTGAGAGCGCAGGTAGTGCTCTGGAACTGCTGTGTGAAGTCTTGACTCCTAGGGACCAAGAGGCAGGTGGACTCAGGGTCTGAGGCAGTTGAAGCCAGTGGGCTTGACCGTGTATGCTAAGGTGAGTAGATTATTGGAGAGGAAAGATAAGGAAGACTTTGGGGGAGGGGGGACGTGTATAACCTTTTCTGAGAGTAGGGAAATACAACCGAGCAGATGAGGAGTAGGGAATGGGAGGAGAAAGAGGAAATGTTTTAAGTTTTAAAATGTTTTAAAACTTTTAAAAGATGTATTAACTATATCAAGACTACTTTTAATAGCATAGGCTTTTTTGTTAGAAAATAATAAATTAGTGAGTTTTCCTTTTTTATCTCCGATGAGTGTCACCAGATACTATTATTTGACCTATGTCAAGGGTTTTCCAAATCTGTGCCTGGAACTCAGGCAGTGCCTACATTTTTAGATGGCTTTAATAATGGTTAACTTGCTCAAATCAGATTTCTGAAAGGCACATATGATACTTGTTCCTGAGTGTGTTTTAGGGATTAAGAAGCAAACCATTTGGGCAGCATAGGCCATAAAGCTGGGCCAAGGCAGAGACTCGCTGCTTTTCACATCCACATGTTTTAGTTTTGTCTTGAAATTCTGTATTTTTAAGCTGCTTTTATGAAATGGTTGAACCTTAAAACTGTGGAGTTGATGTAGTATGCATGTAATTGATTTTAAACTAGGAATATGAATGGATATAGTTCTAAATTTTAATCTGTTTGTTACTTTGAGAAGAACTGCATATGATTTACTACTGAAGTCTACAAGTTTTTTATTTCATTTTTGGTGGTAGGAATCAAAATGCGGTCAATTCTTGAATCATATCTGTGACATAATCTTAACATCTAAATCTGCGAAGCTGTTTTGAGTTTGAGTGAGTGCTGAGACAACTATGAGCCAATTGTCACTGTGTGGTTCCCTCCCTCTGCCCTCCCTGGGGTTTGACCCTCTGACCCCTTCCTTAAGACCATTAAGAAGTCTCCTATGTTTAGAGAGTTAACATGTTGAAGACACTTAATGTGTATATTTTTTTTTCCTTTTCTCCCAACTCCTGAGGTTTGTTTCTCAGTCAGGCATTTGGTTCTCCTGTTGGCTGCTTTTGACCGAAGTCCCCCATGTGGGTTTCCTTTAATCCTACCTCCACATTTTCCTCCTCCTCTTTTCCTTTCAGAAGTTCTTTTTCTGTTCTTCGGCAATCTTAGTTTGGTGAAAATAGAACTGAGGTGGAATTGTGTTAGTCACCTTTAACAGTGGTTAATGGCTGCTTGAATACTGTGCTGTGTGCTTCAGTCTTTCCATGAATTCTGGTTTTCATTGGCTGTGGGAGTGCGTCTGTACTCCTCTGTAAGATGAGGACATGGATGGAGAAAAATTTTTCTGCTGCTCAGATACTAGATGGAGTTTACTAACATGGTGATAAGGTTGCAGACCCTCATAGGAGCATTGTAAATTTCTGAAGGATGCCTGTGAATGGAAAATGGGGAGATGTTTTTGAGGCTCAGTGTGAGAAGACCCAGGACTTGAACCAGACTGTTTGCAGTGTGGCCAGCCCTCCTCCTTCTGGAGTTAGAGTGGGTTGCACAGGCACCTTTCTGCCTACTATTGCCATCTGTCTTGAGGCCACACCAGTCCAATCTGAACCCACCACTTGGGAAAAGTTGCCCGCCCTTTTTTTAATATTTATTTTTTAGTTGTAGTTGGACACAATACGTTTATTTCATTTATTTATTTTTATGTGGTGCTGAGGATTGAATCCAGGACCTCACTCCTCGCTCGTACTAGGCGGGTGCTCTACTGCTGAGCCACAACCCCAGCCCAAGTTGCCCATCTTGACCCACTCGACTTGGAACATTCTGCTGCCTTTCATCTCCCAGCAGGAGGCAGCCTTCTTCTATAGACATCCTTTCAGTGGTGGTATTTAAACCACTTGGGGAGTTTCTGGGAACTTGCTTAGCACTGGAACTACCATGTGCATGTGTGCATGCACACACACACACACATACACACACACAGAGATATTTCTCTTGCACAGTTGTACATGGCCTGTGACCTTGAGTGCTTGTGTCCTGTTCCGAGAGGAGTTTTTGTTAGAAGGCATTGAGAATATTTTTGTTATGTTCACAACTATGCCAGGCTGCTTATCTCTCCACTGTCAAGGCCAGTGGCAGTTGTTTTTGCTTTCTGATTTATATTGATGTATTATGCAGTCATTGCACATACTGTTGTTTTTTAAAAAATTTGTGATTAGTTTTTGTTTCCAAAGAGTTTAATTATTGCTGTGCTAAGATCATTTAGTAATCCTTTTCCTCAGTATGATTCTATTTCTTTAACTTTTCCTATTTTGTAGCTTTTCAGAATTTTATTATACTACTTTATATAGGCTCTATCACAGAAGAATAGTGATGGCTCTTCAATCTTAGTATTTCTTGCCTGAAAATGCAGATATTTGGTAGGAACAAGTGAAATATATGTGTGTGTACGTATGTTGTATTATATATATACACACACACACACACACACACAGGTAGATATATATATTATATGAATGCCATCATAGCTTTTTTGGGGGGATTTTATCTTTGAAATATGTAATTTACGCCTTTTAGTTTGTGAAGTTTCTGTGCTAATGTATGTATATGCTTCTCCTATTTTCATGGGAAGAGATACCAAAATTTCCCTTTGCTCCCACTCTAAATTGAGATTCCTTCTGTTGCTAATTTAATTCTTTTTGAAAAGGAACAGAAGGGTTTACCTTTTGCCATTTTATCTCTATTACTGCCTAAAAAGCAGTTTGCAACAAGGACTTTATAGGCTTAATGAGTGAATCAGTACCCTCATTTAATCATTCTATATCATCTGCAGAATATTTTCTAGATTCATGTTTTTCAGAAAGATCAGAACTGGAGATGTAACTCAGTGGTAGAGAATGTGTTTAGCATGCGTGAGGCCCTGGGTTCCATCGCCAGCACCACAAAAAATAAATCAAAGATTTGGGATTCCAAAAAGTGGAATTGCTCTAAAACTTTCTAAAGATCACCCTTGTAGTAACTGCAGAGTGTTTGCTCTTGTGTGTGGGACATAGTGGCAGCATGATATCCTGGGATCATTCTTGTCCCAGTGGTTACAGCCCCTTAACCCAGACAGCAGCCCTACATTCTTGTGGAAAGCCACAGTGGCATCCGGAGAGTCTACTGGAAGTGCCTGTGTTCTGACGGTATTTTTGTTGTTATTGGAGGGCAGTGTTTGTTTTCAAGCAAGGACTTGGAATTTTATAAGTATACATATCATTTGCTAAACACATTTTCCCACCAGCATGCTCTTTTGGAGTAAGAGACCTGAGTAAGAGACCTAAGCACTGGCAAGATTCCTCAAGAGAACATGCAGAGTCGTGGATGTTACAGGTAAACCATCCAGCATATTTTGGTTTGTGGACTCTGGGTTACTTTTCAAGTGTTAGAATCTTCCTGATCCAGAATTGAAGGCTAAAAGCAGACACAAGTAAACATGTTCCTACTGGGTAAACTTTCTGTTCAAATCTAAACAAAAAGAAAACAAAAACCTTAAAAGTATCTGAACTCTATCTGAAAGTTCTGTGGGATGTTGCTCTGCCCTCGGTGCTGGCAGCCAGTTTGGGGGCATTCCTCTCCTCATTTATTCTCTATTTTTTCTTTTGCAGTACCAGGGATGAAACCCAGACGTGCTAGGCAAGCGCTCTGCCACTGAGCTGTATTCCCACTTGTTCTTTTTCTTCTTCCCTCACTTGGTTTCCCAACTTTTTTTCTTTGTTTTTTTTTTCCCCCTGTTTCTTCTGTTCTCCTTTCCCTTTGGCTTTTGTATTGATGGCCTAATAACAACCTACCTTTTTTAGCCTAATGACAGTCCTAAGCTAAAGACAACTTTTACTCTGATGTTGAAGATTGAAGTCTGTGAAACTCTATAAAGGTACAAAGTATTTCTGAAGAGTTTAGTGTTTATGTAACAGTTTCATGTCCAATGTAATATTCATGTGAAATGTAGAGTTCCAAGGTCTTTTGAATGTTTCAGTAGGTATTCCAATAGGTTCAGATGAAGTTTGAAGGCCACTCTGCCAAAATTTAGGTAATAGTAATCATGTAGATAATGAATTTCAGGATTTTTTTTTTATGTATTTTTTGTGGTACTGAGGATAGAATCCAGGTGTAGTTCACATCTAGCTACATCCCCATCCTGTTGTTTAAATTTTAGAGAGAATCTCCCTAAATTGCCCAGACTGGCTTTGAATCTGGCATCATCCTGTCTCAGTCTCCTAGAGTCAATAAGATTACAGGCCTATGCCACCATGCCCAGCTAGGATTCTTTCTATTTATGAAAATCTTCATAAACAAAAAAATCATTTGGATTACACTAATGTTTTTTAAGTTGCTTAAACTGTAAGAGTTTGGTTTCAAAATGTAATAGTCAAATTTGTGTTAAATAGGAACTATGATTTGTGCCATAAGCAAGGATCATAGAATAGTCTAACTTCAGAGATAATTGAATTCGGTCTTGTTTGATAGATGAGACAATTTACTTAAATTTGCATACCTGGTTAGTAGCATAATTGACTACAGTTAGATGTTCCCCTCCTTATCCATTGTGCTTTTGGAGCAGAGGGTCAAAGTTAGGAGATTTAGATATAAAATTGGCAGAACAGCATGAGAAGAGCATTTGAGATGTTGGAATAGGGGTTTAGACTCTTTGGAATTGAATTATTGGAAGGTTGTATTTGAGGGTGCCTCCCAAGTCTATGATGTGGCCAGAGGTGGAAAAAAATTAGAGAGATTTAGCTGCTGCTTGTTGTGTATTAGTGCAGTTTATTAGTGTTTTATCTTCAGTAGATCTCATTCCTATTTTTTAGTAGAGAGCATTCTTATTCTGAAATTTTTTGGTAGAAAAGACGGATGCCACAGTTAAGAAGGATAGGAAAGGGGCCTAGGGTTGTGGCTCAGTGGTAGAGCACTTTCCTAGCATGTGAGGGACACTGGGTTCAATTCTCAGCACCACATATAAATAAATAAAATAAAGGCCCATCAACAACTAATAAAAATATTTTTAAAAAAAAGAAGGATAAGAGACTTAAGATGCATTAATAGTACTAGAAAAAGCTGGGTGCAGTGGTGCATACCTATAATTCTAGCAACTAAGGAGGCTGAGGCAGGAGGATTGCAGATTTGAGGCCAGCCTAAGTAATTTAGCAAGGCTAGTAAGTTAGTGAGAACTTATCTCAAAAGAAAAACTAAAAAGGGGTGGGATTGTAACTGAGTGGTAAATTACCCCTGGGTCCAATCCCCAGTACCAACCAAACAAACAAAGCATTGGAGAAAAGCCCAGGAGACTGGAGATGTTCTCTGAGAAGATATCATAGTGAGTTTTGAGACCTGCTTCCCATTGTTCAGGAATATAGCCTGCCTTTAACTGTTTAAAATAGCCCATTATTCATTAAATACTTCCTTTTCAGTGGTGGGGGTGCTGGGGATTGAATACAGGTGTGCTCTACCACTGAGCTCCACCTCCAGATCTTTTTAGTTTTTTTTTTTTTGAGATAGATTCTTACTAAGTTGTTGAGACTGGCTTTGAATTTCAGGTCCTCCTGCATCAGCCTCCAAAGTCACTGGGATTATGGGCATGCACCACCATGCCGAACATCAGTAAATACTTTTTTGGAACACACCTGTCATGCGCCTAGCATTGAACCAGATCCTGTGGGTATTACAAAAGAATTGCTCATCTAGGGCTTTTTGTCTACGGTATAGTCATTTCCTCTCTAGTGGGGTTCTCAGTGCACAGGCCATGAAATGGGAGGTTCAGTGAATGTCTGAGAGCCCCAAAGGGTGTTGTAGGCAAGAAGAGAGAAGGGAGGACCACGGCAGTAGGGGAACATCCAAGAACCATGACATTTAAGCAGTTTGAAGGACTGGTAGTTAAGAACAGCTGAAGAACAGGTGCACATTTCCCTTGGGGAGAGCTCAGGGATATGGCTGGGCAAGGTTAAGATTTAGGCTCAGGAGTTGGGAAAAGAACATTTTACGGTGTAAGGTGCACCCAAGGAGAATCCCTTGGAAATACCACGGAGTATTTATTGTAAGCACTTAAAACTTTAGAAAAATAATACTGTAAAGACCTGTATACCCTTTATCCAGATTCACCAGTAGTTACCATTTCACCATACTCACCCACATTCATGCTCTGGGTGGGTTTCCAGAACATGTAAACACAATGTGGCAAGGTTATACATTTATATCACTGGCCTCACTCACTACTTGAGTGCTAGCTGCAGACATCACATTTCACTTTTAAACCCTTGCTAAGGAGGACTTACCTTCACAGGTGCAACAGTTACAGCACCCAAGCAGCTTCATGTTGCTGCTGTAATATGGCTTAACATAGAGAAAATGTTGAAATTTGGGGAAGGTGTATTTTTTTTTAAATTTAAATCAAAGCAGACTAATTTGGCACAATATATATTGAATGAATTGGTGGGACCAGAGACTAGAACCACAGAAACCAGGTTATACATATTTAAAGAGTCATATGTAGCTATAAAAATAGAAGCAGCTCATTGTATCCTGATATGCTTTCTTATTTAAGATAAATTCTTAAGGAAGAGCAAGGCAAAGGAGAATGTGCAAGAGAATTTATAAACATTTGCATATAGAGGGTTGTAAAATCTCTGGAAGGATAGAAAATGAATTATAGCATCTCATGTCTTTAAGAGAAAGAATTAGGTATTTGGGGGACAAGGAGGTTTTTCCTGAATACCATTTTTTACCTTTTGAATTCTGTTTTACTTTTTGAATCTTGTAATTATGTTACTTTAAAAACATAAACAGTAGATAAACAGGTATAGACTTATTATGATTATTATTAGTTTTGTAGTGTGCAGAATATTTCTTATTGTATCCTAAACAAATTTAGAGGAGATGTGAAGCTAAGAAGATGGAGGAAAATTTTTATTTTCTCAGTTTTATAAGGTGTCCTAGTCCATCAGGGCTGCTGAAAGAAACTACCACACATAAGCTGAAGGGCTTATGAACAACATAAATGTATTTTTCACATTTCTAGAGCCTGGAAGCCCCAAATAAAGCACAGTTAGCCTCCCTGTCTGGTGAGTGCTAGCTTCCTGACTCATAGATGGCTCCTTCTTGCTGTGTCCTCAAGGTGGCAGAGAGGAAAGGAATCCCAGAGTCCTATTCATGAGTGCTCCACTCTTGTCACCTCATCTAGTCTGCATTACCCCTCAAATCTTAATCATCTTACTACCATCAAAGGTAAGTTTCAACGTAGGAATTAGATGTTGACACAGCATTCAGTCCATAACAAGGGAAATTTGCTGTTTGTAGAAAGAATTCTTAGTGTAGGAAGGTATTTTTGGGGGAGCTGCTAATGGGGAGGGAGATTTGAATGGGCTGATACCCAGAAAGTCATAGAGAAAATGTTGAAATTTGGGGAAATAAAGAAAGGAAGAGGAAAGCACAAAGGAAGATCTTAGAGTTTTTTTTATATTTATATATTTATATATCCTCTTGTAGAAAGGGGTAAGTCTATCTTCCTCTAAAAGCAAAGAATTTTGTAGTTTGTTTTATTTATTTATTTTTTGTAGTGCTTAGGGGATTGAACCTAGGGCCTTGTGCATGTGAGGCAAGCACTTAACCAACTGAGCTATATCCCTAGCCCTATAGTTTTATTTTAGCTGAAAAGTATAGAAGATGGCAAATGGGACTCAGTTTACATTGAAGATGTAGTGATACTAATTTGATATTGAGGTAATTAGTATTTTTAGAAAACATAAAATAAACATTTAGCAACAAGTGGGTACTTTCCCTTTTTTTTGGAAGACATATTCTCGGGTTTCACTGAAGATTATGTGAAGGTCTTAAAAGAAAACCTTATCAACCAGGCATTGTGGTGCATACCTGTATTCCCAGTGACACAGGAGGATCACAAATTTCAAGTCATCCTCAAGAACCCTCAGCAACTTAGCAAGACCTTGTCTCAAAAATGAAAAGAGCTAGGAATGTAGCTCAGTGGTAAAGTACTCCTGGGTTCCAGTCCCTGTAACCCCTCCCCTGCATTCCAAAAAAAGAAAGGAAAACCTTATTAAATAAATACTAGAATGTTATGTTATTAGTAAATTATTTATGCATTATAGCAATTTGTCTATATGATAATTTTTATACATGGTCAACCCTTGCTATCTGTGGGTTCCTTACCCATGGATTCACCAACATGGATAGGATATACCTGGAAAAAAAAGAGTCACATCTCTACTGAACTTTGACTTTATTTCCTAAACAACATAGTAGAACAGCTGTTTATATCACATTAGGTATTATAAGTAATCTAGAGATGATTTAAGTACATAGGAGGATGTATAGAGAGAATATGCAGATATTAGGCCTGGGTATGTGTTTGGTACTGGGTTTGAACCCAGGGGTGCTCGACCACTGAGCTATGTCCCAAGCCCCTCTTTTCTTGTGAGACAGGGTCTTGCTAAGTTGCTGAGGGTCTTACTAAGTTGCCCAAGATCAAACTTGGGATCTTCCTGCATCAGCAACTGGGATTATAGGTGTGCACCACTGTTCCTGATTTTAGGCTGTGCTATATAAGAGACTTGAGCATCCATGTTTTTTGGTATTGGGGGTTCTGTAACCAATCCCCTATGGATACTGAGGGACAGCTGTAATTATATAGTGAACTTCTAGGGTATTCGAATCCTTTAAATTACTCTTTTTGAGCATTTTGAGATAATGTTGCATGAAAAGCTAATTTTAGAGTTAACTCAGCCACAGTTTATTTTCTGTTTTCATGTGACTAACACAAAGTTATTGATTGGTTCTTAGTTCCTCTTCTCTTGAAAGCCACTGTTAATCATTTGAGTGTTGAATTACTCCAGTGTCCCGTTAGTGATCTTGTGGTTAATGAAGACAGATGGTTCACTTATAGATGCTTCTGGAAAGTTAACATTTCAACACTGATTGCTCAGGCAGGCTTTCAAAAGGAGAGGAACCCAGTACTGTTTCATCAAGAGGCCCAGGTGTGACTTTGCTAGAAAAGAGATTGATTTTATCAGTTCCTTCAGGGTTGGTGGGCATCTGTGAGACTACAGGAGTCTAGCCAAGCCATGAAAGCTTATGGGAGATGAAGTACTCCATGTTCACGTGCAGTAGAAGATGCTCTGTGGCTTGTTGAAGATTGCTGTGGGGTTTAGAGGGGCAAGAATTGAATATTCTCAATGGACATTTCCATCAAAGAGAATTTAATCTCTAGAGAGCTCTTTGCATTCAGAGGCCATTCTGCCTAAGAAACTGGGGCCAGTGGTCTGAAATCAGAACTTCTTTATGGTAGTATGGTGCTGGATTCTTCTAGTTCACTTTGAAATCTGTTTCTAAAACCCCATAGTTGTATGTTAGATATGTTAGAATATAATTGAGAAATAATGATGTGTTGGGCACTTGGATAAAATGTTTTTCTTCTATATTCCTTTTAATCTTTTCAATAACAACTCTAGGAGGTACAAATTATCATTTTCATTATATGGGAGAAAAAAAGTCAAAGCTTAGGAAAGTTTAGGGCTCAGACCCCCAAATAAAGAGCCTCACACAGCCTGCCTCTAGAGAAGGCTACTATGCAGAAAGAGTTTTTTTTTTTTTTGCATGTTTCAGCTTATTTCTGTTTGTGTTTTTCTTGAAATGTAGCATGGTTGTTTTTGGGACACCTCTTTCAAATGTATACTTAGGGAATAAAGTTATTGTTAATATATTTAAGCTCTCCTAGTTTTTTTTTGAAGATTTCTGATCTTATCTATTTTATGATAATTGTGAATAGCTTCATTTAGAGGATAGCCATTAAAAAATGATGTTTGCCAAAATGATGTTTTACCCAATTTCACATTAACATTTTCTCTGTTTATTATTTGTGTGTGTTCTCTTATTCTCTCCATATTTCTGGGTATTTGTTTTCTTTTTTTCTGAACCATTTGAAGATACCATAGCCCTTTGTTCCATAATATTTCATGTATATTTTCTAAAAATAAGAATATTCTCTTAAGTTATTACTTCATGGATTTATATTGTTTAAGTATTTCCATTTAAACCGCTATTCATGATGTGATTTTGTCAGTTGATGTAATAATAAAGTCTTTAATAACATTTCCCCCTTGGGTCTATATAAAAGTCTCAGATCTAACATCTTTTAATCTGCAATATTTCTATATGTCTAGGTCTTTTGTCAGATTGACATTTTTTAAAAACATAGTACTAGTCTGTTAAAAAAATAATAGGAAGTTCCTCATTTTTGTGTTTGTCAGCTGTTTCCTCATCTAATGGATTGATTCAAGGTTATACATTCTCATAGGATACTGCATAGGTAGTGTTGTGTGTCTCAGGCTGTGACATCTGGAAGCACATGCTGGCCATCTGTCCCTCTCTGGTTATGCTAATTTTGATCACTGGGCAAGGAAGGTGTCAGTCTGATTTCTCCACTGTATAATTAGTGTGTTTTGTTCCTCTTGTGCAACAGTAAGTTGTATATAGGAAGACACTCTTAACAAGCAAATATTCCTCACTTATTTTCCTATTTACTATTAGTATATTTTATGGATTCCTATCCCCTCATGGTTTCATAAGGTGCTTAATTATTTTTGCTTAATTACCATTTAGCCAGTGGTAGCTCCTTTAAGCTGGCTTGTTTTTCTTTGTGTCAAGTACCCATTGGTTTTTGTTGTTATTGTTACTGTTTTTTTGAGCTCTCCTGATATTCAAGGCCCACCCCCAACTTCTTTCTTTGCAGTGCTAAAGATAAAAACCAGGGTCTCACATATCTAGATAAGTATTTTACCAGTGAGTAATGCAGTACCCTCAGTCCCATTATGGATTATTTTGTAACTACCTATCCCAGCTCTGGAAACAACCATTTCTTTGAGCCACCTGGATTCTTTTTTTTTGGGAGAATGGTATTAGAAACCCTTTGAGCAGACAGAGCTAGGACATGTGTGTGTGTGTGTGTGTGTGTGTGTGTGTGTATACATGTACACACAAGTCAAAGTATATGTATACATAAGAACATGTGCATACAGATATGCAGTTATACATATTTTAGGAATAATGTTTTCACATAGTGGGTGACTTTTGAAGAGGTTATAGTCTCATTGTCCTATTTTTGCCATCTGACATTTGCTTTAAATATGTAATAAACTTTTGGGAATAGGAGTTGTCATTTCAGCCAGGGGTGGATTTGTTTATTCATATTTAGGAAAACTACTGTCAGGTAAGTGGAAATGAATCCTTTAACACCTTCACATCTAGTTATTCTCATTTAACATCATTTCACAGTTACTCATTTTAAAACTTAAAACATTACAGCATAATGTTGTTCTGCAAAATCCATATTGTGCATATGTATAGTCTAAAGAACAATAAAATTGAACATTGATCTCCTTTAAGAAATAGCATTTTGCTAGTCCCTTTGCAGCCTCATGAAAACCCCTTGTCAGGGTCCTCCTCTCTTCTCCTTTGCAGTTAACAACTATCCTCAAATTTGTATTATTAATTTCTTCACTTTTCTTTAATTTATTAATTTAATTCTGAATTACATATCTAAATATAACAAAGGTTTTTGCTTTGCCTGTCTTTGACCTTTATGTAAACAAGACACACTGAATTTATTCTTCCATTTCTTCCTTATCCTTTTAAAAAATTATTTATATTTTTAGTTATAGATGGACACAATATCTTTATTTTATTTATTTATTTTTGTGTAGTACTGAGGATTGAACCTAGTGCCTCACATGTGCTAGGCAAGTACTCTACCACTGAGCCGCAACTCCAGTCCCTCTTTCTTTTTAATGTTTTTTAATCAACATTAAGATTTTAGTATTTAATGATGTTGATGTGTGTAGCTGTAGTGCATTCATTTTCATTGATGTATAGTTTTCCACTGTGTGAATATGCCACAGTTTCTCTTTTTGTTTGCTAATATTTCCTTTGTGAACAAGAGTTCCATGAACACTTCTTAAAACTTGCCTCCTGGAGGACCCCCTCATAGTTTCTTGAGACTCTATTATTTGGCTTGGGCTATAGCTCAGTAATAGAGCACTAACCTAGCATGCACAAGGCCCTGGGTCTATCCCTAGCACACCACACACACACACACACACACACACACACACACAGTTTTCTACAGAGAAAAATAATTTCATAAACTTCCATCTTAATGAGCTAATGTTAACACGAGATTACTGGTATGGAATTATGGACTTAAGCTAATTTGTATTAAATGAAGTCTATTGATCTCAAGTTCTGTCTTGAACATTTGAGAAATCACAAAAAACATAAAACATAAAAGATAGTAACCTCCCATAATATTGTCAGTTTATTTTAGAACTATAAAACTGGGGTATAAAATTTTTGTTTTAATCTTCTGATCCTGTCTTCTCCTTTCCCACCTCCCAAATCCCAACTCCCAAATCCCTACTTAGGAGTAATTTATCACTATTATCAATATGTATACTTTTCATCTTTTATTTAGAAAAGTAATCTCTTTATGTTTGTATGTAACTTTTTAAAGAATAGCTACTGAAAATCAATACCACACCTTGATTTTTTCTCACACCAGTCAAAATGGCAGACATCAAGAATAAAAACAATAATAAATTCTGGAGAGGATGTGGAGGAAAAGGAACACTAAATTTAGTATAACTCCTGTGGAAATCTGTATGGAGGTTCTTTTGAGAAAGTTTAGGGATGAATCCACTATATGATCCTGCTACACCACTTCTTAATATTTACCTTAAAGAATTAAAGTCATTGTACTGCAGTGATACATGCATAGCCATGTTTATAGCAGCAGAAGTCATAATAGCCAACTATGGAACCAGCCTAGGTGTCCATGTGGATGAATGGATAAAGAAAATGTGGCATACATCCACAGTGGAGTTTTATTCAGCCATAAAGAAGAATGAAGTTATCATTTGCAGAAAAACAGATGGAACTTGAGAATATTGTGAAATAAGCCAAATTCACAAAGTGAGGGTTCATATATTTTCTATCATGTGGAAGCTGGAGAGGAAAAAGGAAAAGAAATATGTTGAGTTAGAATCTCATGAAAGTCAAATAGAGATAAATAGAGTAGGGGAGAGGGAACAGAGGAGGGAGGAGGGGAGGAAAGGGAAAATACTGGAGAGTGATATTGGCCAAATTATTATATTGTGTGCATGTACAAATATATAATGATGAATCCCACCGTTGTGTACAGCTATAAAGCAGCAATAAAAAAATAATTGGAGGAGAATAGCTACTGAGCCAGGTGTGGTGGCACATGCCTGTAATATCAGCAACTCCTGGGAGACACATACAGGATTCCAAGTTCAAGGACAGCCTCAACAACTTAGCAAGACCCTGTCTTGAAATAAAATAATACTTTTTTAAAAAAGGGCTGGGGATGTGTCTTGGTTGTGGAGTGCCTCTGGGTCCAGTCCCCAGTACCAATGCCACCACCACCAAAAAAAAAAAAAGGCATATATACCCATTTTATTACTCCCTTCCTCTGTTTCAAAAATTAACACTGATACAATAATAATATCTAACTACAGACCTTATTCAGATTCAATTATCCCTAAAGTGTCCTGTTTGAAAAATTTCTCAGAGCATACATTATATATAGTCTCCTTTCATCTGAACGATTTTTCCTATTTCTTGGCATTGGCATTTTTGAAGAGTACTAGCCAATCATCATGTAGAATGTCCTTCACTTTTGGTTTGTTTGATGTTTCCTCATGGCTGGATTCAGGTTTTGCACTTTGGGTAGAAATGCTGCAGGAGGAACATGGTGTTCTCAGTGCATTGATTTGGAGGCACATGATGTCTTTGGGCCCAGTCCTGATGTTAACTCTGGTCCTTTGGCTAAGGCCAGGTTTCTCTAGTGTTGTCTCAGAAAAGTTGCTCCTCTCCGCTTTCCAACTAATAACTATTATGAAGTGAAAGAGTTAGGTTTTATTACTATCCTTTTCCTCTTTGAATTTCGATGCCTAGTCCTTAGATAGAATCCATTGATGCCCCTTGCCTGAATTGGTTATTCTTATGATGGGTCACCTAGTCATGATTTTAGAATTTGCATCGTTCCTTCATTATTAGTTGGATTTCTTCTCCAAAGAAGAACTTACTCTTATCTCTGATTTGTATATTTATGTCAGTGTAGACTCACTTTCTGTATTATTGTTTTTAAAAACACTTTTAGTTGTAGATGGATACAATACTTTATTTTATTTATTTATATGTGGTGCTGAAGATCAAACCCAGTGCCTCACACTTGATAGGCAAGCAGTCTACCACTGAGCTACAACCCCAGCCTTCTAATAAGTTATCTTTCGATGCTCAAATTGTCCCACATTGGCTGGCTTCTGTGTCTCTTCCACACATCCTTGTCAGTCTTTGAGCATCTCTTTCCTTTTCTGGAGCATGCTGCTTGTGGTGTTCTTTTCCCTCCTCAGCTTTAGAACGACCATGTTTTCAAGCTTTGTGTGAGAGAGCTGTTTTTCCATAGCCTGACCAAGAACTATATATATATATATTTTTTTTTTTTTTGTTTCTGGTACCGGGAATTGAACCCAGGTGTGCTTAACCTCTGAGCCACATCTTCAGCCTTTTTAATATTTTGAGACAGGGTCTCACTAAGTTGCTTAGGGCCTCATTAAATTGCTGAAACTAGATTTGAACTCATGATCCTCCTGTTGCAACCTCCTGAGCCTCTAGGATTACAGGCATGCATCAGCACGCCTGGTAAGAGCAGTTTTTTTAAAAGATAAATATGTTTTTTTAGTTCTACACAAGAGCAATTTTTTATACTGACAAATTTTGCCAATCTTAATAGTTGAGAAATAGCATCTCAGTATAGTTTTGATTGCATTTCTTTTTTTTGTTAAAAGTATTTTTATTAGTTATTGATGAACCTTTTATTTATTTATTTAATTGCTTGTATGTGGTGCTGAGAATCGAACCCAGTGCCTTACACATGCTAGGCAAGCACTCTACCACCAAGTCACACCCCCATCCCACATTTCTTTTATTATGAGTGAAATTGAACGTGTTTTCCTGTGTTTAAATGTGTATGTGTATACATGTTACATATGTGTGTGAAATAACATTTTTTCTTTTGGGGTAGTCTTTATTTTGAGACTTCTTTATATATTATGGATTGTAGTCCTTTATTTGTGATGTGCTGCAAATATTTTTTGCCATTTTTATCTTTTTTTGTTTTGTTTTGTTTTTGTCATACAAAGAATTTTTAAAAAATGTTTAATCAACTGATCGGTCGAATGTTTTTTCTAGTTTGAAGTCATAGTTTCAGGCCTTTCCTTACATTGAGCTTAAAGAGGAACTTACCATTTTTTCCTATTAGTACTAATATGGTTTTATTATTTTATGTTTAGGTCCTTGTTTCATTGGAGTTATATTGTGATGTATGGTTAGAGATGTGAATCTAATTTTATCTATTTGCAAATGGCTAGACAATCTTTTTAACAGTTTATTGAGTCAGTTTTTTGTACCAATGATTTTAGATGTTGCCCTTTGTCATGCACAGTCCTAAAGCTCCATTTCTACATGGGTTTGTTTTATCGACCTTTCTGTATTAATCCATTGGTTCCTCTGTCAGGACCATGCTTTCCATTACCAAGGCTTTGTAGTATAATACAATGTTTGGAAGGACTAAGCCTGCTCCTCTAGCACTTCAGCGTTTTTTTGGCTGTTATTGCTCATTTATTTTTCAATATGAGGTTCAGTATTAATTATCTACTTCATTACAAAATTGTTGGTGTATATATGGGGATTGCATTCAATTAACAAATTAACTTACGGTGGACTCACATTTTTATAACATGAATTTATTCTGTCCAAACTAAGTCATTTATTTGTTCAAGACTTCATTTGTGTTTTAAAGTTTTCCACATTTCTTTTAAATTAATATTTATTTGTTTGTTTTCTGTTGCTGGGGAGCAAATACAGGACCCTACCTATGCCAGGCAAGTGATCTACTACTGAGCCACATCCTCAGTCCTAAATTTTTTCTTAAATATTTCATTTTCTTTGTGCAACTTGCATTTTTTTTTCCATTTAACCATGGATATCTTAACAGGTTACTACTCGTTGACCTATTTCATTTTAAAAAATAAATCCATGGCAGTTTATTGTGCCCTAATTTGATTGAAGTTTTCCTCTGTTATCTTTCTGTGGCTTTTAATTTTCTCTCTTCCAAATGATATTATAGGGAATATACTTGCTTACTCATAGGCCATGTGGGTTTGGGGTAATATATGCTGCCGTATTCTTCTCTAAACTATATGACATGGTTTTAAAGTCACAAGATCTTCAAAGTTTTGTTTAAAGAAACATAAAAGTTAATTAAAATTTTCTGTGTGTCCATTAATATGGGAAATATAAAGGTAACTGAGGCTGGGGCTGGGGCTCAGTAGTATAGCACTTGCCTAGCCATGTGTGAGGCACTGGGTTCAATCCTCAGCGCCATGTAACTAGAAAAAAATTTAAAAAGCCAAACAACTAAAAACAACAACAACCAAAACCATGGAAGTCATACTTTTACCTTAAATGATGCAATGTAATTTTATATATTATATGTGTGATTATTTATATACACTTAAAACACTAAAAATTCTCTGGTAAGTAGACTTTGAATTGAGCCTAGAAGGAAATGCTGGCTCTGGGTTAGCAGAAAGGATCAAGAAGGCAAGTCATGTCATTTTAGTTGAGGTCAGTGAAATAACTGGCCTGGACTGAAGTCGTGTTTGTATTCAAGGATAAAGTAAGCGCAGTTAGTGGATAAATGTGTGGGCCCAACGGAAGAGTGTGGGTTGGATGTACTTGGCAGCAGAGAGCATTCTGAACTAGTCATCCCCTGACATGTAACAAATTACCCCCAAATTTAGTGCTTTAAAACACCAGTAAGCATTTATCATCTCTTAACAGTTCTTATGGGTCAGAAATATGGGAGCAGGTTGACAGGGTCTTAAAGAC
The DNA here is from genome assembly GCF_052094955.1 of Ictidomys tridecemlineatus. NCBI lineage: Eukaryota > Metazoa > Chordata > Mammalia > Rodentia > Sciuridae > Ictidomys > Ictidomys tridecemlineatus. Next base: position 208,431,631 of record NC_135478.1, on the reverse strand, counting down.
TTGGTCTTATCTGATGATGAAGTCAAAATGTTAGCCAGGATGCAGTCTTCTGAAGGCTTGGTGGGGGCTTCAGGAAGCACTTACAAGATGGTGCCTCACATGTTTGGCAGGTTGGTGCAGGACCATGGTGGGAGGCCTTAGTCCCTTACTTCACTCTGTGAGTATTCTTATGATATGGTAGCTTTGCTCCCCAAATCGATCAGTGCAAGGAAACCAGGCAGCTCCCATGCCCTCTTTGACCTAGCCTTTCCCTCAGATAAGGTATATATTCAGCTCACAGTCAAGAGGAGGGAAGCTAGGTTTTACCTTTTGCAAAGGGGAGTGTTGAAGAATCTGGGAATAGATTTTAAACCACCATACTGTATTATTTTAGAAGAGGGGTGATGGTATGATGTTGAAAGGGTACCTAGAGGAAGATGAATCTGGTAGCAAGGTCAAATATGAGTTGAAGAAGGGAAGAAATAGGAGGTAGATTCCAGGGAGGAAGTCAGTCAATTGATGATGGATGTAGTTGGGTGTAGTGAGAGGGGAGAGGTAGGACACAGAGACCAGGGCATACAGCACAAGGACGAGGGGCAGGAAGAGGGTGAAGAGGATCTGCAGAATGATCAGTACAGTTTGTGGTAAGATGGACCAGTTTTGAGGGGATAAGGGTACTTGTTTGGTCTTAGACATTCCAGGGAAGCTCCTAAGGAGTTGAAAATGCACAACCCTGAAATGACTAACCAAAGAGGCTCTTCTTGCCACTCCAGCAATGATGATTCAGTTTTTCCAGAGCTTGGAATGTAGAGAGAGCAGACTATCAAGGACCAGGCCTTGGGTGGAAGCATGGCTTGGAATACGATTAGAGAGGGAACCAGATCTGTAAAGGTAGAGAGAAGGAAGAGCCAGCTGTGTTCCTGGCAGGAATGAAAAAAAATGGAATGATCAGAGCATCAGATGTTGCAGAATCTGAAGAGAATGATGTATGAAATGAACGCATTTGCCTGCAAGATTATTATAGGTGACAGCAGTTTAAGTGGAGTAGAACAATTTTGGAAATTGGATTATAACATTTAATTCGATGATTAACTTTTTAAAAAGTGCTTGAGGTGGGAGGATGAGTGGCTGGCATGCCATTCATCTCTTGGATTTTGAGATCTTACATCTTCTTACCTCTTTTTAGCATCACCAAGCATCCCAGGAATGCTACTTCTGCTCAGTTCTTGGATGGAGAGGAATGGAGGAGGATTTTTGCCTCACTTGTGTTTTCAGGGAATCTTTTAACTGTAAGTGAAATCTAGTATTTTCTTTTTTTTTTTTTTTTTTAACCACTCAGATACTGTTTTTATTTATCCTGGGCTCCCCCTCCCCTTCACTCCTTTTCCCCAGTCAGTGTGAGTTTAAAATCATAAGGTTCCACCTCACCTATTTTTCCTTGTCTTTACCTCCTGCCTTCAAGCGTGACTCTCTTATTCATGGTTTGCTAACTGAACTTGCAATGAGTACATATTAAATATTATTAAAATGGTAATGACAAATGTAAATACTAAATTGAAATATTTTATGTTATATACCTATTCATGTATGTATAATGAGTTTTCAAATTAGTAAAATAAGATAGAGCAAAAATATGAAAATATTTTAAAAGTTTTCTTATGTGACATGAACATATCTTGAGGTTTCTATAAGGATTTGAGATTAAATGGACTAGGAAATTGTATAATAAAACACTGAAAAACTCAGAAATTAAATTGAGTTTTCTTCACTACATGGTGTGGTGATGATGATTTCATTTTATTTTTTCCCATAGAGTTATTTTTCTTTTAAGAAAAAAAACCCTTTGGCTCTACTAAAGACTTAGAGAAACGAAACCACAATTGCAATAATTACTATGGTTCCAAATTAAAGAGTAATCTTTATGCTGCCATCAAAGAACTTTTGTTGATAAGTTCCTTTTAGCACACACAAAAAAAATAGGCTTGTTCTCAGTCAGATCATCTTTGAATAAGTAGGACAGCCTCAGATGATGTCTAGCTGCAGAGTGCTTGGGCGGTAAGCATGGGAGGAGATGAAAAGGGTTGGGTGGCAAAGGAATAGCAGAAGGAGGGAGGCTGGGGAGTAGCACAGTTAGCCGCAGCAAGGCGGGGTGCGAAAAGAGGGGTGCTGGTGCCAACTGGCAGTAATGCCAGGTAGGTTCTTAGTTTTCATTATGTAGGTATTAAGCTTTTCCTTCATGTTTGTGAGTAAGAGTGGGACAGGAAATAAAAAGGGAGTGTGAAATGGCTATGTTGTTTATTTCTAGAGATCTGAATATACTTGCAAAGATTCTCTTATCATGACTTTTATTACTTGGACTTGAGCAGTGGACAAAAACTTTAATTTGGTTCATATATTTTCCTTTTCTCATCTCCTATCATCTTATCACTACCTCTTTCCTGTACATTTTCTTTGGTGCATCATTAGCCTTGCCTCTTCCATTCCCAGTGCCATACCCTTGCAGGGTAAATTGTCCTCTTTCATGCCTCTCTGTCTCTAGAATATCCTGGGACTCTCTGTCAATAGACGTCTACAACATGTTTCTAATACCTACTTGTAGCTCCTTAGAAGGAAAGGCTGAGCCATCCTTGACAGTGCATCCCCACATCTAATAAACATGAACCAGTGAGTGATGTTCCCAAGCCTCATAGTGGATACTCATGCTGTCCCTCTGAGTGCAGTCACTCAGCATTGAGGCTTGGAGACCTGCAGCTAGAGAAGACTGCACCAGCCATAAAGGAAATATCTGGACCTGGCTGAAAGCAGAGTAAGGCAGAGTTCTGATCATGGTGTGCTTAATAGGGTAGGTTTTAGTGATGGGTTTGGAGCAAGAAACAAATATGAGCAGTGCCATGTGGTCAGCATTGAGGAAGTTTGCAGTTCATTCATCTTGGGGAGGGCTGGGAAGATTGGCGTGTGAGTCAAGTCCTAAATGGAGATGACTAGTGTGGAGTCACACGGTGTGAATGGGTGAGTTTACCCATGGAGAGCTCACTGAGCAAGGTGAGAGAGTGCCACACAGAGGACTTGGGGACACGTCGACATAAAAAAAGCACACAGGAAAAGAACCACCCAAGAACAGTAAAAGGCGAGGGGAGGGGGTGGTCATCTGTAATACAGGATGCTACCAGGGGGTCAAGATGGGATGAAAGGTAAAAATGAGACCAGGGTCAGAGGCTAGAAAAGTTGTGGCATCAGGAACTTCATTCCAAAGGCTGAGTGCAGTGGATGTTAATGAATAGAGACAATGAGTGTGCATGACTTTTTTTTTTTTTTAAGCAATTTGAAATAGGAAGTCAATTACAGATGATTACAGATGAAGAAAGGTCTTTATTTTAGCATAAGGTGGTGTGAACAGTAGTAATAGAAGAAGAAAAAATCATAGACCAAAGGAAAAGCGTGTTCCCAAGGGTGGTGAGAAGAGGATGAGTCCAAAAATATAAGGGAAGTAAATGTGTGAACTTCTCTTCAGAGGCTTAGAAATGGGCTTGTTGATTTTTGTGAATAGTTAGGTTTGAAGTGGCTCTACAGAGAGTTGAGGGAGAATCACCTGTATGTTATCAGCAGGGTCATTGGCAAGAGGAGGTAAGATGGGTTGTTTAGAGGGTTTGAAAAAATGCTTGGGACAGCCATTGTAGGGACAGAGAGTTGACTAGGGGAAGGTAATGGATTACTTCCCAGCAAGGAGGGCCTGGCTGAGATAGGGCCTGAGCAGTAGAATTCTCTCGTTTTTCTCCCATAGATCCCTCTCTGGCCTGAGGGCTGGAACAGGTAAACTGCAATATGATTGCTTACAAATAATTCTTTTAAATACACAGCACTGTATTTTGTTTCTCTGTGTGGTAAACTGTACATAATATTTACCATCTTAACCATTTTTAATGATATAGTTCTGTGGCATTAATACATCCTGGTGTTTGTGTGTCCATCACTACCATCCACATCCAGAACTTTCTCACTTTCCCAGCTGCAGCTCTACCTGTTTAGCAGCTCTTCATCGCCTGCCCTGCGGCCCCCACATGGCACACTGCACTTTATGTTTCTGTTTGGCCACTTTAGGGACTTCTTATGCTATCTTAACAGGAATCATGCAATAATGGTCCTTTGGGGACTGGCTTATTTCACTTGGCATAGTGTTTTCAGGTTCATGTGTTTATCATATATCAGAATTTCTCAGTTTTTTTTAATGCCCGACTGGGGGTCAAATTCAGGGTGCTTTACCACTGAGTTAAATCCCCAGTTCTTTGTTTTTTATTTTGACACAGGGTTTTGCTAGATTGCTGAGGCTAGCCTTGAATTTGAGATCCTCCTGCCTCAGCCTCTTGAGTCTCTGGGATTATGTCACCACATCTGGCTCTTTTCAGTATTCTTAAGATATTTAAACACAGTTTTGTTTTGTTTTCCCCAAGAACACAACTGTTCCACAACCATAAAGAGGAGTTGGGAGAAGGGAATTTGTATGTTTACATATGTCCCATTTACGGTATATCAAAAGCTACATTGGTTGCAAATATTTTGATGCATTGGATCTTCACAACAGTTCTCTGAGGTGATATTATTATTATCATTTCATAGCTGAGTAAACTGCCTTTCAGAAAGCTCAAGTATAGCTTGTGTGGGCTCTCACAGCTGGGAAATAACGGAGCCAGGATTTGAATCCTGGACTTTCTGACACTAGACACAGCATTCTTTTTATGACCTTTCAGTTTTCCAAGTAGTCTTATGTCTAATTATGACTTTAAAGGAGTCTTGACTTTAAATTGACTTTCAATTTAATGAAATTGTGCTTCTTAAGATTTTCCTAGTGCTCAACAAATGTACAAGGCTCTTCATGACATCAGATGATTTTTATTCAGTATTTAACTTTTAAGAACAGAATTAAACATGTGCCCAAAGTGGAAAGTTACGTTTGTTAATTAATTCAGTTCATAGTTATTTGTTTAATGTTGTCTGGTGTATTTTTCCAACTTGGTATTGATCTGGGGATAGTTCATAGAACTAAACTGGTAGATTTATAGGATAGATTTCTGAAGGAAAATGCTTTCTTGAGTAAGAGTCTATTTAAATAATCACAAATAGAAAGAAGAAACTCTAAAAGTGAAAAATATATGACCATTCATTTTTGTCTTTCTATTGTTGTTTTTAATCTACAAATGTTTCTCTGAATTCTTGAGTCCTCTCCTCTATACTGTGCCAGTGAAAAAACACTTTTGTTTGAAGATCTAAGCAATGACTGTGATATATCAAGGTTATTTGAATAGATGATCCTGAGAAGTAATCAAAGTCATTTACAGAACGGTTATTTCCAGAACTCAGGACCTTCTTGGAGGTATGAGGGAGGCCTTTGTTGTGGCATGAAGACGGAGTTTATCTGCATCTTGGTTCAGTGCATTGCTCTGAAAGCTATGAGAGCTCTGGTGATGGTGAGTTTTGCCTTCATTTTATGACCATATGTTAGAGAGACCCAGCATCTGAAGTCTGTGTTGACTTTAGAAAGGTATTCTCAGAAGCCCTTTCTTGGAATGAGTTTAAAGAAAGAAGAGAACCAGAAGTCAGGTTCAGTCTTGCAGGGGATGCTTTGGAAAAGGACAAGTGATTCTCTGGGATCATCAGAGTGGATCAGATCACATTCTACTGTAGTGATAAAAACAAAGAACAGTAAATCAGAGGGACTGTAAACCATCCTGAAATCTCCCTTTAGGCAATAATACCAAACAGGGAGGATAGATAGTGCTTTCTCTCCACTTTCTTTTTCATTTTTCCTTGAAGGTTAATAGGATTAAAAATTTTACAACCCCCACTGTGGTTCATACTCAGGTTTCAGTTTCCAGGTGGGTAGCTGGTACAGACCTCCTCTGACTTGAGGCTGTTCTCTTGTTCATTCTGCATTAATTTAAAAACAACTAATTAACGTCTGGTTAAAAAAAATTTCTCATCTTGAAAGTCAGATAAAAGAGAGCATTTGCCTGCCTCATGCCAAGGGACTTAAACTGTACTCGAATGTTCATGCACTGTTGTTTTATTCAAATATAAAGGAATAAAATGCTCAAGATATAGCAAAGGATATTTTTAAAGTATGCAGTGCATGTGATTGTTGATGAGTCAGGTGAGTGGGTGATTCTGGGCAGAGTGGTAGAGAAAATTCACTTTCAGCAGGAATGAGAATCCATGCTAAACAGAACTGGGTGAGACTGAGATCATGCTCAGGGAAGATTCTGGAAGAGAGAAGCCCGAGTTGCTTAGGGATGGGTCCAGCAACTGAGGAGAAAGCTTTTGACCTGAAAGATCTGGGGTCCCCAGGGAATAGGATTTCTCTCTGCTTCAGAGAGAGAGAGTGGAGCTTTAGAGGTGGAATGGCTTCACCAGCAGCATGGACTTGTAGGAGTTGGTGGCCAGAAGGGGGGAGGTCAAGGAGGGTCGAGAGAGTCATTTTAATAATTCAAACCTACAGTGATCATTGAGTGATAAAGATAGTAGTGATAGTTCAAATGGATAGGATTTGTGTTGTAGTCAACTCTGACTAAATTCTCGGCCTCTTTTTTTACTGCAAGGGATTCTTAGTAGCAGACTAGAGAAAGCAGAATGTGATGTCTTCTTTGGAGAACATTCCTGTGAATTTAATTAAGACTGGGTGACAAAACCCAAGTGTAAAATCATCTCTAGGGGACTGGGCAGAAAGGTGGTCCGTTTTTACACAGCCTTCTGTCCCTAGTGCACAGCTGGGGTTGACCCACTTGACTTCAGTGGGTCTTGGAGTTGATACAGTTCACAGAGTACAGCATGTGCAGGTTGATACTGTTAGTGCTTGTTCTATAGTGGAGTTGAATCTTAAAAGCTGGGAGAAATTTGAGATATAGGGATTGCATGACTCTGTTACTGGTTTTCATCTTAATAGTCTATACCATTATTGAGTTTTATGAAAAACTAGTTTAAATTGGAGCAGGAATAATAATAAAAATAATGATTATTATTATTCCTGCTCCAATTTAAATAATAATAGTGAATATTATTAAACTGGGGATTGAACTCAGAGGTGCTCTACCACTGAATGTTGCCCTGTGGACCCACTGAGCTTCATCCCCAACCCTGTTGTATTTGGAGATAGGGTCTTGCTAAGCTGTCCATACTGGCCTCAAACTTGGGATACTCCTGCCTCAGTCTCCTGAGTAGCTGGGATTATCCATGTGTACCAATGTACCCATCAAGTAATTATTATTTAAAAGGAGATTGCTCTTCATTTAACTTTCTAACACAGAATATGTTTAGTCAACAGAAGTGCTGACATGTACTAAATGCAAGCATATTACATGCTTGGGGAGGAACAAAGAGGAAATGGTTACAGACCTTATTTTTAAATTGTCTGATCTAATAGGAGAAAATGGACCATCATTTGATAGCTGAGAATTAGGTTCTACAGTCAGACCCGACCCAGATTCAGTTCTTGGAGTTGATGTGTGCTAGATGTATAACCTCAAAAAAGGTTTTCATTTTCTCTCAACCTGGCAAAGTTTCATCTCTAGCTCATCTAAATATCAGAATTGGTACAGTTTTATTAATGTCAGAGGGGTGCTGGAGGCCTAAAGGTACAGACACTCCAGTACCTGACTCCTCTGTAAATAGTGACCACATATGTAGATAAACAGAATGCTGTCCTATGGACTCAGGGGACAAGGTTTGGGGAGTCATCTCTGGAAGCAGTCACTCGGATTATATGACGCTAGACCACATTGCCAGAGGCAAATGTCTAAAACAACAGGGCACAGAAGTTTATCTTGTTACCTGCAAAATGGACTAGAAATTACATTTCCTGTTTTCTTTGATTTAATTTGTATAGCTTTGTGGTAACTCAGATGTTGGGGAGTTAAATCAGCCTCATACTGATAAGAGGATAACATACTGGGTATTGAACTCAGGCACTTGCCACTAAGCCACATCCCCAGCCCTATTTTGTATTTTATTTAAAGGTTGGGTCTCACTGAGTTGCTTAGTGCCTAGCTGCTGCTGAGGTTGGCTTTGAACTTGTGATCCTCTGCCTAAGACTACTGAGCTGTGAGATTATAGGCATGCACCACTGTGCCCAGCTCATCAGTTCTTACAATGAAACACAATTTTTGAGCCTGTTACATGCACCTGTCCTACCCCAGGTTCCTATCCTAAGTCTGGAGTATCATGATGACTAAGGAGCCATTTAGTTGGCTCTCAGGTTCAGGAGTTTGGCTACCAAGTGGCTGTAAACATTTGAAAATTTTCAGGCAAAATGAATAAAACTACTACATGATAAATTTGATAATAAAGAAGTGGTGGAGTTGCGTTTCCTTAGCTCACTATTTTGCTCAGTCATTGTGGTCTCAACTTACTTAAATATCTCTAAATATTTAAATAGATCACTGGCTGCCTTGTGATGTACTTTATTCTTGAAAAAAAAAAGTTACATAATATGTGAAATGAAAAAGTTTATATAATCCCGTATAATTAACAGAATAGCATCAATGTATTGAAGCTGCTAGACAAGGACAACTTCAGTTATTTAGTGAAATATCATAGATTGCTAAATGTGTCTTGGTTCATTAGGAGATAATTCTTGAGAGTCACATTGGTGTTTCCTACCAAGAAGTGAGGGGTCCTAGACCTGGCTCATCAGGAGATTCAGAAAGAACATGGAGCTGAGGAATATGAGGACAAGCTGGAACCTGCCATTGTCCATATCTAGCCACAAAGAGAGTGATGTCTGCTGCTGCAGTTCCTCCTTACACTCTCAAGGAAATTTCTCTTGTGGTCAACTCTAACCAGTGCCACAGATGAAAGGGATTCTGCAAAGTGTAGTTAGCCCCAATCAAACTGATATTTAGATGTCACACTTGGACTTAAATACATTTATGTGCTCATTTGTTGAAATGGAAACAAGAGAGACATACAAATCTGCTTAGAAAATATCAGGAAAGTTACATAAGGTAATAAATTCATTTAAAAATATTTAACTTGATTAATTGGTTTTCTTTTTCACTAAGTCATATCTATTTTTAAAGCCATGAATAAACTTAAAAACAGGAATAATTTAATCTTACTTCCTTCTCTTGAAATAATTCTTTTAAGTTGACAAATCATTTTGAATGTCATTGTGTTAAAATTTTTGTTTTTTGGAAAAAATTATCCAGTACAGTGCCATCTAGTGCCAGATTACTTAGTTGCTGGTTATTGAAAATAGTTCACTGTAGCATTGCATTCTTGATAAATTAGGAACTTCACTTTTAATCATATCTAATTCATTAAACATATTTTAAAGAACTATTTCTAAATAAAGCAAATATTTGTAAATAATTAGAAAAGTAACTTAGAAGAAAGTATTAAGACTTCTTCATCCTCAGATTTTATTACATAGACACACATACACACGCGTAATAAGACAACACTGTTCATGTGCTAAACATCATTTGTACCTAGGAGTAAAATCAGTTTTTTTTTTTGCTTAATAAAACAATGGGGTTATTTTTGAAATGTGTACATGAATGCACATGGGTTTTAATATCAGGTAGGCATGAGCTTATCTTTTGGGCCTTATTTTTCTTATGATCTGACAGGTAATTACTGTCTGCCAGGTGGTACTGACCCATTAAATATCCATAAGCTTTGACCTCTCATGAGTCCATCTTAAGCACTGCCCTATGTGCCTAGCTTAGCCCTTCTCTCTTGTCACTGTTGTAATTAAATTTTGAATGGTATTCAGCATTTAAATTATTATTTTTAGACATTTTCACAGCTGAGTCATGTAATTTATAGATACTTTTTCTTTTCAGCACAACTTTTTGTTTTCCCTGGTATTAATGTCTTTTTATTGTTTGCCTAGATTTCAGGTTCTTACCACTTATTCATTCCTAAACTCTTTCCAGACTTAGCCATTTGTATCTAAAATGTTATGATTCCATGAAATGGACTCTGGGATACTTTGTGCTGACCCAGTCCTTAGTGGATGACATTGCCAACCAGCACTCAGCCTAGTCTCTGTTTGGGTTGGTGGGAGCGTCTCTGTTGCCCCATTTCTGTGTGACTAAGCCTGCTTGTCAACAAGAGTTCAGTCAAATAGGAGTCTTCTGCAAGGTATCAGCACTAGCTACCTACTTTGTATAGTGGCTAGTCACACTGTTGATGTGCTAAACACCATTTGTACCTAGGAGTAAAATCAGTTTTTTTATTTAATAAAACAATGGGGTAAGCAAAGTTGTGAGGCGTGCCATGGAGACTAGGTGGCGCACAGGATACTATCACACATCAATGAAAATCTTGTTTGAAACAAACTAAAATAAAGCAGAAAAGAGTCCTTGAAACTAACTTTGCATGGATTGTTACAGGAAGTGATAATGTTGGAGATGGAAATGTTAATAGCTTAGCTTTGTAGATATTCTGTTTGCCTCACTCAGACTTGGTATCATTGTGAGTAGGGTTTGAGATGTTGCTTTGGGGGGTGTCATTATCACATGTGTAAGGAAAGCAGAGAACGGAGGAAGTCTCCACTCTTAGTCAATAGAAGTATTCGCTCCTGAACTGTCTCAGGTGTTAATACACAAAAACTGTCATTCTGGATGGCCAGCTCTAGGAGGCCACAGAGACCACAATTCTGGTGGACTTGAGTTTTTTGTCCTGCATCTTTTCCATGGGACTTGGAAAAGAAACCCAGGAAAGATATTGCAGTTAAAGTTCTGTGCAAGTTTTCTTGAGATTAATAAGTTAAAGATGTACTGTTTTTCTCTTTTTTTAATTTTAATTTTTTAAAAAAGAACCTTTGTTTTATTTACCCATTTATATGTGGTGCTGAGGATTGAACCCGGGGCCTTACACATGCCAGGCGAGCGCTCCACCACTGAGCCACAACCCCAACCCCTTTGTTTCTCTTAATGCAGTGACAAATGAGTTTAAAATACACCAGAGTACTTCTTCAGATGCATGTGACATTCTTTATAAGTAACAATAGGCAAAATACTTAGGCAGCAAACGATTCATTGCCTTTTAGAATTGTACTTCCTTTTGGTTTTCAGTGAGCATGCCTGGATGCTTCCATAGCCTTATGATCAACCACACTCTGTCTCATATTGCTCCAGTCCATTCTATTAATTGAAAACAGGAGTTTTCATCAGAACAGTTTGGGTTATAGGTGTCTTCTGCTAAGAAACTATAGGCAACTTCAAGTCAAATAGTATTCATATGGCAGCCTGCATTGCTCCTGCACACAGTTGGCTACTCGGCATGGGATAGATGCCGATGATGATTTAACTCCTTATCTGTTGAGCTGTGAGCACCTTGCTGGATGGTGGGTGTCAGGATGGTCGCTGTTTGTGCACATGCATCTCCTCAGCATTCGCCACAGAGTCTCTTACAGGTAAACTGACCTGAGTTTTTACTTTTGTGCCTTTAAATACAAATTAACTTCTCTGTCACATCATAATTCTCTTTTCAGAACTGCCTGTGGGTTACCCACCTCTGTTGCTCTGTGATTTCCTAGCACTGTGTTATTTAGTTCCCAGTGTATTAACTTCAGTTATTTGTAATTTTTTTCTATTACAATTCTGAATATGTGTATGCTGTTGCTTAAGGACAGTGATCTCTTATTTTTGTGTATCTTGTTAGCATCAAACGCAGTATCATAAGCAAGGGAAATATCTCTTTCCTGGCTTTTTTTTTCTCTGCAGCTCTCCACTGCCGTCTTTTAACAGTTGTTCAAAATCTACTCTACTCTGCATATCCACACGCTCTGCATACTTGTATGCTTTGGAGAAGGTGGGCTCAGGCCCCAGTCTTCAGCTATCAGGAAGATTTCATCCTTGGTTGATTGCTTTGAGCATGAGCACGTGACCCAGTTCTGGGCCATGAGGCACATGGAAAAGTGTGTGGGAGCTTTGGAAAAGGTTTTTCTTCCTGATAAGATAGTTCCGTGGGAAGTTCTTCCCACTGTGGGCTGAGCACCAGCCATCTTGCAGCCGTGAAGGGAGCTAGGCAGATGCCAGTTCCCACACTAAGGGTGGAAGAACAGAAGGACAGCTGGGACTTGTGCCTATGCTGGCAGTGTTGAGCCACTCTTCCTTGGGGTTTCTTGTTATGTGAAGATAGTATATCTTGCTTGACTGGAGATTTTGTCTTATTTGCAGACAGAGGCATCTGGCTAACTCCTATCCTTCAGGCCTATTTAGATTTCCCTGATGGCCCAGCCCTCTTACCACTCTGTTGTAATAGTTTGTTTATTTGTCAGAACCACAGTTGACTATGAGCTCTATGGGAACAGGAACTTCCTCTTATTCACCATTCTGTCTTTAGGAACCAACATAATACCTGTGACTGATAATTTTAAACTATGTTTACTGATGTTATTGATAGTAGACAGTTTCTGGAGCTGGGATAGATGACGATGATGATTTAACCCCTTATCTGTTATATGGGTTTTCTCCTATTCCTTAGTTGCTTTTCACTCTGTTGATTAATTGTTATCTAAAACATTTATTGGCATTTTACTTTATTAGTTCTACTTTTGGCATTTTATATAAAAAATCATTCATTATCCCAAGGAAACTTTTCTGTGAAAATTTTCAAAGTTTTATTTCCATATTTAAGTCTCTAATGAGCCTGGAAATTATTTCTCTATGGTATGAAACAAGGATGCAGTTTTCTGACACAGACACAGGATGGCCTGTGTCTCAGGATTCCCAGGTCACTCCTTCCCCACTGATGGGCATTTCTTCTGATGTCACATATCAGATTTCTGAACACTTACGGGTCTTCTGGGTGCTGTATTGTTTTCCATTTTCCTTTCTATTTTATTTGCCATGGTTTAATATGTATCTCAGATACCTGAAGGGCAAATTGCCTGACTTTTCAAATTTTTTAAGGATATCCTTGGCCCTTCTTATGAATTTTAGGATCAACTGACTATGATCCATGAAAATCCCTGTAAAGATTTTTGATTAGTATCATACTGAATTACAGCACAAGTTAGGGATATTTACTGTCTTTTATCCATAAACATAGTGTATTTCTTGACTTGAAATTAGGCTTATAGTTTCATTTGACACTTTGAAGTGGTAGTTTTTCTATTAAAATAACAAACTGACTTTTGGCTTGACGATTACTAATTTTCATATGTTGAGCTTATTTTCAGTAACATTGATGAACTTATTTTTTTATTCTAATAGTTTTCCTACATAATTCTATAATAAACAGTTAACATTTAAAGGTAAAGACAGTTTTATTTGCATTTTTATATTACATTTTTTATTATATTGACTGAAACTTTTATTACATTATTGAATTAAGATATAATTGTGGTCATCTTCATTGAATTTCCTAGCTTTTAAAAGAAATACTCCTTTATTTAACAATTAAATGTGATTTTGTTAGGTTTTTTTAATGAAGCTAACCAAGTTATTTCCTATTTCTGATATTTTGGGTTTTTCTTTCAATATGAAGGTGGCCAAAGAAGAGAAAAACCATTTATCATTCTGTAAGGACAACTTGGATGAACTTACTACTCATTCCCTCTGGCTGGATAAAAAGGGAAAGTCAGCTATGTTACTAGGCAACATTGTTGTGGTAAACTGTGACCTTTATTGGGTAAATGTATCTTGAAGTGGGAAGAACTGAGTTAGAAGCTGAGCCTCCCTGGGTGTACTCCCCTTTCAGAAGTGGGTGGTATGTCTTTTGTGGGAACTCTGGAAGCTCTGTGAGACCATTAGATGGTGTTGGTTTCTCTTTGGGATGTGAGGCTTTTAAGCTGGCACAGCTGTGCACCTGAGTGGCCGTCTGGATGCCAGAGAAATAGTTCCTGGATGGCCTGTTGATTTGGTAAGGTCTCCTCCAATGAGGAGAAAAATACCAGAAACTGACCTGCTTTTATTCTGTTTTCTTCTGTGTTTCCTGAATAGGTGGCATAGATAAGTGTGGCCTTTGGTAATTGGGTATCTCAGAATGTATCTATAGTTTAAAGTCCCACATGGCCACCAGTGCCTGCAAACAAAATACAGAAAAAAATGTTTGTGTGGGCTGCTCTGAGGTTAAAACTCTGACATATCACCCTCAATCTCTAATTTTGCCCATTAGAAGAATATTCATTGGGCTGGGGATGTGGCTCAAGCGGTAGCACGCTCGCCTGGCATGCGTGCGGCCTGGGTTTGATCCTCAGCACCACATACAAAGATGTTGTGTCCGCCGAAAACTAAAAAATAAATATTAAAAATTCATTCTCTCTCTCTCTCTCTCTCTCTCTCTCGCTTTAAAAATATTCATTTTCATCAGCCATACATAAATAATATCAACTGTGACTATTAAAACTTTGAACATAAACATGCCATCTTTTTAAAAAAATTGTCATATTCTATTATACATTTTCCAGCATCAAAATAGTTTTTGCTACTGAACTTAAAATTTTAGGCTCTACTGTCTAATGGGTAAATATTTACTATTCTAATATGACTATGAAAATAAAATAAAATGAAAAATTGAGGGCTAGAAATATAGCTTAGTGTGGTAGTGTGTGAGGACCTGCTTTCTGTCTCCAGTATAAATAAATAAATTTAGTTTCTTAGTCACATTATCCCTGTATGGTTCCTGGTTATTGTATTTGATGATGTTGATACAACTTTTTCACCAATAAAGAAAGTTCCAGTGGACGGACTCTAGACTTTTTATTTATCTAAGTTAGTAGGGTTTTCTATTTTTATGGTATATGCTCTTTACTGTAAGAGACTTCTGGATGGACAGTCAGTCAGGGACAATATTGAAGACCCCAGATTGTTGCTTATAGAGTGATCTGTTAGAAAAATACTTCTCATATTTGAGTACCAGGACAAGTTATATTTCTCCCCTATGCTTATCTTCCCATCATGTACAGAGTTGGTTTCCCCTTTTTGCTTTGTCTACCAGAGAATGTAGTGTCAAATTTATAACTCAGTGTAAGTAGCCCTCTGTACTATAAATTTGTATACTTTAATTTTTTTGTTTAGATTTTTAAGGCTCTGATTTTAACTTCCTACAATGCTTATTTTCTTATCTGAAGTTTTATGATTTTATTCTAATTCTTGAGGAGGTAGGGTATACATATAGTATAATGAATAAATACCTTCAAGATTTTGATTGACACTCATCTCTTTAGTCCCTAAGAATATCATAGTTTGAAGGACTAGTCATTCCTTGGCTGCTGCTGCTCCTGACAGCAGCCACCCAGATAATCTATACTGGGTTGCTGTAGAATGTCTAATAATGCACACCTGTAATAAAGCCAGTTTAGTTTTTTCTAAAATGTTTTAAATTTTCAGAATAGTGTTTGAAGAACCTCTTACTGATGCAGTTTGTAAAACCTTTCAGGATTTTCAGTGTTGCTGGGGAAAGTCAACCAATGAGCATGTTTGAGTATTTTATCCCAACTAACAAACAGGGTTTGAATAAAGATAGTAGAGTGCTGTTTTGTCTCTTTATGGAAGAAGAGTTCTTTTGGGTAACAAAGAATGTGATTCTGAGAGTGTGTGTGTGTGTGTGTGTGTGTGTGTGTGTGTGTATCTTATATATATATCTTCTTTGTGAGGAAACACCACAGTGCTTTTTTCTTTCTTCCATTTATTTTGGAACTTCTAAATGGGTCAACATTGTGTATATTTTTTTATATTTTAAATTTTGCAGTTTTTCATGCTTGTGAAAGTAATTTGTGCATTTCAGGCTAGAAGGTGAATAACATTATAAAAAATACGATCACCCTTTACCAGAAAAGTCAAAGGACTAATTGTTCTATGTGGATGTTGAAAAGATTTGGACAGTATATCGGATTCTACACTTTTTCGTTGCTGAAGCAAGGGAAAGAAAGAAGCACAGAATTCTATAGTTTTCCTGTTCTGACAACCAGAAGCTTGTAAATATCTGCAGAAACCAAACATTTCCTGGAACTAAACTTGAGCAGAAATTTATCACGTGGATCTTTTTGTTTAACAAACCTAGTGAAAAATATCTTCAACCACACTTGCGTAAAGGCTCTAGGAGTGCAGCTGACGTGGATTAGGTTCTCTGAAGGCACAGTCAGGAGGTGCACGTTCCAGGCACGTGGCAGGCGAGTGGAAAGGAGTTCAGGGGGCTGTGAGTCCACAGCTGTGCTGTTTGGTGCTTAGAAAAAGTTTAGAAAAGAGTTTAGAAAAAGTTGCCCTTGTTACTTGGACTGTTAGGTTTTATTTTCTGCAAAATATTAGATGTTTTCAATATGGTTTTTGAATGGGGGCCAGTTTTATTCTGTTCCCCTTCAGGTCCTCTAACAAATGACTACAGTAGAGATATTTCATTTTGATGATAAATGTGAAGCTTTTAAACTTGGAAGGAAGCGAATAACATTTTTCATGGAACTTTTGAGAACTGGACTAATATTTTTGCCCACACAGAAGTCTACTTCATGTTCAGAGTGAAGGGCAACAATAGAAGCTTTATTTTTTTCAGGGCTTGTGTTCATTAATACAGGTTTTTATAATGGGAGTAACTTGTATTTCCAACAAATGTGACATGGAAAAAACAGCTTGTGCCTGAGATATTTGAGGGACAAATATAGCCAACTATCTGTCTTTCCCAAGAAAATCTAAACTGAAAAACTCCAATATGGTCATAGTAGTGCAGTTTCTGCTAAGAATGCTGTATTCTTTTGGCCTACTAGGGTGAGTTAACAAGAAAATTACAACTTCACTTGCCCTGGAGGTTTAAGATTGATCTTTACATGTATACCAGATACAGCAGTTCTAGTAAGGTATTAATTATCATCTGCTCATAATGGTAAAAACTGACCAATAATTTCTGATTTTTAGGCCAAATCACAGCTATCCAGCAATGTAAGATGTGCTCCTGGGGTTTAGGGAGTTGACTTGGGTAATTTTGAAGTGTGATGATATATACCTATTATCATAAAGGGTTTCTTATGAAGATTAAATATGATAATGTGGATTAAGTATCTGGGATTTTAAAAGTTTAGTTCTTCATCATTTCTTATGTTATTGACAACATATTGTTCTTCTAGAATTTTTATACTAGGTCCTATAGATAATATTTTTATGTGTTCTGGGATCATAAATATTTCCTATCTTAATTTCCTTAGTGTTAATTTTTCTCTATGCTTATTCATTAAACTATGGGTTGATGATAATTCAGAAGAGAATGCAAATGATTTTTAATCCTTTGTGAAATGAAACAAGGTTCAGTAGTGTTCAAGAGTAAAATGTTTGGGCCAAAATCCAACTTGCTCTCCAGTTTTACCTGTGAAATTTAGTTGAGCACACAGAGATTGATAAAAAAGATTGATAAAATGTTTTCATTGGACACTGTGGATTAAGAATAAGTGAAGGCTTAGAGTCTGGGGTTCAAGGTAGAATGCAGACTGTCTCTATGTGAGTGTCATGTAGCTCTTGGCAGATGGTCTTGGTTGTGAAGAGGAAGTTGAAAACACTAGGCTGTGGAGCAGTTGTACCTCGAGGAGAGTTCAGACAATTAGAGCTGCACTCCAAGGGCCAAAGAAGAGCCTTGCAGAAAGAATACAGCCACAGCTAGGCTCTCGGTCACTTTTCTTCCTACAGCCTTGTTTAAGCATCTGCATAGCTACAAAGTCTCTGTACAGACAGTGCAGCAAATAATAAGAGCAGTGTGAGCTCTGGTGTAGCTCTAAGACCATACTTACAGGCAGCATATTTTTTAGGTATCTTTTTTGTTGGTGGTGCATTATGATTATACATAACAGTGGGATTCATTGTTACATATTCATACATGTGTACAATATTAAAAATATAATTTGGTTAATATCATTTCTAGCTAGTATTTTCCTCTCCTCCCTCCCTCTGGTCCTTTCCCTATACTCTCCTGATTTCCCTTTGATTTTCATGAGACACCCCACCCCCCGCTTCTTTTCATTTTTCCTCTCTAGCTTTCACATATGAGAGAAAACATATGACCCCTGACTTTCTGAGTTTGGCTTATTTCACTTAACATGTCAAGTTCCATCTATTTTCCTGTAAATTACATAATTTAATTCTTGTGGCTGAATAAAACTCCACTGTGTGGATAACCACATTTTCGTTATCCATTCACTGACAGACACCTAGGCGGTTCAAAAGTTTGTTTATTGTGAATTGTGCTGCCATAAAATATAAGTATGCATGTAGCACTATACTAAGCTGGCTTTAATTCTTTAGGATAAATACCAAGTAGTGGTATATCTGGGTCATAGGGTGGTTCCATTCCTAGTCTTTTGAGGAACCTCCAGACCGATTTCCATATTGGAAATCAACAGTGTAGAAGTGTTCCTTTTCCTCCAGTGTTTCTAGCATTTATGATTGTTTGTATTCTTTTTTTTTAAGAGAGAGAGAAATTTTTTAAATATTTATTTATTTTTTAGTTTTTGGCAGACACAACATCTTTGTTTGTATGTGGTGCTGAGGATCGAACCCAGGCCACACATATGCCAGGCGAGTGCGCTACCGCTTGAGCCACATCCCCAGCCCTGATTGTTTGTATTCTTTATGGCTGGTATTCTGAATGAAGTGAGATGAACTTTCAGTGTAGTTTTGGTATATGTTTCCCTGATTGCTAAAGATGTTGAACTTTTTTTTTTTTATAGATTTCTTGGCCATTTGTATTTCTTCTTTCAAGAAGTATTGTTCAGCTCACTTTTCCATTTATTAATAGGATTGTGGGTTTTTTGGTGTTAAGCTTTTTTGACTTCTCTTTATATTTTGGATATTGATCCTCTGTCAGAACCACAGGTAAAATATTATTAAGTAGACATATACCTCCCTCCAAGAAGGAAGCAGTCAGGCAATTGTGGGGTAAGTTGAGAATGTTAAGTGTTGATCATTGAGACCTGAAGGTCATATTTTAAAGTGTTCTACTTAATTCCTCAAGTTAGTAGCATTTTTGTAATATAGGGGAAACTAAAATTCGAGAAGCAGATATAATCAACAGTGACAAGACTATGTGCAATTATTGCGCAAAATTTGTAACTGACGTGGTCTGTGCTCTCCAGGAACTTGCTCGAACAGTAGGTCTGGAGACAAGAGTTGAACTGCCTACCCATGGTAGGATTAACATATCATTTCCAGCCCTTTGTTATTGAATATGAATGAGGGACCTGTTATGTGCTAGGCATGTTCTTGTCACTAGGGGGATACAGGATTGCATGAAGCAAAAAAATTTTTCCCTTTGAGGAGCTTAAATTCTCCATAGAGAAGAGAAAAGTGGGGTGGGTAAGAGAGAGACCTCGTGGAGGGAACTAATGAGTGAATCTAAACAACAGGAAATCAGGGTTAGGGAATGTAAAGCATGATATGCTGGTAAAGGGAAGCATGTAAGCGCGTGGCCAGAAAAGGCTTCCCAGGGAGGTGGGCACTGGAGCTTGGCACCTGAAGTGGGTGAGAGTGGGCCATGCAGGTGTCTGGAGAAGCATGTTCTAGAGAGAGCAGCATGAGCACAAGTATGTCCATATCCTCCAGGAGCTGCAAGAAGGTGGTGGGACAGGAGTGGGATGAGCAAGGGAGAAGGCAGCATGGGGCCAGTCATGTGCTGTTGACACCACTGTTACTGTAAATGAGAAGGAGTGCAATTGGAGAGTTTCAAGCAAAGGAGTGGCATTATCTGACTTTGTCTCTCCAAGACCAGACTGGCTTTTCACTTTGAAAACAGTGTACAGAAAGGTAAGGGAAGAACCAGCTGGAAGGCTCTTTCAGTATTCCAGATGGAGATGAGGGAAGTGTGAATGGCAGAGTGGGTGGAAGTGGGGAGAAACAGCTGGGATTTAGGTGTATTTTAAGAGAGGGAGCCAAAGAAAAGTTCAGGATGACTTGAGGATTGAACTGTCATTTACTGAGATGGGGAAGCCTGTCATAGTGTGTCAGCCCAAGGGGTTCATCTGCAGTCTGGCCCTATGTGATGCCTAGTGTGGAATGTCTTATTAGACACCTAGGGAGATGCCAAGTAGGCGGCTGAATGCGTACCTCTTTAATTTGGGAAGAAGGTCTAGGCTCTTGTGGATGGTATTTAAAGTGATGAGACTTGTTGAAGTGACCAGAAAGGGGAAGTGTAAGAAGTGTGAGAACTGGAAGCTCTGGGTCATAGCATGCAGAAGTTGGAAAAATGAGAATTCTGGCTAGGGAACAGACGGTGAAGTAGAAAGGAATCAGGAGAACAAGGTGGCCTGGAAACCAGGCAGAGAAAGAGATCAGAGAGGAGAGTGGTCAGCTGTCGGTACCACTGAAAGGTCTAGTAAGAACTGGAAATTGACTATTAGGTTTAGTGAAATGATCTGGGCTGCTTTTTGCCCAAGTGGCTGCGAATGAACTCATTGGACATTTCTTCTGGGTAACAGTGGTATCTGCCTCATAATGGATGTGATGAACAGTTTAAATTGATGAAATTAATTCATTTACAGTGCTTGTCTTCCTGTCTGGCTGTTGGGTATTTTAAGATGAAAGTCATGGGCCGTTTTAACAAGAGTACCTGCAGGCGGGCAGTGGGGACAGAGGCCTGACTGAAATGAGCTCATGTGAAAATGGGAAGAGGTACTGAACTCTTGAGCTTCCTATAAAATGGGAGAGTGAGCTTTTGGGGGCCAGGGGTGGAATATTATGGTTTGGATGTGAGGCATCTCCCAAAAGCTCATGAATGAGACAATGCAAGAAGGTTCAGAGAAGTGATTGGGTTGTGAGTCTTAACCCAATCATTGAATGAATCCCCTGATAGGGATTAACTGAGTGGTAATTGAGGGCAGGTAAGTTGTGACTGAAGGAGGTAGGTGTGATTTGGGGGGTATATATTTTATCTGGCAAGTGGAGATCTCTCTCTCTCTCTCTCTCTCTCTCTCTCTCTGCTTCTTGATCATCATATGAGCTGCTTCCCTCTGCCATGTTGTTCCATCATGATGTTCTACCTCACCTTGAGCCCCAAGGAATGGACCCAGCCTCCTATGAATTAAGACCTCGGAAACCATGAGCCCTCAAATAAGCTTTTCCTCCTCTACAATTGTTCTGATTGGGTACTTTTAGTTATAGCGGCAAAAAGCTGGCTAAAACACTTGAGTTTAAGTTTCTA
The DNA here is from genome assembly GCF_052094955.1 of Ictidomys tridecemlineatus. Classification (NCBI taxonomy): domain Eukaryota; kingdom Metazoa; phylum Chordata; class Mammalia; order Rodentia; family Sciuridae; genus Ictidomys; species Ictidomys tridecemlineatus. The sequence goes on along the minus strand of NC_135478.1, from coordinate 208,410,538 downwards.
TTTACTTACTTGCTTTGTGGCCTTAGGCAGTAATTCCTCTGGTAAATTTGGAATTAATACAGTATTTGCTTCATTGGGTTACTTTTGGGATTAATGTCACAGCATAACAATAAATTTTTTAGCTGAGATACTGACACACAGCAAGTGCCCAATTAATTTTATCTCTGGTCATTAAAAAAAGAGATGGCTAAAGGTGTGATCTCTACATTCTCATGAAGTTTTTCTTTTTAATATTTTAAAATTATGAATGGACACAGTATCTTTATTTAATTTAATTTATTTTTTTTTATGTGGCGCTAAGGATCAAACCCAGTGCCTCACATATGCTAGGAGAGTGCTCTACCACTGAGCTACAACCCCAGCCCATGGAGTTTTTTAAACATTTTTTTTTTGTAGTTGTAGATGGACAGAATGCCTTTATTTTATTTGTTCATTTATATGTGGTGCCAAGGATCAAACCCAGTGCTGCACACATGCTAGGCCAAGCAGCTCTGCCACTGAGCTATAGCCTTAGCCTCATGGAGTAGGTTCTGTAGGTTTTGATGAAAGTTTTTATAGAAAAAAATATAGAATATTTTGAGAGAGGAAAGTAACATGGTATAATTTAAATTGGGGATAAAGGAAGGCATCTAGGATAAAAAGATAGTCCTGACTGAGAAGGTCCTGCAAAAGCCCTGGGGCAGGGGAGAAATTAGTGCTTTGAGGGATTTGACAGCAGACCACTGTGTTCTGGGAGGTAGGAAGGGACCAGGACCAGGACCAGGTCGGAAGGCCCTGTTAGGGATTGTAGATTGTAACCTCAGAGCGAGTAAGCCTTTGAAAACTTAAGGGAAGAATTGATAGGGGGAGATTTGCATTGCAGGGGACAAAACTACCTGTGATGAAGTATGTTCTATTGAATGGATTGGAGGGGCAAAAGTAAAGAAAAACCTACCAATTTATGCAAAAGACAGTATCTGAAAATAATCTAAGCTGAAATATTCCATTTTGGTACAAATGTGGAATTGAGATTATCCTGTTTAGCAGTTTGCTTTGAGCTTACAGTGATTCCTCAGTACCTGTCAAGAGCATCTTCTTGTTAAAGATAATGCCAGTAGAGACATAAAGTTGCATTCAACTAAAGTGAAACTTTGAAAATATGTGGCAACTTTGTGATAAATTAAACAATGAGAATATACTAATTATTTTTCTAGGAAAAATATTGGTGATATGACATGAGAGACAGATTCTGTGTTAAGAAAACTGATTATAGTGCATGACTATATACCAAGATTAATCTGCTTATGATGTTTTTAGTGCTCGTATAATAAAAAGAAACCTTTAAAATTTGCTTTAATGTAGTAATCACACATTTGCTTTATTTTTTAGAATAAAATCAACATCATCAAATCAGTTTACTTGGTCAATAAGTAAATTTTTTCCCCTTTCCACTTTCAAAAGTGTCTTAGTTTGGGTCATTAGTTACTTGGTTATCAGACTGATAGGAAATCCAACAGGGCACAGTGCAGGATGCATATTTTATTGTGGCAACTTAGGTACCTCCCTGAGATTTCTTAAAACAGAAAAACAGTTGTGATACCAAGTGTTGCAGTACCCGGTCTCCCCAACACTCCAAGGCCATGAATTAACTTACTCTGAGTCCTCATTTTAAAAAAAGAAAGAAAAAAAGGAAGTAGAGATTATTTCCTATCCAGGTAGTCACTTGCTAGAAGTCTGTCTAGCAAGTTTTCTTTCTCATACATGCATTTTATTCATGCTTTTCAGGGTTAGGAGGATTGGGGTGTTCGCCATCTGGAGTTTCTCTGCCTCATGGAGCCCAGCTCAGAGCTGCCAGTTTGCAGGAGATGATTGATTACATCTTATTCACAGCCCAGTGAGTAGATGCTGCTTTTAAAAAAAGTAACATGATAGAACTTTAAAGTTTTAAAATCTAATGCACTTAATTGGGTTCTGCTTTTTAAAAAAGTAACATGTTATAAATTTAAAGTTTTAAAATCTAATGCACTTAATTGGGTTCTTTAAATTTACTTGTAGAAAAATAGTGGCAGTTACACTGATAATCCTTATTGAGTATTTATAAATAATGGGACCCTGGGAGAAATTAATCCTCTGATAAAAAAGTTATGAAAATATTTTCTACACATATAGTTCAGCTTTTAAGAAACATAGCAAAGACTCAAATGCATATATTAAACACTTCAAAGCAATCTCCTTAGTGCTTTATTTCACTTACTTTAAAAGAGTCTAGAGGTCCAATATATCAGTAAGGCAACTTAATTTTTTTTAACCGCAACTGTATTTCTATAAAGATTGTCTTTTAATGAAGGATGAGTTTTAGTTAACCTAGTTTAGTGGAAATTGCATTTTAATAGTTCTTTCTATTTGAAGATAGTGATTTGTGTGTGTGTGTGTGTGTGTGTGTGTGTGTGCGCGCGTGCGCTAATGTGGGTAAGATTATAGACTCTCTAGATTTAACTTTGCTTCTTAATGGAAGACTAAAGAAGAAGGCTGTTCATTCTTACTAGTCAAAACACCCAGGTGAGGTGTAAGGCACTCAGTCAGTTAACTTGAGGTAAGTGGTTTCTCAGAATAAAAGCTATTATCCTTTTTCTATATCGTTTGACACTGTTTTGACAAAACAGTTGTTGTGACCAGGATGAGAGACAGTGGTGCCTGAGGTCATACAAAGGGGTGGGATGATAATGATGGCGTTTCTAGTTATATGTTGTGAAACTGGATATGGGATGAGAGAAAGGGGTGTCAAGGAGGACTCAAAGGTGTCATCTGGAACAGCTGAAGAGTGGAGTTGCCTGTTGCTGAGATGGGGTAGGGAAAGGGGTTTACAGGAACAGTTTGGAATAGCAGTAGGAGCAGTTGGGGCCACATGTAGTTTAAGATGCCTCTGTAGACATCTGAGCAGAAACGCCAAATAGGCAGAGTCTGGAAGTCAGCAAAGGGTCAGGATTGAAGAAGAAACTTTAAGTCATCAGCACTTAGCTATAATTCAGAATCATAGGAGGGGTTGAGACCACCAAAGGAATGAAAGTAGATAGAGAAGAGGGGCTGCCTGTGACCTGAGGCTGGACATTGAGTGGACATTCTGATATTCTAGACACCAGGGGAAGGAAGTAGTTTTGATTTGTGTTTCTCTAATTGCTAGAGATGTTGAACATTTTTTCATATGTTTGTTGATTGATTATATATCCTCTTCTGAGAAGTGTCTGTTCAGGTCCTTGGCCCATTTATTGATTAGGTTATTTGGAATCATATTGTCTGCAAAGAGTGATAATTTGAGTTTTTCTCTTCCTACCTGTATCCCTTTAATTTCTTTTGTCTGTTTGATTTTTCTGGCTAGAGTTTCAAGAACTGTGTTAAATACAAGTGGTGACAGAGGGCATCCCTGTTTTTAGAGGGAATGCTTTAAATTTTTCTCCATTTAGGATGATGTTGGCCTGGGGCTTAAGCATAGATAGCCTTTACAATATTTAGGTATGTTCCTGTTATCACTAGTTTTTCTAGCGTTTTGAACATGAATGGATGCTCTATTTTATCAAATTATTTCTCAGCGTCTATTGAGATGATTTTTATTTTTGAGTCTACTGATGTGATGAATTGCATTTATTGATTTCTGTATGTTGAACCAACCTTGCATTCCTGGGATGAACCCTACTTGATCACGATGCACTATCTTTTTGATATGTTTTTTATTCAATTTGCCAGAATTTTATTGAGAATTTTTTTCATCTATATTCCTTTAAAATATTTTCTTTCTTTGATTTGTCTTTATCTGGTTTTGGAATCAGGGTGATATTGGCCTCACAGAATGTGTTTGGAAGTGTTCCCTCTTTTTCTATTTCATGAAATAGTTTGAGGAGTATTGGTGTTAGTTCTTCTTTAAAGGTCTTATAGAACTTTGTTGTGTATCCCTCCGGTCCTGGACTTTCTTGATTGGTAGGCTTCTGATGGTGTCCTCTATTTTCTTGCTTGAAATTGATCTGTTTAAATTGTATATATCATCCTGGTTTAGTTTAGGCATATCATTTTCTATTTTTTCATGTCCTCTATTTTCTATTTTATTGGAGTACAAATTTTCAAAATAATTTCTAATTATCTTCTGTGTTTCTGTAGTGTTTGTTGTAATATTTCCTTTTTCATCACAGATGTTAGTTTTCACTCTCCTCCTTTTCATTAGCATGGCTAAGGGTCTGTCAATTTTATTTATTTTTTTCAAAGAACAACTTTTTGTTTTTTCAGTTTTTTCAATTGTTTTTTGTTCAGCACTGTCAGTCACATCCTATAATTAAAAATCTAAGGCAACATATATTAAAACTAATTCTCTTCAACTGAAAGTATTGAAAAATCTGGTGTTTCAGGGCTATTTTTTCCTTCCTTTTATTTTTGATAAATTTAAGAATCATATTTATCATATTTTTCTCTTCCCTAATTGAGTTGTATTTCTGGGACTAAAGGACAAAAACAAAAAATGGTCCCAGGCAAGCGAGATAAAGAAGATTTGCAGGCAAGTCCAAGCCCAGCTTTACAGAGAGTAGCCAGGGAAGGCACTCCAGCTCTGGAGAAAGCTCTGACCCCAGCAGTTTTCTTTAGTTTGGAGTAGAAGGCAGATTCTGGGTGGCCTTGAAGAATAAAATGTGCTTCTGTTATCTTTTCCTTACTTTGAAGAAGTTACTGAAACATTTGAAGAAATTGAGGCGGAGACATATCCAGAGTTACACAATGAAACATTGTTAGCACATCTAGATCTTACACTAGTATAGTACAGCTACAGCATGTGGAAGCCTAAAAGGTGTAGGATGTGTTGGCACAACCACTGCCCAGATCACTGGCTGACCACTAAACTATGTAGGCACAACCACCAGTAGTCACTAGGGAAGGTCAAAATCATAAGCTATTGCTATAGATGATTGGGAATTCTTAATCCCTCTGAATTTCAGTACCAACAGGATAAAATGAGGATAATATTTGCTCTGCTACCACATGCAGCCTTGAGGAAGATCAAATGAGGTATCAGGTGAAAAAATATACTCAGCTGTAAATCATTGGTTTGTAACCAGGAAGGAGTGGTGTTAAATGCAAGTGAGGCTTGAGGATTTTGTCATTATATTTGAAAAAACTGGGGAAAAGTAGAATGTGACAGAATCTTGGTTGAGTAATTATAGAACAAAATAATGCTAATAGAATCTGCAAAAATTTGCTTTTTGCCTGTGTCAGGCTTTGGTAATGACACCACAGAATTCATCCTATTGGGGCCATCATAGATCCTTGTGGTCAAGAACTTTGCCTGAGGTCCAAGCAATCAATCAGTTTATCTCCCAGGAGCCTCAGAATGACTGAACATTGGAATATTTGGTACTTTAGTGTAGTGTAAGCATGCTGATACTGTGGAAGAGTTGCTGTCTTAAAAGAAAATATTCAAGTTATGTTTTAAAGATTTCAGAGACCTGGAGAGCATTTCTATATTTGATATTTTAAGTGGAATTAAAGTTACACTTTATTTTTGCATTATAATCCTACTTTATGTTAGTGTAAATTTAGAAGTTAAAAATGGGTAGCCAAGGTCATCTTGTCCACTAATGATGACATGAAGAGGAAGGATGGTTTTCTTTCACAATAAAACAAGTAGAAAACTGAACAAGATTGTTCAAAACTGTTATTTCTGAGCACTGGATTATCGACCAGAAAGGAGGACAGTAAATTGAGAAGTGTTACGAATATGCTAGAGCTTTTGAGTAAGAAAAAGCATATGTGGCCTTCTTGCTTGGGGCTCCTGCTCTCCTCCACCCCCTGCCTCATTTAATGAAAAATACAGTTTTACAAGCCAACATAGACTCTGTTTGGAGTGGGGTTGAGGGTTGTTTGCTTGTTCAAAATGGCATGCTCAGTTCATAATGGAAAACCTACAGATTTGCTACAACCAGAAATTTAGTAGGCTGATTCTGGAAATGAGAGAGCCCTAGGAGGACTGAGATGAGCTCTCTACCCCTTCCTTGGCAGCTCAGGTCAGGAAAGTCCAGCAAAAATTGAAAGCCAAGGATAAGTGGGTACAACTTGATGAATGCTCTTATCAACCCCAGTACAGCTCCATCAGCAGAGCATGTGGAAGCCTATTAGGTGTAGGATGTGTGGGCACAACCACTGCCCAGATCATTGGCTGACCACTAAACTATGCAGGCACAACCACCAGTAGTCACTAGGGAAATGTAGGTCAAAATCATAAGATATTGCTATGATTATTTTTCAACCATGGGAATGGCTGAAATTCAGAAGACAGAGAGTACAAGTGTTGACCAAGATGTGGAAAATCCTCTCACATTGCTAGCAGGAGTATTAAGTGGTACAGCCATGATGAAAAAATTTCTGGCAACTTTGTAAAAAGTTTGACACACATTTAACATAGGACTCAATCCATTCCTTAGTAGGTTGTCAGGAGAAGTGACAGTTTATATTGAGACAGAGGTTATGTACAATGTACATAGCAGTTTTACTGGTGATTGTCAAAAGCTGTACAGAATTTAAGTGTCTTTTAGCAGATGAATGGATAAACATGTTTTGGTTTATCTGTACAATGGAATGCTACTTGATAACAAAAAGGAGAAAGACCATTGATACAGATAGCATTGCGTGTGGATCTCAGGATAGTGATGCTGTGTGGAAGAAGTCAGACGCCCTCCGGAAGCATCATACTGTCTGATTCCATTTAGATAAAGTTCTAAAAACTGCAAACTGATGTGCAATGATGGAGAACAGATAAGTAATTGCCTGAGATGGCTTGAGAAAGAAGAGAAGAGGATTCCCAAGGGAGGAATGCAGTGAAACATTTGGGAGTGATGTATGTATTCATTGTCTGCATTGTGCTTGTCATTTAATGGTATGTAATAAGTCAGAGCTAACTGAGTTGTATATTTTTGATATATGCCATTTATTGTTTATCAGTTATATCTCAAAGTTATAAAAATTGTACCCATTCAAAAACCAAATAGATGTTCACAGCAGTGTTATTAACATTAGACAAAAACTAGAAGCAGTCCACATCCATCAGCAAGTGGATGGATAAACAGAATGTGCTGTATCCATGTCAGCCACAAAGGGGAATCGAGTCCTGGTCTGTGATGCTGAATGTGCAGCATGAATGAACCTTAGAAACAGTATACCAAGTGAGGGGAGCCAGACACAAAAAATGACTGGCTGTGGTACACCACTGACCTGGAAGTTTGAAGACACGCCAAACCATGGGCCAATCAGTGGTCACTGGGGCTGATACTGGTGGTGGATTGGCTATAAACGGGTGTGGAGAGGAACTGTGGGAGTAGAGAGAGCATCCTGATGGTGACTGTACAGCTGTTAACTTAGAAAAGGTCTTCAATCCTACCCTGAAAATGGGTGGCTTTTGTGGCATCTAGGCATTCCTCAATAAAGTCACCAAAAATGGGTAGCTACTCAAAAACTTAAAATTCTGTGAAGGATGACCATTCAGGGAACTGGGCTATATTGCTAATTTCATTGTAGTAGGTTGCTTTGATATACTTTGTTGAGACTCAGTGAATGATGGTTCTATGTCAGATACTCACCAGATTCTACATTTTTTTTGTGTGTGTGTGTGTATACCAGGGATTGAACTCTGACATACTTAGCCGCTGAGCTACATTCCCAGCCCTTTTCGTTCTTCATTTTGAGACAGGATCTCACTAAGTTGCTTAGGGCCTCATAAGTTGCTGAGGCTGGCTTTGACCTTGTGATTCTCTTGTCTCAGCCTCATGAGCTTCTGGGATGACAAGTGTGTGCCACTGTGCCCCACTGTATTCTAATTGTAATACAAATTGTTACTAGGTGTCTTTCCTAGGATTCAGGTTCCAGTGATAGCTATATTTCCCATGCTGTGAACGTTGGTGCAGAATGATGGGTATTATGCCTAGTAGCTGCTAACACTCCTCAAAGAAGGAATTGTAGCCTCTTAGATTTTGATTCTATTCTATTTATTATTTATCTGCTTTTCTGGGGATTGAATTCAGGGACACTATACACTAAGCTACACCTCCAGCCCTTTTTATTTTTTGAGACAGGGTGGATTTGAACTTGTGATCCTTCCACTTCTGCCACCGAGCTTCTGGGATTACAAGGCATGTGCCAACATACTCAGATGATTCTGTTCTTGTAAAATAGTTCAGATTTGTGGGGGTGGGTTATCTTCCACCTTTCAGTTCTTCAGGAGAAAATTGATGTTGGCTTAACACCTTTTATTTTTTAGAAACAGAGAGGTGTGCCCTTGGGTATCCACCTATCTGTGTACAATCCCACATAACATCAATAAGGGGCATAAGATTCTTTAGGGAGACTAGAGTGTACCCAAGGGAAACCTTCAGGACAGTTCCTGATGAAGCTGGCCATTTTCTGCCCCAGAGCAGAAATGAAGACTCTTTGGAGCTAGTGATTGTATGACTTTACACCTAAATGTCCCATACCTAAAGTAGGAGCTTGAATTTCAGTGACTTTCTGATAGAAACTTTCCTAATTTTAGTGAAAAATTAATGACTCTAGAACATTGTATTCATGATTTTGCCCAAGACTAATGGAAATGGGGGGGTATAATCTGTTTTGGAAACAAGCAATTTTTAATAATTTTTTAGTTGTCCATGTTCCTTTATTTTATTTATTTACATGTGGTGCTGAGAATCAAACCCAGTGCCTCATACATGCTGGGCAAGCGCTCTACCACTGAGCCACAACCCCAGCCCCAGAAACAAACAATTCTTTGATGAAATTCCTAAGCCATTTTTCTTAATAAAGTATCAGCTATTTAGCCAATTTGCACTTTTTCTCCTTTTTCCTCCCTCAAAGCAAGTCCATTATTCAACAGAGATTTATAGGGCACTCATATTTGTTAGGCCCCCTAAAGATAAAGGTGAAAGGATGACAGAAGCATGGACTCGGGGAGGGGACTGGTGTCTAACCTCCCTGAGTGGAGAGGAGAGTGTGCATATGTGCAGAGGGGCTGGGGGCCTTGGACCAGGGAAAGTGAGAGCTGAACTCCCAAAGATGATAGAACTTGGCCGTAGTCTAGGGTTGGGAGGGGGATTGTTGAGGGCTTTGTTGAAAGCTGTAGTCTTAGATTTAAGAAGAGAGAATAGAATCAGGATTCAGTAGCTAGGAGTGATGTGACTCTGTGACAGATGGGATATGGAGAATATAGGAGAAAAATTCAAATTCTGCCTTGGTTTTCTGAGCAAGTGGTAGTATCCTTCACTGAAGTGGGGAATACAAGATACCCGGGGGCTTTGTTCTGCTTATTGATTTAGGAAAGCACAACTCACTTTGGAGTTCTATCAGGGGAGTATAGCATATGAGTGAGCTCTAAGGCTGATTGGTCTTCCTAGGCCCACTTGTTTTCCAGCTTTGAGGAGGACATACACAGAGCATTGGGAGGAAAGTGGCAGTTAGCATGGTCTACTGACATGGCAGTCTGGTTAGGCAGGATCAGTTTCACAGGTGAAGTCATTGTTGGACACTTTGAGATATTTACAGAGTAGAAAAAAAGATTGTGAATTTAGTTATTTCCTTTTAATTTTTTTCTCTACTTGATTTTTCATCTCCATAATAAAAGTCATTTTTGTATTTCTTTGGTACAAAGAGAATAAGAAGGGTAAATATTAGAAAAAACTCCCTAATCCTTTAGCTAATTTAACTTTTAAAACAACCTTGTGGGGGAGGTTCTTTTATTTTTATAAATTCATGAGGAAGATGTATAGGTGTTCAGAAATCGGTGAGTTAAAAAATTTTGGCACAAGCCATTAATACAAAGTATTAATCCCCTTGTTCATATCCATTGACATGAGGATGTAAATGAAAATGACTTGTTCATTACTTTGGAAATTCTAATTATTTATGCCTGCCCTTTAAGGGCATACTTTTAGGAATAAGTAGATTGGTGATATACAAAATAGAATCCTGTTCATATATTTTTTGATAATGTTGGAAAAAGAACTTTCTTATGAACATTTTGCCCACTATTCACTTTCCTGTTTTGTTAATGATCGCGGATATGCTGTATTAAACTTGGAAATACAACTGAAATAGTTGTTTTGAAACTACATCAAGACTGTAGAAGTTAAAATTAGGTTCTCCCTGTTGCTTCAGGTTTATGTTTTAGAAATATGTGGTTAATATCTGCTTTAAATGTCATCTTGGAAATTTGGTATCAAAAATTACAAGATGAATAGACCCTGTGGTCAGGAGCTGTGGTGGGAAGTGAACAGCCTTGAAATGTGACCCAGTTCTCTGATTGATGCCACCAGCAAACAGGTTGCTTGGCCTCAGGTGGCTGTTTCCTTTTCTATAAAATGCAGATAGTCAAGGACTTGGTTCAGAAGTAGAAAGGAAGGATTCCCTTGGGCTGGAATACAGCATGATCAGGCAGTTTCTTTTTCTACCACAAGAGGGTGTGCCTGTGTTGTCTTAACCTGAGTTGAGGTTTGGATTCCTAAGAAGTGGCTGAAAATTGAGAAATGGAAAGATAACTGGGAAAAACAGAAATAAAAAGAGTTGTTTTTTGTTTGTTTGATTGGTTTGTTTTTGACAGTGTTATACCTGGAACATTATAGCAGTGAAAAGAAGATATTTAATTCTTATTCAACAACAGTTGCTGCCTATGTCTGAGAATTTTGACTTTTTTTTTCTTATTCTCCTTTGCAGTTCTTGTCTATAAACATTTTATATCAAACATATGGTACCTAAAGTTTAATTTTTCAGTAGTTGGTTCTGAATAACTAATGATAGTTTAAACACAGATTGGTTGTTTGTGCTTGATGCTTTGGATATCTATATAAAACCTGTTTGCCTCAAATTAGTAAGTTAGAAAAAGCATCTTTGAACCTTTTCATTCTGTCCCACCACCCCACCCTCCAGTTTTTTATTCTCTTCTTTTGAGCTTCTGGATCCTCTCATGTGATGTTTTGATGTCATACATAGCTCAGAAAGTTGGGTGGGAAAGAGGAAAAATGCTGTTCCTATGGCCCAATCCTAGGGCTGTGGAATTCATTTTATTACACAGTGAAATTTTAAAATTTGAAACCAAAATTAGAGCTCAACAGTGAAGTTGGCCATTGCAGAATTATGTAGTAAACGTGAAGAAACATTCAGTTATGTCTCAGTTATGTTAATATTCATATGAATGTGTTCTTTAATTGAAAAATCTCATGTAGTCTCTATATTTTGTTATTTACATTACACATAGAAAAATCATGAGCACTTTGTACTTTATACAACTATATTATACCATAACACGTTTTTGTATTGAAACATGTTCTAAATTTAGAAAGAATAATTCTAGGCATCTCCTTTTACTCTTGAATCCTACTTTTTAGAAGTTTTCTCCATGATTTGTTTGTGGCAATTACGTACCATACAAATTCAGAGTCAAATGCTCTAGTCAAATCATGGTGCCCTTATGTGTAAAACTTGACAGAATCAAAGTTGTCCATATAATTTCACTGCCATTTACTTGGAATTCGATAATTTCTTGAGGAAAACAAAGATAAGTGGAATTGCTGTGGAAATTGTACGTGATTTCCGTCTAGCATCCTATTTCAAGTGATCTTTGCTGGTACACCATGAGGCGTTGCAGATTTATAAAGATGATAAATAATTCTCAAGATTGCCACATTTAAAAATGAAAGAAAGGAAAAAAGAACTCTTTAGCTCTTTAGCACTCTCTCTCCCTTTCTCTCTTCTGCTTTCACCAAGAGATTCGTTCTTGTTTCAAATGCAGGAATATCTTGAGACTCTGTTGCTACTGCATGCCATCCACTTGTTCATTGGAGCAGAAAGAAGATAGACGCTGGTTGACAGGGGTACACTGCTCCTTCTCAGTGAAATTTTTTTTAAATTATGGAATATTTCAGGAATACAAAGAAAGCATAAGGAATACTGTAACTAACATATGTGTGTACATTATCCAGTGTAATAATTAAAATGGTATGCAGTTCTTCCAGAGATGAACGTGCCCCTGCATGTTTTTATATTACTAATTGTGCATTTATTCTCAAACACAAGTGGCAGTGTTTCACGGCAAGCTGTTTGCTGGTTTTTAAAAATAAGATGTGAGTTGTATTTATTGCAAGTCAGTTCCAGGGAAGCACAGGCTATGAAGATTGAGATGGAGGAAGGTTGTTGAGAGATGGGGACTAATGCTTGTAGAAGAGGAGGAGGCAGGGTAGGGCAGAGGGAGAAGTTGGGCTGCAGTGTGGCCACAGGAAAGGCCTCTGGGGAACCTGTAGGGAGCCTCTGAGGATCCCCCAAGCTGGGGTGGGAGCCAGGCCTCATGGCCTCACCTTGACTGTTGCTGGGTGAAAGCTGCCCCCGGAGAAGGGGTGTGAGATGCGGGGGACTCTTCCACAGAGGTCCCTGGGTGCAGCACTCCTGGAAGCTGGGGGACCCCAGCCGCACAGCTCCGCGTTCACCCCAGTGCTTCCATGTTCTACATGTTGTCTCAGTTTGTGTTTTTACCCAATATCATGATTTTGAGAGTGTTTATATTATTAATATCTATAACTCTTAATTCATTCATTTTAATTGTCTTCTTATAGTATTCAGTTTTATAAATATCACTGGTTTTAAAATACATTTTCCTAATGACAGACTTAGCTTGAACCTACAAGGCTTTGTGGCAGCTCAGTTATTTGTGCCCAGCCAGACTGCAGCAGGTTTTAAATACATTTTCCTAATGACAGACTTAGTTTCTTGCAGTTTTTCACTATTGGAAAAAAATGTGGGGCTGAGGAGTTGTGGAATGAGTTTGTGTGGCAGAGAGGCGTCATCATCAGTGGTAGAGTGCTCACCTAGCACATGGGAGTCACTGGGCTTGATTCTTAGCACCACAAAAAAATAAATAAATAAAGGTATTGTGTCCATCTTCAACTTGAAAAAATATTTTTAAAAATGTGGCTGTGTTCATTTGTTCACATTTCCCTCCTTATTGCATGTACCAGAGTTCATCTGGGATATATAATCAGAAAACTCCAGGGTCTTGGGACATGTGCAACTTCAAATTTAGTGACCCTAAGGAAGTTGCTCTCTGAAGAGATTGTATCTCACCCAACAGTCTTGTGGCCACTTGTCATTGCTAAACTTTAATTGTGTCAGTATTACAGGTATGAAATAGTATCTCATTGTACTTTTATTTAGACTTTTCTTCATTCCTGATAAAATTGAGAATTTGCATTAACTAGCTATTTGGGTATGTGTTCTAATCATGTGACCATTTTCTATTGGTATCTCATACTTATTAATTTGTAGGCAATATTTTTCTATTCTGCATATCAATTCTTTGTTGTCTGTGTGTATACAAGTACTTTCTCCAGGTTCTAGACTTGGTTGTTCAGTTTTTAAATAATGTCTTTTGTTGAATGAGATTTTCCTTTCAACGCAGTACAACTTATTTATTCCTTTTTGTGGGCATTGTTTCTTTGTGTCTTATTTTTAAAAATTATTGTTTGGGCTCAAAGTCATATTATATACATTATATAATATTCTCCTCCCTCTGTTTTCTACTAAGAGTTATGAGGTTTTGCTTTTCGCAGTTTTCATCCACAGCCCATCTATGGTTTTGTTTTTCCCATGACCGCTGTGGTCTTAGCACCCCACATCCAGCAGGGGACCATTCCTGTACCATGTGCATGCAGACCATCCCATCTTTGTCCATCTAAATATTTTTTTGTGTGTTCTGCTTGTTTATTTCTTATTTTCCTGATTCACTTTCACACTTGCTTTATTATGTCTTCATTTCTTTGTTATGTCCTGTTGTCTGGTTTAAACCCCCTCTCCACATTCTTCTTTAAAATTGTCCCTCGTCTTTGCCTTTTGCTCTTCTATATACAACTCAGAATTATTCCATGTAAAGCCTTCACTTGATTGAGGGCATGCATTAAATTTATAGATTAATTTGAGGAAAATTTACCTCTTCTTGGGGTAGATGTTTTCTATGTCTTTCTAAATATCTACATGGAGGTCTATTTACTATGTGTATACTTTTATAACTTCCCTTTTTATTCAATACTGACATTTTAAATGTTAATAGATTTCTTCATCAACAATTTGATGTCCACTTAACCACTCCTTACTTGACTAGATTGTAATTTGTTTAACCATTCACCTACTGACATGTACGAGAACATAATTCACAATGGATTACTCTAGGATTCATATCTTTTCCATCATGAAATTTATGTAGATCCTCAGCTATATTCTAGGAATGCTAGGAGTTTTATATAGTTATTTATATGAGATGTGTTTAGGTGTAAAACTTGAGAAAAATACCTCACTTAATTTTTTCCTCTATAGTTGCCAATTTTTAGATCTTCATCCTTTTGGCCGACTTGGTTTCAGAGTTTAGTTTGACCATTCCCAGCGACTGTCAACAGTGTGGTGCTTACCCAGGTACTCAATGAATGTTTGAATAGCGAGCCAGTCCGTGATGTGTGATTGATTACCTGATGCTTCATTCCTTTCCACTGGTGCATCTGCCCATCCTAGATGACTGCCATGCAGTTTTAATTACTGGAGTTGTGGAATGAGTTTGTGTGGCAGAGAGCTGTCATCATTACTGTCGTTATTGTTTCTTTGGGATTTTTTTCCTGCATCTTTTTATTTCTACATCATTTTTCTTTCAGATGAGCTTTCAGATAAGTTGGCCAAGTTTCCAAAAAACTATTATGATTTTGATTGACAGTGTGTTGATGTTCTGAAAACATTTAAAGACATTTGTTTTAATTTTCTGGCCTGATGAGTGCTACATACATGCTACAGTCATCTAGTTTATAAATTCTGGAACTTTTTGGTTAGAGCAGATAAATCCCCAGATTTTCTTTTGGTTTGAAATTCAAGGTAGTTAAATAAATCTATTGCACCAAACACTATCTTGCCATGTTTGTTCTGTAAAGACAAAATATTTTTCTGAGCCAATTAGCACTTAAAGGCTCACCACCTCCTTACAAAACATGGTGAAATGGTACTACGCATTTCCTGACCAGACAGACTTAAAAATAGATAATTTATGTCACATGGGCTACTTTCTTCCATAAAGCTTTAAAAGAATTGTGTATCCCTACTCCTCATGTCCCTTATGGATGGTAAAGAAGTAGGATACAGAGCCCTGTGTAGTCAGGGTCACTTCTTCGCACCTGCTTGGATACTGGCAGTGGTATTTGCTAAGTGAAGTTTGAAGGCTGCTTTGTCATGTGTTGTCACTAATGGCCTGAGGCCAGCCTGTTTAGGCTTTGTCTTTTTTGTTGTTGTTGTTGCATAAAATTGCCTGTTTTTCACTTCAGATGGGGGTGTGAGGCAATTCTGAGATGTTTGTTCTTGTCGTATGCGCGGCCATCTGTGGTCTCCTGGATCTAAGACAGGTCTCCAACTTGGCCAGGGTGTCCATTGGTCAGTTTGCAGAACAGTCAGGACCCCAGTCTGGGCCTGTCCCTGTTGGTGTAACCAGTGCCACAGTGCTCATCTGAAGTACCGTACGTTGGTGCTGCAGGTTGTTCTCAGTTTAAATCTATTACATGAACTATTTTAGAATAATTACAGATTTGAAGAAAATTTGCAAAGATGATACAGAAGTTTCCATATGTCTCTTGCTCAGCTACTCCTATTGCTGACTTTCACATTGTCACAATACATGTGTCATAAGTAAGGAGCAAACTCTGGTATATTACTATTAACAATCCACCCTCAGACCCAAGGGAAACATCCAGAAGCTCTGGGTAGTATCTGTTTCCTGCTCCAGGATCTCTTCTCAGGATATTTCATTAGAGGGAGTCATCATGTCTCTTTAGTTTCCTCTGGTCTGGGGCAGTCTCTCAGGGTTTTGTTTTTGATGACCTTGTCAGTTTTAGGACTACAAGGCAAATATTTTTAGAATGTCCCTTAGTTTGGGATTTTCTGGCGTTTTTTTTGATTATTAGGCAAGGTGTGGGTTTGGGGGAGGAAGACGAGAGTAAAGTGGCATTTTCATCACATCCACATGAAAGTAGCAACCTGTTTGTGTCACTTACCTCTATGGATCTTGACCTTGATCTTTTGACCAGGGTTTAGTGTTTGCCTGGTATTTACATTGTAAATTTATTTTCTCCTCTTTCCATACTCTACTCTCTGGAAGTCACTAAGCACAGTGTAATCTCAATTTAAAAGTTCTTGTTAATTACCTGTTGGCACCCTGTAATATTTTAGACTATGCCTAATTTTCTTTTGGACTCTGAATGTATAGACTTTATATTTAAAGCCTTAAGCACAAAAATAGACAGACATTGCGAAGACCTCTAAGAAGGATTTGAAGTAATTAGTAGGTACATTGACTCTTTCTTCCAGTCTCTGTACCTTTGGTTTCTTAGTTTTACATGAAAATCTTCATAATTTGCAAACTGCATCAGCTGCTCATTCTGCTCATATGGTTGCACAGATTGTTCTTCTGCATAAGAAAGCCGCACATTTCTCTCACTGTCATGGGCAATAGCTAATCAGAACACTTATCCATTTCTGAAGCTTATTTAGTAAACACCAAAATATATTTTTTTCTAATTTAGTGGAAATATTTCTATGAATAAAATTATTTTGAAGATTTATTAGTTTAATGTTGCCTGGCCTGATTCTGACACCATAGTAGTTTAGCCTACTGCACGCCTCTTCCACCTTAAAGTGGTTTAACCTGAGGAGCTAAGATTTCAGAAATCTTGCTGTTTTAAAATTGTTTCTGAGGTGAAATTCTCAATGAAGTCATTTTTGGTCTGATAACTCTTTTCTGCGCAAATGACTTTATTTATGTTTACCTCAAATCCATTCTCAGTAAGAATGAAAGAATAGATGACTGTGTTAGCATATAATCCGAATGCTCTTGAAATGATGTATTTGTTTATTGTACCATCATTTTATGTGTTTTGGGAAACTTGGTGTTTCCAAAAACCCTGTGATATTCTCTGTGATAAATTTTGTGATGCCAGAGATGGCCTGTTGGTAGACATGCATTTCACATAGTTGTGAACATCATTAAGTGGACTGGTTGAAGTGTTTTTTTCAGAGCATTTGAACCTAATGTGCCCTCTTATTTGTGTTACTGTGAACTTATTGCAGACATTTTAAGGGCATTAGTGTTGTTTGTCTTTAAGCCAATCTTATAATCCAGTACCAAAGGAAAAAATTCACACACACAAAAAAAGTTTTAAGAGGTCTTCTGCTCACTTCATGACCACTTGGTAAGGCAACTCAAAACAAGAATCATGTTTTTAATCAACCACAGGGGAAATCCTTTCCTTGGCCTTCAGTTCTACTTTCGATCAGTCAAATTATTCTTTGGTGCATGTGGGGGATTCCCACATGTACTATAATAAGTCTCTCTTTCTTAGTTTTTATATATGTGTAGAATGTAGGATATTATTGCATGTTTTATATCTTAACTTTATGTCTCTTCCATGTACCATTACTTTGTTTTAATATTACTCATTTTTTCTAAGTATGGATGTGCAAGAATGAGTATCTTCAGGTAAGCTATAGAAAAATAATCACTATTCTCAGATAGGTTAAAGGCCTGTTAATTATGAGATCTTGGATATTTTCTGGGTCTGTGTGTGTATATGTGTGCATGCACACTCCCAGCAAGTAAAGAACTTTGGATACAAAATTTCTCCTAATCTACCTTTTAGCAAACTAACTGAGCCCTCTCACGTTAGCTGCAGGTTCTCCCATCCTTCCTGCTCATGGGTCAGGACATGTTTTTACTGCTCCAGTCTGGCAGGTATGCTTCTTACAATTAGTGTTGAGAGGCCAGTTTCTAATAGCTTGAAGTCATCTTCAAAACAAAATGATAAAAGTTGAGCCATTCTGGAGGAAATATGCTGAATTAAGAGCTGTGGTCTACCTAATAATCATAAAATTGATCATCCTGAAATTAGTATAATATAAAAAAGTTGGAAAACATCTGTGAGTGCCACCTATGCTGCTCCAGACCTTTCTTGAGTTTGTGAAATGACTTCTGAGAGACTGGGGTTTTATACTTGGGTTATTCAGTTATCCTATTCTGTCCCTCCAGAGACATGTGACACAAACCCTTTTGAGTAGTCAGGAGCCTACAAGCCCACTTGCACAACACCCCAAATGGAAGTTTGCCCAAATGAGAAGAAACTATTAATTGACATACGGAAAACGGTGTCCCTGGATGGTCTCTGCCTGGTCCCCAGCACCACGGCCAGTCCTTCACGAGCCTCTGTTCTTCCTGAGACCGTTCCAAGAAATATGAAATATCAGGGAAGTTGGAAGGCAGCTGAGACCGTCTCTTCAGGCATTTTCAAGTCCTTTCACCCATTTAAAACCTGACAAACAACAACCAACCATGAAAAAATAGTTTTTTCCTGAATTTTCCTGGTTGGTCCTTAGGCCTTTTTGTAAAAAACTTACTTAACATGACATTTCCATGAACCAACGAAATTTTTATGTTACCCAACAGTGAATTATATAGAAGGCACATGCTGTTATTAAGGTGTGTGTAGGGGTGTGTGTGTGTGTGTGTGTGTGTGTGTGTGTGTGTGTGTGTGTGTTGTGCTTTTTTTCTTTTTGACTTTCTCTGAATGGAATGCTTTCTATGTACATTTTATGCTGGCTTACTTGGAAAAAAAGAACTAGAGTTATTGCTCAAAGTGATTGCATTTCCACTGTTAGGAAGAGCAGGTACTAGTTCCCCTGTACCTGTGTCCAAATTTGGTGTCGTGAATAGATCCTCCAGCGTGTGGAGAAGAGTTTGTTAAGTGTGTTTCTTCTTTTCATGTTCATGCTTGAATTTGTATTTATACATTTCACTTCACCTCAGGTTGTTCTGAAATTTACTGTCCCCTGGAAAGTGTAGAGGGGCCATCATCCATGGTTAAGAATGAGGGACTCAACAGTAGAAATGACCTCAGTTTGCTAAAGATTCTCCTCTGACTCTTCACCTCAACCATTTTATATGGGTTTCTACTTGGTTGACCTTAGGGTGTGATAAAAACCTGTGTTCCTCTGAGAAACACTAGCACACCCAGTCATTAACTTGGACATTCATTGTATTCCATTTTGGTGACTAAGATGTTTGGTTTTTTGTTGTTTTTTTTCCCCAAGTCCTAGGAAAAGAGGCCAGTCTTACTAGCTGATGATAGACTCGTTTTCAGTGGGTTTAGAAATAATACATATCTGCAAAGAGCTGGAATATTAAAATATTAGCAGTGCTGATTTTGAATAGGATGAGGTTTTTGGTCCTAAGTCAAGACAAGCTATGGAAAATGACTGCTTTCTATTGGAGAACAAGGGGGCCACCTCCCCAACCCACCCCCATATCTGAGGGCTTGATGAATAATAGTTAGTTTGAATTTTTTGTGTGTCCTCGTTGTTCCCTTTCTGTCGCCAATGACTTTGAGGGGTCTCTGCTGTAGAATGGTGGCAGGTTAAATGGGTGTGCTTTGTTACCGTTATTCTCTGCCCTCCTCCCTAGATACCCTGAATCTGTGAAGGAAACTACCATAGCTGACTCTGGAGCCAGGCTCTAGATTTTTTTCTATAGCAAAAGTGAAAAATTTCTATGTCTTGCGTTTAAGTTATATAGTTCAAACATCAGGCTGTACCTCTATGAACTGTCTGAAATCATTCTTCAGACAAAATGAATATAAATAAGGTAGTACTTGGGTTCATTATTTTTAATACACATTTTCATTTCCTTTGTGAGATAAAAATTGGTTGGTTCCTTTTTTAAATTTTTTATTCTTTTTAGTTATACATGACAGTTGAATGTATTTTGACATATCGTACATACATGGGATACAACTTGCTAAAAAACTGGTTGATTCTTAAATTCAAACTCTGAATGTCTCCCATTTTCCAGTCACTGTTGTAGGCATTGAGATTAAGACCTAGTCTGTATCTTGAAGGTGCTAACAAATCCAGGAAGAGAGACATGAAAATAAATATTATAATAATGGCAAACATTTCTATAGCAGTTGATGTATGCCAGGCATGATTCCAGTTATTTTCCAGGCATTAGCTCATGGATTGCTGAAAGAGTCTGATGAACGTCTTATTATTTTCTTTATTTTACACAAAGTAAATTAACCAGGGACTTAAGGAGGGAGGTAAGTACTTGCCCAAGGTTATGAAGCTTGTTTTGGTTGACATTCCAATGTATGAAGTGCAATAACAGAGCTATTCATAGAGTGTTCTAAAAGAACAGGGAACATCCTGCTGGGAAAATAAAAAATAGAGATGTGGATATAAATGACATTTCCCAAAGGAGACAAAAAGCCTATTCAGAGGAGTAGAAGAGCCACATTTCTCCATGAAATACTTCTTCAGTAACATAAAATGCTGCATTCTAAGCCAGGCACAGTGATGCATGCCTCTGCTTACTCTCAGTGACCTTCCAGTGACTTGGGAGGCTGAGGCAGGAGGATGGCTGGCAAGTTTGAGGCCAGGGGTGGGGATATAGCTCACCCTAGTACCACAAAAACAAAAACAGAACTGCATTATGTATATGAGTCCATGAGTTGAATCAGTGATGAAATATTGGATGATGGGGAGATAGTTAAAAAAAAAATCAGATCCCTGCATCTTCAATACAAATGGCAAAGTCATAGATTTCCAAAGTCATAGATTTTCAAGCAAACCCTTGTTTCCAGTTAGTATAAGATATAATAAAATCTTGTTATTTAAAGATTTAGTAGAAATATTAATTTACCCTGAAAGCGTGTAGATAGATGTGTGACCCACTTTGAAAGTTTACAATGAATTTTTCACTCCCCAAAGATTTTTTATTGAGAAATCTGTGGTAACCTTTATAAATAGACCACTAACATTTATTTTGTATAAAAGAAGAGGACACATTGATAGGAATTTTTCAGATTAAAGATTTGCTGGAATTACCTGCTTAGGTGGACTGGTTTTACCAGCACAGACGTGTGACAGTTCAGAAGGTAGGATGGGGACCTGTGTGTGGCACGGCTATGGTGGGTCACTGTTTTTCCACTTTCATGTAACAGTCTGCTCTTCAGAACATCACCCTTTTGCCCACCTTGTAACTAGTAACCTGCTGACTTTCTCATTTCTCCCACTCACCATGAGTGCCTACCTCATTGTCTGCTCTGCCCCAACTTGATTGGATTTTATTGCTCCATCTATTTCTCTGACTGCTTGGGGTTCTGAGTGCCTCTCTGCCATTGACCTCCTTCCCCACTCACCCCAGACCCCCACTCTGTAGACCCCGTCTGTGTATGTCCCATGGGATCCTTTGCTGCTTACTCAGGTGTTAGTTCCCTCCTTAGCCAACTTAGATTCTGTGGGTCACATCTTAACTCACTCTCTTACCAAGACCCTCCACTTCCTGACCATTTTGTCCTTGTGTTTTCTCCTGGGCTGCTGACCATTGCTGGAGAAAGTCACATGGCAGGGCAGACTGGAACCTGTTCGCATAGGGCTGGCCGCCTGGGTGCTCCCTAGCAGGTGCACCATGTTTCTCTGGTTCGCTGTCAGTCTTTTGTAGTGACTGCTGCAGGCCTAGTCCATGCGTTTCAAAATTCTTCCTGCTTCTGTTTTTACTTCCCTTCTGCACATGACCTACTTTCTACTTCACAGAGCTAACAGAGACCATCATAGGGACCCCCTCACCTCTGCCATTACACCCCCAACTTAAAACACCCCCCCCCCCCGCCCCTGTCTACCCACACTTGCTTGTCTTTATCTGATGGGCCATTTCTGCTTTTCTTCACAGGCCTGCATGCTGAAGTGGTCTCCCCAGGGCATCTGATCCTCCCTCCTCTGTCCACTGCATTCCTGCAGTAGGACCCTCTTTGCCTCCTGCCAGCAAACCCCTTTCTTAGCCTGGGAACTTTCTGGAT
Source organism: Ictidomys tridecemlineatus (assembly GCF_052094955.1). Taxonomy (NCBI): domain Eukaryota; kingdom Metazoa; phylum Chordata; class Mammalia; order Rodentia; family Sciuridae; genus Ictidomys; species Ictidomys tridecemlineatus. The sequence goes on along the minus strand of NC_135478.1, from coordinate 208,388,633 downwards.
TGCTTTCTTATGCGCTCACTGCTTGCTCTTAGTCATCTTTGATGTTTTCATCTCTGTCGGACTTGTCAAAAGGTGATACAGATGTCTATTTTTTAAGTGCAGGGAATATTTTCCTTTTGTTTCTGAGGTGCTGGGGATTGAGACAGGGGCTGCATGCATGCTAGGCAGGCGCTCCCATTGAGCTGCATCCCCACCCCAGGAAAACAGTTTTGAATGTGTGTCCCTTTCCTTCTGTGAGGAACTGGTGTTGGGTGGCATGCCCCTTCCCTGCTCTTTTGTATTGCAAGCATGTAAGTGTCGTGTGCTGGCTGGCCCTGGGCTTTTCTATGTGATCTTAAGCTAGCCGTGGCACCAGGCTCACATAACTCTCTCCTTTGACTGCCAAATTGCTCTCTGCACTCTGCCGAAATAGCCCCTGGGGTATAGTCTTCAGATAATCCAGGGGACAGTTTAACTGCAACTCTCTGGTTAGAAATGAGCAGAAACTTCCCAGATAGGTCAGCTTTACTGTTAACAGTGTTCTGAAGTGTTGTCCTGAGCATGACTCATCAGGGATTTTGTGCAGTATTGAGAATTTGTGGGTGGCAGTTTGTCCTGTTCCTTCCTGGAGGGCTGCTGCCCATTGCCCCTTATTGAGTGCTGTCCCCACCGCTTGCTTGCCTTTTTGCTCTTCTCAGTATTTTCTCTTCCATTAAGCTTAACTCTTCAGCTGACTTTGACATAAAACTAGGGACATTTTGTGAGCATAGTTAATTCATTTGTTATTTGGCTCCAGAGTCAGGCATTTGGAATGCCAAGATCATGAGAGTGAATCAGCATTGCCCTTGTGGCCATTAGGGAGAGACACCTAAACGGGTAACTTCACTACAACATCATACAGGTTATTAGAGTCTATACTGAGCATTTTATTTACATTGTTTCATGTTATCTTTAAGAAAACATGCTGCAAGGCAGATACTGTCTTCCTTTTACAAAGGAGGAAATTGAGGCAACGAGATGTGCAGTTATTTGCTCAAGGTCACTTAACAGCAAGTCATAGTGTGAGTTTGGTGGAACTGCCAACTGGAGCTCTTAATTACTATGAGTAGTTTCTCTGTTTTCTCCTGATTTCCTTCAAAGGGCTGCTCATATGCAGTATTCAAAATATAAGAACAAACTTCATATTAAATATTAGCCTTAAGTGTATAGTGAGATATTAGAGAACTATCTACCTAAAAACCATATGTTATGCAGTAATTTTATTTCTCCAATGGTTACAGAATGATTTCTGGTATGGCAGTATCTCTAATCTGCCTGCAGCTCATACAAGTGGCATTCAGTATGTAATGCATTTATTATAACTATGGTTCTCATATGGAACAGACTTCCACCAAAATGTTTTATTTATTCCACTATTATCACTAAACCATTTTATTTGCCTCACTGTTCCCTTCATAAAGGCTAGCTTCAAACATGTGCCTTAAAACAGGTTTAAATTTTTAGGTGTCTTACAGGTAAAAGGGAAAATATGTAGTTATCTACCATCAAGACCATACAGGAGCCACTTTTGGATCACTGAAGATAGCAGCTTTGTCCAGTTTCCTCTCTTGCAGTTGATTAGCCCCCTGCATCTTCTGAGGAACCTGAGTAGCTTATCACTGCTGATATGAACCAGGCTCCAGTTTTGTATATTTTTACCCTAGTCATTTCAGGTCTCCCAGGTCAGCTCCTTTTACCATAAACAAGTAACTCACAGATGACTCCAAGAGACTGTCCTATGGGGTTGACTTATTTGTGTGTTCCCTAGGTACTTACTGGGCATTGTTACTAGCTGGTCTTGTCCTGTGTGCTGAAGACACAAAACAACATCCCTGCCCACTTGGAGCTCTTGTTCTAGTGTGGGAGGTGTCAGTTAAAGCACCAGAAGAAACATGATACCAAGTAGAGAGGTGATGTCAGAGCAGACTGCTGTTAGACTGTCCCTAGGTCTCAGTGAGGAGGTGACAATCAATTGAAGTGAGGATGAGCATTCCAGGCCCAGAGAAATTGCAAGTTTAGGGTCCTGTTTCAGTTCATTTTTTGATGCCATAACAGAAAGCACAGAGTGAGTGATGGATAAGAACAAAGGTTTACTCATCTGATGGTTCTGGAGGCTGAAAGGTCCAAGGTTGAAAGGCTGCATCTGGTGATACCTTCTTGCTGTTGGGGACTCTGAAGAGTCCTAGAGCAGCACAGGACATCACATGGCACAGTGGGCACATACAAGAGACAGAATCAAACTGAAATTTTCTAACAGATTCAGTCTCAAGATAACTCATTAAACCCAATACTCCATTATCCAATGAGTGGATTAATCCACTAAGCAGGATTTAGTCCTTAAGGTCTGACCACTTCTTAAAGGTCCCACCTGGCCCCACCTCTTGTTACCTCATAATGTGGCTTAAATTTCAACATGAGTTTTGGGGGACACTCGAATCATAGCATGCCAGGAGGTGAGAACAGGTGAGGCAGCATTAGAGCATTTGGAAATGAAGTTGGAGAGATAGATAGTCAGTGGCAATTCATGGAGGCCTAGTAGGCCCTGATAGGCAGGTGAGATTTGGTTGCTATTAATTGCCAGTGGCTTGGGGCTTTTCTGAATAGGAGAAGATGTGTTGGACTTTTTAATTTTCAAAGGTAATGTGCTGCCCTGTACCTGTGGGAAAGAAGTGTTGGACTTTCAGTTTTCTAAGGTCATTGAGTACTATCGGGTGGCAGGCTTGGGTGGCAAGAAAGGAAAATGTGTGGTACAGGTGAAAGGTGGCAGCAGCTGCTGTGACCAGCTAGTAGCAGGGGGAGGTGGGAGAAGTGTTGGGTTGTGGACACTGAAGGTACAGATTGTTGACAGATGGATTGTGAGGTCTAAGAGAAAGAAGAACCAAGAATAATGTCAAGATTTTTAGATCAAGGAACTAGGTAGAAGGATGTGCTATTTAATGAGATGGGGAAAGGGAGGGATGAGAGGGTTACTAGTGGGAGATGTCAGTAGATGTTCTATGAAAAAAGGGTTTCACAGTCAGATAGGAGGCTGGAGTGGAGGTGGGAGGGAGGGTCAGGGAGATAAGGTCAGGGAGGGCTGAAGAAAACCATTTGTCTCTGTTCCTCTATTTTTGCCTTTTAATCTAACTTTACTACTAGGGTTTCTGTAGGATGGTAAAATACCTTAGAGAAATCAGCTAACTCATCTAATCCAGCTGTTTGTCAGTTTAGTCCAATAGTGACTATAGTCATGATGATGGCACTGATGTCCAGAGGCAACCACCCTGTTTGGTTGAAGCCAGGATAGTCAAGGGGGCAGTTTCCTGAGGGATCTCCTCAGCACTGTGGAAAAGGAACATGGCATCTCCCTCAATGTGAGATTTCTGTGGAACACTGAGTGAGAGTTCTTGGGGGAGTCGGGGGTGGCATCAAAGATGAAGAAACATGAACAGAGGCTAACTTCTAGAGCAGCAGATGATGGAATTGGGAATGCAAAGTGTTGGAGAGGTCAGGCTCAGACCTGTTGAAGATGGGTTCCTTCACAGCCCTGAGGGTTCAGGATGAGTTCTGGAAGGTTTTGTTAGGGGAAAGAAATCTCTCAAGCTTGGTTGAGAAGAATAGGAAGGAAGGGGTCCACCAGGGCATCACCCCACAGAGAGGTGAGTGGAGCCAGTGTCTGCTCGGCCCTCTGTGTGGTTCAGTGTTTCAGTGGTGGCTGTTGGCCTTCCTCCTCTCTCTTTAAGGAATTTTTAGGTGAAATTCACATACATAAAATTTACCCTTCGCTTGCATGCTTGCTCTCTGTGTGCTGTAGGGCTCAGCAAACCAGAAGGCAAGGCCTCGCCAGGCACTGAGTCTGCTGGCCCTTGATCTCCTACGGAGGCCTCCAGAGCTATGAGCAATAAATGTCATTGTTTAAGCCTCCCAGTCTGTTTTGTAATAAATACAATCAGTGTCTTTTGTAGTATCAACTCAAGCAGACACCTCCCCTTCCTGTTTGTTTGATGTATCACATATGCCAGTTGTGCTGAATTCAGTAATCCAAACAATTCAGTGGTATATAAAGTTTAAGTAAAAGTTTATTTCCTTCTACCCATCCTAGTCCCTTGGGCAGTAGCTATCTAACAGCATGGGGGTTTTCCTTCTAGAGCTGTACCATCTAATAAGCCACTAGCCACTAGGGGTATTTAAATTAATTAAAACTACATAAAACTGAACATTAAGTTCCTCTATCATATTAACCACATTTCAAGTGCCCAATAGCTGGTGACTGCTACACAGACAGCCCAGACACAGGGCATGCCCACCCTTGCAGAGTGCTATGTTGAACTGGTCTCAATGGCTTCTATTCATAAACAAACATATATATCCACACACACACACACACACACACACACACACACACACAGTTGGCATAATGTCGTGCATACTGTTCCGCAGTTTGTTTGTTTTTTTTTTCACCTAACAGAAACTGTTAATTTAATGTAATCCACATTGCAACGTCATGCCAGGAAAAAAATTAAAATCGAGTGCATAATCAAATGAAGAATTTTGGTAAATTTAAATGATTTTAATTTCAGATTTTAAAGATAATTGCAGCATATCTTAATGCCTGTTCCAACTTTAACTAAAGAAATTATTTTTGGAACTAGTCCACTCAGCTTTGTGTATGTTAAGATGGTTCAGAAGATGTACTTGGGCTCAATCCTCTGTGCTTACCCTACATAGTCATATACGCACAGTTTTTATTGTTTCTCTGTTTTATAATAGGGCTCGATGTCTTTTCCTGTCCTCTAGTCTATTGTCACCAGGCACATGTAGCTGTTGAAATTTAAATTAAATTAAAAATTTAAAAATTGAACCCCTCAGGTGAACTAGCAGCCAGATTTCGAGGGCACATTAGACATGTGCGGCTGGGGGCTGCAGTGTTGGGCTGCGTGGATGGGGATTAGCTCCACAATGGCAGAAGGCTCTGTGGACAGTGCTGCTCTAGACATTTGATTCAGTTGCATTTCCCATGAATGAGGCATAGTCAGTGTCCCCAGGAGGACATTGGGATTTCTGGGAGTGAGTGAAGAGCATGCATTTTCATACCCTTCTCATTCGAGGTTCTGATACTTTCCTCTAAGGTGCAAGTCTTCTAACTGTTGAGAATTAGTATTGCATAGTTAATTGTGAGAAAGAAAACTGGTGCCTATGGCTTTTCAACACCAGAATATAACTTGAGACTGTAGATGTCCATACATGGTTAAATAGCACCAATCTGAAACAGTAAATGCCACTGTTTACTTTAGACTAGAAAGAGTGTTGACAAAAAATTACAAAACAGAATGCAAAACAGGATGTATTTATGCCACTGTGTACATTAGGAAATTCATGATGTGGAAGGATTCATAGGAAACAGTAAAAATACTTTCTTCTGGGGAGGGAAAAAGTGAAAGAGGGAGATGGGTAAAAGGATTCTCACTGTGTACCCTTTTCTTCATGTAACTCATAAATATGTGCTTGAATTACTTTGTAAAAAAGTTGATAAAATAATGAAGAAAAAAAATTAAATCCTTAAAATAAAAATCAAGGATACAGTCATCTTAGGGTCTCTTAGGACAGAAAGAATCAACACAGTTGAGTAAGAACAGGGCTGGCTTCCTGTGATTGTCACTTGAGTCCTGATACTCCCTGGTATACAGGGACTTGGGTCTGGCACACCTTTGTGTATGGGCAGGTTATTGAATAGCAGAGAAAGCTGTATAAAACTGTTTTTCTTTGAAAAATTTAATGGATTTTAGGGAAAAAAATGTCCTTGGTATTAAATTACTTTTTATATGCTTCATTTTTAATATCTGTGGAACAGAACTTAAGGAATGATGACTTAAATTATTGGAAATAATTAGAACAGAAAGATGAAGTTGACAAGAAATTGTTCAAGGTCTGGGGCACCCTACTTCAGCTTGTCTTGGAAGAAAATGAGCCCTGGTGCTGATGGGGCCTGGGGTGGGTAGTGATGCCCTGCAGCTTGCTGACACACCGCCCACAGTCACTCCCGTGGCCTTGGGTCCATCCTGCCTTTTCTCCTCAGCCATCCTTGGCTCACAGCTCCTTGCAGTGACAGAGGTGGGAAGGGCCAGCAATGTGGGAGTGTGGACAGAGTTGCTTTTATCCACTGCCAGGTCTCTGTGTTTCATCTCTTCCCGGAGAGCACAGCATCAAAATGGAGTGCCCACAGGGTAAAAATGAAGCATCGAGTTTTGAAAACTGAACCCTGTAATGCAACAAAATTAATTTCTTTCTATTAAAGCAAATAGCCAGGATCTGTTCTTTTGAGTTTTTTTTTTTTTTCTTCCCCCAGGAAAGAAAACTAAGGAGGGTGGGTGACCAGTTAGGGAAAATCGTATCCTAAACTGCTTAGACTGAAAAGGACATACTGTTTGTTTTTCTTCGAAAAATTTAATGGATTTTGGGTAAAAAAATGTCCTTGGTATTAAATTACCTTTTACATGCTGCATTCTTCATACCTGTAGAACAGAACTTAAGAAATGATGACTTAAACTCTTGGACATATTTGGTACTCTCAGGTAGGGTTTTCTAAAGGCAAGGATGATTTTCACAGAATTTAACCACCTGTACAGCTCAGGAATCCAGCCTTTCAGGGCTGAGTTACTCCTGGAAAGATGCAGCCATTTCACCCAGGTGAGGGGCCCATACTGGGTTTTGTGGCTGAGCCTGCTGGCTGCCTTAGTACCCACACCCATCCTGATACAGGAGCCCATCCCTACTCCACAGCAGGGTGCTTGGCGCTCCTTGCCAGGTGGCTGAATTCTGGTTAACAGGATGTCAGTTTCCAGGAACTTTCCTCAAGGGACAGCTTTTTGCCCTTTATTGTCCCTTTCACATTCTGCTCTTTGGAATGTGAATGCTACTGAGACCATGAAGTTATACCATGAAGTTAGGTAGAGTGGAAGAGCAGCAGAACAGGTGGGGTGCCCTAACAGCTTCCTGCGCTTTTACCAGAGAAAGAAAAACAGCTCTTGCTTAAGCTGGTAATATTTGAGGTTTCCTATCACTCTTAGGCGAACCTGATGCTAACAAATATAGGTTCTAGTCTGCCAGGCAAATTTGGCTTTACTTTATTTTAAACTCTTAATAATCTCATTCAATAGATTAGGAACTAAGGTTAAAGAAAACTTAAATAACTTGCTCCAAACCTTTCCAGGTGGAGCCGGCCTTTGAATCCACATTTGATCTTTCAGTCTTCACACCCCTGAAAGCTCCTTCCTTGCCTTAGTAGTTACTGTGAAATCTAAAGAAAGACCTGTGGCCCATGGTTTTGTAACATTCACATTTTGGCAGAGTCCCAGTTTTGTGGATTTTTTTTTTTTTAACAGACCTTAGGTTTTTCAAAGAAATTCATTTGTGGCTTTTTAAAAGTGACAAACATGTTAACTGTATTTCAGTCAGTAATATTTATCAGAAAAACTTTGTTCTTAATTTCAAAGAACCTGTATTGTTCCTCTAGTTTTCAGTATTTACTTAATTGCATTTGCTAATTTAAGACATTTCTGTGAAAAGAGAATAGTCTGAAGAGAGTGTTGAACTGTCTCGGTTTTTTCCAACAACATCTACATCAAAGAAAATGTCAAGAAAATTTGGAATATTCTTCTTAAAATGCAGTAACTCTAGAACATTCCCCATATTTACTACCTGATATAGAAATTAGGATGACAGTGGAAGGAAGGTTTTGTTACGTGGTAAGTCACGCGGGGTAGCTTCTGCAGCCAGCATTTCTGAGATCCTCAACATAAAAGAGATCTGAGATGGCTGTGGCTGTGTGGCAGGGCTTGGGTGGCCTGGGGTGAATGGAGGCTGGCGGCCAGTGCCCAGAGGGCAGGTGGGGCCCAGCAGGTCTGGGGAGTGCAGACAACCAGTTGGCAGCAGGACCTGCAGTGGAAATGGGTATCTGGATCATCAGCCAAGGCTCCTTCTGGTGGTGCCCAAGTGACCCTTCATGTCCTTTCAATTTCTGTCTTTGGAGAGTGAAGCACTTAATTGATCAGAACAGAAACCTCCCAGTATGATCCTGGGAACACTGGATCTGCAGGATTTGCTTTATGAAAAAGGATTCTTTGTTAAATAAATTTGGGGAAATTCAGCATTCTAATATCTCTCCTGGAAATTCACAGTGCACACTTAGCACTTTGAAAGTCTAAAGATGTCGAGAAATCAATTTAATTTTATTTAACCCAGTTTTTGAAATGTACCTGAAAATGAAATTGGATCTCTAAATTGATTCTTTCTCTGTTTTATTTATTGTCAAAATATCACTTGACATAATTTGTGTGAAGTTTTCTCTTGAGTATTTTTTCTCAGGTTTTTATGAAATACTGTTCACAGTCTTCCAGCAAAACGGTGCTATTTGTTACAACCAAACTTTGTGTTGACAAGTCTATGTTTGAAGTTGCTGCAATCAGCATGAAAACTCTACATTGGACCTTATTCAGGTTTTCTTCCCAGGGGCCTGGAGAAAGGAAGTTATCTTGAGGCTGTAGCACTGCCTTGCTTTCTGTGAAATCATTCCTTCAAGGATAAACTCTGGGGCACAATTTCCAAAGTCTAGTTTCTGATGCATCCTCTCATCTCCCATAGAGTTAGGAGAAAGGATTTGCCTTAGCAGCCAGATAGTAGTAACTCAGTTAATTGCCATCTGTTAGTTAGTTGGAACATCTTGGTCTACAGTGCTTACTTAGTCTATAGAGGGAAATCAAATAATATTGGAATGCTGCAGATATTCAAGTTAGGTGTATGTGCAAGAACTCAATAAATATTTGGTGACTTGGAAGGATCAGGTAGTGGCCTTTGCAGTTGGAAGATGGGGATTTTCTGTGGGGGTGCCATCCATACCCCCATGCAAGCCTGTACCTAGCTAAAGGACTCCTGAGGCCACATTGATCAAGGCAGCATAGTAGGACCTGAGGATCCCTAATCAAAAAGGGGAGGCAGGGTCATATGATAAAAGCTGAGTCGAGTGTTAAGTATTAAGGGATCAACTATAAGTGGGACACTGGGGAATGAAGTCAGAAACCAACAGGAACTGGAATTTAAGACTAGATTCTAATTCAAGAAGCAAGTCTGACTAAGTGAGATATAGGATTGTGTTGTTTAATATGAGTTAATCTTTACATCCTGCCTTTCCAGGTTTATGCCCAAGACAAACTTTAGAACAGTTTTATAAGGAGACTAGTACAGGAATATGCCACTATCTAATTTTTACAGATAAATAAGTAGCAAACATACAAAGACTTTCATAGGATTGGTAAGCACTAAATTCAGGAGAGTGGTTTGATCCCAGTTTTTCTTGTTAATTCATGATTGAGTAGGACTAATTTGGAGATTGTCTTTTGAGAAGACACTGTCTACAATCTGGGTTCTTATTTTGTGTGTGAGTGTATGTGTGTGAGACAGAGCGAGAGAGAGAGAGAGAGAGAGAGAGAGAGAGAGATATTAACCAGTAAGCTTGATAGAAATATCAGGCTTTCCTGGAAATAGAGAACATGGTGTCTCTCCTTTTGCTATTGATGAAGCTGAGGTACAGGAATGAAAATTCCAAGTTTCTCTTGATAGGACTGGCATTAAAACTCAGGTCTTTCTGGCTGACAGTTGAGCATTCTCTGTACCACACCATGGACCTCTCCTAAGGAATAACCTTTTTATTTGTGTCTTGAGAATTTTTGAATAGAACATTTCAGAGGACTCAAGGGCCATCACCAGGTCACCAAATCTTGGGTACATCTTCTTTGAAGATCACTTACGATCTATCCACATTTCTTTTTCCTTAATAGATATTTTGTAAGTGGGCACCACTATTTTTGTGGATCATTTGTTCTTGAAAAAAATCTTCACAGGACAAACTCTTGGAAAATTTGAAACCCCACATTGCGAACAATTTATACGAAGGCCACATTCAGTTCACTTAAAACTTGATGATCGCTTTGAGAATCCACATTACCACAGTGTGGCCTGAAAAGGCCTGTCTCCTCTAGAACGTGGCTCGCTCTTATCTGCTTTTGTCAAGCCCCTGTATAGCATCATGATCCAAAGCAAGAATTTCTATAACAGAATATCAGTGTTTCTTAAATTCTGTTTGGTGTATCAACAACTAAATAGAACAATGAAGACAAAATAAATCAATGAAAAGAATAAATGGGCTGAAGAATGAGTGGACTGGATGCTCTCAGGCCTCCCTCCTCTTCCTTTCCCCTTGTTGTCAGCAGATGGCGTCTGGCTGTGGCCAGCCTCTCCTGCCTGGTGGGCCTTTTTATTCCACCACTCCTCCTCCTCCTCCCCCAACACCCTTGGCAAACATTTGTCACAAGGATGGATGCTGTTATAAAAAAAAAAAAAAAAAAAAAAAAAAAGTCTCACTGTGACAAGTTGTCTTTTAAAAAGGACAAAAAGAAAGGAAAAAGCAGGTTTTCATTGCTTAAGGCATATTACAGCTGGCTCGGTTTCTCTGCTGACATATTTGCTAGAGAAACAAATTTTCCTTTAGAAGTAGATCCAATATTTTATTGTAATGTGAAGTTTGCCTTTTATATTTTTATTCATGTTGTTCTGCTTGTAGATGGTTCCTCTTATCTTTTCTCTTGGGTAACTGGGCACCTTTCCTTTATTTGCCTTTTTAAAAATATTAAGGTGTTTTTTAAAGAAGAACCTTTCAATGTATAGGTAAACAGATTAAAATAAATTTGTATTTAGTTTGGGAGTAAAACTGATAAGACTGTGATTCTGTCTAGTCACTTAGAATATGAAGTATATACAAAGTTTTATGATTGGGCAGTGAATACCTATGACATAATAAAGATCATTAATGACAGAAGCTGATCTAATTAGCATGCACTGTAAACCCAGACTGCTCGTGGAACAGATATGTTTGAGCCAAGTAAATATTTTAAGAAATGCTACAAGCCCTACTCCATTTTCCCCTTTCAGCATCCTTTCATAAAACACAAGTACATGAACTTGCCATTGTTGTCAGGGATACAGATCTTACTGAATGTGATGTATTAGTCTACTTTCCTGCTTTAGAGTGAATACCAAGGTGAGCCCAGTTTTAATCTTCCTCTTGGCGTTGCTGCTCATCTCTTGTTGGAGTTTGAGCCGCAGCTCCAGTGCCCATCTTCTTCATGGTTCTCTTATGTCTACTCCACTTCTGTCTTCTCCCCTTCCCCCACAAAAATGACCTCGCTCTTCTCTGAGCACCTTCCACATTTATATGAACTTTTCTTGGACTTGTCACTTTCTACTTTTTAGAATAGTTTTTTATATTATAGTTATTGAACTTAAAGCACTTTCTCAGACTGGCCAAGTGCCTCCATGAGTTCTTCGATGCCCACCTCTTTGACCCAAGTGTAGTGGCTCCCACCAGGGATGTTTGAAATGAGGAAATAGCTTCTAAGAAACTTTGCCAGGTTTACAGGACTCCAACTTGAGAGCTGAAGTGGTATATTTCCCATGAATACAGAGACTGGACAAATTATCTTGGTAACCATCCCTAGAGATAGGTTAGCAAGAAGCTTTTTGTCTCCATGGTTGAATAATCAAATATAATATGGAAAAGCTCCTGACCCTTCTCTGTATGTAGGCTTTTCCTAAGTGCTTTGAAGTAGAGGGGGAATCGGAGAATCTGGTACTCCTAAATCATGCAGAACTATATAGAGTGCCTTGGGCTTGCTGGGCAATTGTATCATCTGAATTTAATTGGACCTTCACCTCCAGTCTGTGAAACTAGCATCAGAGACTTCGCAGGAACAGCAAGAATATCCAGGCTAGAATCCTGAAATAAGGGCCATGGTAACTGCTGCTCCTGGAGAGATTTTTTTTTTTTTTCTCTGAAGGGAAGGAGTGGTCCCAAAAAGCTGAGTTGGCGTTTCATTCCCTTTTTCCTCAGCCATAGCCTAGCTCTGTTGCTCTGAGAAGACTCTGTAAGAGCTAGAGAGGGGCTGCACTCCTGGGAGGAAACCCATCGAGAAGGTGTGAAACCCATTGCTCAAGATTTGTAAAAAGATGGATTTCTACATAGAAACGCAATACTCTCTTACTTGGAATGTTTGACTTGTATATTAGCCCATTCTGGTGACTGTAAGAAAATAGCCAAGGCTGGATAACTTATAAAGAAAAGCGATTTTCTTAGCTCACAATTTGTGAGACCAAAAGTCTAAGATTAAATGACCCCATCACTTCAGCCTCTGGTCGGGGTCTAATGGCAGATGGCATCATGTCAGGAGCATGTAAAAGGGATAGGTCACATGACTAGACAGGAAGCCAGAAAGTAGGGAGGGGCCGGCCTTCTTTTTCTTGACAGCCTTCTACCAAGAACTAACCAGGGTCCCAGGAGAACTACTTGAGAACCACTTGGCCCCTTCCAGTGGCAGTGCCCTCTGTCAGGCTCCACCTCTAAATGGTTCCCCACCAACTCCCAGAGTCACCACTTGGGACTAAGCTTCCTACACAAGATATGAACCCTTGGGAACAACCTCATCCAGACCGCAGCAGCGTGTTCTGTAGAATGGAGGCTCCATGGGCCACTACTTGCTTCTGCCTGAGGCAGGCAGGGCTGCTCTCTCTGGGCCCTTGGTCTTTTCTCTCCCACCTTTAAATGCCTTTCCCCATCTGACCCTGGGTAAATAGGAAGCGTTTCCTTCCCCCCAGGCCTCAGCAGTCCCATTTTGGGTTGTAAATCAGAGTCAGAAGTGGGTTTGGAGGTATGACCTCTAAGAGAGAGGTCTGTTGATGGTCCTGTCGGTTGCCACCCACGTGCTCTCAGCTCCTTTTCTGAAGACAGTGAAATCCGGCTAATAAGACCTGTTTCACCAGACGATAGAGATAACTCAGCTAGAGTCTGTGGACGGTCCTGCTAAAACTGCGTCTGTGGTCCTGTGTTTCTGGGGCTCTTGGCTTGATTTTCTTGATTCTCACAAGGGTCTGTGACCCCTTTTCCCCAAAATTAAGGATCTCAGCCTTAGAAGTTAGTGTGCACTTGATAGGAGAGAGTAGAAAGTCTTCGCTGTCATGTGAAGAGCAGCCCTCTTTCAAGTACATGAAAATCAGTCCTTACTCAGACCTGATCATTGATCTTTCAGCACTTCCAAGAACTCCCTGATAAGCCAATTCCTCTATTTTTGCAGTGCCTTCCTCCCTCCCCATCCTTTCATCTCTTCAACTCTTGTTAAGGACTTTGATTCCCACGATTTTCTTTTTCTTGCTCTTGCTGTGGTGATATTTCAGGCCCACTTCTTTATTAGTAAAGTTGAATTATGAGTAAGACTAATTATTAATTCACTTATCTCTTAGTTGAACTCTTTTTTTAAGTACATGCTTCTCTTTTGTTTATCACAACCAGAAAGTAGGGGGGCGGGGGAATCACCCTTGACCTCTTTCTCCAGTGAGTTGTAGTCTGAACCAGGTAATTTATAGTTGTTTGGATGATCTTCTACTATATAACAGACTTTCCCCAAATCTGTTGGCTTAACACGCTGTGGAACACTGCCTGTTCCAGTCCCTGATTGTCTAGAGGGGTGGCCATGAGATGGTGGCTGGGGATGGAATATCCAGGTTGGCCTCCTCCTCTGAAATATGAAAGGCCTAATAAATTATTCAAGTCACAGAACCAAGAATTGACTGTACTTAAAACATATTATTTCTGGTACTGGTGACTTACTGAAGCACAGTACTCTCAAACTGCCCCATGTGTGCACATTTCCTGGGACCATATAAATGCAGGTTCAGATGCTGTTGTGCTGGGCAGACACTCTTTGTTGCTGACACACTCCCAGGTCATGTGGATGCACACGTCTTTGATATTAGTAACACTCCCAAAGTCTGTACCTAGGAAAACTACTGAGGGAAGTCTGCTTGATCCCTTGCAGGTTGGTACTGGCCTTTCACTTTTGCCATTGACCTCCAGCAGGATAAATAGAAGGCCTTTTAGCATCCTTTCACATTTAATTCCAGCCATTCGTCTCATGAGTAGGAAGTACGTCATAATTTAAAACGACTGACTTTGGGTGGTGGCATTAAGTCACTTATGGAAATCTGGACCACAGTAATGGATGTAACTTGAAAATAAAAAGCTCTTTGATTTATATCAAATTAATTAGTCCTCGGAGATTTCTCATCAAGACCCTCATATCTTAAGTATTGATAAAACTTGTATCAGATTTACCTTCAAAGCTTAGGTAGGTAGAGACACCAGCAGGCCAGGTTTGGCTGAGTGCCAACTAGTGGACATGGGGATTGCAAAACTGAGTAGCTGCCTGAGTTACTCACAGGACTTGACCCAAGCGAGCCACCTGTTATAATCCCTTATGTCAGGTCTGAACAAATGTCAACAGATGCTGAAGGCTAACCTGAATTGTTATTTTTTGTATGTGCAAAATCTTCATATTGGATTATAATCTCCCAGACATTCGTTTTATGGAGGGAAGAATAGTAAATGCAGTCCCATTGATCTGGCCCATTCAAATAATTCTGCCAAGAAATAGAAATTTTCACTTAGTAAATATTAAGAATTGAAAAAATTATGTACTGATTTCCTCCTGAGAAGACTCTGCCAGTGACCCACTGTTAGTGGGACTCATGCTTCAACAAGTTTACTCTCAGAGGCAGCATGGCTCACCTCAGCAAGGGCTTTGGGATTAGATAAACTTGGATTTAAATCCTAGTTGTGCTTTACTAGCTCTGTGACCTTAGGCTGAACCTGATTTAAATCATTTTTCTGAATCAAATCAAATCAGGTGGGGATTCCCAGCTTTTAAGGTGAGTGGAAAATCTGCTCTCACCTTTGTTGGGGCCTCTCAACCCCACTCTTGGAGGTGTGAGACTTAGGATTGCTGTTATTTTGAGACAGGGTCTCACTAAAGTACAGAGGTTGATCTTGAACTCTGAATCTTCCTGCCTCAGCCTCCTGAGTCACTGGGATTTCAGGTATGAGCCACCACACCTGGCTAGCCAGGAAGAGGGACTTCTGACCCTCGTTCATTTGTGGTTGCTGCTCTACACACACCTGCCCAGTGCCCTGGGGTCCAGTCAGAGGGGAGGCTCTGTTAGTGACCCTGTTCCACCATGACAAGCTCCTCTGGAGCAGTCTTTGCAGAATGACAAAAACCATGTTTACTGTAGTCTCCACAGAGAGCCCTGTCAGTGTCTTCATTGGGAATCCTGCCTCTGCTCTTCTTACAGACAATTTAAATCACAGAAGAGTTTTTTTGTTTGTTTATTTTAAATAACTTCAGCATGCTATACTGACAAAGCCAGCCACATCAATGTTTGTAGCAGCTCAATTCACAATAGCTGAACTATGGAACCAATCTAGGTGCCCTTCAATAGATGAATGGATAAAGAAAATGGGGTACATATACATAATGGAATATTACTCAGTCATAAATAATAATGAAATATGGCATTTGCTGGTAAATGGATGGAAATAGAGACTGTCATGCTAAATGAAATAAGCCACTCCCCCAAACCCAAAGGCTGATTGTTCTAATATTCCGATACTGACACACAGTGGAGCAGGGGTCGGGAAGAGTGGGTTCACCAGATTGGACACGGCAGAGTGGGGAGGAAGAGGGGGAGCTGGGAATAGGAAAGACAGTAGAATGAATCAGACATAACTTTCTTGTGTTCATATTTGAATACCCACCAGTGAAACACCACATCATGTATAATCACAAGAATGGGAAATTATACTCCATATATATTATATATTATATATATATATATTATAGTCAAACTACATTCTCCTGTCATGTAAAACTAAAAAGAACAAATAAAAAAATCAAAATAAATAAGTTGCCCTCAGATTTCAAGATTCTTCTTTGTCCACCCAGTCTCAGGTAGGAAATGCTTGTTTCAAGACTGTAACCTTGTGACTAAACTGAGGAAAGAGTCACAGTCCTTATCAGAGTCACACAGGAAACATCTCATTCTTAGAATAAATATTTGCCCTCTCTCAGGTGGGACCCTGTCACAAAGGACTTCTTACGGCGCCACGAAAGCAAGGCCCTGTGGATGCCCTGGGCCTTGGCTGGCACTAAGGGCGGCCCTCACTGAGGCATGTTTTTGTGTTTGCCTGCTTGCAGGACGGAGGCGCAGCTCTGCACACAGGTGTTTTGCGCAGGATCCAGCCAAGGCTCTGGCTTTCTTATCAGCGTTGCAGGCACAGAAGTTAACGTGTGTGCAGCAGGTGGGCAGAGCAGCCTCCTGGGAGGGCAGGCGACCACCCTGTGGGCTCACGGGCACCTGCCCCATTAACGGGTAATGATATGCAGTTCATGAAAAGTTCACCTGTAAATTGCTTCAGGGTGAATTTCTTATAGCTTTAAAAAATATCTAAACTGTGTTTGAACATTAGAAACAGGTGTTTGTGGTATCCTTGGGGGTATTTCTGTAGGAGTATTGACTGGGCACCTGAGTTACATTAGGGAAAAATGTTTGGCTCTATATGGAATACAGGGATGGAGTTGGGGACCAGTTAGTGACAATGAAAAAAACAGTCATGCAGAGTGTGCGTTTGTGTACAGAAAGAAAGAGCAACCTGCCTTCCAGTGAATACGAGGTGGTCGCTTCCCTGGCTTGGAAGTCAGGGAAGCTTCCCGGAAGAGATGGTTGGGAGGCGTCTAGGAACTTATAGGAGTTGCATATGAGACTGTTAAGAGAAAAGATTGGTGTCGTAGGGCATGTTGCATTTTGCGAGAATATGATTTCAGGGGAAAACGTAGACATATCATTTACCTTCCTAAACAGATTCCCATCTTCATTAAACATAGTAGCTTACATGTGTCTTAAAATGGAATCCAATTTTAAGCTCAAAAAGTTTAAATTGTTTAAACACACTTGAGACGTCCTTTAGAAATTAATACTGACAGTGATTTACTTGCTCCGATTTGGACTTTTTGAGTGATAACTTTGCCCAACTTGTCTGCTCCTTTGATAACCTGCATGTGTTATGAGTTTTCCCCAAAAGCCCACATCTGAAAGAATCACAGCCATTCACTCAGCCATTCATTCATTCGCCCACGCTAGCCATCTTGAGAACCCACTTCTGTGCCAGGTCCTGGAGAGTTCCAGGCACCCTGCAGTGAACAAGTCAGAACTGGACAGGTGCACAGCATGCCTGGAAACCACCGAGTTCTTATCACTAGTCGTTTTTAGAAAGATAACAGTGCTGCAGCCAACAGCACAAAGTGTGTAGCTCCCAGCAGCCTTACTCTCTACCAGGGATGGAAGCTTTGGCTGGATCCTAATCTAGCAGTTTTAGGCTCCTAAATTTTGTGGTTTATGAAGTGGCAGGATTGGTGCTGTGCTGTCCTTTCTAGGAATATTGTGTGTGTGTGTGTGTGTGTGTGTGTGTAAACTGGAAAGGGCTGTTGTTACAATTTTGCCCTTTTGAAAGGCAGGACAGCAGGGCACAGAGAGGAAGCATAGAGCAAGCACAGTGCAGATGCAGAGCCTGCCCCGTGCAGTAGCTGGTTGGTGGTGCCCAGGTGAGTCACTTAGCCTCTGTAAACTGGCGTGATGATGAAGGTAGTACCCACTCAATGGATGGCTGAGGGTCAGATGCATACAAAGCACTTAGAATTGTGTCTGCTACAAAGCAAGCATTAGATATCAAAATTAGCTACTATTTCTTTTAGCCACGCATTTGCCAATTTTCTGACTGCAACAGCAGTGAGGTAAGAGTGGATAAGAAGCTGGATCACATGAAGGGTTAATTCCTTCTTGCCCTCCTCATTCTCCCCACCTTCCTGCTCCATGGACCCCAGAGTTATTTGTTTTGTAAGGCTTATAGCACCATATTTGAGTGTATGACCTTGAAAAATCCTGATTAAGTAGTTCCGGGCAAAGCTCTTAAATGGCTGGAAAATAACCAGGCCTCCCACATGTACCTGCTCAGCCAAGAATTTGTTTGCCCCAGAAGCTGTGGGTGGGCGGAATGGAAGCAAGAGCACGCCCAGGCCCATGTGGACTCGGTTCTGGCTGGAATCAGCGCTGTAGCCCAGCCTCAGCTCACCAGTCTTTCTGGTCATTTCATTTCATTCTCAATTCTAGACACACATTTTCATATTTAAAAAAAAAAAAAAAGACCTTTTCATTCTTTTCCCCAATTAAGGATTGTGCCCCCTTCCCTGTTGGTTTATTTTCCAAAGTGCTCCTTGTTTCCCTTGTGGTGTGTACATTTCTGCCAAGCCCAGGAGGGCGACCCACAACACAAGGCGATGATTTGTGGGGTGCCGCACTTGATGGGGAGGCCCTCTGGAAAGGGCCCTGAAGTTTCTTTTGGGTCTTGTGATCGGGAATAGAGATCTCTTCCTTGCCTTCACCCTGGGGCACATCAGGCTCTGGCCTCAGCTTCACCAGGGTGAGGGGTGGCTGCAGGGCATCTCTGGTCTGTTTCCCAGGGAGATGAGGCACTGCCAAGAGGGGCCGTGTTCCTGAAGTGGCAGCTGCATCGGGCTGCTCCCCGTTTAGTTGCTGCTCGTGGCTTATGTAATGTTTTTCTTGTTTACAGTTCCTGTTTAACACTGAATCCTGCTGTCCTAGTTAAGCCCTCTCCTTAGAGCAGGTGTGCCGGGTGTTGTCTTTGTAGAAGAACAGGTGTGTATCAGGCCTCTCCTGTTTGAGGCAGTGTGGGATGGGGTGGGCAAAGGCTGAACCTGTTCTGTCAACCTACCCTGTCAGTGTGTCTCCTCCATGGGGTGCAAGGAAGGTGAGCAAGCACTATGTGGGACACAGAGGGGTGACAGGCCTTTGGGGGCCTTTGCCTTATAGGTGGAATCAGGTGTTCTTTTTCCTGTACCTAACTGAGAAACTTGGGAACAGCAAACACTCACCTTGAATTGTGCTACGTTATTTTCCACTAGTTTCCTTTAATAAGGGCTGGAAAAATTTAAATATGTTTAGGAGCCGGAGTTGTGGCTCAGTGGTAGAGCACTTGTCTACCATGCATGAGGCATTGGGTTCGATCCCTGGTACCACATTAAAAAAAAATAAAATAAAATAGAATAAAGGTATTGTGTCCATCTACAACTAAAGAAATATATATATATATATTTAAATTAAGTGTGTTTAAAAAGGTTTCATTTTGAAAATGAGATCCTGTGTACATACAGCCTCAAATCTAGAGTAACCCCAGATGTCCTGTTCCTCAGCACCAGCCATAGTCTGGTTAGGGATTTTTGAGGCTTGGCATGAGTAGCTGTCAACTGGAAGCAAATTCGTGTTCTCTGTCACTCAGCCCAGGCCACTTTAAAACCTGGAAGATAAGAAGAAAGCCCTATCATAAAAATGTACGTGTAGCCAATTGCTGAACCATATTGCCCATTTCTGTTTTACCAGTACAGTGTGTTTTTAAAATAGGTGTACTAAAATAAGTTTGAGATAATTTAGAAAACCGATGTTAGGCTACAAAACTTGAGCAAACAATTCTAAAATGTATATTTTGAAGCTATTCTTAAAATAAGTCTTATAAAGCAAGATAAAGGCCTTCATTAACTCTTCCCAGAGTTTGCCCTTCTCTTATGGAGAATGTCCACTGAGCTCAGGGGCTGGTGTTTCATATGCAGGTGGACCTGCCACCCACTGTGCAGAGGCCTCAGCCTCTTTGCTGGGCATTGCCCTGACACCAGTCTGGGTTGACTTGGACTTTACAGAGCCCTGAGACCATTCTGTTGTCACCCCAGGCAGCAGCCCAGAGAAGGAAGGGGAAGTAGAGGGACAGGCTGTGTAGGAGATAGGATGGGCATGTGTTTCTGGCCCCACATTCAGGAGGAATGGGGAGAGGAAGGCCAGGTGGCCAGTGCTGAAGTGGACACCCCACAGAAGCAGAGTCACACACACAGGTCCAAGTGTCTGTGGGAACTGTGCTTAGGGAAGTCCTTTCGAATAGTAATTATTGTTACTAGCAGTGGTTCTGTGGTTCCCAGATTTATTCAGTTGTCTGTCACCCTCCTGAAAAGTCCCAGGCAGAATGGCTCTTCATTGAAGTCAGCACAGAACACGTTTGTCATTTTTTAGAATTGCCATTGGTGGGCTAAAAAGGCAGGTGAACTGGATGTTAGATTCTCAGAAAGAAAAAAAAAAAAGAACAAACATTTAAATAAAATTTCCTCTGCACTAGTTAGTAATGAGAGCAAAGGCTTGCATGAATTAGGGAAAGTGTCAAGACAGTGTGCTTTCTGGGATGTGGAGTTCTAACATGCAGGCTTGCAGAGGGTTGCTGGGATGCTTTGTCAGTAGATTCTCGACCTTGCTTTAATGATATTCCAGGCTTTAGGGAAATGCTGTGGGCACATTTTGTGCAGGCTTCCCAGTAACTACAAAACATAGTAGTTTATTTTTCATATAAACTTATAGAGAAAATTATTTATATTATTAAGTAACATATGTATAGCTTATGCATAAATTTAAAGCAAGTTATTGGGACTGCTTCTGAACAGGCAGCTATAGCAATAGTAGAATTAAACATATATAAAATGATAAACCTTAATGAAGGCATTAGTAATTCCTGTCTTTCTGTGTAGAATAAGCTCATTCAAATTAACTTCCCTCCCAGTATCAGAATTCCTTCCTTCTTCAGTATACATGACAAATGATAATTTAGGCATCATTGTCTCTCTTGGCCTTCTTCCTTCTGTCATCCAGTGCATGCTGAGCAAATCACTCTGGTCAGTAGTGTAGCTATACAGGTAACTAGCACGTGCCCCTGCCCTCCAAGATCCACTCTTAAGTATCCACAGGAGACAGAGATGGTGCCTGGAAGGAACATGTCGAAACCACCTGCTCAAGGAACCAGCTGTCCGTCCTCTGCTCAGAGTTAAGAGAGTGCAAAATTCACAGAGAAGCTTGGGTTGAAGCCAAGTTTCCAAGCCCTGGAAATAAAAAAGAATTCTAGAGACATAAAATTGTGAAACCACCTTTGGGGAGGTGACATGCAGCGTGGTCTGTGTGCTGGAGAGGAACAGGGTAGTAGGGCAAGGCTATCTCCTCAGTGATGGGAGTTTGTTACTTTGCAAAGGGTTTCCTTATATTACACCCAAGCCTGTCTCTTTTTCTGGTTCAAATTGCAGGAGCTGTAGAAAATGAATCTGTCTGTTCTCTGCCATGTACCTTTATGTGTAGGTGGTAAAGTTTGCCCCGAGCTGTGTACACGTTTACCCTTAATAGATTATGGTTAATAGTTTTTTTTTTTTTTTTCTGTATACAACCCTCTGGTAATTTCAGTTGGTCCTTTCATAGTCTGTAAATGATTGATTGTATGCTCGGAGATTTATTTCCAAAACCTGTTTCTGCCACAGTACCCTCCCGTCTGTCCTGGGGCTCCTTTCTTTTGGGTGCCCCCCTCTCTGGTTTTGTAGTCGTGGAGAGGGAGGAGGGAGCAGCCTGTCCTTCACTTGAGGACTGCACTCGGCCTGTTTCTATCACACCAGGTTCTCTTAGCCATTTGAGGGCTTTAGAGAAACAAAAAGTTTCTAAAGGGCTGTCCTAGAAATATGCTGGTGGTCCTTGTTCTAAAGAAATAGTATTTAAAAAACTCACCGCTTTTACTCTTCAGAAGCAAACTAAGAAATATATGCTGTGAAATACTAATCAATATGAATTAGGGTGAACTAATAGCTCAGAAGAGTTGAAGTATGTACATAATTATACATATTATATTTTCATATGAATTCTCTGTATCAGAATCTGCGTTTTTAACAAGTCCCCCAGGCAATTCATGTGTACATTGAAGTTTGCAAAGCTCTGCTGTAATGTGGCATGTAGTCCCTGATTCTCCAGGAGCAATTACCTGTCTTGCCACAGTCTGAGGGAAACTGAACAAATAGGACACATTAGCTGAGGGAGTTTAATTGAAACTCAGAGTTTAATTTGGTTTTGAGACCAGGCTAATCAAAAGGGTTAAACTAGTCTGTTTGGGGAAGGACAAGGATTTGTTACTGAGCTGGTGAGATCCTCCATGGCTTGACGTCAGTGGTGAAGGGCTGAGTCCCTGTCCTAGAACAGAATGGTTTTCATGACAGTTGTGTGCAGGGACCTCCCTGAATCTTTCTTTTCCCCCTCCCATTCATCAACGGACAGATTTTGGAGAATTTCACCATGTGCATTTTACTTTCCATCACAATCATCATGCATTCCTCAGGGACCAAGTCTTAGTGCAGAAAAGTGTGGCTTCCTTAAGGATGTCCCAAGCGTTGCTTTTGAGCTGACCCCAGACTGAGACAGCCAAACCATTTCAGGATTAGACCATATGGACCTGATGCTTGGTGACTTCTGTTTGGTGTTTATTCTGCTATATGTCCCTTGATGTTCCAGGGGAAAAATGTGTGTTAATGGCGTTGTTAACCACCATGGCCAGATGACTAGAATGGTTTTTCTCCTTAGATAGAGAAGAGGTCTTTTATTTTTTAGAATTAAAGAAAAATGCCAATATATAGTGATGACCCAAAATAGGAAGTACTTGTATGTTCAATTCTTTTATGTGAGATTTTTGTTTATTGTTGATCTCTTCTACTATCTGTGATAATCATGTATTCTGTACTAGATTAAAACCTTTTTTTTGGTAAAAGTGATAATTAAAACAAATACAACTAGTGATTGTGTTAGCTAGCTTTCATCACTATATCAAAATGCCTGAGATAATTAACTTACAAAGATAAAAGGTTTATTTTGACACAGTTTTGGAGGTTGTAGTTTATGATCAATTGGCCACATTGTTTCAAGCCTGTGGTGAGGCAGCACATCATGGTGGGGTGGGTGGGCAGAGCAAAACTGCTCACTTCATTGTCAGGAGGCAAAAGAGATAAAGAGGAAGGGGCCAGGTTCCTACAGTTCCCTTTAAGGCACACCCCCAACATCTTAAGGACCTCCCACAACACCCCATCTTTCAGAGGTCCCACCACTTCGCACTAGAGTTACCCTGAGGACCAAGTCTTTAACACATGGGCCTTTACAGACTGTAGCAGTGATGAAAGTATGAGGACCCCTGGAATCAGCCCTTAAGGGAGTCAGAATTAGCCCCAGGGCATTTCCTTCAGATTCCAGGAAGAGCCCAAGGACTTCTGAGGATCCCCTTGCTGCTACTGTAGCCCAAGCCACACCCATCCCTAACTCCTGGATTGTCCCCATAGCCCAGGGAGGGGTCCTACTGCTTCCTCCCTTGCCCTCTCTCCAGTTTGTTCCTAGCACAGCAGCCAGAGCTCACGGTGCCTCTGCCCAGAACACCACAGCTGCATCCCAGGACTCCCAAGACAAAAGCCAAAGGGTTTGGGGCCATGGTATTACTTAACCTCTGACCTTACCTCCTGCAACCGATTCCTTTGTGTGCTCCAGGACAGGCAGACCTCACTTCAGCCTCGTGGTCCTTGCACTTGCTGACCCTTCTGCCTGGAACAGTCTTTCCCAAAATATCTGCTTACTGTTTTCAGGTCTTAGCTCCTAGGGCAGTTTCTCATTTAGGCCTACCTTGATCATGACTAAGTGTTTATCCCTCTATACACACACACACACACACTCTCTCTCTCTCTCTCTCTCTCTCTATCTATCTATCTATCTATCTATCTATCTATCTATCTATCTATCTTTCTCTGTCTCTCACTCCCATGTGTCATCCTCTGCTTTTTTCCTTTGTTTCTTGTTTTTCAATGTGGGGATTGAACCCAGAGCTCCTACAGAGTAGGCAAGCACTCCTCCATGAGCGGCACCCCCAGCCTTCTTTAAAGTTTTGTTTTGAGACAGGGTCTCTTTATGTTTCCTAGGCTGGCCTAGAATTTTCCTAGGCACAGTAGGGCATGCCTGTAACCCTAGTAATTTAGGTGGCTGAGGCAGGAGGATTGCAAGTTGCCAGCCAGGGCAATTTAGTGAGGCCCTGTCTAGATAGACAAAATCAAACCAACAGGGCTGGGATGTGGCTCAGTGGTAGAGGACTCCAGGTTCAATCCTCAGTACTCCAAAATCAAAACAATCCAGCTTGTGCTCCCCTGCCTCAGGCTGGAGGCAGCTAGGATTGTGGGTGTGCCCCACCATACACAGCTTGCTTTTCTTCATAGCATTGTCAGCTAACATGCTTTATGATTTTCCTACAGATTTATTGTTTGTTTCTTCCCAGAATGTTACCTCCAGGGCTCTGTCTTGTTCAGTGTGTCCCCAGCACTTAGAACCATGCATGGCTTATTTGAAGTACACACTGTTTGTTGAATAAATGAATGGAATTGGCCCTCTTTAACCTCATGACTAGATATGAATCTTAGAGCCCCTTGCATTGTGGGGTTTCTTTCCACCAGTTGTGTTCTCATTCCATCTCCTAAGAGAACTGAAATGTTAGGAGGAACAGCTTTTAAAAATTAGCCGCAGCTGTGAGCCATTTAAAAATTCTATGCAGTGAGTTGGGAAATGCCAATTAATTGTTGAGTTGTAAGGCAAATGGATAAATAGCAGAGTCAGCATACCCCAGTCGCCTGTGTGCCATGCCCTGGGGAAGGGAGGGGGTGTAGCAAAGGGGGCTTCTCTAGGGACCATCGCATTTCCCTTCTGCCCAGCCCCTCAGTTGTGGCAGTGCCTGAAGCAAACTTTCCTGTCCTGCTCTGAGAGAGTGTGCACATCCATTTGCCAGTGTTGTCTTGTTAAGGGCTTCCTTTGGCTGATGTGTGTGTTTTCTTTTTTGTTGATGGTGTTTCTTAGTAACCCACTGCCTGAGTCCCCTCTGCAGAGTTGCTACTTAAACGTGTCTTGAACTCTGTGCAATTTCTCTTTTAATAGCTTAAGATTTACTTTACTCATATAAGTATAGGAAACAAAAAATCTATATAGACATCAGTGTAGACAGAGCCTATCTCATTACCAGTGCTCCTGCAGTGGGCACAGTGGGGAAGATGGTGCCCACTTGGCAAAGCCCACATGGTCTGCTGGCAGAATTAGCCCAGTGTTGGTGATGGAAACAGTGGGTTCTAATAGCCCAGAGCCGTACGTAAGCCATATTGAACAACCATGTTGTGAGCCATGTTAATGAAATAAGTTCAGCATCATCCTCATGGAGCTGCTTATATATAGACTAGTGAGATTGATAAACTTAACTAGTTATGTAAGTATGTATTATGAATTGTGATAGGGGCTACAGAGGAGGAGATCAAGGCCCTCTGAAGCTTAAAATAGGGTCGTTTGTCCTACTTGTGGGATCATGTACTTTGAGCTAGGATCTGCAGGTTGGATACTAGGTAGGCATGTGGGGGGATTTTGAAGGAATAGTAGCAGAGTATGTGAATAATTTCCAAGAAGAAATAAGGGGTGCAAAATCATTGGCATGGAGGGACCCTTGTGTCTCATGGGAGCAGTAGTAGTCCAGTGTGGCTAAAGTGAGAGGGTGTCCAAGGAGAGGAACATGAGGAGGAGCTAGAGAGGCAAGCAGGGCCAGATTGGGGCTGAGTGTCAGCTCCAATGAGTTTATCAGGAGACACACACAGAGCATTGGAGGGGTGTGGGCAGGGCTGAACCATGGTGCATTTTATAGTTTTAAATGTTTTCTGTGGACACACTGTGGATTAATAGATGGGGAGGGAGAAATGTGGAAGCTGGAAAAACAGCTGGAGGTGTTTTGTGTTTGTCCAGGAGGAGGACAGGAGCAGCTTGGACTAGGGTGGCCGTGGAGGAAGAGAGAGGCCCCAGCACTGAGCTTGGGGTTGCTCCAGTAGTCTAACTAAACAGTGTGCTGACATAGATGGGCCTAGTCTCTGACTGTCCTGGGATTTGCTGGCTCTCAGGAAATTATCCTTTGACTGAAGAATTGGGAATCTATTGATCAAACTAGATGGAGCATGTGTCCAGGCTGCCTTGACAGTTGCATTTTCTTTCTTTTTTTAAACACAATACTTTTATTTGATTTTTTACATGGTGCTGAGGATCGAACCTGATGCCTCACACATGAGAGGCGAACGCTCTACCACTGGGCTATAACCGTAGCCCTGACAGTTGCATTTTCATTGTAAATGAATACATAGACATTATGTCTTTGTCAGTTCTTGTGAACTTCATTAGCATGAGTAGGTATTGATAAACATGATCAATTCTAGAACTTCAGTGAGATAGACTTTTGGAGCCTGCAGAGGTATGGGGTAGAGCCTGGATAGTCCTGAGTTCTGCAGGATGAATGTCACCCAGAGCAGTCTCTCTGAACAGGTGCATTTCCTAAAAAACACCCCTTTTTTGAAAAATGCTTTCCATTAGAATGTTTCTAAAAAATTAAGCAAATTTTAAAAAATGCATCCACCATTTGGTCCTAGCTTTAGAACTACAGTTATTTCAGCTGGGGATGGGGAGGTGTTGCTTACCTAAAAAAAGGAATTTCAGAGACAGTATGACTTGAAAAATTGTATTAAACACAGAAGGGTCCAGAGTCAAGGGGGATCTTATTCTAAATTGTTTTTCTGTGCATCCAATTTTTTACCATGTCAGCTTAATTTCCATTGAAGCTCTAAGGTGTCTGATTTTCAAATCCCTTGTTACTATACATGCAGGGATAATGTCTTCATAATGGTTCTAGTTAGAATCTCAGTAGCATGATACAGCTAGAATAATGGACTGTAGTTTAATGCTTCCAGATTTGGAAAATAGCAAAGTAGGATGTGAAATTTATGCATTTTTGCTGGCCACTAACAGTATTCTCCTTGTCTTTTCCAGCCGAAAAATGAAACAAGTAGAAGTACTTTTAATGGAACAGAATAAAGCACTGAGCAGGTAAGCGAAATTAACAAAGAGTTATGTATATATTTGTTATTCACATTAAGATATAGTCAATAGTATATAAATGTTTGTTATTATTCCAATAAGTTATTTTAAATGTACCCAAACCCCAAACACACCAATTATACTCACACATGCATACCCAGAAACACACACAAATTCCCAACAAAACCATGAACTTTGCCCCTAAAGCCATGAACATCACTGGAAGTTCTGACGTGGCCCCTCTATGGCCTGTCATAATGATCCTGAGAAACTTCACGTCTTGATCTCTGAGCACCCATTTGCTTTTGTTTTTGAACATCCACTCATGATGACCTTCTTAGTGTCAGATCAGATTCAGTTTTGAAATAAAACAAGGTTCTTTAAAATTCTTAAAGTTAACTATCATTGGGAAACGGAGCAGCTTAGTTTACAGGTGCCCATGGAACTTGCATAGGGATGGTCACTAATGACAGCAAAGGTGACATTAAGAATAGCACTCCCATTTCTCCTGAGGGTGGCAAGGGATAACTTGGAGTAGGAAAATGCAAACTGTTGAACCTGCCTTGGTAGCAGCTTCACGTCATAGAGCTGTTAGTGCCAATGAGACCTCCTGACACGCTCAGCTAACACTAACAAGGGGCACACCATGTGTCGAGTACTCCTTTTGGTAATGGGATTTAATGTTGAATGCTGCCTTTCTCCTAATTCTGTTTGATATCTCTTTGGATTTGTACCAGTTCCTGCATATTTTTGGCCTCTGTTCAGAGACTTGGGTCTCCTGCCCTGGGGAATGCTGCAGATGCTGCCGTCCTCTCCTGTCCAGCCTTTCTGCCTTCCCTGACCCCTCTCCTTCAGCATTTTAGCATCTCTTTACTTGGAGTGGGGTACAGATGCTGGAAGCAGGACCCATAGTCTGACATGGCAGTTAGATGTTTGAGGTCTCCCCTTCAGCTGTTAACTTGTTTGGAGATTTCATAGTGGATGAGATTAATTTAGGGGAGGTGGGCCTGGAGGTGCACTGAATAGGTTGATGGCTCTCAGGCCTTTCTTCTAGAACCCACAGGAGGAACTACAGGTTGCCTTAGGACCCAGCACATACATTTATGCATATGAGGGTTTTCTAGTCTATTGTATTCTGTCACTTTTTGTCTTTTTCTCTCTTCTGTGGCTGGTCATAACATACACATTGTACTTCATACTCTTCAGTGAGTTGTCCTTTGACGGACTTGTAATACTTTAGTGCTGTGGTGGGAATACACACTTTCATGCCCTTCTGCCTATGTCTTGCACCAATGTGCTCAATCTGTGTTCCCCACACTCCTCAGACCTGCCTCAGCTCTATTTGTGCACTGAACTCTTTCCTTCCTTTGGTAACAGAAACAGCTTCTGTTTCTATTTTCTCCCATACCAGTCTCTCCTCAGCCTTATTTCTGTTTGAACTTTGATGTTCTCCTCCTGACCAAGAGCCAAGAATCTTGTTACTTATCATTTAAATGAAATAGATCCATCTGTACTGTTAGGTCTTGCATGTTAAATAGCATTTTCAAAACTCATTTTTCATTAAGTCCTATAATGTTTAGATCCTATATTCAGTTTCTCAGAAGCATAACTCTTTCTGATGGACCAATCTCATGATCCATGCACTTAAATGTGCAGGTATTACAGTTGGAGCAACCAGGGGGTCTGTATTGGTTGGTGCCATGGACTGCATAGAGACACCTGCTGGCCAAATGTAGTGTTGCACTACTTTTCTGTTCTGAATATCACATTTTAGGACCTTATGTTTTCATAGTATGTTTATAAGAACTGAGACCACATGGGGCAGTGGGGACAGAGGAGGGATACTATAGTAAAACCTTGAGTCCTGTGCTTCATATATTTGTAATGGGACTATGAAATAAAACACTCAAAGGCCTGGATTCATTTAAAACTTTTGGAAATGATACTTTACTCTTCCAAGATAGTTAAGAACTTACTTTTTAAATGGAGTAGCTTTGCAGCTTGATTTGTTGTAGAGGAGGTCCATTTTGGTCCTAGTTACAAGTCTTGTGCTGGAAAACAAAATATAAAATGTATTCCTTCTTGCTCAATTCACAATAACTGAACTAGGGAACCAGCCTAGGTACCCTTCAACAGATGAATGGCCAAAGAAAATGTGGTGTATATATACACAACGGAATATTACTCAGCTATAAAGAAAAATGAAATTATGGCATTTGCTGGTAAATGGACGGAATTGAAGGCTATCATGTTAAGTGAAAAAGCCAATCCCCAAAATCCAAAGGCTGAATGTTCTGTCTGATATGAGGGTGCTGATTTACAATAAGGAAGAGATAGAGAGAGTAGAAGTATTTTGGATTAGACAAAGAGGAATGAAGGGAAGGGAGTGGGAATGGGAATAGGAAAGATAGGAAAGTAAGGTCTGATTCATTCTGTTCATATACGAACACATGACCAGTGTACTCCACATCACATACAATCACAAGAATGGGAAGTTTACTCCATGTGTGTATAATATGTCAAAATACATTCTACTGTCATGTATAACTAAAAAGAACAGGAAAAAAAGTCTATTGCTTCTTTACTTCAAAGCTCTAGTCAGAATATCATAGTAATTTCTTTGCATACCCATTTAGCAAAATTCTCAATTGATTTCAAAGGTACATTTATTCATAAAGGAATTATAATTATGCATACCTAAGATTACTCCATGGGCTCAACAAATTGTAAAGATTATATGTGTAAAGTGGTTCTCTTAAGCAAAACTAAACCAATAATTCACCTGTTTTTGAGGGATAGTTCTAAAGTTGACAGAGAATAAGCAAGACAGTATACCCTAGTTTTCTGTTCTTAAAAAAAACCTCATTTGAGTAGTCATAGAAGTTTCTACATATTTTGTTGTTGAAGCC
Source organism: Ictidomys tridecemlineatus (assembly GCF_052094955.1). Lineage (NCBI taxonomy): Eukaryota > Metazoa > Chordata > Mammalia > Rodentia > Sciuridae > Ictidomys > Ictidomys tridecemlineatus. Next base: position 208,358,961 of record NC_135478.1, on the reverse strand, counting down.
AAGCCAGAGTTGCTCATTTGGTCTTCTCATATGCTCTCATTTTACTTATGATTAATAAAGTCTTTCTGTGTCATTGTAAATACAGCAGATTCACTGAAAATTAGCCAAGTATTAGTGCTAATGATGAACATATTATAATTGGATTACTTTGTTACACAGTATCTCATATTTGGATGTATTTTGAGAGAAGAATAAAGCAGACTTGATAGCTGCTAGATGTCAAGATGTCTGTATCAAAATCATTTGAGGAAAAAAAAAAGCTGGGTGTGATGGCACACACCTGTAATCCCAGTGACTCTGGAAACTGAGGCAGGTAGATTGCAAGTTTGAGGCTAGCTTTGACAACTTAGCAAGACTCTGTCTCAAAATAAAAAGGGTGGGGGATGTATCTCAGTGGTAGAGCACCCCTGTACCCCTAAAAATTCTTTGAAAAACATTAGGATTTCATTTTGATTTCCCTCTGATTTTTAATGAGACAGTTTTTAATGATTCATGAATTTTTTCCAGTAAATTAAGGGAATAGAATAGTAAAATTTTCTGACATTTTCTTCTTAGCTTTGAAGTAAGGGATGTTAACTCCTTGGACATCTCTTCGCCAGGTGTATTCTTCCTCCTTTGCTCACCATTTACCTTGAAGATTAACTGAACCAATCCATTGTGTAAGGTCTTCTGCATTTATGTAGTTTGTCTTGAGATACAGACAGTGCATCATGTCTTCCTGGAAGAAGGTGTAGAAAGGTCTGGGAGATGCAGAGGATCTGGCAGTTGGATCATTTCAGGGCAGTTGGAAGACAGTCCTAGGAAAAGGCCAGAGGAGCTGGACTAACAGGTGGTTGAGAGCCTCTGTCGAGATGAGGAAAAGCAGAAAAGGGAAGAGTTTTGCAGTAGTGATTGATAAGTCCTGTCCTCAAAGAACTAAGCAAGCAGCTCTGATATAAAAACCTTGCAGACAGACCTCTCTGCCCTTCCCAAGAGGGCCATGTGCCTCGCCCCCAAGTTGCCCTTGAGCTGGAACGTCTCAATTCCTTGACCTTGTGATGGCCACTGCAGTTCATTCTTCTCTTCCTTTGGCATTGTCTTTCCTCTAGCCTTTTGAGACACCCTTCTACTTTTTCCTCATACTCCTCTGATTACTTCTTCCAAGTAATTTAAAAGCTACCCTAAAATTTTGGTATTAGCTGTGGGTCATTCTTTTGTCCCATTCCATTCTGGGTTGATGAATTTAAAAATTAGCACAACATAGGTAAGAGCCAGGTGCCTGAGAAGTAATGTTAGAGAGATTTCAAATACATACTTCAAAATCACTTTATTTGAATCCCTAAATGCTGGAAAAAAACATAAGAACTTCTAAAAAGAGTCTTTAGCCAGATTTTTTTTTAATTTGAAAGGATTTTTTTTGTGTGTGTGTGTGTGCTGGGGATTGAACCCAGAGCCTTGTGCATGTGAGGTAAGCACTCCACAACTGAGCTGTATGCCCAGCCCTCTGGACGATATTCTAAGAGTGACCTCCAGTCCTATGCCTAACCAAACCATAAGCAGCAGAGAAGCACCGAGGATGTCTGTACGTCCCCTTTGCCAATAGTGTTCAGAGCATACAGAAGAGGGAGCCAAAGCCTCACCCCTGCTGCAGCTCTGGCCCAGGAGCCTTTGTCTTTTCTCTGCTCCACACGAGGAGGTTGAGGTAGGGATGGAGGGACAGGATTACCCAGGCTTCAGAGCATGGCAGGAGGGCCAAGGACAGGAATGGTGATTCAAGGGGACAAATTATGGCAGAAATCTACACCATATTTGGGAACATAAAATAAGTATTCTTGAGTTTAATAACCCCAAACGAGAATAAAAGCACATATTTTTTAAAAATATTGTAGACTTTTCCAACTTTTCTGGCCATTTTCCTTCTTGTTCTGAGAAGGAAACTAAAGTGAAAATAGAAACTGTTATTCCTTTTACCAAGAAACCTACTAGAGGAATCGTGAAAAGTACAAGGACCTCATCAAGTAACTTTTTTTAAAAGTAAAAAGGGTGAATAAAAGAAAATAATAGCCCAAAACCAGATGAGATGGTATATTAAAAATTGCTGCTTTTGAACTTCAGTGCTTTACAACGCTGAGATCTTAAGTATTTATGTTGTTGCTCTGAAAGTACATTAGTACTTTGTAAGTACTTTTAATACATTGTTACTCCTGTGGTTGCTGTATACAAAGGTACTTAAAGTACTCAGTGAATTCTGGTAGTTGTTTCTTATGGTTAGGGGTTTTGATCTATTTGACATTTTTTTTGGTGGTAATCTGGCAAAGAAAACAATCATGTTGATAATATTTGGTGAATATATCCTGTGTGCTAGGCATTGGCTGACGGCATAAGGAGAAGCCCTACTGTCATCCCAGTTTTACAGACCCCTGCATTATATGGAAAACTGTTGGGGTAGGTTATACCTATCTGGGAATCAAATCATGACCATAGTCTCATCAGAATCTGGTACTAACTGGCTCCAAATAATATTGTGACAGTGTTTAAAGTTTTAAAAAGCTTTTGGTTTTACATAGCTGATTAGCTGTGATAGCCATACAAAGATAATACCAAGAAGTCATAATTGGTTTTAAAAAAAAACTCCAGTTTTCCTAATTTCAGAGCATTATCTTAATAATTTGGTATTAGTAAATATTTGCAGTTTATGGATCTACTGTGTAGTCCTCAGAAATAGAATAATTAAAAGTATCATTGCTACTTAAAATGCGTGTAACCAACATGGTATTTGTGCATCAGTATATCAGGTGTGCCTACGTTAATGATTAGGAAAAGTATATGGAGAAGTGGAAGTGCCGTATCAGATGGTACCAGAGCATATTTCCCATCAGTACTGCACGAGGGTTCCAATTTTTCCACATCCTTTTCAGCACTTTTTTTTTTTTAATAAAAGCCATCCTAAAAGGTGTAAAAGGGATATCACATTGTGGTTTTGCTTCATGTTGCCCTGAAGAACCTTTCAAGCACCTTTTCATGTACTCAATGGTAATTATATGTCATCTCTGAAGAAATCCAGTCCTTTGCCCAGTTGTCATTAGGTAGGCTTCTGCTGTTGAGTTGTTGGAGTTCTCTGTGTGTTCTGGGCAGTAGCTTCTTATCAGATATCTGGTGGCCTTTTCATGGTCCTGGTTACCTCCTTGTCTCTGCAGGGCTTTTTAGCTGGGTCAGGTCCCTCTTGTCTGCCTTCACTTTCATTACAGAAGCTTTTGTTGTCATATATTTTAAAAAAAATCATCACTTAAACGAATGACATAGGAGGAATGTTTTATGAGTCCCCCTAAGTGTTTTATGAATTCAGGACTTACATTTAAATCTTTTAACTCATTTTATTTGATTTGTGTGTGTGTAGAGTGTAAGATGATTCTAAGTTTTGTTCTTTTGCATGTGGATGTCCAGTTTTCCCAATACCATTTGAGATTGTTCTTTCTGGGTTCAGTTGGTTATATGTGTTTGGGTTATTTCTGGCCTTTTTTTCTCATCCACTGGCCTGTATGTCTGCTTTATTGTTTTAACTGTCCACTCTAAAATCATGTGTAAATACTGTAGCTTTGTAATGCATTTGGAGGTCAGAAAGTGTGATGCCTCCAGCTTTATACTTTGTTGAGATTGTTTTGACTATTGGGGTCTTTTGTTGCTCCACTTGAATTTCAGTGTTTTAAATATGGGTTGCATTAAATTTGTAGATTGCTTTGGGTAATAGGAATTTTAACAGTATTATCTTTGGATCCATGAACATGGTATATCTTTCCATTTATTTGTGCCACCTTTAATTTCTTTCATTAATCTGATATAGTTTTCAAGTATTTTAAATGTTAAGCTTATTTGCAAGTGTTTCATTGTTTTGGATACAATTATAAATGGGATTCAGTGATCCCAATGTGAGTATATATCCAAAAGACTTAAAATCAGGATCTCAAAGAGATCACTTCTGTGTTCACTGTGAATCATTTACAGTAATCAAACTATGGAAGAAACCTATATGTTCATCAATGAATGAAAGGATAAAGACAACAGGGTATGTGTGTCTCCCCATCCCTGCCCTGCACACCCAGTGGAATATTATTCAGCCTTAAAGAAGAAAGTCTTTCCAAATGGGACAACATAGATGAACCTGAAGACATTATGTTAAGAGAAATTAGCTAGTCACAGAAGGACTACCTGATTCAACTTATAGGATGTTATCTACTAAAATGGTCAAACTCAGAGTAGAATGGTGGTTGTCAGGGGCTTAGAGGAGAGAAAAATGGAGAGTTTTTGTTCAATAGGTCTTAACTTTGTTAGGCTAGATGAATAAAGTCTAAAGAGCTGCTTGCACATCTGTAATGTCCAAGACTGGAGAAAGTTAACACTTAAATCCATTTTGACAAGCCTTCCTCCCCCACTATTTTCACACACACCCCTTTTAAAGTGAAATTAATTTAAGATCAGGTCAAGGATATTTGAGAGAGAAAATAAGTTACAGAATAATTTTTATATAGCCATTTAAGCTTGGACTGGAAGGAAGGTGAGAAGCTTTTTAAGCTTTTCAATTTATAGACAAGGAAACTGGGTCTCTGAAAGCAGATGGGACTTGTACAAGACCACAGAGCTATGAAAGGGCAAAACTAGTACTGACCGGTAGATAGTACCTGCTCAACTAGAAGTTTAGTAATTTTCAAAAATGAATGGTAAGGCTCAGTCTGTTATGCAGTTTTTAAAAACATACTGCTTATAAAGTGTTCATTTTAGCAAAGTGTTAGAGAAAGCAAAGCCTACCTACTTATACCCGGTTCACTGATTTCCACTCGGCTAGCTTGAGGACAACTTCACATGTGTATCGACAGGAAGACAAGCCCCCACTTCGCCTCAGTGGTAGTAAAGGTTGTATAGGATCATTTTTAAGCCTGGAACAACTTTCTTCTCTAACAGTGAGAGTAAATATACATACTGAGCCCTTGCTTCCTGAGACATTCCCTGTCTTTTTCAGTTGTGTGTACCCTTAATTCTACTCAGAAAACAACTCCTCTAATTTCTATATTCTAGAGAGGCCTCTGCCAAGTTCCTTCAACTGACAAAATGCTGCTGTCTAGAAGGTTATTGTCTGCATCACTTTTTGCTGGTATAGATGCAGTTTTGATGCTAAACACTAATGTGTTGTCTTAATGCATTGTGTTTGCCAAGGCTATGGTTTTGCATTTGATTCCCCTCCCCCTGTGCCGTAACCATTGGACTGTCGTGAGTGCTCCTGCTCTCCAGGGCTCTGATGAATCAGGGTGATGGGAGCAGGAAAAACCAAGCATTATCATCATCATCATCCAAAAAAAAAAAAAAGTCCCAGTGTGTTTCCACCACTTGTAAAACGTTTTGTATTGTTAAGTGCAGACATTACCATTCTTATCCAAAACTTATTTTTTAGAAGCTGACTGACTAGATCAGTACATAATTGAATCATCCTTTTATTTTTCAAAACCACAGAAAATGTGTCCCAGCCATGCAGAAAGTATTGGTTTTAGACACAATGAATACTTGGTAGAAATATACAGATTAATCTGTTCACTAAAAGAAGTAACCTAAATATACCTAAACAGTATTATAATGGTGGACAATAGCATCGTATTTCCAGATGCTGCTTCTCTTTTGTTGGTACTGGGAATTGAACCCAGGGGTGCTTAACCGCAGAGACACATACCCAGCCCTTGTCATATTTTATTTTGAGACAAGGTCTCACCAAGTTGCTGAGGGTATCCCTGAGTTGCTGAGGCTGGCCTTGAGCTTGAGATCCTCATGCCTCAGCCTCCTGAGTGGTTGGAATTAAAGGCATGCAGCACGGCACCCAGCTCTTTCTGCTTCTTAGATGACTTTGACATTGACATGTAGACAGTATTGTTCAATGAGAAATTTTATTTTGACCATACCCTATCTTAACTGTATCATTCAAAAGGAATGTTGAACATTCTTTGTATTTAATATTAATAAAATTATTGAGAGTGTGTATATAAATATATAAATAAAGTATGGTGAAGCATTGTCACAGTCTACTGAAGCCTCAGATTTTTTAATTATTTGAATATTTCATTAAATTTTGAAAAAATTCTGAATTACTCTAAAATTTAATTCTCCATGTCACAAGGTACAAGCCATTTTATGCATTAATTTTAATCATAACAAGTTTGAAAGATGTTATATTTGGCTAAAAGGTGCATTCGTGAGAAAATTTTCAAATTTTGTGACCAAGGTATAGTGGTCAGACAAAAAATGAAAACCCAAGTATTGATTTCCTTTTGTTCCAAAATTTATTGGCTCTGGCCATTTTTAACTTGGCTTATACAAGAGGCAAGTGCTTATTATATTTACTCAGCATTTAAAAATTAAGGTTCTTATTCAAGGACCAGATTTCTCAGAAAGGAATCAGGCTACCAACAATAGTGTTGATTTTTGCTTATTTTCCTATCTGTGTAGACCCTTTTATAAGGTTTACTGTATAACCTGAAGACAAGGGTGGGTGGATGAGACTGGAAAATAATCTCTGGGCACATATCTTTTCATATTTTTATGAAACATGGTGAAACACTTGTCTCAGTATATTTTATGCCTGGAATCCTATTTGAAACCACTAAGAAACATTGCATAGGGAAAGAACAGAGGTACCCCTAAGAGCTCTGTATGGCCAGACTAGCCGCAGTTGCACTAGCTACAGGACCACTAGTCTGTAAAGGTAAGACCTGAAGGAGATGCTGGAAATGATTGACCGATATGAAGTTTAAGAACCAAACCTGAATGAATGCCTCTTATCTCTTAAATAAGAGTTAGGTTTACTATAGGTCAGTAAGGGCCCATAACATCTTATAAATTTTCTAGACAGGGAAGAAGGAATTTGAACTACTTTTTGCTGGGAAGCATGTTCAGAATGCTTCCGGAAACAATGTGGCAAAGGCTGTCTTGTGTTGCATAGACTGTGTGTTGTATGTCACTGGTGGGAGGAACAAGACTGGCTGGCAAAGCCCAGGAAGTAGTGCTTCATGTTCTTCCTACCAGTGCTCAGTCTTCTTGTCAGTTCTGCATGGGTGTGGTATTAACAGCCCAGGATACCATGCAATTAAGAGTAGAACTCTGGGTCCGGACTTCCTGGGTCCAGATACAGACTCTGCCTCATAAGTAACTGACTTCATTCTTAGGTTCTTTATCTGTAGAACAGGGATAATGATAACATATACTTTTCTAGGATTATTGAGAGGATCAAATGAGTTAATGATGTGTGAAGTGCTTAGAACACTCTTAGGTGGTACACAATACACACTAAGTACATGTTAGCTATTATTATACGGCTCTAATATTTAATGGATTTGAGGCGGGGTGTTTGTTTTTTTGCTTCTGCATTTTCGATTTTTATCCTGTCTTCATAACCCCTCAGGGATGGTAGACACTAAACTGGATCAATGAGTGAACAATGATTTGCGTGATATCTTTAGAATTGTTGAGAAGTGTAAAGCAAATGAACCATGGTTTGTGGATTAGTTTCTAAGATAAGGACGTATGGCAGAGCCCCAATTAAAATTAAATCTATACATGATCCACCCACCTCATTTCAAACATGATTTTTAATCTCTCCTGATAGACCATTTTCTTTCCTATAACTGGCAGAAACGACTATTTTACATCATGAAAAGTACACACAAATGTAGTTACACTGAGTGTGATAAACTCTTATTTTTTTGTTTCAATTTTGCTGCTTTTAGTACACTGAATTTATTTTGCAATCCAATAATGTATTACCACATATTAGACTAATTTGAATATTTTCAGGAACCAAAGAGGAAAGGATACCTTCAGTTATAGCCCAAATCCCTTCCTTTTCATTCTGTTACACACTTTTCCCTGCTTGTAGAACTGGGTTTCACCTGCCTGACATCCCCACCACACACATTTTTAAATGTCATCCATCTATTTTGTAAGATCAAAGCCTATATTGTCACTTAAAAAATCTTTAAATATTATTCTATTTCAGATTCACTTTGGCACATTCATAATATTAAAAATACATAAAACTAATAAAACTTATGTTAATGGTAACAAAAATTTCAGAATTGTGATAGCCTCTATCCCTCCCATTCCTTCCAATAGAGTTTGAGAATCTCGTGCACAAGAATGGCTTTATTGTTAGAATGGAGCTCTGGAGGGCTTGCTTCTTTACTCTGGGCTTCCCTGGGGTTTGGCTTGGCCCTTCTTGGCCAGCGCTGTGCATTTGGGAGCTTGCTTCTTTTCACGCTCTCAGACCACGAAGCTGACCACAAACCACACCACACCTGACTCTGGGTTCTCACTCATTGAGTCACCAGCCAGTCCAAATAGCTACTTCTTTGCAAGATTGATGAGCAGATTATTACCAGGTTTACCACCTGGAGCTTCCCAGATCATAGATGCTGCCTTGTACACATCCCGGTCACGCATGGGGCTGATCTCACACTGTCTGCTTTTGGTCAGCTCCTGGTAGCTTCCACCCCACAAGCAGTCAGGCTACCTTGGTTCAGGTCATATATCCAACACAGAACCTTTTTTTGTCAAATTGGGGGAACTTTGATTATTACATTCTCTTCTTTTTCTGCCTCTTGTAGTCTTATTCATTCTAAAGCAATTATATACTTATCACATTTCTTATATATTTTTAGTCAATCTTTCTGAGCTTTTTTTTTCTTCTTGTTTAATTTTGAAGCACCTTCAAAGGTATCTGCAATAGCTTATAAGTCAAGAGTAATGATGTCATCATATTAAGAGAAAAGAACACAGTGTGTTTGGGGCAAAATAAAGTGTAAATCCTAGCATCATCAGTTTGAAAGCTCTTAAGAGTCTCAGTCTGGATCATTCTCCTCTTACTAAATCCTCCTCCTCCTTACAGTTGTAAACAGAAAGATCATTCATGTTTCTAATATTTTATTCCTTATAGAATTACTAGTATTGCACCATGGTTACAATATGCATTTCATTTCACATATATGGTATTACATATACATTATAAGTGAAATCATTTTGTGTAAGGTCCTGATTATTGTTTTTAGCAGCAGTATTCCTGGGGGGGAGTGACCTCAGTCCTAAACCCCTGAAGTGTAGGTATGTTTTGAGTAGTTGAGGACTACTTTGATGCCAGTATTTCTCTTAACCATGCTTCTAGAAAAAAGTTGACTGAGTAGCTCCCCATAGTTTCACTGTCCTTGGTTTGTAACTTGTAGTCTATTTAGTCTGAAAATATTAAATGGAAAGTTCCAGAAATTAAGAGACCACATTCACATAGCTTTTTATTATAGTATATTGTCATAATTGTTCTGCTTTACTGTTAGTTCTTAGTCTTTCACTGTGGCCCAAGTTAACTTTACCATAGGTGTGTGTGAATAGGTAAAAACAGAGTGTACACAGGGTCCCCTGGCCTGCCACATCAGTCAGGAATGCTCTGCTTTCATCTGGACTGTGCAACAGGGGAACACAAAGGGCCTCAGTCCTAATGCAAAATTTGAGAACACTACCCTGACAGATGCAGTTTTTTGTTTTTTTTTTTTTTGTAAAGCACAATACTTGGAACACCAAATATACTAGATCAGCTCATACTAAAGAGATAAAAGTCATCTTCCTTCCTTTTTGTTTAAGGATGTCAGAGTCCAGAATTATCTTTCTTAAAACAAGAGGGGCATTTGGAAAAATGTTCATAAATACACTGTTTTCTAAGTTGAGCTCCCCTTATCCAGAAAGTTTCTTCAGAAACATCATGCCTCTTGGAAAAAGATTAAACTCTTATTATTTAAATGAAAAACTATTTTCCTACCTGTTGGTGCTGTTCACATCACATTTTCCTATCTGTATTTTAGTGATGAGGTTTTTGCCCAGCACTTTGGACCTGAAATGAACTGGTTTAAAAGGAGGGGAGATGATGTAAAGCTACTCTGAAATCTGAAAAGTCACATAACCTTAGACTGCACAAAGAAGGCATGAGAATAAGAAATATGGAAAGGTGCTTCCATTCGAAAAACATTTCCATATTTAAAAACCCTTCATGGCTTGTTGGCTGTTGAGGTGAGGTTATGCGGATCCAGCTGAGCCCTCTGTGGAGAAGGCAGCCCATGTGAACCTGCTGGCGATGAGGCACCTGGTCTATGCCACTGTGCACTTCTGGGCAAGGCATAAAGTTCCTGATGCCAAGCCTGGAACAGGAAGTAGCCAGCACCCCCCACCCCGCCCTTGTCTTCGTTTTGTTTTGGCAGTGTGCTTTGTGTTTTCCACTTGCACCATCCCTTAAGGTGATGCTTGTGTTCACTCATTCATCCTCAGGTGCTGCATCTTCCACTTTCCTTCAGCTTGAACTTCTCTCTTCCCAGAGCAGTGGGGCCTGGGGTGATCAGGCAGACCCAGACTGGCTGTCCTTTTCCCTGGAGTTACAGCCACAAGTTGTTCTAAAGAGGTTCTATAGTTTTTGTTGCTCCTGATTTCAACAGGAATCAGAAATGTGTGAATAATTTTAAAAAAAAAGATTGAGATAATTGTTCAGCTCTAGTAATAAGAAAAGGGAGTTCTCAAACTTTAAAGACAAGAACAACCTGAAATGCTAGGTGCTACCTCAGAGACTCTGAGTCTAGTCATAGGTAATTCTAATCCAGGTGGCCCATGGATGGCATATTGAAAACCTCCAATTGTAGAAAGATCAGTTACACTATTCTTTTTTTTTTCTTGTAATCGTCAGCATAGCAGTTTCCTTGTGAAAGTTTTATCATCTTTTGGCAGAGTTAACATGGAGCCCCCAAACCAAGGCTCACAATTCTTGGCGTAAAATCATGCACCTATATCTGAGCAACACTAACAAACTTTGGCAGTGGTATGAGATTTATTTGTAAATTGCCAGTGTCAACATCACATTTCTTTTTTCGCTGGCGTTGCCTGTTGAAGGAGACAGATCACTCTGTGGTTTGTTCTCCTCGTGGTTTGTGTAGAATTCAGGAGAATGCCACAGGAAAACGAACCCTCTCTAGTTTTGACTCTCTTGGACGTAGTGTATCCATCCTCTTTCTGAGATGGGTTATAAGAGGCTTGCCCTGAAGGTGGCAAATCAGCTTTGCGCACGCCTTGTCTCCCCTTAGCCAATAGCCTGCTCAGAATGTGTGTATCACCATGCGGTTCATTCATCAAGGGGATTTTAGGCTCCAACTGCCAGCAGCCTGGAGTTTTCTGTGACTCCTGGGCTTGCATTGACTCCTCCATGACCACAAATGTGTGCGTCTGGTCCTGAGAAGAATTCTTGGTGATCTAGGTAAGGGTAAACCATAGAGATCATTCTTTATTTTTCTTCTGGGTAGATTTGAGATTTTGCAAGAAGTGGTCCTTGACTAGGAAGAACTCAGAACTGTCTTTTAAGTTTTTCTATCCATACTGCTTTATAGTATTACCCAGTCTCGCCCTCTTCATGTGGAATCCACTCTCTTAAAAATGTAGTTTCAGTTTCAAAATTTAAAGTATAGGATTACGTTTTCAAAATTTTAGAAATTAAATAGCCATAGTTGCTGGGATGCTAATGACACACAAGTTCCTGGGTTAGGACTGAGGTTTATATTATTTTTTAGGACATTGCTCTAAAAGCTAGGCAAAGAGGAAATCTGTTTGCCTATGATTCGTGAAACAATGATTGTAACACATCTGTCAGACTTTTTCCTGAGTTGAAGGCCAAATTTTTGGACATACCACATAATTCATTCTGATGTGAAGCTATGTGATTGACCCCCAAATCCCACCCCCCCACACACACCACCCCTCTCTCGGTTTGTTTTCTAATCCTGGAATCAGCTCATCTTTCTCCTTAGGCATGTGGTTTAGTCTGTGTACATTCAGTGCAGTGGCATTTTTCTTGAAGACGTGACTAAGCCTTACTTGGATGAATCCTGCCTTTGAAAGAGATGGTGGAATTGCATCAGAAGGCATTTACAGTAAACTGCTCCCCCCTTCCTGTAATGACCACATGTGAAAGAATGCACTAAGTCTTGTTTGGAGGAAATGAGCATTGTAGAATTCTATGAAAAACTCCCTTTTTGTCATTAATTAACCAGATTTGGATGTTAACAATTTTCCAACTGGAGCAACTTTACCCTACCTAAATAAAAGTCAGAAAGCTGGAACTTTCTGCTCTATATTCTGCATGGTGTCACTAATCATCCTTAATTCAACAGAAGAAATAGTGTTGAATATGGTGACAGTTATTGAGGTGAATCTAAAACAAATGAACTTCCTCATAGACATTTTCCATGTTAAATTAACTTGTTTCTCAGGTGTGTTACTGACTTGTCCTTCAGATTTGATGCTCAGTCTGATTGGGTAGGAAGGCTGGGAGCAAACTCCAATGCCCTGTAGCCAGGGCTTCTCAAGGGCACAGTGCCTCCCCAGGAGGACGTGGTGGAAACATGTGAGGGTGTTCTGGTCATAAAATGATGTCTGTTGAAGGGGAGGGAGCCAGAGATGTTACATGTCCTGCAGCGCAAAGGATACAAAGAATTGCCCTGTATCATTCCGTGTGAGTTTCATTTGTCCTGTGAAAAATAGTTTATCATTTTTTAAGCCTATATTTTACTCCATTTTTACATGAAACACAACTTTGCATGCTTTAAAGTGTACAGTCAGGCTGGGGATATAGCTCAGTTGGTAGAGTGCTTGCCTAGCATGCACGAGGTCCTGGGTTCAATCCCCAGCACCACAAAAAATAACTCAAAAGAGTATACTAATTTTCATTCTGTTGTCCACCTATATCTCACCTCTTTCCCCCCTATACTTCTAATATGAAAAGCTTCCCTGAAATTCAAGAAAGTTAAGAAACATCTATCTTAATATGTAGTTAATTAGACCTGAAAATTGTTTACATATGAAATGGGAAGTGTTGTTTAAATTATAAATTGCTTTTCTTTTAGTTTCTCCTAGTTTACCTTACATCTAGGGTATTGATGTTTTAAAAGCTGTGTCCACTTGTTAATATTATCATTGAATTTTATTTTAGAGTAGTAAATGGGACATGACAGGATTTTATGTTATACAAGGGGCTTTGGGACTAGGAGCATTTCAAATCAGTGATCCAGTCCCTCTCTCTACTAGAAGAAGGACAGTATGCAAACCATCCAGATGGAAGGAATAATATTTATCTTCTTCATGAAACTCTGCAGGGAAGATTTCACAAATGTCCATTACTAGCCCACTGATATGGGTTAGCATTTGGAAGTCTTCCCCTTAAGCTGTTTTAGACTTTGCCCATTACTTCTTCTTTATGGGAGTCTTCATGTATCACTTTGAAAACATGACCTTTAGTTACCTTCTCTCTAAAGGCAAGGTGAAAACGGGTGTTAAGGGAAGTTTACATGGCATGCTGTAAGCTACCAGAAAAGGTAAAAATAGACTCTGGTTTTCTTAGCAGTGGGGCATTGTGCCACTGTTCTTGCCATAGACACATTCTGCATGTGCCATTTTAGATTTCTGACAGTGGTATAGAACAGTACATCTTAGGTAAGGTACTGTCTGTCAGGTAGAATTATTAATCAGAATTATAGCTGTGAGATTAGGGAACCCAAGCACATGCACAGAAGGCTCCCTAAGTGCTTGCTTTTTGGGGGCTCATATTTCTAATTTCATAGCTCTTTCATAGGTCTTTTTCTTGGATTGTTTCTGTTGTCGTCATTGTTGAGTGGATGTAATGATTGCCTCTTAGATGTTTTTAGGGTTACTAATAAAAGTTTTTGTTTGTTGTTGGTTTGTTGTTTTGTTTTGCAGTGCTAGGGATTGGACCCAGGGCCTTGTGCACGCTAGGCAAATCCTAAAAGTTGCTTGAGTTAAAAAAAAAAAAAAATTGCTCCCTTGAACTTTCTATGTCTTCCAAGGTCTTTCTGTGTTTATTTGAGTTTTCTCTTCCATATCACAGGCTTTCTAAATCTATATTTGTCTTTGGTTGTTCATTCACATTAAAAATGAAGTGGTGTTGTGGCTGACTTGAATCTGTGCCTCTTGTCCTGAGCAGGCTTTACCCTGGGTGGTACGAGGCCTCCAGAGCCCTGGCACTTAGCAGTTGTCAGAGTGAAGAGAGCTTGATTTGGGGGCTCTCATAACCACACTCACTGTTCAGTCCTCACCAGACATTTATCTAGCTTCCTTAGAGAATCATCTGCCTTTTTTTATTTTTATTTTTTGCCTGGAGACATGTAAACCTTAGTCTCTTCTTATAAGCACAGGAAATGGGCATGGAAGGAATAATGGCTTATATATTTTCAATTAATCTCCTTTCTATCCTCCTTGTCTCTTCTGTCCTGTATTGTATTTGTTTTCTTTGGACCTCATTGGGATTCTCCTGAACACAGTCACTGGTCTGCCTCCACAGCCGCAGTACATCTGGGAAAGCCTACCAGTGTGAACTGCCTCTGCTTATCTCATCAGGCAGTGCTCCTCCCTCATCTTTCCGATATGCAGATATTTATGGAAAGCTCCTTTGCCCCTGATATTTTTTTTTATTGTGGTGGATTGATATACCTGTTTACAACTGTAATGGAGTCTTCCATATGCTCTGATCACCATCTTGAAATGAGAAGTTCTTTGACTAGTTGATTTATTAGAAGTATATCAAAGCAATTAAATCTGAAATACTTTTTAGCCAGGTGTATTAGTCAGCTTTCAGTTACTGTGACAAAATATTTGAGAGAGTCTACTTATAAGGATGAGAGGTTTATTGTGACTCATCAGTCTTAGAGATATGTTGACACGATGGCTTTTTGGGCCTATGGAAAAGCAGCATGTCATGGTTAGAAGTGCATGATAGAGAAAGCTTATCATCTCAGGGTAGAGAGAGGTGGGGGCCAGTATCACCTTTAAGGTCAGTTCATTCTTCCTTTATTGCCAAATATTCCTCTGAGTTGATAGATCTAATTTGTTAATCCTTTCTCTTGTTGACTAGCATTCAGATTTTTTTTAAATTTCTTGGCTATTATAAACATTAAGCTGCTATCAACAAGTTCTCTTTACCCACATTCCTTTTTAGATTTAGGTTAGGTTTAATTGCTAATAGTAATTGTATGTTTACCTTTATAAGAAATCTTCAAGTCATTTCCCAAAGCAATTGTACCATTTTACATGCAATAAGCAATGAGTAAGAAGCTATGCATGTGGGTTCTAGGTGCTCCAGTTTTTATAAGCATTTGCATAATGGTTTTTCTAATTTAGGTCATTCCACTAGAGATGCAATAGCATCTCCATTCTGTGGTGTTTTTTTTTTTTTTTTAGTTTGCATTTGCTTAATAGCATGTAGTCATTGACCATATTTACATATATTTTTTGATGTGTCAAAAATTAAATCTTTTGCTTGTTTTTTTTTTTTTTTTTTTTGTCTACATTCAAATTGCATTGTTTTCTTCTTAATTCTAATTAGGGCTGAGGATGTAGCTTACTGGTAAAGTGTTTGCCTAGCATGCATGAGGTCTTAGGTTCAAGCCTCAGTGCCACCAAAAAAAAAAAAAAAAAAAAAAAAAAAAAAGATCTTACTGATTGGTAGGAGTCTTTGTGTACATATTATGGATAAAATTATTTTGTCAGAAATTTTCATGCAAATATATTTTCCCAGTCTGAAGCCTACCTTTTATTTCTTTAAGTGACTTTTTTTGGTGAACAGGTTTGAGTTACTATCATAGTAACTTAATTAAAAATTTTTAGATTTTCTTTGAGTATTCTTTGTTAACCAAATACTGTTTATTTTCTCCAAGTTTGTGAAGCTATTCTGTGCTTTCTCTTAAAATAGTTACAGTTTAGCCTTTATGTTTTGGTAGTGATCCGTCACCAGTTAATTTGTTAGGTAGAGGTTAGGTAGAGGTCAGGGGTTTTTTTTGTGTTGTTGTTGTTGTTTTTCATATACTTTCTCAGTTGATTTGTTGAAGGAACTTCACTTTCCTCATCGAATTGCTTTGGCACCTTTGTTGAAAATCGGTTGTCCATGTACATTGGTCTATTTCAGAGGAACCTAAAAAATGTATAGATCACAGGTCTGTACATGTGGAAAGTCTAGGAAATAACAGTTCACGCTGGCCAGCCTTAATAAGCCTCAAGTGACTGGCATAGTCTTCTACTTGTGTATCATGGAATATTTGTGTCTAAGGTTACTGACAGAAGCTGGGTGTGGCGGAAGACATTATTTTGCTTGTTTTCTGAAGCTAACCGTGCTGAGGCCCCCAGAAGTTCCAGCATTCCCATGTTAGATATGATGTTGTTCTTATCTGCACAGAAACATATCATAAAAACTAAGGTCCAGCCTGAGCTTGCAGGCAACTTCAAGGAAAACTAAATATTTTAACTTTATTTTTCATATTGGAAAAATTGGGTATATGCATCTTTGAAAAATGAATGATTTTGAATTCATTCTAAGTAAATGTGACCAGAACAAAACTAGGACACTTAGAAAATACGTTTTTCATAATGTGAAGAAGCTTGTGAGGAAAAAAATTGTTTTAATAACATATTATATACAAAAGCAGATCTGACTTTAAACAAGCCTTTTCTAAGGGTAGAATTTCTACTTGGAAAAGTTTTTGTGTATAGTTTTACTTACTTAAATATAGTACAGTTTTTTAATTTGAATATAAGAAAATTTTATTTCTTTTAACAGATGCCTTGATTTGAAAATCAAAGGATTAAGAGAGTAAGAAATATAGCACTATTATTCTAAGAGTGTGTTAGTTAACTTTCTGTCACTGTAACAAATGCTTGTGATAATTATAAAGAAAAAAGATTTATTTTGACTCTCAGTTTTGAAGGCTCCACTAATGATCAGTTGGCCTTATTGCTTCTGGGCCCATGATGAAGAACCATGTTATGTTGGGAACCTATGGCAGAACAAAACTGCTTATGTCACAAGCTAGGGAGTAAAGGAAAAGAGGAAAAGGCTAGAGTACCATAATCTGTCTCAGGGCATCCCCTTAAGGACTTCCCACGAGGCCCCGCCTCCTGCAGGTTCAGTTGCCTTCCAATAGCACCACCCTGGAAGCCCAGCCTTTAACACATGGGCCTTTGGAGGACGTGGAAGATATAATGATAGCACAGAGGTAGGATAAATGATGATTTTCTCTTATGACAACCAAAATTCAGAATTTGAGTGGTAATTTTGTGGTATGTTGGTGTGGTGAAGTGGTTAGCACAAGACTCTGGGACTGGACAGCCTGGGCTGGCACATGTGCTCTGCTGCTGGCCAGAGATAAAGGAATGACCTCCCTGTGCTTCTCCGTTAGTGGGGAGAAGAAGGAGAGTACCTGCCTGCAGGGCCGATTGGAACAGGCAGAGCACTGAGAGCCGGGCCTGCTTCACTGCACATTTACCTGTTGGTTGGTACCACTATCCCACTTTTATTATAAAAGAACACAAGAAAATGAATCTTTTAAAAAAGGTTCATGAAAAGCCAAAGAATCACACTACAATTCAGAGATCTCACTGTTTGTGGCAGCGCTCCACAGTTGGCTGAACTGATCTGGTTTTACTGTTGTATTACCATTCTCACCCAAAAGGATATAGAATTAAATGGTTTTCTGTTGAGTTCTTTGGGAGATGTATGTCTTGAAAATACCAGGAGTGATTTATGTTAATTACAGGAATTCTCTATCTACAGAAGGATTTTATAAAGAAAGATGTATTTCACGCCTTTCCACACTCAGGAAAAATACAACATCCACTCACTTGAAATTCTGCCTTCCCTAGCCTGTGTTTGGACTTGCATCGTTGTGCTCAGCTCCTGGCCTCAATTCTGCTCTCTCGAGCATTTCCTGGCAGGAGCAGGAATAAGAGCCGTGCCTGAGAGAAGTGGCCATGGCCAGGACAGGCCTTTCCCCATTTGACATCTCTGCACTGCCCTGGCAGGGGGACGAGTCTGGCCTTCATAGTAGTTACGCCTTCAAATGTATCAGGGTTGATGACCCCAGAAACAAAAACCCAACTCAGATCAAACCAGAAGTTCCAACGAGCATGGACCATGAAATCATGCAGCCTTGGTTGCCCATACACACCAGCTTGACTGCAGACTGGTGTCTTTCTGCACACCGGCACTGGACACCTTGTCTTTGTTCTGTGGGAGGTGAGAGGCTGAGGAAAATGGATTTCCTGATGACAGCTGGCTTGTCAGATCTTACTGTACTGAAGAGGAGACTTCTCATGAGGCCTGCTCAGCGCAGGTGAGTTTTTCTTTATTTTCTTAGCGTTTGGTAAACACCACACAGACACATGGAGGATGGGATGTGGCCTTGTGATTTGACATGTGGGAGAAACCTATTCATCACGGTAACTTCTTGTCTGTGGAGGCTGATCAGTGCCAGCTGGCCCTCTCTCATCTAGTAGCAGTTCCACTCATGTGACCCATTCTTTGACACTCATTTTCGGTGGGCGATTCCTCCTGTGCCTCAGAGAAAAGAGGATCCAGAGGATGAACCTGCTCAGGTTCTTCAACTCGGCATGGTTTGTCTGCAGCTGCCTGTTTTTCCTTGCCTGCTCTTGTGTTTGCGTGTGTGTTGGCCGGGAGGTGGGACGAGTGTTCTTCCTCATCTCAAGGCTCTGGGCCCCATCCCCATCTGCTTCCAATCTCACCTTCTCAGAAGTTTTCCTCTCTGACTGTACCCCAGTCATCCCCATTGACTTTTTCCTTTGAGCACTGAAACAACCTCCAATCTTCTCCATTTTTAAAAATTTGAACCTGTCATCATCACCCTGCTTTTTATTTACCTCTCCATTTACTTCTGCCAGGCCTCCACTTTGGGAAGAACCATCTCTCTTTTTTTTAAAAAATTTTATTTCTTAGTTGTAGATGGACAGAATACCTTTATTTTATTTACTTATTTTCATGTGGTGCTGAGGATTAAACCTAGGTCCCCAGACATGCCAGGTAAGCACTCTACCTCTGAGCCACAACCCCAGCCCAGAATCATCTCTCTTGCTATCTCCATTTCTGTGCTTTTGCCCAACACTCAGGCTGTTTTCCTCTGGCTTCTACACTTGTGACCAAATGGATCCTGCTCTAGCCAACCTGGTAAGCTCCCTAAAGTGCTTCCTGTTGTCAGATTGTTAGATAGATTAGGGTCCTTATCTTCCATGACCTCTTTGTAATAATCAGTGTTTGATATATTCTCCTGGTCTTCCATGACCCTGTCCCACTGCTCTGGCTTTTTCTGCCCATTGCTCTTTGCAGGTTCTCTCTGTCCATTCTAAGCTCCATGCTTCTTTTTAGATGCCATTATGATACCTAGCATGGCACCTCATATTCAACAGGTTCTAAACTGATCCAAGTTGGTGACAATGACTGCTCTTATTATTTTAAAAATTTTCTTATAATTATAGATGGACAGAATGGCTTTATTTATTTATTTATTTTTAATGTGGGGCTGAGGATTGAACCAGCGCCTCACATATGCCAGGCAAGCACTCTGCCACTGAGCTGCAGCCCCAGCCCTGTGACTGCTCTTATTATTGAAACATTACCACTTACAGGTTTTCGTCGTCAGTCTAATCAACCGGATTAGAGCCCCTCTTACTTGTGCAACAGCACGCTGTACCTCTTTTAACTTGCAGCTGCCCATTTGCCAGGAGAATAGCAGTATCTTAGGCACCATCCAGCACCTAGCTTAGTTTCAGAGGGGTAGTTACGTCCTGTGAACTCAGTAGACATTTTTTGAACAAAATCAACTAAACCAAGTGACTTGTAGAAAGAACATTCCAATTATTCTATGTTTCTTACCTTTAAAATGTTACCCACATAAGAGATAAACAGCAAAACATGACTAATCCCCCAGGGTGTGTCTGAGTCTTGTGTTACTGAGCAACCTTGAGCAGCCTCTCTGCATGTTAGATCCTGAAACCTCTCTACCCTAGGACCTTTGTCCAGTTCCAAAGTCCTTTAATTCTTTGAGAATAGTGTACCATGGGTGTAGGTTATATTCTCGGGTCACTCCGAGTTTCCCTCGTGCTTCTGTTTTTTTCCTGTTAGCTGATGATGTTGCTTGGATTTGTAGGTTCTTTCCAAGTTGCGGGAGTTTTTCAAGCTGGCTGTAATGAGAGGGTCTCATAAAACCACAGAGAACCATGGTGTAGTCTTCTCAAGTTAAACACAGTGTTCCTTCTTATTTTCACTTTTGATCTGTGTTTCTGGGATGGCTTCTATAATTACATTTTTAAAATTTAAGCATCAGAAACGATATCTATTTTGATTCCTGTGCCATTGATATTCTTCAAACTTTCATGTGTGCCAAATCAGGAACCTCCTGCAAGACTTTGACTTCTGATTTCTTTCTTTCAGATATATACATACATATACAAATACATGCACATGCGTGTACACACACTTTTTAGAGTGTTTCTTCATGTAAAAATATATATATACTTTTAAAATTATTTCTAACTTTAGTGGTAAAATTCACAACATAAAATTTACCATTTTAACCATTCTTAAGCGTGTAGTTCAATGGCATTACTGTGCAATTTTCATCACTGTCCATCTCCAGAATTCCTTTCGTCTTGCAAAGCTGAAAATCCATATCCATTAAAATACAAATCTCCATTCCCTCTTGGAAGAAAGAAGAAAACATCATTCTTCTTTCCTTCTCTATGAATTTGACTAGACTGGGTACCACATGTGATAGAATCACACAGTATTTGTCTTTTTGTGACTGGATTCTTTCCCTTAGTATAAGGTCTTCAAGGTTCATCCTTGTAGTGTCTGTTGAGTGTTTGATGAACGCTCAGGTTGCTCTACATTTTAGATACCATGAATAGTAGTATCACTATGAGTGGAGGTGTACAAAGTGAGTTCCAATCTTCAAATTCTTTTGGATCTAATGACTTTTGCATCTTAATCTCTTGATATTTCTGTTGCTTTCATGGACTCCTGCCTTCCTCTTTTGTCCATTTACTACTTTTTGTCTGTGACCTTTGGGCCATTTTCCCAGTACAGATGCTCCTCCATTTATGCTGGTGCTCTGTCCAGTTTCACCCATCAAAAGCTAAAAGTAGTGTAAGTAAAAAATGCATTTAGTACCCCTAAACTGCATAACATTGTAGCTTAGCAACACAGTGCACTGGAGAGTAGAGGTACTCCCATAATCACATGACTGACAGGGAGCTGCAGTGCCCAGCATCACCAGCGCCCGGGAACAGATCAGAATGCAAGAAGAATGGTTTCCACTGAATGCATTTTGTTTTCACACTATCATAAAGTTGAAAAATGGTAAATTGAATCATCATAAGTTGGAGAGCATCTGTAATGTTTCTACTATCAAGATTCTCATGTTTCAGTAAGACTCTTACTGAACTGCTACATGGAGAAAACAGTTTGACAGCTAAGAAATATGATTTGTTCCCACCTCCTACACACCCACCAGTTCCTACTGTTTTCTGAAGGTGTGTCATGGGTTCCTCTAAGATGAAGAAAAAAAAATTTATTGGTAGTAGGGCAGATTTTTGTGTCTACTGATAGTCTGTATTTTGAAATTTAACTATGAGTAGTAAAACTTCTTCATTCAGCAGTCCTATAATTGTGATTTTGTGGGGTTTTTTTCTTATTATGAAAACAACATGACAATTGTAGATAATTTGTAAGGTATAGAAAAATAATGTACACAATAGCACTGCATAAAGGCAACCATTGTTTATATTTTAATTCATATTCTTCTGTTTTTAAATGTAAATTTTACATATTAAATATCATATAAGCATACCTTGTCACACAAACACACAAAAAAAACTAACAACTTTATGGAGCTGAGAAATATTTATAGGATATTCATTAGTTTACATATCCTTTTTCCAATTATAAAAAGAATGTTTCTTATAGGAAATATCAAACATCTCAAGATTATAAAGGTTAATGGAAAATGTAAATTCTCTTTTCTGCCCCTTCATAAACTGTATTTATTTATTTATTTGCTGTTATTGAAGCTGGCTTTGAACCCGCAATCCTCCTGTCTCAGCCTCCCAAGCCACTGGAATTATCACATCCAGCTTCGTAAACTTTTTAATGTATTATTTTTCATTCTCATCTCAAAGCTAGCTTCTCTCCTTCTTCTGTGCACTCCTTCCTTCCTGGCCTTCTTCCCTCCTTAGCACCTTCTCCGTTTCTCTTCCTTCCCTCCCTCCCTCTGCCTAATAATATTGATATCACATTTATGTGCAATTTAATACCCAGAATTTCCAATATCATTAAGTGTTCCTGGAAAACCCCTGTTTAAGCACGTGGGTTTACTCTGATGTATTTTGTCCCGTACGTCTCTCCACTTTTGGATGTTCAGGTTGTTCTCAGTTTCATGTTAAAGTACATTCTTGTTATTTCCCTGCGTAGCTGTGGGTGTTTCCTTAGGTGATATTTATTGACCTGTCATGAGTCAAAGCTGTTTTGGGCCTTGGTGGTCTTTCTTCCCTTCAGTGGCTTGCTCTTTCTGGTGTTCATCTTTGTGAATTTGATTGATGAAAAAAATCTTGGTTTTTACTAGTGTATTTCAAAGTTTTTCCCACTAATTGACTTTTTGTGTGAATTTTTGTTAGCATATTTTACCTTTGCAAAGACTATATATCATCCATTACAGGTATGTTACTTTTTGCTCTCCTTTTGATTGTGTTTGCTGGATTTTAACATCTGACATTTGTAGTAGGTGACTCAGCTCACTTTGCCGTGTGCTGCCTTTTCCACTGCAGTTTATAAAGCCGAGTCTAACTTTACCATTTAAATTCAGAAATGTTTCCTTATACTTAAATAGTTTCCTTTCTGTCCTTTTATATTTAACTTTTTATTTATTTTTTTTTAATATTGAGTATTGAACCCAGGGGTGCTTAACCACTGAACCACATCCCTAATCCTTTTTTTTTTTTTTTTTAAGACCCCGTCTCACTAAGTTGCTGAGGCTGGCTTTGAACTTGATCCTCCTGCCTCAGCCTTCCCAGCTGCTAGGATTATAGGCATGCATCAGTATGCCCAGTTTACATTTAACTTCTTACTCTCAGAATTAAGTTTTGGTGAATATTATGAAGTGGTAATTTTTTTAATATTATTCGGTTCTTGTGTTTATCCGTATTCCCTATACAGCTGTGGTGCGAACTAAAATATGTGCTCTTCCTTATTTTAGTGCCTTGGTTGTTCCATTGGGGAAAATGAGGTGGCTGCGTGAGGGAGCCAGGCAGAGGGACTGGAACCCTCACAGTTGAACAAGCTCTCCCTTGCCCAGAACTTGCCCTGCTCCTCCTGGCCATGATGCTCAGCATGGATCAGGAGGTAAAGACAGGAAGGAGGGTCCGTGGGCCTGTAAAAGCTGGGGACTAGGCGAGAGTGGGCCAGAGTGAAGCTTTCTGTCTTGACTCCACTTCAGATATTAATGAGAGAGAAGTATGCAGGGCTTGGCTCATTGGTAGTTACTTGAATCTCAGATCCAAGTTGTAAGGCAGCACTTGGTAAAAAGAACACCAGCCCAGAAATTGAGAAATCTTGAGTCTGGTTTCAGCTATCAGTCAACTATCTATGTAACACAGCAGAATCTCCTAACTGCCAGTTTCCTGACTCAAGGAATGAGGGAGTTGAGAAGAATACTCTTTCAGAACCATTCTGAATTAAAGTCTAGGCAAGTGGCAGAGCTAGGTTTGTGGTGATTGTTAGGATGTTTCTTGATGACCAGTTCATCTTTCTTTAATGAGGTCAGCAAGTATGATACCAAGTTTAGTAAGATGATGACAGATGTTATTTAATACCCCACCTTGGAAGAATCTATGCTCCTTATTCCCTGACTTTTCTTGATCTACTGTAACATTGTTCTCTGTAAGATTACTGTATATGCTGATAATTTCTTTGCTCCAGCCACTGCTTGTGTTTAAGAATTAAAGGAAGATGAACTAATAATCAAGAAAATTCAGAATGGATTCATGTCTCTGACCTTACGCTGTCACTTGCCCAGAGCTGTTATAATTGTTTTTAAAAGGCTAAAAGAAAACTATGAAACTACTTTGAAACATGCATTAAAGTGATAACAGTAATGACTAGAAGTTACAAATACTTGTTAAATTTTTATTATTGGTATTAATATATTATTACTTATTAACATATTAGTAACAGAAATTTCATTGAGAAAACAGTCAGAGGCCAAAACTTTTAATTTCAGTATACTTTTATTAATATATTTTGTTTTAGAAAAGTAGCCCAAAATATATCTTAAGTAGTTTCTGTAATATAAAGTTGTCTGTCAGCCAGTCAGTCCATTACACTTGTGGTGTTTTAACCTTCATCTCCCACCTTTTGATTTCTAGTGTAGATGAACGTACATGGTCCAGTATCGGCACCACAACTTATGTAACTCACAAGAATAATTCAGACTCTCCAGGGGAGGTCTGTCACAAGCTCAAATGAAAATTCCTAGGGCTTTTACATTTTCTTCTTGAGAACATATTTGCTAAATATGATACAATGACCTTTTGAAATTTGTAGAACTTAGTGTGTAGTCTGGATAAAACTAAGCAGTTTTTGTGCTGCAGGAATTAATACCACTATATGCTAAATAAAGCAAAAGTGTTTATATGTAGCTGCAACTGTTTTATTTAATGATGTTATGTATCATATGATCTGCAGATAGCATTGAAATGTAGCATTTAACATAAGCCTTGCGTGGATATGATCTTCAGAGAAACAATTCCTTTGATAATTAAGCTTTAATTTCTCACTGAGCACTTCTTTGATCTTGTAATATTTTTAAAACAGTCCCGGGGATTTATTTTCAAGGCTTGAAAACAAATTATTGCTTCTCAAAAGCCATAATATATTCATGGGTTGGTATTTCTTTTAAAAATCCTATTTTTAAACTCCTATTAAGTTTATTTTTTCTTAGTGTACTTATCTGGGGCATAATTTTCATTGCTACGGGTCACATGATTCCTCCCGTCCATAGCACACGCACTTAAAATTTTCACTTCCTGATTGAGCCATCAAGATTACGTAAACTGTAAATCAGCCTAAATACCTCAGAGCAGGGATTTTAAGGGGAAATTGATGTTTTCTTTTCATCTTCACTGTTAACCCCTAAGCATCAGAGTGAGTGTGTGCTTGCCCATTTGTACTTGGCGATGAGAGGCTATTAGAGGTTTTTGTTTTGTTTTGTTCCTTCCCTTTCAGATTGAGTTGGACTTTGCTTTCATTATAAAAAATAATGTGCCGGCTAGATAGATGGTGGGGCGCTAACAGTCACAGGACTGAGAGAGTCATTTACTTGCTACTCTTTTCACAAGCCGAGTGAAGAGTACAACAGCTCCCAAAAGGTAACGATCTGATATTTTAGACGCGCCAGTGGCTGTGGAATCCTCTTCTGTCTGGTCCTAGTGACAGTAACTTGTAGCAAGCAGGATGACCGATTTATCTCGATCTTACCATCGTATCACATGTACTCAAAGCAGTTTGAAGTTGTCATAGTAACAGCATGACATTTGGAGGGTCTTGTTAGTAGTTCTTTAGCCCGAATTAATTGATTTTATTAACCCTGGTATTTTTCCTCCTCTCTGACAAGGGCTATATTTGCTCAAAGGTAGATTTTATGTTCTTTATGTCTTGATGACTGCAAGGACTTAGTGGTTTCAGTACAGGAACAAGATTGCCATCAGTTGATATCAGATAGTTAACATAGGTTTTTAATTACTCTATAAAATCAGACTATCACTGTAGGACCGAGATTTTGTTTTACATAAAGAGGAAAGTTACAGATATTGCCAAGACGTAATTGTGACTTAATTCCAGTGGCTACAACTATCCTTTTCTTTGATTTAGACATATTTAGATTAAGAATTGGGGATGGCAGAAGAGAGAGGTGTCAGACTTACAGGAGAAAATAATTTCTTTTAAAATGCAACAAAGATACAGCTCCAAAATCACGTTCCATAAAAGGAAAAATATCAGTAAATTTGGATTTATCAAACTGAGAAATGCAGTCCTCTTTGAAGCTCTAAAATATAATAAAACAAATTCTCCTTTAGAAAAGTTTGAGGGAGTTCTTTATTGTTGAAAAGTAGGTCGAGATCCTCTGTGCGGAAAGCTGTGTGGCAGGAATTCTTGCCAGTCATGGTGAGTGGTGAACAAGGAAGCCTGTCTCTTGAGCAGGGGGAGGGTCAGGAGAAAGAATGGGACTGGGACTAGGTTTGGATGCTGGGGCTTAAAAAGTATCAGTTGTATAGTGCTTTTGTTCTCCTGTAAAAGTGGCCAGGGAGATGAGTTTTGTGGGCTCATGGCTAATGCTACCGTCCTTACTGTTGTGTGGGTGTTTGCCGTGGGCATGAAGAGCGGGGTAGCGGCATGTGCAGCCAGCAGCCCGAAAGGTGCTAATGCACAGCCAGTGATGTCAGGAGTTACGAGACAGCAGTTTCAAAACACTGCAGTAAACAAGGTCAAAGTGTCCCGTTTTGCTGGAAAAGGAGGTTTGTTTTTATGAGCTGGACAGTACATGGATGAAGTAATTTTTCAAAACAAACTTCACATTTATATGTGTGTTGTGTGTTTTAAGATTAAAAAAATAGATGAGATTTAGTAATGCTTAACATTTTTAAGCAGAACTGTCTTGGGGTTTTGATTTTTTTTTTTTTCCTGTTTTTAGTTGATTTTTCTGGTTGTTTTTTTTTTTTTTTTTGACCCCCACATAGGAAGGAAATAAGAATACTTCTGATCTAAAGTTCTTAAAAGTACCTTGAGAGGGCAAGATGGGACCCAGTCCTTTCAAAGCACAGCACATAGCAGTCACAACCAATAGTGAGATAGTCCCTTGAGTTTTATACCTTTGGTTCTTATTTGGACAGGCATAAACAAGAAAGTTAATGGCGCAGAATACTGCTGACTGTGTGGCTCTTGTCTTGATGCGTTTTCCAACCTTGAACCTGAGAGTGCCAGAGGCTTGAGTCTCTGAGCATTCGTGATAGCAGTCATCTGCTGGCCGCAGGGTTCCAGAGGTAACAAGTGAGTGTCCTGGGTGTGTGTGTCAGTGTAGTAACAACAGCAGTGGTGCCACGTGGCACCCAGAGGTCGTCTTAGTCTGCCCCAGGGATTCCTGGTCCCCAGAAGTATCTGCAGCGTCTCTGAGATGAACTGTGAACTTGGGGCATCTGCAAAAGCGCAGGCGCTGTGAGTCCCAGGGCAAACCTGGGTGTGAGAACACACTGAGCTTTTAAAACGAAAGCAGGGGCCTTGAGGAAGGAATTGCCGTCATCTTATGCCCAATCTGCTCATGGTGCTGGAACGCAAAGTAAGTTTTGTTTGTTTCTTTGTTAGTCTTCTGCGTGTTTTTTCTTGCTAACATTGTTAGACACTTAATATCTGGCAAATGCCAAGTTTTTCCCCCTTCATTGGAAAGTGAGAAATGGAGTTTGTTAAATAGCTAATGACTTCTTTTATCTTTTCTCTCTTTTCCCATATCTAGCATGCTGGCTTGCTTTTTATAGATAGCAAGAGACTGAAATGTATTATCAAGGAGAAAACAGAAAGTTTTTTTTTTCTTTCCTTTTTTTTTTTTTTTAAATAACCCAAGAACTGTGTCATTAGATAAATGGCAGTGACACTGTCAAGACTGTTTTATAGCCAGGAACTCCTTATCAAGACTGCCCCAGTTTGCCACTCTGATTTCCATTTGGAACCAGCAAGGATACCTGTCCCCGGGGCAGATGTGAAGGCAGAGGGGCCCCAAGTGTAAATTGTGCTGAGGCCAGGTGCCAAGGGGTCACGGGCAGGAGGCTGGAATTAAATAACCTGTTAGGAAACAGAAAGGAGCAGAGGGAATATACATTATATAATGATGATGGGGAAAAACACTTAACCTAAAGATGGGACAAAATATATAGAGATCTAAGTCAGCAGAAACTGAGCTTTATGTCAGAAAGTTTTGTGAATTGTAGATTGATGGAAAATGTTCATTTGTCTTCAGAAGATAAATAAGAGGCTTCTCACCTACACAGATGTTCATTAGCCCCAGCCTAAATATGACACTCGGCCGGCTTCCATTCTCTTTGTTTTTTGTGCTGATCCTGTCTCCGGAGATGTTACATGCCTTCTATAATTTTTAATACAAAGTTCCGTGGTTTTGAAAATGCAAAACAAATAGAAATGCAGAGTCTTTGTGATTTATAATTAACTTATCTTTCCTTATAAAGCAGACTGATTTTGCCACAGACTGTTCTTGAATTTTTTCCTGTTTGAATAATAATGTTGTGAAGGTAGAAGGAGCGGCAGCATGACTTGGTGCAGAATCAAGAAGTAGAAGCAGGGGTCTTCTAAATCCAGTGTGGAATGTTGTGTGGATTTAAGTTAGAGTGTCAGTGTCAGAGGGATTCACCTTGTATCTCAAAGTCGTGGTGATAGGACCTAGAGTAGCTGTGTTTCATTTGAATGTCCCTAAATTATTAATTCAGCAAACATCTTTAATTATTTTTTTAATTTTAATATACTGGTATGGCCAAAGCTATTTTTTAAATTTATAGAGATTCAGTTTGTAAATTAAAGATCAAGAGCAGTTTGAGGCAAGGGTGAGTGAGCAGAGCATTACTATCGAAACAGTCTTGTTAAAGATGGTGCCAAGTGCGCAGGGCTGTTCCCTTGTGAGCTGCCCCTCCTAATTAAAGGGGAAGGTGGCCGCCATCTGTCTTCTTTCATTCAAGGCAGTAGGGGGTCTGGGGTGGAAGGAAGCACACACACACCCCCCCCTATTTTTCTCCCACTCTTTTTTATAGCCAGCTTTCTCCCTAGTCAGTGACCCAGAAGGTCATTGAAGATCTGCCTGTCTCAGAATGAATAGTAACATAAGCATGCATGGCACTTGTGACAAAAAGTTTATAACGTGCATTTATCCATTTAGAATTCCACTTGAATTAGGTCTGAGAGTATTGTAATCTCTGTGTTGCTGTCTCTATCCCTTTTGTTACCGAGGACACTATTGGCAGGGAAAGTGGGGAGCTTTACTTTTATTGATTTTACTTTTTCATGGAAAGATTTTCACATTCTTCTGGGTACAATTGGAAGATGGCAGCATATGGTTGTGTACAGTCCATGTGGGGGTGTACAGGAATATTATTCTTACAAAATCAAGGGTACCTGTTAATTTACAATACATACTGCCATCTCAGGGGAGAACCTGGGCAAGGATGTGAACAGATGTCCAAGTTGCTCGGTGCTATGCTGCAGCTTCTTGAACCAATCACCGGAATAATTCACATTGTTTATCCTTCAGTTAAGCAATAAGCCTTTTAGCCACTGTCTCATGAGAATATGTTACAGGAGAATTTAGCCAGCTTAGGGCCATGGCTTAATTGCTTTTGAGAAGTAGAATTCTCTTAGCAAAATGAAAAAAATTTTCTTTCCTCAGTTTCCCCATCAATGGAATAAATATGTGCTGTTTTTAGAACCAGCTAGTTAAGAGAATATGAAGTAATGCTTTGTCTTCCATAAAAACTGTATTGGAACTGAAACATTCTAAAATTTTTGGATATTTTTAATTTCAATTTTTATATACTTATGTAAAATATGGAGTCATCTAAAATGATTGAGAGTCTCTCCATACTCTGCCAGCTTCCAGGCAATAGTGTGAATTTGCCACAATATGCCAAATCATAGAACTCTGTTCATGATGTGGAAATGTGATATTACTTAAACCCATTACAATCTATGTGAAACAAAATGTGAGAGTTCTGTATGATTTCATTTAGAACTCTCTTTCCCAATTTTTTACCAACTTGTAATGAACTTTCTTGGAAACATAGATATACTTGTTTTGAGTCTGGGACAGGCATGTGCAGGTTTCTGAAGATGTTGGCGCTCCATTTGTGTGACTGACGACACTGGAGATGTGAGTTTCCCTTGGTGAAGGGCACAGTGCTCAATAGGCAGGTCTTCCTGGCATTTTTATTTCTTTTCATGAAATAATGTTAGATATTTAAGTAGATTTTTGACTGTCTTTTTTAAAGATATGATTAAAGGGATTCAGTTTTTCCTTTTGTGTTTATTTCAAGAGTACTAAATAAACTAAAGTGTGATTCTGAAGTAATATAGTTAACTCACATGGCAGGAGACAGACAGACATGCCAGTGAGTGTTGGCTGGGAAGAATTTAAACTTCACCACCATGGTACTCCCTCTGCCAGGAACTCATTGAGAAGTTTACATCTGCTGTAGCTTTAAGAGTCTTCCATCTTCTCTGTTAATCCACAATAGTGGGAAACTTGGTCCTCCAGGCAGGAAGGAGGAAGGGGGATCCAACAGTAAACTCTGATGGATAAGATAGATGATCCAACCACAGATTTAAGTCACTGATGATTTTTTTTTTTAACTGGTGATTGAACCTAGGGTTGCTTAACCACTGAGGTACATCCCCAGCCATTTTTTATTTTTTATTTTGAGACAGCGTCTCCCTAAGTCCTTAGGGCCTCACTAAGTTGCTGAGGTTGGTCTCGAACTTGCAGTCGTCCTGCCTTAGCCTCCTGAGTCTCTGGATTACGTGTGCCACTGCACCTGGCAAGTCACTGATTCTTGTCAGCGTTCCATGGGCCATCTGCTCCATCCCAGGAGTAAGTACCTCGCTTGGGCGTGTGCAGGTCATGGACGTGTCATTCCAGGAGCATGCCATGTAGTGGAGCAAATTACATATATGGAAGTAACACTGCAGGCTGGCTGACAGGTGTCACAGCAGAGGTCAGTACCGGGGAGTTTCTAGAACCAGCTGGTGTGAAAGTCAAATTTTAAGCCTTGGTAGGAAAATACAAATTGTATTCATGATTTTTAATGTAGCTTTTATAATAGAATTTTGGAAATGAATGCCCTCAAAAATTTATTTTAAGTTTGAGGAGACTAGGATTTATTTCTGAAATTCTAATTCTCAATCCACTGAAAGGCTTTCGTTCCATAAAAAGAAATCATGGCTACATAAAATACGAGGTCCAAAAAGGTTTTGGACATTATTAGAATAACTTTGTATTCTCCAAGGGAGATTATTTTTTGAAAATAAAAATTTCAATACTGGGAATTAAACCCATGGTACTTTTACCAAAGAGCTACATCCTCAGCCCTTTTAATTTTTTCCTTTAAGATAGGGTTTTGCTAAATTGCCAAGGCTGGCCTCCAACTTGAGATCCTCCTTCCTCAGCCTTCCAAGTTGCTGGGATTAAAGATTTGTGCCACCACACCTGGAAAGTTTAAATTGGGTACTTGTTTCAGGCCTGGTGGTACCTGCCTGTAATCTCAGCAACTCAAGAGGCTGAGGCAGGAGGATCACAGTTGAAGGTCAGCCTCAGCAATTTAGTGACGTCTTAAAGTTAAAAAATGGGGGCAGGGCTGGGGATGTAGTGCAGTGGTAGAACGTCCCAGGATTCAAATACCAGTACCCACACACACCAAAAAGAAAAGAGGGTACTTGTGTCACACTGAATACTTTACATGCTAAGATGTATAGTGCTTGCAGAGATAGTGAACTTGAAGGTGTCTTGCACCTCTGGATGTAGGGGAGAAGGCATCTTCTCATCCCCCTTTGTTACATTTCAGACAGACAGAATTTCTGTCCCATGGCTTAGTTGGCATTCCTTGTGGATGACCTCACTTGAGTGTGGCTCAGTGCTGGGCACCATTGGAAGCCCGTGCTGCGTGACTGCAGACAGGGAATGCTAGTGCTCAGCAGGAGTCTGGGGTCCATAGGTGGACCTGCATGCCTTTCCACAACAGGACCTGTGGACCAGGAGCTGACACTGCCCTTGAGAGCTTGAAGCTAAGGTTCTGTGCACAGAGGAAATAATTAGAATGAGGGCAGAGGAGGGGATAAATGTATAATAAAAGGTAGAAGAAAAAGTTAATGCCTGCCACAAGTTTGTAGAAAGGAAATCGAATCTGTAGCAGGAAGATGTAGAAATGCCACATGGATAAGGAACATTTGAAGCAGACATTGGAAGAAAGGTAATTGAGAACCTGGGAGAGAATGTCCCTGACCAAGGAGCCCTGAGCGTAGGCATCCATAGGGACGAGAAGCACTGGCATACAGAACGGGCAGTTACTGACCTGGAGTTGCTGGGCAGCAATGTGTAGAAGTGACTAAGAAGACAATCAGATAGATGGCAGACGTGTGCAGAGGTGAGCTCTGGGAGGACCTTAAATGTCAGAGACTAAATGATCTCAGCCTAATAAATCCCTGGGGAGCAGTTGAAGAGTGTGGTTCAGGAGTTGCAGTGGGCTTTCCCTGAAGAATCCCAGCCTGATGTCCCCGTGTGGGTAGCATGGTCAGTGAATGGCCAGAAGTGGGGAGTCTGCAGAATGTCCTGATAATACAGGTAGGAGGGGAGCCACACCTGAATGAGTGGACACTATGGGTGTGGAGAAGCTAGAGAGATGCAAGAAGTGGGACATTGGAACTTTCTAGAGAGTCGTGGGACATTGGAACTGCCTGGGATGGAGTCCACTGTGACAGGACAGTGGACTGGACAGCCATTTTAGCTGGGGGTGCTCTCCTGGCTTTACCACCCACCTTTCCTGTTATCCACCTGACACTCACAGCACTGTGCATGGACCCTGGTTCTGCCCCTTGTCTTTCCTGGGAACTGTATGCATCCTCCCAGTGGCTCATCCTACTGCCCAGAATCAGCATCCTCTGGATGCTGGTTTGAAGCATTTTGCAGACTTTGAATTCACCTCTAAGGAAAGTGCACTTCACTAAACTCTCTGACCCCAAATATTATCTGAAACAGGAAGTGAAGTTTCTTTATGGTCAAACGTCTTTGTCCTCTGTACCTCTTCTTTTGAAAAAACAGTATGATGGCTGATTTTGTTTCAGCCCAGCTTGGTCATGCTACCCAGATATTTGGCTAGATGTTTCTATGCAGGTGTTTCAAAAATGAGGTTAACATTTAATAGACTTTGAGTAAAGCAGATTACCTTCCCTAGTCAGTTGAAGGCCTTAGGAGAAGACAGAAGTCCTATGAGGAGGAAGGAATTCTGCCTCCAGACTCATGACTACAGTGTCGGCTCTCCTGGGTTTCTGGCATGCCCTGCAGATTTTAGACTTTCTAGTCTCCGTAATCAGATGAGCCAGGTGGATTCCTTATAAGATAAATGTTATCTCCCCACCTTTCTACATAGACAGACAGACACACACACACACACACAAACACACACACACACACACACACACACACACACACACACCATTGGTTCTATTCTGGAGAATCTTGACTCTTACAGATAAGAAGATGTAGAAATTTGAATTATGTGCAGTTGACTGTCCCTTATCTGAAATGCCTATGACAAGAAGTGTTTCAGGCTTCAGGTTCCTTCAGTTTGGGGATACTTGTATAGACTGTAACCCTCTCGAATATCTCCAATTTGAAACTCCAACATGGTGCTCAAAAAAAAAGAGATTTTACATTTTTAGATTAGAGATGCCTAACTTGTACTAGCAAACGGCTGTGTCCACTTCTCCACGCATTCTCAGTGTACCTGTATATTGCTTGTTGTGTAGATGAGAAAAGTGAAATTAGAAGGGACATAGTATGCCCACAGTGATGCAGAAAGTTGGCAAGAGAGCCAAGAGAAAGTGTGAGGGTCCTCTGGCGTAGTTCAGTTGATTTCTTACTATTTGTGTCCCATGTTTTTATAAGCAAGGTAATAACATAGTACTGAGTTTGCCATGCATCATCATTACTAATACAGAATTTTTGCTGTCAAAGATTGTTGTAATTAACTTTACAGGTGTTAGTAATTTTAATTCTTAGAACTACCCAATGAAATAGGGACTAACATAATAACATAATCCCCATTTTATAGATTTTAAACACTGATACCCAGTAGGCAGTATGGTCTTCACTGCAGAGCAGGGACTGGGTGGGGAGGGGACTCAGGCAGTGTGGCTGCAGAGGTTGTGCTCCTAACTATACCACTCTGCTACTGCTCAGCTTAGGGTGTCCATCTCTCCCTTTGGAGCTATGTCCAGAACATTCATTATGGTGCAATAATGTGTTAAAGAAAACGCTGTAAGTTATTTTTGAAGAGGCTGCCCACTGCTACTTCTTTCCTTAAAAAACAACATTCTTATTACAGCAACATTGTAGGCCTCCTGCTGAGGTGTGTTTTGGTCACTGCACTTTCCTGTGGCTGACACTAGTGGTCATCTAATGCCCAGATTCAGGTAGTAATAGGACAGAATGGTAATGTGGGTTGGCTTCTTGTCTCACATTTTTTGGGGAAGAAGATAGCAAAGTTCATTTGTGTCCCTTGGTTCTCTGGCATTTATTAGGTCTGTTCTGTGCCAGGTATCATTACAGGTGCTTTGTAAACATCTCCTTGAGTCTTCTCAACAGCCCAAAGAAGGTAGGCTGATCCCTCCCGGTGTTATATATAAAGCAAGCAGTGATTGAGGAGTTACATAACATTTCCAGGCTAAGTAGCAGAACAAGGAGTTTCAACCTCATGGGAATGACTCCTAAGCCAGTGCTCTCAGACACGTTGCTATGCCCGGGTGTACCTCCTGGAGCCCACTGCTCTTGCCTGGTAGAACCAGGCTCCGTGAGGGCATGGACTTTGCTCACTGGGTTCACGTCTATCAGATGCAGTGCCTGGTATGTTATCAGTGTGTGTGTAGAGTGACTAATGGGCTCGTTGTGCCTTCTGCGGTCATGTCCAAATGGCTGTGTGTTGGAACACCACATCCCTTCTGTAATTCACTGCAGGGCCAGGGAGAGTGCACAGACCTGTGAGGACACTATGGACTCGTGGGGATTTAGCCCTCAAGCTACAGTTTGAGGACGTTTTTCTATCCATTCTTCAAATTGAGCGCACCTGCCTGGGCTGCAGTCAGGGAGTTCTGTGCCCTGCCATTAGCTCTCCTTCCCAGGAGCAGCCAGGGTGAGGCCTCTCCACAGCTCCGTTCCACAGCCAGATCCATCTTAGCGCCTGTACTTCTCAGTGATCTAGGATAACACCTAAGTGATACCAGTGCTTTGACGAAATCCTCAGATTATATATTTTTTAAAACATTCCTGAAGTTCTCTCTCCTTTTGTTATTCCAAAATCATCTCATTACTTCTCCTCACACACCCATCCGCCTACTTTATTTTGTCACCAATTTCATAAACATATCTCCTTGCTTTTAAAACAAAATATATGACAATACACAGGGAGCCATATAAACTGAAATTTGTATTGTTTATATTTTGTAGCATTTTTTTACCCTTAAATTCATTTTTTTTATTCTCATAACTGGATATAAATGATAATTCTCTTCAGTACTGTGATATAAGCTTATTTTTTCCTCTGGGAAATGATAAATTATTATTAAAGTTTGACCAAAAAAATGTAAATCAGAATTAGGTGGCATTCAGTGTTTACTCTCTACTTTCCTTATATTCTTATCTTTAATTGTGCAAGTAATATGAAGATGATTCCTAGCAGAGCTACAGTAAATGATGTGAATTTCTTTTCCCTGTAAAAAAGATGGCCATGGTCTAGAAGAAGAATAGTTGCTAGGCTCATGTGTTTCCTTAAATACATGAATACATGGGTCTGTGTACATAATTATTCTGTTTCATTTATGTTGCCTTTTATAATGACCAAAATAGCTACAAACTCCAATATTATCAGTGTGAATCACCTTGAAATTGATATCCAAACCAAAGCCTTGCAGAAACTTTAGTAAGAACTCATTACCAGCCTGTTTTATGCCTG
Source organism: Ictidomys tridecemlineatus (assembly GCF_052094955.1). Taxonomy (NCBI): domain Eukaryota; kingdom Metazoa; phylum Chordata; class Mammalia; order Rodentia; family Sciuridae; genus Ictidomys; species Ictidomys tridecemlineatus. The sequence goes on along the minus strand of NC_135478.1, from coordinate 208,323,255 downwards.
ATGGCCACCTTTGTGGACTTTGAGAAGCTTCAGAGCAAGGCCACTCATGGTTGGTAATGACCACTCAAAATAGTGAAACTGATGCAGTTGGAATGTAATTTATAAACATTTAAATGAGAGGTGGTAGCATATGTAGCCAAACGGAAGGCAATCTTATTTCATGGAGCTATAAAATTAATACATTGGAAAATGTTCCCTCCTAACTTTCCCAAACTCAGAGAGAATATTTTCTGGTGCCCCTCTTTTTGAATTTTATTCTGGATTTTAAAATTTATTTATTAGTAAGGAGGGAGAGAGATTTCTCTTTAAGAATTCATTTTAAATTAACTCCACCATTTGATGTTCATTCGAATATGGTGAAGACAGATTTGAACGGTGCTTGATTTGGTCAAATGTGGAGGGAGGAGGAAGCCAGTTGCTCGGTGGCTCTCCCAGGAAGCTGATCTGCCATGATGGAGATAGTGTTGCTTTAATTGTAATTCTTTCATTCCCTGCCTTGCCAAGCCCAGTCGCTTCTGTTTTAACATGTGGCAACTTCTCCCTTGGAGACTAACTCAGTCCAAGTTACCATAATATTTAGGACCAGCTACAAAGACATTTCTTCTCCTAAACCACATGCCAAATCTAAACCAAACTATCTCCTCCTCCCTGGCCATTCACATAGATCCAACTCTTACATAAAAAGGAGAAGAAATATACGGCCCTTTTTTGTTAATGCCTGTTCAAACAGATCAATAAACAAGGCACATCATGCCTGGTGTTTTGGGTTTTTTTGTTTCTTTTTCTTATTTTTTTTTTTTTTTTGAGCTCGGCCACTTCCTTTAAAATCACCTCAGATACTGTATTCATTTTAAGAATTGCAACTGAGATGTTCTAAAAGGAACGGAGGTTTTGCTGTAGCAAACCTCTGCAGTCAGTGCTAATGGAAGAAAGAAGAGTAGCTTAGGGACTGGCTTACACCAGGGCTTCTAGCTGGCCTTGGCCTCCAGAGAGCCAAGACCAGCAGTCCAAGTCCATCTGCCAAATAATACTGAGCAAGTAGCACCAGTGAATTTTGCTTTTAAGAAAGAAAGCCTTGCAAAGTAGGGGGAAGATTCTGAATTAAATACACTTGTTCTGATCTGTGAACCTGGTCATTTTTTTTTTTGTTGATTCACTTATTATGTTTTATTCATCCTTGCTAAAGTAATGATACTCTATCACCAATTGATTAGTATAATTAATTTCCTCATATTATTAAGCAAGAGTTACTTTTTTTCTTAGTTCATTGTTTTCAAATACGAGTTACTTTCAGTACAAATTTTGTGGGCAACAATTCTTTGTAATTTATATTTGGTATATACATACAGAAGGTCATAGGTAACATATAAGTGGACGCTTGAGGTAACATGGACCGTAAAGCATAATTCAAACATGTATGTCAGCAAACCACTACCTATCTAAGAATTTGCACTTTATAGATTCTATCATTCTCCTGCTTTTCCCTACTATACAAAATTTTTAATTTATTTGTAATTTTCTTGATTTTTAAGGCAAATATTTTTATCACATAAATATGCATTGCTAAAGATACTTTGAGATATGTAAAAATAGTTTTATTCTGTATTGTGGACTTTTAGTAGCTTGAGATTTGTTTTCCACATTACATTTGTGAAATTCCTCTGTGTTGTTGGTATAGGTGCAGTTCCTTCATCTACATGGCTGTAATTTTCTAGTATATGACCATGTTCCAATCTATACACTATCTTACTTATGGGAAGAGGGAGAGAAAAGCAAAGTGCTGTGCTTTAGATATGCTGAGCTTGGGATGTCTGAGAAATCCAGGAGCATTGTTGAGTAGCAGGTGGGTGCTCAGTCTGATTCTGGGAAGAGTTCTGGGGTGGTAGTATCAGCACGTCGGCAGTGTCTGATGCATTCTCTCTCTAGCTGTTTCTTGACTGCTGTTAACCCATCACTTATGGGTTTTGTTTTGTTTTATAAACAGGGATTACATTTTATTTCTTAAATGTGTTTGTTTGCATATCTGCACAGTCACTTTGCTAAAATGTGACATACAAGGGAAGAAATGAGAATAGGAGCTTCTAAGAAAATGGAGAAAAGTGTGGGGTGAAGGTTAAGTATTCAGATTAGTATCTATTTCAGGGAGTTTTGTGAGATCCAGATGAAACCATGTAGATAAATTTGTTTTGTCAAATGAAACGCATAGGGCATGTAATTATTATATTTTATTATAGTGCTTTGTTAGCTTTTAGCTATTAGCTAATGTTTACTGAGTACCTACTTTGCCTGTGTTAACTGTTCTAATCTTCAGCCAATCTGTGAGAAGTATGTTCTGTTTATTCATGATTTACAGATGAGGAAACCATAGCTCATAAAGGTGGACCTGGGATTTGAATCCATGGGGTCTACTTCTAAAAGCTGTGTCCTTGCTCCCGTGTGGCATTGCCCTTCTTTAAATTCTTGGCTTATCCCAGGTCCTTCAGCTTTAAAAGTTCAGACATTTGAGATCACATTTTAAGTTTTTCTACCTTGAACCCAGCAGAGGGCTTTGTCTCCATGGTACCTAGTCTTGCTGCTGAGCCCAGCCTCAGTCCTCATGGGGCACGTCCTCCCTACCTGGTGCCCACTCTGCACTCATTGAAAAGGATGTCTGCCAGTTTATGTTCTTGCCTGCAGCCACCTAGTGAGTGGGCATGGCTTTCAAGTGTCACATTTGTTTTTTGTTAATAAACCATATATCTCCAGGGGATCTGGCAGAAATTTGAAAGTATTTAATTTTACTGCATTAAATACTGAAGAATCCTTTTTAAAGCAAGGATACCAAGCCCCAGCCAGGGAAAACATGATTTTTCTCTGAGGGCCTTTAACAAATTCATGTGGGCACTAGGATTAGGTCATAGACTGCTGGCCCCCGATCCTGTCTCTCACCAGGGTGTGCCAAAGGGTGAAGCCTGTGCTGTGGCTGCAAGGCTGCAGCTACAGCTGCAGCTGGGCTTACAGGTCTCTTGCAGATGAAGCTGGAATGCATGCTATCCTTCCCTGAGTCTGCAGCTCTCAGCTAACTGCCACTGGGAGAGTGTAATGGGGAGGTGACATTTTGGTGACACTGTAGTGATTCAGGCCAGGACCCAGGTGAACTAGCTCAGCCACCTGAATTGGCATCTTCCTGTCCTTCTTGCTGTATGATGGAATTAGCGTCCTGCATTTATGAAAAAGCCACATTAGTCAAGGAAAAGATGTAAATATCCAGGAAAAGAAAGAAGAATTGCATGAGTTATAAATTGCTTGAGGACAGAGAGTGTGGGCAGTGGTTTATCACCTTTCTCACCAGAAGATTGCTAGACAGACTCATCCCTCAGCCAATGATACATTCTGATGGGTTGATTGAGAAACATAACTGAGAGAGGAGTTTCAGCAGAATGGAAGCTGAGTGGCCTGGTGTGGTTTGGATCTTTGAGGGAGGGTCATCATAGGAGACACCTAGTATCAGGATTCTAGAGAGCATGCATTCTTGCCGTTGATTCTCATGATTCCCAGGACAGCCACAGATGGTAGAAGTTTATGTTTCCCTACCTTGACAGAGGGGCATTAGGTAGTTGTGAGAAGACAGGTGACATTGATCCCATTTCATTGATGACAGTCAGTTGCTGAGATTTGCTAAACCATGTGACCTTGGCCTGGCCCAGGAGTCTTCAAGTCTGAGCCTTTTTTTTTTTTCTCCTTTAAGTTTTTGTTTATTTTGAGACAGGTGTCACTAAGTTGTCCAGGCTGACCATGAACTTGGGTTCCTCCTGCCTCAGCCTCCTGAGTAGTTGGGATTACAGTTGTACACCACCACTGTGTAAGCTTGGGCCAGTCAAGTCACCACTTTCTACCTCCAGTTCCTTACCTGAAATGCAGTAATGGGTTGTTTGTTGCAAGGATTAATGATTTCTTACAGTTTTAATGATTAATTAATGACTAATGATTTCTGTGATTGTAAAGTGCTGTTGGTTTTGCTAGGGAAAGAATACAAGAAGCCAGGAGGCCTGGGCAGGTCCCTTGACCTCTGATCTGGCTCTAAAATATGGATAGGGAGGACATGGGACTCATTGACCTCTGAGTCTTTTTGGCGTGGTTGCCCTAGTCTCTGACGTTATAGCATATGTGGTTTGACGAAGAACCCTTGGCATATTACGTTTCCCCCAGAACCTGCATTCCAGGGGTTCATGAGCATCCTCCCTCAGTGACATGACCTATCTTAGTGACCCTGCTCACTGGTAATAAATGACTCCCAATTGGAAAGTGTCATTACCAGAAACCCCTGTATATATAGATGGTAAAAATGAGGAGAATTGCTTTCAAATGAATTCTTCCTTTGCAAAATATATCCATAGTTAAAGTCTGAGCCTTGTGTTTACAAGACATGTTGAATGAATAAAAATGGAAAAAATGCTGAATATGTATCACAGCTCCTACACACGGTCCTGTGTTCACACCAGAGAACTTGACGGGGCAGTGCAGAACCTGGCTGCTGTGGTGGGTGCTGGGCAGGTAAAACAAGAAAGGCCTAGGAGTGGATCATTCATTATTTCTATGCCTCTCTGCCATAAATAAGGATTTTATTTTAATGTTAAAGGGTCATGGGTTATGACAAGTTTTGTTGAGTTTCCATAGAAATTTAAACTGTAGGGATGAAAAACAGATGAAACTGCAAAAGTACTCCTGTTTACTAGAACCAGTGTAGTGGCTGCTCTGCCTTTCTGTGCCTCCCTCCTTCCCTCCTTCTCCATTCTTTCTGTCCCCTGCCTCCTACCTTGCCTTTCCCCTGCCTCTCCCTCCTTCCATCACGCCTTCATGAAGCGTGCAGAGGAGCGGAAGAGACAGGCCGCAGACAGCAGCAGCAGCAGTGATGACAGTCAGGAGTGGAAGGCTCACCCACTGCCGGGCCCGCGTCTCGGTGAGCCCAGGGAGCCTGGCACCTGTCAGCTACGCGCACATCCACAAGCCCGGGGCAGTGTGGCTCTTCTGTTGTTACCTACGAGGGGTAACGTCACAGGCAGAAAGACTTGGTTCTGTAAAGTGGTCTACTATGCAGTCACCCTTGGAAATTGGTACCATAGCTGGTTTTGTTTTGTTTTTGTCAAGTACATAAAGGATAGATAAGTAGATAGGTAGTTTCCTAACACACTCAAGTGACAGACCCTGCAAACAAATTTCTCATGTGTGAATTATAAGATTAGATGATGCCTTGGGTGGGGCATGAGAAAGAGAAGGAAAAAACTTTCTAAAAATCATTTTTTTTACAAGTAAGTTGATCTAGAATATAATTATCTCTGCCATATACAAAAGAGGGATTGGTACAGGGAGAGCTCATTTATGTGGCATTTACAATGCCTGTCAGTTCTGAAAGAAAATTCACAGGAAAATCTCATCAGTGTCCTCAGCCTGGAGATGGGTTTGAGCCTGTGTTCATGCAGAACTGGCAGTAAGAGAGCATGTGATGTAAGGAAAGCCACCAGGCTGCCCTGCTGAGGGGCCCTGGACAGCAGGTCAACTTGCCCAAGCCCTCCATGTGTGCTGGAAGTGGCGTGGCACAGCACATTTCCTATTTCCTGTCACTCGAAAGGAGGATTATGGAACTCAGGCTCTTCTCAGTCCCCAGGAAAGCAAAAGAAAATAGAGCTTTCAGTAAAGGTTGCATGTCCAGGGTGTAAATTCTCAGGGTCTGACTTTGGGTCCCCTAGGAACAAATCTCATCTTTTTTGGTTCTTCTGACTAAAAGCAGCTAGCACTAAGATCCAAAAGGAGTTGCAAATGAAGAGAAAATTAGAACAGGAACTTGTTAAAGCTGAAAATGATCTTTGCAGCATTTCTCATGAAGGGTGAAACATTAGAGCATTATGTGTCGAGGTTTGTAATCAATTGGCCTATTTATTTATACATTCTTTTATTTATTATAATTTTTTAGTTGTTAATGGACCTTTTTTTTAAAATTTATATGTGGTGCTGAGAATCAAACCCATTGCCTCACACACGCAAGGCAAGCACTCTGCCACGGAGCCTCAATCCCAGCTCTCAATCAGCATATTTAAATAATTTTAAAATAAACCTTTCATTTTAATGTTACCAGCATACGTCACCACCATCTTTTCCATGGGGTTCTAGGACTTCTGGTCTTCACACATTAAATATGTTGCTTACTTTATGACATGAATTGAATCTAGATCCCAACCATGGTTGGCACCTTCTGAACACCCAGATGGCCACAGTGTTTGCCTTGGAGTAAAGACGTGTGTAGGGTTTTAATCACATCATTTTTTATTTTTTTTTCTGCTCTTTGAAATATCTCCCTTTCAGAAGTTGCTTCTTAATGAATGTCTGCTTGTTTACTACAGTTTATAACTAAGAATTTGAACATTAAAAAATACTAATCAGAATACAGATTAAAAACATTTTTCCCACTTACTGTCTTATCCCTTATACTAGAACAATAAAAAAAAAGTTGTCCCCCCTCTGAAAACATAATAGTTTGAGAAATCCCATCATTCTCTTCTTGAAAACAGGTTTAATAAATCAGTTCAGAGGAAACTTAATTATAGTTCTTAAACTGTAAAAAGCTCTTATAAAATAAAAACAAGGGTTTGGCTACAGTAATTTGCCTCTTGAATATAATAGCCAAATAGGGCTAGAATAAGTTTAACCTCTTGAGTATAACAAAAAAAAAAAAGGTCATTTTTGCTTTACCTTCTCTATTGTTTAATCGCTGAACATACTCAGATCTTTTTAGATAGCAGGAACAGGACAGTGGTTTGCTGCTATCTACCTAGGTAAAATCATGTGAATCCAAAGGCCAAACTCCTGTAGACCCCAGATACCTATAGAGGACATGGGTTGACATGATCACCTGGAAGCAGCAGAAGGGTAATACTCTGTTGTAGGCCTTGTAAGAAAGAGTCTTGGATAAGAATTTTATCTTCTTTTGTTTCAAAAGTGTGTAAGTCTCAATAGCAGATCATTCTCATGAAGCAAGACTGACATGATGACCTTAGGAAAAAGTGATTTGGGAGTGCTCATTTAATTAAGATAGGAAAGAGCTGATAAAAGGGGCCAAGTATCTCAGAAGCCTCCTTCCTTTCACTGAACTTCTTGAAAGAGCACAGAAGTGAGAGCAGGTGCTTCCACTGCTTCTGGGTATGTTGTGCTCTATCCCTGCTCCTCCAGCATGGCACGAATGAGTCCTCACAGGCATCCCTTTCAACCTCTGGTTTTTCAGTAGAAGTTGTCCCAAAGAACCCTGAGCACTGTGGGTTTGGGTTTTGTGAAAGTTTCTAGTGCCCCAAAGATAGACTTAGAGCACGTATGTGGCAACAGAAAGTTCTTTTCTGTTCCTATGAAACTTTGAGATCCAGTCTGCAGATTGTCAGGATGCCTAGGGTTAGCATTGCATTTGTAATGGAAATAAATTATCTATCACTCATGTAGCCAAAAATAATTTGTAAACATACTTTGTAATCATACTTTCAAACTGCTCTGGTGACTTATACAGGCAACTCAATGGTGGACCAGGGTGAGGGGAGCCTGCTAGCATCCAGCATTGCTCACCCATTTGTTCAGACACCTTCAGTTGGGTGCTAATGCACATGTTCACGTGCTCAAACTTAAATTATAAAACCTCTTAAAGGATGTTTCTATCCTAGTCCTGCAAAGACTGCCTGCTTTCATGAGCTCCTGTGTTTCCAGGATGCTTATGTGCCAACGCTCTTAAAAGAGATCTGCTTTTAAATACAGGAAGTTTAGCCTTCAGGGAAAGTGCCAGTGACTGAACCATCAGCAAAATCCCACAAGCATTCCCTGGGAAGTCTGTGCTGTCTGAAACAAGTTTAATTCAGGAACTGTCATTGATCCAGGTTTCGAAGGCAATTAGCACTAGCCAAAGGTCTGTTTCACCAGCCCAGAGACTGCCTTTATGTGTCAGCTCCAGGCCTTCATCTCCACTCATGCCGACACTGCAGCCACAGAAGGTATCAGAACAAGATTAAAAGGGCCCTGCCACTGCAACAAGAGCAAGGCCCTTTTGGCTTGTGCCTTGTTATTTGTCCCTCTAGTAGTTCCTAGCTGTTGTGACGTCAAGGCTGCCATTCAAAGCAGAGAAAAAGGAAACCATGGCCTCTCTTCTCTTCAGTAGCCCGGGCAAGCTGTTGTTTCTCAGGCATCCACAACGCTCCCTGTCTGGCAGAGCTGTGCATTCCATGCCTGGGTGACCTGGTTAAATGGAGGAAACCCAATGCTATCCGCTGAATGGTCTCCAAAACAAGCATTCCACCCAGAGCGTCTCAGGCACAGGCTTCACTGCTTCTAGGGACTAAATGGAAAGGCAGTCCCACTCTGCCCTAGTTGTGTGCACATTCAGTGACTGTTCAGTCTGCAAAGGGAGAATACCATTATCAGTGGCCATGGTTAATAGACACTTCAACAGCATCATTATACTGCCTGTGGGTCAGGGCTACACAGTTCTTTTTTGGAAAGCCATTGCTGTGTTAAAAATCTTTTGGAATCATGGTTAAAAGTTCCAAATTGCCAAGTAGCCACCTCTTCCTTGGCATCTCAACTTCTGCTCCCTCAGGCTCCAGTTTCAGATTTCTAAATTCCAGAAAGGCTTTCACATATGTTTACAGGTGAATTTTTCACTGATCAAGCTATACAAAGGACATGAAAAGGATTCAGAACTATAGCATGTGGATCACAGCTCTGGATTTTTCTCAACAAGGAGTAATACATTTGCTTTTCAAAGGGGGAGCCGTCTTACAGTATCAGAGAGGGCCTCTTGGGGAATGAGGCTCGCTGAGAGTGTTCTGATCACTTACAATGAGTGCCTCAGAATTTACTGACTTAACGCTGAGTCTCCTCAAGGCATGCCTCCTTGGGTTTCTTCCTGGCATGGGAGACTAATTTATTTTTTTAGATAGGATGTAGTCACTAGAAAAAGCAAGCTTTCAACAATCACACTTTATATTCCAGAGTTGTCTTTAGTTAAGTCAGAATTCGTTTGAGGTTTTGCGTTACAAATCCCATTAAATCTTCCTCAAAATAGCCCTTCTTGAACCTTTGATTGAAGGAATATTTGTAGAAAACAAAAAAACCATTTAATATATATACAAGTATATATATACATGTTATGTCAGCAAGGATCTTGATACAGTGGGGCCTTTTAAAAGTGGGTTATTATGCTGTGGGGGGAGAACACTGGGGCCCATGGGAATTAATGTAACCCCCTTGGAGTCACATCATGGCTTGTGGCAGAGCTGGGCCTAGAACCAGTCTTCTACCACCTAGCGCATCTTTCTACCACACAGTTGCTCATTGTCACAACTACCCAGGAACAAAGTGACAGAGGTCTGAAATGATTATAGGAAGTAGGAATGGGAGAGAAGACAGAAGCGGCAGACATTGACAAGTGCGGCTAGACTGGGTGGCAGGTTGGCTTGGCTCAGTGAAGGCAGTCTCCAGGGTTTGGATTCTCAAGCCTGGTTGGACAGCTGAACAGTAAAGGTAAAATTAATAAATATATATGTTTTCTTGTTTCTTGATGAGCTTAAAGGGACTTTCCTAGTCAGATAGAAGTGTGTTAAAGATGGAGAAGAGACTAGTGCTGCAGACATAACTTTGAGACTAATGCCACAGAGGAAGGAGAGTTGAAACTATTGTACTATAAACAGGTGTGTGGCTGTGTATGTGTATTATAAACTGGAATGTGTAGTATATTCCCAATGCAAGCCAGAGCCACATGATTGTATTATAGCACACTGCCCAGGTGAACCACACCTATGTCAGAAGAAAGAGCTGCTCCCTGGGCTCCTGTGTGTTTGTGTGTTTGTTTTGCTGGATGGATCCTGCTGTGGCACTAAGAGACAGACTTTGCTGGGCCCTGTTTTGTAAACAAATCTGTTCAAGCACGTTTTCTTCTATCATTGGTTGTATACACTGGCTCAGCTTTTCTCACTGACACACACAGAAGCCTAGGAAGCCTGTTTTCTTTAAAAAGTAGGCAGGCATCAGAGAAAAATGTGCTTGTGCATTTTAAATATGCACATCGACACTACAGAAGTCTTTAAATCCTCATAATATTAACTCTGGGCCATAGACTCTGCAAGTAGCTCAGTCCACACACTACCCTGGGAGGCATCCTTGAAAGCCTCCACAAAACCATGGACTGAGCTCAGGGTCAAGTGCATTCTGTGGGCCATTTGTGGAATTAGTCAGCTACAGTGATAAGGTATTAATGCTGGTTTTCCCAAGGGTGGGTGATTCACCTCTTTTTTAGAGTGGATTATGAACTTAATATATCTACGTTAAGTCACCTCCTACCTGTAGGTTTTGAATGTTTTATTTAGTATTCCAACCAGGTTCAAGTTTTTATGACAGGAAGTGTGTGAATGGTTATGATAGGAGTAAATAACATTTGATTTTATGATTATAGTACAGGAAGTAACTTTTCACACCAAATAAATCTTTGGGGGGAAAGTGTCAGCCTATAAATTTAACGTACATAAATTTTCCAGAATCTTGCATACAATTGCTTTGCTCTCTTAAATGATACTTTCTTTCCCTGATTTTTCTTGTTAACAAATACCTTTGAGTTTAAGAATACATTTTTAGGTGTTTTGGTGTGACTCAACATGATATAGAACACTAAAAAGTATTTTCTCTCTTTTCTATTTTTTATTATCATCATCATTATTTTATTTGTGGTGCTATGGATTGAACCTGAGGTCTTACTCATGCTATAGGCAAGTGTTCTACCAAAAATTCTAAGTAAAAATAATAAGGCCAAACCCAAGTGTGGAGTAAATAACATTGAAAAGGCTAGAAGATCCTATAAGAAATGACTTTTTTTCTTGAAAATTGAATGGTTGGTGAGTCCCAGGAGGTCGCTAAGGTAGCATCTGATGTAGATTTCTTCCTATGACTCTACAAGCACTTGAGAAGGACAGTTTGCTTTAACATTTAAAGGATATGTATGAGCAAGTTAAGAGAGAAAGGGAGTTATGTAGAACTTTAGCTATATTAACCATAGGTAGAACTTAACTGAGGCCTCGTTTTTCCTTGAATAAAAATAAATACAGGGGAAGAAAAAGACTTTTTCCTCTTTCTTTTCATCTTAAAGCCTAAGAACTTGTAGTGGAGAAAAACTGATAACTAACACATTTCTGAGGATTGGTATTACACACACATCATATGAGTGATGGATCTCTTAGTCCTCGGGGTGCCCCATGTGTTCATAACCACTGGGGGCTGTGACATAGCAGGACTTCACCAGGCAGGGAGCTGGCTTTGCCAGGAGCCTCACTTACCCTCCTCAATTGAAAACAGAATCTCTGAATCTCTTTTACCTGAAAAACTCAGTATCACAGATTGTGCAAATGAACAGTTTGCAAATTAGTTCAAACTGTTTTCAGAGGACAAACTAATGTGGTAGTTTTAGAGTTATTAGTACTTAGTTATTAACAAATTATCTTGAAGAAAGTGAGTATATTTGCATGTGACCTGTTTAAAAATCTTCCTCACTTGTAGCAGCTTTGCAGCTTTAGAAAGTCATTCCCTAAGTGCTGTTATACTTACTGGGTACCCTTGCTGGTTATAACTGGCGGTTCTACGGATGGCAGGCTTTGGAGCACACTGGTCAAGGTTAAGTTTCCTGGCTTTGAATCCTGGCTCCACCACCTACTGATTGTGTAACCCTGGGCAAGTCCTTAAGCTCCCTAGGCCTCCTTTCCTTATCTGTAGGATGGGGATAATAATAGAACTTACCTGTAGGGTTGCTGTGAAGCTTAGCTGGGCAGTGCCCAAGCCAGCCCTGTCTCAGCTCCCTGTTATCACCCATGATTAAGCAGGTTTACAGAGGTTGGGTCATCTTCCCAAGGGCAAATCAGCAAAAGGAAGAGCCCGAACTTGAACACAGGGCCTTTGGACTTCCCTGAGGTCTGGTGCCTTTCCAGTGTGAGGCCACTCTTCCTCCTGTCTATTAAAGTGCCACATGAGAGTGTGTTTATTTCTGTTGTTTAAAAGAAAACTTTGAGTAAATGTTAAACATGAAGAACGTTTGTCTGAGGGTTTTATTTTATTTGGGGAAGGTGGATTCTGTACACTTGAACAGTGTACACAGCGCACAGCAAAGGACAGCAAGGCCTGGGTTTCAGAAATGGCCCCCAAATGAAGAAGCATTTCTAAAGGATAGTAGTATCTTTTCAGCTGCCATGAGTGTTAGGTCTGAGCCTTGTGCTTCCCAAACATCTATTTATGACCTTTTGGTGGTTTCTCTCTTCTTTTCCTTTCTCTTTGTGACACCTCTGCATTGGCATCCCGGACTGAAGAGGAACTTTATCCTGTTAATCAGTCTGAAGTGGGCACAGAGCGCGCAGAGGTGGCATTGAGAGCTATGAGCATGGTGCACGTGACTCAGTGGGAGAGGGAGCTTCCTTTTAGCAAGAGAGGAAATGAGCAAGTTCAGCAGTTGAGTAGTTGTCAGGCCTCTAATCAGTGCTTTTTCTTCCACCAAATTCAGTATCGACTGGATTTTTTAAAGTTGTAAATATTTAAAGTTATTCTTGGTGTGGAGTTCCTGTTTGTTGAGGACTACAATGGAATATTCCTTTCTGTTAGATTCATAAGGTTTCAAGGGTGAGGTCAGAGGGGATGATTGTGATGTGTAGTTGATTTAAGTTAAATTCTTACCTCCAGTTATAGATGCTAGTTTTACTCATCCTCAATTTGAAAATTATATTTATATCTCAAAAATGATTTCTATAACTCTACTCTTTATTCTTTCCTATGATATAAAAATAGCAGTGTGGTAAAAACTAAAAAAGTCACACTAGTGAAAATTTTCTTCTAGAGCAGATAGTTTTATTATATTTTATATATATCTTTAATATCTAAGTATGAGAAATGAGGGAGTCTGGGTGCAGTTGGCCACATGTTACCATGTTTTAAATTCAGAGCCTAATAATACTGTGGAACAAATGCAGGGGTAGGTTTGGGTTCTTCTTCTGCAGCTCCCCTTGAGGTCAAGGATGTGTTTTCCCTGCCCTTTCTTTCTCGGCTCCCTCTGCCCATGGTTCCACCAGGAGGGAAGCACCCTCATAGCCTGGAAGTGAAGGGCAGGCTTTAAAGACTGCCCTGTTAGCTGCACCTGTGCTGTTCTACTTCAAAAATGAGCTGTCACCATTGATACTCTTTTTAGAGTGAAATAAAAGCAGTTTTTCATACTCGTTTTGCCCAGTAGTCAAAAAGTTCTATTTTCTATGTCATAAAGTTAACAAGTTTGGCTAAAGCCAAGAGAAATACAAAAATATCATATCTTGGCCCTTAGTGGACAGTTTTGAAGGGAGCCTTGGTGTGGACACCACGTGGGCCGCTGTCTATAAATGTGACCATGTCTTACAAATAAGTATTTTTCTGTTCCTGTTACAGACAAATCTGAAAAATGCTTTCTTTTCACAAACCCAGGGATGGCAGTAGAGGCTGTGTTTTATGGTGTTTAATAGGGAAGATGATTTCCTTATTTGAAATTTGAGTACCAAAAAAGAAAGAAGAAAAACAAACAAACAAACAAAAAACCTCTCTTTCCTGGAAGGGTTAATGCTCTAACCAGCTTCAGATTGGTTCACTTGAATCTTAAAATTACTTTTCTGGTCACGCTCACAGAAGGTGTAAGCATTTGTGAGATACCCCCCACCCCCAAATGCTGTTCTCTTTGGCTGTCTTAATTACACAGGGGTTGAGAAACCAAATTAAAACTAGGCGTGTCTGGTAAATAGTGATCTCCTTGCATGCTTTCAGCTTTGCTCGTTAGAGTTGCTTTTCCTCTCTGAGTAGTTGTCTTCCCCACTTTTTTCTTTTAAAGGAAATATCATAAAGTCTTTTGGAAATACTCACAGGAAGTGGGTCCCCATATGCTAGTTACTCACCAGCCACTGAATGCTGACAGGTGGAGAATGCTGCTACTGCCCTCTAGATTTATGTGAAAATGAGAGCGGAGGGCTTGATCAAGGAGGGGCACAGAGACCAAGGAGGGTTCTTCTGCCAAGGGAGTTACAACAGGAAGCTGGTCCTTGTAAGTCATGTCGAGAGAGGGTGACAGAGGAAGCCGTGTGGGGTCAGCACGGCACGTGGTGGCCCTGCTGGCTCCAGAGCAGGCTGTCTCCTAAAAGTTAACGCTCCCTCCACCCCCAACAAACTGATTCTTCTGAAGTGAATCACTTCCAGAAATGAATAGCCACGGTTTTTTGGAATGAGTGTTGTGAAATCCCTCGCTTATAATGGCAGGTTTTCAGTTGGTGGTTTGATCAGTCAGAATTTCTCAAGATCAAAACGAAACCTTGTCTTTAAAAAGAAAGTACTGTGGATACAGAAAGCAAAAGTGTCTCTGGTCTGCTACTGAAGAACTGTCACAGCAGATCTCTCGACTCTTATTTAGAGCTGTACGTCCCTGTATTTGCCTGCATGGGTGAGTTCTTGGAATTATGGATCCATTGCCAGTAGCTGGTGATTTCCTATGCAGAAGGTCGTTAACTCAAGAAATGTTATCCTCGGTGAGTAGGTGGTAGTTTCCGAAGATGACTGCTAAAACAGTGTTCATCATCTTGAGTCATGAATATAAAGACTGCTAGCAAGCTTTTACATACTTCAGCTTCATATAACACGGTGTGTGGAACCGCAGGACCTCAGAGGACCCTGAGAGGTTTTTAAGAATGTGGATTAATTGAATAATTATTCAATCTTTTGGCAACTGGATCTTTTAAGATGGAAGGGGTATTTTATAGAAGGAAGTGGTTTGCGGGGGACTTTTAGAGGTATGAGTACTGCTTTTCTACATTATTTTTAAACATAATACCATCCTTTTGTGTAAAGGAAATAGATGACTGCATGGTCTCAATGGAGAAGTTACTGCTGACCCGTTCTGAGTGAAGAAACTTCATCTACACGTCCCTCCTATCGGGATCTTTTGCCTCCTAAGGAAAAGAAAAACTATCCCAAATTCCTGATGATCTCCATAATGGGTCTCCTTTTGGACCCAGTGGTCCAAAAGATTATTGGGAGTGCTTTTATCCAGATGCAGAGAAAGGGAACGGGCTACTGAAAACAGGGAGTGTAGTTGGAGGGATTGTTCTCTCTCCAGAGTGGGTAAGTTGTTTGACCTACTGACTCATTTCATAGGAATTAGGAAAACAACCTAGTGTGGTTTCTATTGTTAGTGCTGTAGGATTCCAGAATCAGTGTGCCTGCAATTAAGATGGTCTGAGAAGGGTAGTACTGGCCCTTGACACTCCTACTAGCCTGCTCTGCTAATGGAATTCAACCCTCTACTTCCAGGACAAGTCCAGCCTGCGCTTTGAGGATCCTCGGGCGACTGCTCAACTGTGAGTACAGATGACAGCAATTTCCGACGTTCAATAGTGCTTGCTTCTAAATTCCTAAATAGCATTTCAAATAAGGAAAAGCTTTAAGGAGGATTTTTTTAAATTATTATTCACCTGTAGAAAATACTTGGGGTATGATAATAAATGTATAAAGTAAATAACCCATAGACAGTCATGAAAGTTTTGATTTTTTTTTTTTTGCAGCATATTGATATAATGGAGACAGTTTGGGTTTTGATATATTAAATGACTTTTTTGAAATGTTATTTAAAACACAAGTATGAAAGATACCAGTATATTATAGCAAAAATAATATGATTATTAACAGTGAAAAGTATGTATTTGGAACCAATAATATTATGTGAAGAGAAATCATGATTCATGTTTTCTACCAGTGTTACTAAATACACTTCAGAAGAGGACAAGACAATATATTGAGCTTAGATAACAGTTCTCAGTTTCTGCTTTTATCAATACTACTTGATATTTGAAGTGTTAGATTATTGCCTCTGTATAATGTCATTGTGCCATTATACCCTCAACTTACGTTCTTAATTAATGCGAAAAGGGCTTGATGTGTAATTATCATAGACGTTCTCATTTTCTTAGGAGGTAGTTAAGTAAAAGGTTGAGTATGTTGCACTGGTGCTATTTATTCAGCTTACTATTTTTTTTTCCTGAATGCCTTAGAGTCAGAGTTCTTAACCTGCACAGGATGCTTAGGCCCCTTTGAGGTTATGATGGAAACATGAATTCTTTCACCACACCTGTACAAAAAACATTTCCCTCCATTTTCAAGGCATTCACAGACCCAGTGAAGCTCATCCATATGCCCAGGTAAAGGAGGCTGACCTGGACAGAGAACTTCACATGATTAAAGCACTGTTCATAAAAGGGGAAGTGGCCAGGTCTAAAGAAATCATTCTCTGTGGTTGCTAGGGTGGGGGTGCACAGCCAGAGAACAGGACAAAGGGTGGAGAAAATACGTGATTAATGCTGACTAAATAAAGAGAATAGTTAATATTATCAGAAGCTCCAAATGGAGAACCTGGAATCCCTAAGCATTTAATCACGCATGTTTGTTAAAGCAAGTGTGATTCGGGGAGGGAGTTATAGACCCAACAGTAAGCCACCAGGGAGAATTTTCCTCAGGCCTATTTCTGCCTATACTTTTTGCACAATATGAAACTGAAATCTATCTCCTTTCTTTTGGTTTTTCCGTCAGGCATATTACCTTAATTAGGTAGGACTGGAAACAATGATAACAAACTGAAAAAAATGATTCTATATTAGCAAAAGAAATGTGGGGATATGCATGACAGAAGGTGATTGAGTGCAAAATTAAAGCCTTTACTGCTCATCAACTAAATTAATACTGGAGATTGTTGTGTGTGGGGGGGGGAGACATGATTCTTGGTGTATTAAAAGCAAGATATAAAAGGGTAAGAAAAGCAAGACTTTACGTTAGTCAGACTCATTGTGTCCAATTTGAGTCACACTTGAAAAAAAAGACTTTGGGCAATTGTGAGGGGCTGATACACAAGCAACAGAAGTTCCACACCCTTCTAGGAAAAGATAATGTAACTGAGAGTCTTAGTCCAAAAAAAGGCTGGGGAATTTCTTGCTGATTGTCTAAGAGTAGTAACCGTCTTTATCCTGACAACCCTGGGGCCTGCCCCACTACCTAAAGCAACCTCCTGCTCTTTGAATGGCCCCTGTGTTTAGGGATGTCAGCAACACTTTTGTGATAGACTTACCAGGAGTAGATTCAGATAAAATCAAAGAGATACTGTTATGACAGAAGGAATACAATTAATAAATTTGCTGACTCACTGATAGATAAGATAGACTCTCTCAATTGTCAGGATGATAAAATAGTTGAGCGGCTTGCTGAGGAAAGTTTCGAAACCTTTGGTAGCTCTTCCAGGATGAGAGTAGGAACTCAAAATTTTTTGAGTGGTTGAAACATTGGATGGTGTGATTAGTGCTATGGGAACATA
This sequence comes from Ictidomys tridecemlineatus, assembly GCF_052094955.1. Lineage (NCBI taxonomy): Eukaryota > Metazoa > Chordata > Mammalia > Rodentia > Sciuridae > Ictidomys > Ictidomys tridecemlineatus. The sequence goes on along the minus strand of NC_135478.1, from coordinate 208,305,854 downwards.
AAAGTAGCATGCTATGTGGACTTGCCTGAACACCTCCTGAAGGACAGCCCTTGAGGTTAGCAACAGAAGAGAAGGGGAAATAGGGCCCAGGCAGGAGGCCCTGGGAGGTGTGGTGGGCCATGGGGAGGGATGATGAGTGGAAGCTGAGGAGCCATTGCTGACACAGGTCTAATGTGCCCTGCTGTGGTTGCCTGAGGATTTCTAGCCAGGAGAATGACAGGCAGATGTGGGCGTTAGAAAGATCACTTGGGCTGCAGTAAAGAGAATGACTCTTTGTGGGCCAGGGAGAAGGGGACAGGTAAGGCCAGAAGAGGAGACCAGATGGAAAGCTTCAGCTATAATCCAGGGGACTCTGATGAGGACACTCTGGTGGTAGAGGGTTCAGGAGTGGTGAGGTGAAAAGGCAAAGTCAGGATGGCGGGGCTGGGCTCACCAGTACCATTCCCCACAGAATGAAATGTCAGTGCTAGAGTACGTAGAGGTAGAGAAAGTGGAGGTGTGGGAGGAGAGCGAACAGGAAGTCAGTTTACATGGACGTTGACCTCAAAATTTGATTAGCAGCTATGATTCAGAGGGCAGTCCAGCTTGAGTGCCATCCTCTTTCCAAACTGATGGATTACTCTTTGAATTTTTCTGTATAGTATTTTAAATTTCATTATATTTGTCATAAAACATTTATTTTTATTGCATGTATTTAAGGTACAAAATATATTTACACACACACACACACACACATACACACACACACATACATTCACTACAATTAAGCCAAATTAAACCATATCATATAGCTAACCTTTTTTGTGTTAGAGCACCTAGAATCTACTGTTAGAGAATTCTTCAGAGTACAATATTATTGTCCTCATGCTATACTTTTGATTTATTTATTCCGTATAACTGAGACTTAGTACCCTTTGACCTACATCTCCCCATCCCCTATCCACCATACTACTCTGTTTTGTTTTGTTTTGTTTTGTTTTCAAGTATTTTACTTTTTTGTTAGGTTCCACACATACAGAAGTAAAATTTTCTCTGACTCCCAAAGCTATTATTGCAGATGTCATATGTTAAGGTTTTGTGTATTTCTTTCCATTAGTTTCCTACATAAACACTCAGTGCATGGGAGAAGCATCATTCTGTATAGCAACATTCTATATTCCACTTTTTAAATAAGCATCCTTCATATGCTTAAAAAGTCCCTTAAAAACATCTTTAACACCGTGCATTACATTCTCTAATTTGGGAGGGTTTATTTTGTTTCCATTGTTTTTTTCATGGCAAAAATTTTCTTGGTGGCAGTTAGTACCTAAGTCAGAAAATATTAATCACCATAAAAGAACTCAGTTACTAACCATGTTACTGATCCACAGAGACTGAAGTACACTGAACCAAATGAGTGCTGGGATGACTGAAGGCAGCCAGGACTTTTTGAGAAGTGAAGACGTAGCCAGCTGATGCAGGGCATGTGCTGTTAACCCAAGTGTAAGAACCGCAGGGATCTCTGTTCGGAGGGCACCAGCCACCCACTCTTGAGATGCACTGGAATCCCAATATCCTCCTGAAACAGCTTTTGTTTCAAAATGCCTGTGGGAAGCAGGCATCCTGGTCCTCTGGGCAGTCTGATGAGGAGCCAGTAGACTCCAGCACCTTGGCTCAGTTGCTGTCCACCAACCACGACGGCTAAACACCAGGCTGTGTTCATTTCTGTAAAGACCATTTTTTAAAAATGATTTTTTAATTCCAATAATTATTATTTTAAATACATGAATCTTAGGCATTTGTTGAATGATTTCCTTAGGGTAAAATTTTTATAATGAATTTTTGAATCAAAAGAACTAAACTTTAAGATTCTTAATACATTTTATAAATTGTTTTCTGAAACGCTTTTGTACCAAACTATACACATTTTATCAAGTTATGAAATGTCCTTCTCACCGTCTTTTTATTATCTTTATTAGCATTGAGTATTATCAGTTTTTAATCTTCAGACAAACATGTTAAATTATTTTTTGATTAATTTATTCAATAGCCATGTAATGAATGCCTGTTCCGTGTCAGGCACAGGGCAATAAAAATCAGTCTCCCTCCCTCCCTCCCTCTCGATGCATATTGAACTCAGGAACACTTTACCACTGAGCTACATCCCCAGTCCTTTTTATTTTATTTTAAAAGAGGGTCTTGCTAAGTTGCTGAGGCTGGCCTTGGACTTGTGATCCTCCTGCCTCAGCCTCCCAAGTCTCATCCTATACAGGTGTGCACCACCATGCCAGGCACATTTTTTAATTTCTAAACAGTGAAGTTAACTTTTTCCATGTGTTTGAGTCCATTTTTTTCTTTTCTGAATGTTTTGTGAATGTTTTCTTTTGTCCATGTTTATTTTAGTTTTTCTGTGGGAATATGAGGGTTGCTCTGTAAACAGACCTTATAAATAAGGTTGTATATAAGATACTTGGGAAATATTCTTTCTAGCTTCTTTGACTTTTAATTTTGCTTATGGGTTTTTTATGATATAGAACCTTTAGATATTCTTTGTTGGGTAAATAACACCTCCCTTCCTGCCCCCGCCAGGGCCCAAGCCTATTACCCTGGACTTGGGAGTTTCTGCCTACTTGGAAATTTGACAGTATTAATCTAATTATTTAAATAATTTCATTTTTTAATGTTAAACTTACCAATTTTTTTGATCACTTAACTTTTTGATTTACTCTTTAAGGATTATGATTAAATAGAAAGCGTGAAACAAAAATTCAAAGGGTTTTTTCACATAGTAAATCCCCCAGCCTTGCGCATTGAGTCATTGGTCTTTCCCCAGGTAATTTTTGATGTTTCCTCTATTTTCTATTCTACCTCCTTGACCTGTTATATCCAGCTGTAGGCCATGAATCATTTTGGATATCATTTCCTGAGTGGGGGATTAGTAATAATTTTTGCTTACCTGTTATCATGAAAAGTTTCAAGCATACAGCAGCATTGAAAGAATTTTGCAGTGAACCCCATATACTCACCAGCTGAACTCCACAAGTAATATTGTACTACTTTTCCTTGACCATCTATTTATTTATATAATAATTTTAAACCTCTTGAATCATCATTTGTATTACAAAGTAGAATATCAAAAACATTTTCCCTAATCCTTTTTTTTAAGTTTATAGGTTGATTTCCAGGAAGATCTAGGTATTTATATTATTAGTAGGATAAGATAGTGGCCTATGCAATGTATACCAAGAAAAACTGCTTTTCAAAATATATTTTGGTCATTTAACTTTCTGGTTTGATTTTTTACTATTTATTTTTAGTTGTAGTTGAATACAATACTTTATTTTATTTATTTATTTTTATGTGGTGCTGAAGATAGAACCCAGGAACTCGCACATGCTAGGCGAGTGCTCTACCACTGAGCCACAACCCCAGCCCTCTAGTTTGATTTTTTTAAGAGTTATGATTTTACACAAGATTAATTTGTTTTTCAACATAATCAAGAACTCCATCCTCTAACATTATGGTTGTTTTTTGCTCTTGTGGCAGAAACTGAAGGGGACCTTTAAGAAAGGGCTAGAAAGGCAACAGGAGGCACTGAGATGCTGTAGCCGAGAACTAGCCAGGGGGCTGGCTGTCTGGGCTGGGCACAGTGCTGGGGCAAGGCAGCCCCAGGAGCAGACTTTCAAAGATGTTTGGCACTTGGGCCACTTTCCCAAGTGGCTGCTGTCATGCTCTGCCAGGAACCCCTTAGCAAGAAGGCTGCTTTGATAGGTCAGACATTACTCCAGACTTTCCTACAGATGCCTTTCTCTGAGTGTCCCTGGTTCACAAACAACCTGCATAGTGAGAGACAAACCAAGCAGATATTAGAGCAAGGAGCTTTACCACCACTTTACAGCCTAAATGATGAGTACCCTAATTCGAGGTGGGGATAGGGGCTGGGAATAGAACCCAGAACCTCACTGCATGCTAGGCATGTGCTCTGTCACTGAGCTACCTCCCTGGTCCTTTTATTTTGGGAAAGGCCCTACTAAGCTGCTCAGGCAGGCCTTCAACTCATGATCTTCCTGTTTCAGTCTCAAGTAGTTGGGATTTCAGGTGTGCGCCACCATGCCCGGCTCCCATGGGTTTTTGAGGCCTGATGGCATTCCAACATGGAGATAAGTTTGCAGATGTGCCTTAACAATTAACTGGCCCCTGCATTAGCCTTAGTGCAGCATACACCCAGCCCAGTGGGAAAATTCACAAACTTCTTTGAAAAACTTGCCTTTTGACACCTAAGAAATTACGTCTGGTTTAATTTTTATACTTGGTTTTCTTCACACATCCAAGTCTCAATTTCCTATCTGTAAAATATGTTGGTTTTATTAGATTACATAGAAGATTCTTGTCTTTATCCAAAATCTGTGATTTTAATCTAGAACACTGAATGTAGGTCAGTATCCACCCCTTTCTCAGAAATATGGGAAGGTGATTATTTTTTTCAACTTTTTTGAATAATACTTTACCAGGCTATTACAAACACTGATGAGGCTCCCTAGACTAGAGATCTAGGGTGTAAATTCTAAATCCATACAGCTCCGGCCTTACTGGCAGGAAGCTGGGTGGCTGACCGACTTCTTCCTGAGCACATTCCTGCCTTGACCCCTGGGACACTTGTGGTTCAGTGTCACCTAGATTCGAAATTCCCTGCTTCTTAGCCAATGCTACTATCACATTTTAAAAATCTAGCCAACAAGTACTTTGAAATTGAAGGATAACTACACTGAAGAAAAGTTTGATATAACCTAAGTTGATGTTTTGGTAGCATCAGTATTCAGAAGAGGCATTCTGTTTGAGTGAATGGTTCCAATCAATCAGTCAATCAATCAATCAATCAATAACTGTGGTCTTTCTCCTGCCACTGTCTCCTTCTGCCTCTGTGCTCTAGGAATTGCCAGTGTGGTGCTGGGCACACCCACTGTGCTGTTGCCTGCCTTTGAGAAGGCAGCTAGCTCCCTGTTCCTCTCCCTGTCATCCACTTCTTGCTTGGGTAATGGCCCATAGGTCCCCATTATGTTCATCTCTCTCTGCCCAGGGCTGCCTGCCTGCAACTTTACAGAGATGCAGATATTAAAATATTGCATTTATTTGGCTTTTATTAAGTGTGCCAGGAGCAAGGGAGGGTAGATACAGCACACTTGTCTAACCTGTCATTTTCCTTACTGTTAAAATGTAAAGAAGACTGCCTAAGAACCTCCTCCTTCTGCCAGTCATCACCATGGTATGCATAGGGTATGTGAATCATCTTTTCAGTCCACAGCTAGTTTTCAGCTTCCAGGCTAGATCTGCAGGAAGAAAGATTGTGAGATCATAAATGCCATGGAGAGGATGATCCCAAAAGTTATCATGGGGAACCCTGAGGAGAGCTTTAGGAATGCAGCTTTTTCAGCTGAGTCAGACTTGTGTGGAATGTCTGTCTGCCTAGTGTTAACATGTAAAAATATGAGGAGCCTCAAAATGAGTTTAGATTAAAACAAAGTTTGGATTTATTCACAGATGGCGGGGTTGTGTAACGGTTTAATAAGGCAGATAAGAGAGATTTCAGGTACGGCCTTAACGTCGGGATGAACATGCAAGAGAGAGCTCCAGTGAAGTGCTGTCCGGCATAACTCCCTGTAATGGAAGAGTAGAGGGTCCTGAAGGGTGTTGTGGGCAGGTGGAGGACATTTCGCAGCATGGCGTTTTCAGTGCGCTGGTTTGACTGCCAGTGCTCCCATGTGAAACTCAAGTGTCACCACCATGTGATAAAGCGTCATTCGCTGTTACCCACCATGTGCTAATTGTGACTCACCCGGAGCTCAGGTCCTTGCAGTTGTGTTTCCTGTGGCCTCTTTGTTCTGGCATTGGAGTTAACGTGGATAATTCACTTTGTTCAGGTCTCTCCTCCTTCATTCATGTAACAACTATAAGAGAGAGTGGACGTGAGTCAACACAGGTGCAAGGGATTAGTAACAACAGCCACAGTGAGCCAGGCACTGTGCCCAAGTACTTCATGTTGATTATCCTCTTCATAAGTAAGACCATATCTTAGGTACCATTTTAAGATGCCCATTTTACAGATAGAAAACCAAAGCTTCCAGAAGTGAAGTCATTTCCCTGCCAATCACACAGCTAGTAAGTGGAGGAACCAGAATTCGCATCACAAAGGTCTGCCTACTATGCCCAATTTTGAATGTGTATCCTATTTCAGCTTTAGAACTCATATTTTAGAGGCATTTTCATACTTTGGGGCCATTCAGTTTGATTTAGTCATGTATATCTTGCGGTGGTTATAATGTTTTAGGGAAGAATGGAGGCATCCCCCATCGCTGGGCATTTTCATGCTGTATCCTATTCTAGACCATCTGATGACAGCCTATTATTAATGGTGCATATTACTACCAGCTGCCCACATGACTCCAGCAAATATCCTGTGATCACAAGAGAATATTTTCAAACAGGCAGTTAACAAAGCAACTATCCCAATCACCAAGGGGAAGAAGCTCAGTGTGGCCCAAGATGGAATCCCCTTTTTTCATTGTTAAAAATGAATGTGCCTTGCCGTAAGTTCAGGCCCCATTATTTAAATGTACTGTCAAGACCCAGAAATCTGTTGTCTTGGGATATTATTATTGGCTTGGGTAACTACATAATGCCTCAATCGGGAGAGCTGGTTCCACACTGATAGGGCACAGGAGGCCGTTGGTGCTCTGGTCTCATGGCTGGTGACTTCCCACTCCCCCATACTCCCTCTGCCCCCACCCCAACCCCTCTTTGATGATCTCTGGTCCAGCTCTGTGAAGCTGGTATTGTTCTCCCTTTGCCCAGAAGCTCAGCTCTTCTCTTCCTGGCCCGCCACTGCTGCCCCCACAGAGCATTGCTTCAATGAAGCATCCTCCAGGCAGCCTCCTGACTCTCCCGGCTGGGCCAGGGGCCCTAGGGACTGATGCGGCACAGCACCCTCTATGCACCCAGCATAGTACATTGGACTTCCTGGTTTTTTTGTTTGTTTGTTTGTTTGTTTTTGTCTTTTTCCCCTGACTTGCACTGCACTCTTAGGAACCAGGAACTGGGACTTGTTTTCTCTTGGATAAACACCCAATACCCATTACACACTAAACAAATGTTTGAGAGAAATGATATACTTGATGACAGTAGAAACTAATTTTATATTGTCTAGTCCTTAGAGTTTTTGAGATCCTTTCACATATGTGACTTCTTTTAACTCACACAGCAACTCTGGGAAGTAGACTTCTTTGCCCCTGTCGTGCTGAAGGGCACATCAGCTTGCCCCAGGAGGTCAGCCAGTGAGGAAGTCAGGGCCAGTGCCCCGTGCCGTTATGTGCTGTGACTACTCCAGGGCAGATTTGTACATAACTTTCACAAAACACAATTCATCCTTGTCCTCATCAACTGGACTCGGGAGAAAATGGATAGATCTCCATTCTTCTCCCTCTGTCTTCCCTTCTACCCCTGTTCATTTCCTCCAAAATCTTAACTCAGTTCTTCTCATGGTCCCAGATGTGGAACACCTATAAAAACTTAAATGAGCAACACACAAATCTATTTTAATGCACCCGGTCCTGAAATACTGGCAGAATTGAGCACTGGGGACTTGACGAGTTAATGATGCCCTAAGGATCCTTTCCAAGTTTCAAGGTGTCAACAGTGAACCTTTTGTACTGAGCCAGGTTGATTGCTTCCTTTTGTTTCTTATGGGGAGAGCTTTTGGGAAAGTAGAGAGCCAGGCTGCAGGGAGGGTTTCAGGTAAAGTGCTTGACCAGTTGAATAAGCAAGATCCAGTTGTTAGTGAGCAGTGAATGGGGTGGGAGGAGTGTGGGTCTGGGCGGTGAGAAAGTGAGCAGGAGAATGTGCGTGGGCGGCCAGTGTGGTTGGCGAGGGGAGGCCACTGAGAGGTTGCTGGCTGGGCTCGGCTTGGTAATTAAGCATTTGAACAGAGCTTATTAACAACAGGGTGTGCTCACCACAGGCCTGTAGGGAGCAGGATGGAAACAAGTGAGCTAGAAGCATCTTTGAACACGTGGAACTGGGTACGAATTTTCTCAAGCTGGTGATCTGAAGAATATACAGTATAATCAGAGATTCCAGGCAACAGTTTTTAAATGTTGAAAGAAAAAAAAAAGTCAGAACAGTTGTGTTTTAGGGCTCCATGGCAGTGTTGGTAAAAGAAGGAATTTTTATTCTCATAGAATGAATTTTGTCCCCATAGTATAACACAACACCCAAGTCATCAGCCTCTAGGGATTGTTTGCAGTGTCAGTCTGAACTTATCCTTTTCCACTTGGACCCTTGCAGTAAGAGGACCTCCTGTATATGGTTCTGTTGGATGGGAAGCTGTGGTCAGGAAGAGAGAGAGAGAGGTGTAGTCAGAGATCCCTTCTCCAGGAGGTTCAAAGATCAGAAGAACTCCGGAGGTCAAGGTGGGCTGACGTTATTCTTCCATTCATTGAGCACTTCCTGCGTGGCCGGCACTGGTTAGCATTAAGGTGATGATAGTCATCATGAAACATGGTCTCTGTCATCGTAGAATCTAAGTGAACATACAGAAAGGTGGCCCAGTGAACATCATGTTATGGGGGTGAGAGAGGCATGAATGAAGGGCCCTGTCTCAGGAGATGATTTTTGCTGTCAGAGCTAAAGATTGGGAAGGGATGTGGTGGAAGAGGAGGAGGAGGAGGAGGAAGGAGGCAGGCTCCAAGTATAAATGAGAAGCCCACACTAAGAAAGTCCTGGAGGTGGGGATGAATTTGGCCAAAATTAGTCAAAGGCAGGAGTGGCTGGGTGGTCATGGCCTCCATTTCAGAATCTCCTGCAAAATCCCTGGGAAGTTTCTGGCCTCTTAGGATAGCCCTGCCCCAAGCAACCTTCTACTTCCTCTTCCTATGAATGTCACTTATTGAGGGGAATAAACAAGATAAGATGCCAGAAGCGAATATAGGGAATTTGAAATTGAAAGCAGTCTTATTTCAGTTGCTGCAAAGTATGACAGTATACCCTCTCACCCTGTTTCATCAGAGATGGCCTGGCTTACTCTACCGTGGTTCACCCAGGCAAGTGTGCAGAGGCCGAAGAAACATCTTGAATAGGAGGAGGCAGGCTGATGGCACAAATGCTGGTTATTCCTAAAACTGAGAACCTGCATCCCTGAACCCCAGCCTTCTGGGGAATGTTGTCCACCAGCTTAAGGAGAGTTTCTCTGGACTGTCATCCGGCCTCAGCTTCCACTCAGCCTCCCTGAGTTTGGAGCCCTTCTGAGAACTACAAGGTGGCTTCATGCAGTGGGCCTGCTGTCATAGCCTCCTCACAGAGGACCCCTCCAAGGGGATCCTTGCCACTAGGCCTCTTCATGAAAGCCCCCTACTGAGCACCTCAAGGCCCTTTCTTCTTTGTGTGCCCTTGGATATTCTCTCCCTCCACTTGAGCCGCAGTGAACTTCACCCTTGTGGGGTAGGGCCAGGGACTAGAAGGAAGAGAGGCCCAGAAATGTTGTGTCAACACTGTGGTTCTGAGTGTCTAATCTTTTACTACCTGTAGGGACAGGTGGATGCAGAGGAGCTGCTGGCAGGGAAAGCCAAGTGTTTTCAAGGTCATGGTTGTGCAATAGTGTAAAATATCTTTGAAGCTGCAGGAGGAGGTTAGAGCACCTTGTTCACAGGCATATCACACAGAAGTTTCCCTTTACATGACCTTATTTGCTTTAGTTTAGGGGTTTCTGTGCCAACATTTCAATGGGTCTCGGGAGTGAGTTGTTATAGCCAATCCCTATTTAAAATAAGCAATTATTTTAAAAAGGACTCTTTTTTTTCAGTTTTCCTGAGGTCCAGTCTAAAGTAGTTACCTTTTGTGGCCTTTTGGAATAATCTTCTGGTCTGTAACTTTGGTACTAATGTCTCAGGGAGAGAAAAATAAGAATGAGAATATTCTCTCATTATCCAATTAAGACGTGAAGGTAAACAGCAATTCAACAGGTAAAAATGGATGAGGCTGTGCTGAGCTTGCGTCTGGGACAGTGACCAGACAGAGGAAAGAAGCAAAGGATATTTTTAGCATATCAGGACTGTTTTGAAACATTGATTCCTCCCCGTCTCATAATTCCAGTGGGAACTTCAGCAAGTTGCTTTTACTCTGATTCAGTGTGTAAAACATCTTACTTCTGTGTCACACTTTAAAATATTCATGAGGAACAGTGAATTGTAAAGTGAAGATGCAGCCGCTTTGAAACCCACATCTCTGGGCATGGTGTCCATTGTCCCTTCATTCAGTCTGAATGTGTGATGTGACCAGAAGTTCCCCAGGAGGGCTGCGGTGTCTTTCCAGGACAGGGACCAGTCCTTTCCTCAGAGCTCTTGTTGCCCCAGGAGCCTAGGGCTGGAGGACTCCTCTGCTCCACTTCAGTCAGTCCCAAGTTATTTGCTGGTGCTGAGGTGATTCAGGAATGCCTTGAGGCTCTGAGGTCCAAAGCGTTGTGACCTCTGTAGTACTTTGGTGTGCCAGCTTAAGTCACTGGTAATGTTGATTAAAAATTTCAGTGATGTTTTATAACAGGTACAACTTAAAGGGATAAATTCAAGGGACCCTGCCTGGGAACTTTAGGCAGATTCTAGAATCACTTTTGAGGGTAAAAAAGCTTTTGCGTGTGCCGGGAAGAGTGTAAACTAATTTCCACACATCTCTCCTCTCTCACCTTCTGTGTAGTGGCTGGTCAGGCTGCCCCTCCTGGTTGCCCTAGGAAGTGGCGCTAATGAGAGTACAGGAGGACCTGCCAGGGGTGTGGAGGAGCCAGCTGCAGTGGGGTCAGGAGGCCCAGGTGCACTCCTCCCTCCAGCTCCCCCACTGCCTCCTGAAAGTGGCTGTCATCTGGGCAGGTTCCTGGACCTCTTTCTCCGTATCGTCAGGCCCAGTGCTGCCACATTAAAATTAAATATTGCCTTTGTGTCACTGTGAAGCAGGGATGGTAATGGTGCCCTCTTGACAGGGCTGTTGGGGAGTGAAAGGGCTGTCTGTGTGCAGTGGTTTGCTTCTCTGAGGGCGACTCCTAGATGCTCCATGCCATGTGATGGAATCTCTCACCCTCCCTTCCCTCTTAAGGCAGCTTTGCCCCTGCATGGTGAAGGGGAAATGCCTGGCATGTTCACGGGAGAGCAGGAGAGAGGAGGGGCCAGGGAAGCCAGAGGGGGCAGGTGGGCTGTGGAACCAGGCTCCGGTCATCGTCTGTGATGGCACCCCTGCATCCTTCCCCTCTGTGTAGACCACAACTCTTGCCTCACCACAAATAGTGCCTCAGTGGCACAGCCCAGCATCTCCCTGGGATGCCCTGTGTGGCAGCATGGGCAGGGGTCCTCTGGGAGGCAGCCCCCTGTGACCTGAGGTCGGCCAGCTGGGCGGCACTCCCAGGGCAGAGGCGCTCCTTGGTCAGCCAGGCCCTTCCCTAGTCTTCCTGGCGGTTTTCCTCCGTGGTAATTTTTCACTGGAGCATCTTGGGCTCAGCTTGCTTTGTTTCAGAGTCTGGGCTCTCGGAGGAGGCTCAGCTGGCCGCCCTTCACATGACTGGAAGAGTCAATAACGCCGCTTGTGTTCATGCTCCTTGCCCACGTCCATGGACTTTTCGTTGCTTCTGCAGGGGCTTAGAGTGGGAGAAAAGTGGGTTTATGGGGCAGGCTTAGAGAGCGTGTGTCTCCTTTGGAACTCCTTGGAATTTATGTAGTGGCTTTGCCCTGTGTGGTGGCCAGCCCCATTCTCAAATTTGGATGTCCCTAATCTTCCACTGCACTGGCTGTGTGACGCTGCCACCCAGTGGCCAGCTTCAGGTAGTGCGTTCGTAACTTGCTCCATCCTCTGTGTGAAATATATTAATTTTAAGGGCTTTTAATAGAGATCTCCATGACTGTATCACTACATGTATTGTTCCAGCTCCAGAGCTTAGCATTTCTATGTTGGCATCTCTCTAGTCACTTCCTTCCCTTAAGCTCTTCCATTCTGCCTCTGGAGTGCTCTTTCTGAAACGTAAATCGGATTATCTTTCTCCTCCTTTAAAACTTTGTCATGGTTTCTCATGTTCCAGGCTCCAGCTCAGCAGTCAGGAGCTCCTGAGCAGGCTCCTCTGCCCCCGACTACACGTGTGCCTCTGCTCCTCTGTCTTTCCCTGTTTTACCTGGCTAGCAGCTACTCATCTGAGAGTTTCTCTCTGGTGCCACTACCTCCAGGAGTCCCTCCGTGTTATCTCACTTCCCTCTTGCCCAGCCTTGGCTTGCTTCCCTTAGTATGCCTCAGACCCCTTTTTTGGAAGAAAAACAAAGACGTGGAAAACTGCTGCTACTGGAAGGAAGAGGGGGAGGGAGGGAGGAAATATGAGAGAATTTAACACTGCATTATAACCAGATACTTTTCTTCCTCTTTCACATCAAGAAGTCACTCAAGAGTGGAGACTGTCTTTTATCTCTTTGTCCCCTGTGTGACAGCATTGTGTCTGGCGTTGACTATTATTAATACTAGAGGGAATAAAGAGGGGAATGAAAGCAGGCAAAGATCCTCTTCAGCATGATGAGGCTCAGAGGAGAGCTGCGGTGAGCTCACGGGCCCTGGAGGAAAGGTGCTGCCTGTCTGTGCACATCCAGAAACTCTCACCTGGGTGAGCAGTGTGTGTAGCTCTCCTCTATTCTTCCGCAGTCACTGTCTCCATCTGGCTTCCGTGCTGTCAGGTTCCCCCTGTTTAAGCTTCACTCACTCCCTTGCCAAAGCTCTTCTGGAAGAAGAGTTCCCAGATTTACTCCAGGGCTTCCACAGAATGACCCAAACCCATAGATGTTTTGCACCGTCTTTATATGTGTAGTAAATACCATTCATATCTTGGGACTTGGTATTTGCTGATGAATTTAATTTCTTATTTGACCGGCAGTTTGGCAAAAGTACATCCTAAAATTTCAATTAAAGTGTCATGTTGAACTGCTTTTATTGTAAGGTGCTGTGCTTGTCACCAGGGGAGCCCTTGAGAAGCTTTCTCTGCTTGTGAAGGGCTGATAGCCCCCTTGGGAAGGGAACAGAAATGCAGGAGCCGTGAAAAAGCACAAGACAGCAGAGAGGAACATGTCACAGGGCAGCTTGTGATTAATTGCCAAGTAAATGGCTCGTGGAGGTGGCGCCATTAAACCAGACAGCGCAGTGCAAGTGCCTCCTGGTCCAGAGCACTCCTGCAGTCCGCCCCTCTCAAGGGTGCCACTCTGCTGCTACCTGCCAGACCCTGATTCCTCAGCCTGTCATGCAAAGCCCTTCATGACAAGGCCCTGGTCCCCCTTCCCAACCTCCCCAAGCTCTGAATCTTAAGCTGCAGAAATGGCAAAGAGAAAGCACTGTGCGGCTTGGCATATGCAAGCCCCAGACATCACTCCTCTCCTCTGTGCTTGCTGTCTGACCTGTTCTTCCTAAAGAACGCGGCCCCAGAGCTGCAGTGTGAAGCCTTCTCTGATGCTGTGGGTAGAATGAGCCACCCTCCTGGGAGCCTCACTCTGCCTGTCAGATGAACACTTCTTACTCAGGAAGGTGATGTCTGTCCTCTGTGTGACTGACATCTGCCATGAGGAACATCTCTTTTTCTTCCATAGATCTAGCACTGGGATGATATCAGACATGTGGTACCTGTCCTGTAAATGTTTGTCATGATGGAAAGCACTTAACACATCATAAGGCCAGGGAACATCTCTCACTTGAAAACATGAAGGCATATAACATTTGGGGACTCATGGGTCCAGGAGTTTTTCATAGAACAAGTAGGAATTACTAGAACTGGATTGGAAAGGCTTATACTTTTAAAAAATGGATCAAACAATAAAAAGAATTCAGTATGGCCCAGCATCAAAAACTGCTAGCAGCTTGACCAGTATCTCCCAGACAAACAGAATGGGGAAGGGAAGCCTGGGGCCTGGGCCGTGGAGGTGGGTTGTCTCCATGGGAGCAGAAGGTTCACCTAAAGGAAGGCAAGGCACACACTGAAGGTGGCCGGGCTTCAGTGGTGAAATGCATTCGGTTGTCTTGTTAGCAGTGAGTGGCGTTTATTAATTTAGAAAACGATGATGATTTACCAAAGTAGTGTTTTGGAAGTATTTTCCAGGGTCCTTTTTTCTCCTTGAGGCCGGAGATGCCCTGTGGCCCTGCCTTCCCTTCCTCCCATGGTGCTGGCAGCCCATTCTTCCCTGTGGTCTTGTGCTCCTGAGGTAAACTGAGAAGCTTGGGTTCCAGGTGCAAATCCCCCTCAGCTCTCATGCCACACCTTCGGGCCAGCTCTCTCCTTCTGTAAACAAAGGCTTTCCTTCTGGCATTGCCCTTGACCTGGCTCTGAGCTGTTCTCTGATCCGCTGGGTCCCTCTGCCCTCGTGACTGTAATGACCCGGAAGGTGGCCACACCCATGTGGCAGGTGGTCCTCCGGAGCTGAGTCACTGCCCTGGGAACAGTGCCCTGGTGAGGCTGTCCCAGGCAAACTGGGACTGGGAAGAAGAGAGGGAACCTCTCCGTTCAGCCTCTGGGTCTCTGAGGGCACTTTCAGCATGACAGAGGAAAAGAAGCATGGATTTTGGCAAAGCACAGAGAGCTTTCCCACAGCTAGAGTTATGGCTCATGGTTATCATTCCATGGCAATACACCAAAATCACCCATCTTTTAAAAATGGGAACAGGGATTTTAAAATGAGTTTTATGGTTGAATTTGTGAATTAGAAGAGTTTAAGGAGTAACATGACAGGGAGAGATAGATATCTAAGTCATGGATACTCTAGGTCTGGGTTAATCTTTAAATCTTATTCACAGACACTCTGATGCATGTTTGTATGTGTATGTGTGATGGTTTTTGTTCATTCCCAGAGAAGAGAAAAATGCAGTGTTACTTTTGAGTAACAAAAGGAGATGGTGTTGTTTTTTAAAATTCATCTAGCTTATTCACCACACCAGTGAATAGAGATGACCTCAGTCTAAAATAGCAAGCTGACAGCAACATTTCTTTTTGCCTGGGAAAATGAGCCTTTATCAAGCTGCAAAAAAAAAAAAAAAAAAAAAGAAAGAAAGAAAGAAAGAAAGAAAGAAAAAAGAAAAGAAAAAAAATGTGTGGGGCTGACCACCCCGTCACTTTCAGCTGATGGGGTTTTCCAGAAAACCAAGCAGGCAGCTTTCTGCACTTCCACAGCTCAACAGTAACTCTTAGGAAAGACTACCAACTTACTCATTTCTAATAAAGCCTTTAAGAAAAAGTCTGGTGACAATTAGTCAGTTGCCCTAATACAAATGTTAAATGTGATTAACTACATCGTCACCACTGGGATCTTTCAAAAATGGGAGAAGTTTGTACTTTTCGAGTATGAGGCTTTTTAACCTAAAAAAGCAAGCTGAAGTTTTTGACTCCACACATCATAAACCCAGTTCATTCTGCATAGAGGAAGTATCCCTGGGGTGGGGGGTGGGGGGACCCTGTCACTTTCAGGAGCAACTTTTCTCAAGGCCTAGGGGTATATGTATACTCAGGAGCCAGCCCCGCCAGCCACTCTCAGTTGCCAACTATGCCTAAAATTGTGACCCAGGAATTGAGGTTTATTCCTTTATTTCTGTTTGCTTTGAATGAGTACTGTTAAATATAAAAAGAATAGCCTGAAGGTTCCTGGTTTTTCTAAAATTCTAGAATCTAGAACCACAACCTGATTCTTACAACAGTTATGATTTCGGATCTATAAAAACTAAATCAAAATACATTTGAAATTTAGAGGTCATTTGATTCTAGAATTTTTTCCAGTTGAAAGATCTCTTGACTCACTGGATTGTGGAGTATGGTTTTGGGGAAAAAGACATTAAAGTGAGAGAAGTTTTATTATTTACTTTGTAGCCAGTGGGGACAGGTGAACCTACCTGCTTTTGGACAGAGGTGGCAAAAAAGCCCATCTTGGTGACCATGCACAAAGACTAATGAGCATTTGGTGCTGAATGAAATACCCTGGGTCTTAGAGAAAGCTGTGGTAAGAGGTCTGAAGGGACAGTATTGCCCACTGAAGCCTTGCGACAGGTCCTGGGGATGCACTCAGGCACTGATGAGTTAAAAGGCAGAGACGTCCAGTAAGCAAGTTCCCGCTGGGCACGGGTTTGTTTATCCTGCCTTTCTGAAGTTGGAGCCAACATTCTTAATGGTTTTGAATGATTCAGAATGTTCCTTTTTTTGGCAGAGCTACCTTCCACACATGGGCTTATGACTAAAACTCCTTAGGTGAGGTCCAAAGCCAGAAACCAGCCTTGCCCTAAATGTCATATTTTAGTATCATCTTATTTTAGAGCAGAAGGAGAACTATTAGGTCCAGCTTGCTCATTTCAAACCTGACAGGACGGCACCAGGGTGGCCTGGGCCTGCCAGAGGTCACAAAGCTGGAAAGAGAGGCTGGCCAAAGCCAGGCCTGTGGGTCCAGAGCCCAGGACTCCTCCTCCTCCATCTCACAGCTCCCAGTCCAAACCTCAGGCAGAGGAAGTTCCAGAATGTCCTTGGCCTCCCAACTGGAAGAGGCAGCTAGCTTCTTGAGGAATGTTTAGAAAATTACCGAGGCCATAAAAGAGAACGTCGATTTTACACAATAAAATAAATCAGTGATGTGCCATAGGCAGCTTTTTAAAAACCTCCTTCATGAGTGCGTTATGAACTTGTTAGCTTCTAGATAGAACTGTCCTTATTGTTTCTATCTAGATGCCAAAATAAGCGACTTGATGTACCTTTTGTTTTTAAACTGGATGAGAATTGACTTATGCCACACAAGTTCTTAATAAAACAAACTTTGAATCCTTAACCACAGGAGAAAGAATTGAGCAATGTTCTAAGAACATCTTGTACTTTTTGGGACGCTGAGTAAATATAACATTTAGAAGATGCTCTAGATGCTTGAAAATGCCTCTTGGGAATAGAGCAAAGGGGAAACTGTGGAAAGACCTAGAGAGAGGAACTGGAGCAACTGGAAGAGGAGGGCTTGGAAGGGTACCCGACCGGCTCCTTCCTGCTCATCTGAGGACTCTGGGGAGTCCTGACCTCCACAGGGCAGGGTAATTTCCTCATGCACCAGGAAGAGGCCAGTGCCACTGCTGTACAGGATTTGCCAGCCAGGAGGGATTTTCCCACGACCACAGGCTACGTCCACAGAGCCAGAGTCCAGCCATGCATAGCATCACCTGAAAAGGACTTGGGCAGGTAGTTAGCACCCACTGCATGTGGTGATGGTGTACAGCCTTTTGTATAAGAACAACAACCTGAGGCAAGATTAAGGAATTTGTCTGAGGAGAAAAAAACAAGTCAAGGAAATGGGATTTGCACCCAGATGCCGCTGCCCATGGAGCCCTTTTGTGGAGTCAATCCTCTGTCTGCTCTTGCAGGCAGCATTTAAGCAGCTGTATAATGGCATGATTATTTTAAAGCCTATCTGCTCCCTTCAACATCCCTGCCCCAGAATGTAAACCAACTGTGTCCTAAGTACCAAGGGAAGCATTTCCAGCCGATCCTTTAACAGGAGGAACAGGTAAGAGCTGGTACCACTTCTGCCCTCTTCCAACCCCTTAGAAACACTGCAGAACCACAATCATTGTCTTCAGCTTTTGGCAGTCCTTTTGGAGATGAATAACAAGACCCTTCCACCCTGTACCTATATTGTCTTCTTTCTGAGGTGGGCAGTTTATCTTAAAAAGCACTGCTAAAGTGAAGAGTGGTGGTACTAGGGCTATGCCTGTCCATCATGGCCTTTCCTGGGGTTCCCCTCCTGGGAGGCAGGGCCTCTCTTTGGGGCTCCTTTTCTAGGCTGCAGTGAAATGGAGAGTCATGGCGGAGGTTGTTTAACTGAAACCTTGAATTTTCTTTTCTTCTTTCTTTGTTTTATTTACGAATACTTAAAAAATTATAATATAAGAAATGTCTAAATTTAAGCCATGGGTAAAATTTCCCTAACAGAAAATCACACGCTAAGCTGGGAAAATGGAATAAAAGCAGTATGCATGGTTTTCTTCTTAGGACTTTCATATTCCTATTGGGTCAGGATGCCCTAGCCCCCCTTGCTGGCTGTCTCCTGGGCTGGAGGCCTGTGAGACAGATTCAAGTACGGCCTTTGTGTGCTTCTGGGTCCCTGCCTCCCCCTCCCCTACAGCTCTCTGCTGGTCATGCCCAGTCTTCTGTGCACTTGCATCCTAAAGAAACTTTGCATTTGACCGTGTGTCTCTCCAGTGGCACACTTCAGTGAGTATGATGCAGGGTTCCTATGACATGATCATCATGGATCTGCCTTCTGACGGAGTCAGGAAAGGGGAAAGGGATTCATGCTGATATGAGGAATCCTCCATCCACAGCCAAAACCATGTTCCAGACAAATGGCTGCCTCTGCACCCTGTTCATAAAGGAAACCAAAGAAAGGTGCTCCCAGCCACTCTGGGATACTCAGAAAGAGCTGAGCCACCCCCATTTCCTGTGGCCCTTAACTCTGTGGAGACATAAAAATAACAAGCACTTGAGAAAAAGCTTGTCCTGATCCTCAAGTCTTGTCCCCTTTTGCCCTTATCCTAGTGTTTACACCACTGTACCAATAATTGTTTATTTGTCTGTGTGACCTGCTGGCTTATAAACCCCAGAAGCACACGGTTTCCATCGCTTAGATCCTAACAAATATCTGTTTTTTCTATTCCTCATAGAAGTTGTGTTTCTTCTCACCTCTTTCCACACCTGTGCCAGAACACCCGGAGACGGGGTGTGCACAAATGTGGACTGTCGCTCACATACCTTTTGCTATCCTGTGCCACCTCCAGTCCCTTGCAGTCTGACTTCCTGGAGGCGGTGGCTTTTCCCCGTTCTCCATTGTTTTCACGCCCTGTACCTTTGATGGTTTTGCCATCGCCTCCCTGAAGTTCAGACATTTTCCCACCTGCCCCAGCAGGCCCTTAGCCTCCTTGTAGCATCCCCCAACTAATCTACCACCCCCACCAGCCCCCCAACCCCCACAGACTGTTGTACTTGCCACCCACGGGACACACTCTGGCACTTCTTATACAGTGAGAAGTCATAGACAGTACGTGGAAGACTTCTTCCCACAGCCCATCACAAGGTCAGGAACAGACACATCATGTAGGTATTTTCTAGCAGCCCAGTGCAGCTATGGACTCTTAGGGGATAATCAGTGAACTGCCTCCTGGTGGATTGTGAGAAATCTCTCTGATCATGTTGAGAAGAAGCTTGTAGCTCCACAGTGGCTGTAGACCAATCTGTCCATGAAAGATGTGGCCCATTTCATTCCTCCCGTGTATGTGGCTCACAGAGGCTCAGGGCCCCTGTGTCTGCACCTCTTGTACCTGTGTTTTCATTTGACACCTGTTCCTCTGCCTGCTTATGTGTTTCCTCACACTGGACTCACCTCTGCAGTTTGGTCTCATATCTCTGAGGCTCACACGGCTCTCAGTGTGTTATGAATGCAGTGAATGAGTGGTGACCGAGTGGACAGACGGAGGTGTTTGGGGTGTTCTAATCCCAGTTTCAGACCTTACCTCCTTCCCCCGACTCTTGACTCCTTCCTCTGACATCCCTTAGCCTGCCCTTTCCCCACGCCCACCCACAGTCTCTCTGTACTGAGGCCCAGTATCATTTTA